>NC_138055.1:30813765-31440947 GCF_964194185.1 Rhinolophus hipposideros
ATGTGTGGTCGTTAGGACTGATTCAAAACTGCCTAAACAGCTTTGCTGGTCATGTGGGTAATGAGCTTAGATGACATATTACTCACCTGACCTGTCCTTACATTTTATCCAATGATATATAAAATGACTACTGCTTAGAAAAATCTTTTGAAATATGTAGCTTAAATAGTTCTTGCAAGGTTTATATAAACTTAGATGAAAAACATCATACCTAATCAACTTCTCTTTATTGATAATAAAACGGGGATATTGTGTTAATTGTTACTATACTGCATGCTTTTCTCTATTTTAAAAGAAATGAAATATACTAATACTGGATTCTATTGAATCTGGAAGCATTACTGTTAGAGACAATATTATTTTATGTATCACTAAGGAAATAATGCTGCTAGCTAATCCAGTCAATTGAAACACACTCTTTGATATAAAAGATGTTAGAATCTAAGAAAACAAACAAAAAAACTACTCCATTTCACTAAAATAAGGTAGCATAATTATAACATAGTCTTTAATGATTTAAAAGGCATTTCAGTTTCCTGGAATGCATTAAAGTTACCAATAGCACCAAAAAATATTATTGCAAAGTAGTTAAAATATACTGTTTTTATATATTTCTATAAGTAATACTTTACCAATAAGAACAAAATTTGGCATAATCATAAGTTATGTTTCTAGTCTTAAACAGTTTTCTTTATTGCCTCTGGACAACTGAACAAATACAAATATACTTGTACATGCACACACATACTTTTATACATATATGTGTACAATATAAATATGTATATATATACATAAATACATATATATATATATATATACACATTTAGTCACGGATTTTTCATAAATTTAAATGCAGTGAATCAGAGTCAGATTTTAATAAATCTCTACTGATAAACTATAGAAATAGGAATAGTAAATAATTGGTATACAAAGCAATGAGGAGGTAAAATTGAAAATAAAAGAATTTTTATCATAATTAGTATTTGTCTATTTTTCTCCTTTATAACATTTATTTTCTTTAGTATTTTCCTCTTCCACGCCTCAATGTAGTAACCTCAGTAGGGGTCAAATATATGCTTATTTATATCAATATTATATTTCTAGTCATGCCAATGATGAAAGCACTTTAAGGCCTGGAGGGTAGTAATAATTTTTTTTAAATGCAATCACATAGAGTGTTGCCTTACAATTTGAGCATTAAAATATCAGCCAGGGATTCAGGAAACATAGACTGACGCAATCAAATAGTTACTATCTAAACCTTTCCCTAATCTTTTAAGGGCTGAAGAAAATGCACATATAGAAAAAGTTATTAAGAAAAAAATAGCTAGGATAGATGGGATTTTAAAGCATTTGTAGGAAGCTAAAATGCAATGAATTGTGTATTATAGGCAATGTTTGGAGAGCCTTCTGCATTATTTAAAGCTACCAAAGAACTTTTTCCTTAAAAATCCTTTTTAAAAATACTTTAGTCATAAAACTGAAAGAATAATTAAGATAATTTAGCTGTATGCTTTTCAATTTTTGAATGTTTAATTGAAACTCAAATGTATGGTATACTGTCATTCTAAAACTTTTGAAAAGGGAGCAATGATTAAAACAAAAACAAAACAAAAGCCAGGAGGACACCTGGTACATTCAGAAAACTGTTCCAAACTGAGAAATTGGTAGGCACTGCCCTTCTTTACTTTCCACCTCCACTCATTCCTAGACTTTCTTCCCTATTTTTCTGCTTCTTTTGCCCTTACCTTGACCTCACCCCACCTCTCTGTTTTGGTGTACTACCATATTCGCATTGCCTGATAATACCTTGTGTTTCTGACTTTTTAAAATGTATCATACTTTGTAACCTAGATCCAGTGTTTTTAAAGCCTTCTTTAAATAACTAAAGTCCATCAGTAGAATAATTCAAGATAACATATTGGTGTGAATCAATATTTAATATGTTACTCTTACAACAGCTTAGCATTTTGACAGAGGATCTGTTAAGAATATGTACTTTATTTTGAAAAAGAAATACTTAAGTTACCCTTTCAGAAACAGGGACAATCTAGTGGTTGTATAAGTTTGTCCTCACATTCATTATATAATATTTATCAAATTGTAGATTTGTTTCCTTATTCTCATTTCTACCATATGTTCCACTTTAATATTTCTAATTGTTGCCTAGACAGTGTCTGAAAGGCATTTCAAGTTTAACATAGTTCCAAACAAGCTCATTCTCTTGCTCCCTAAAACCCTTTCCTCTTTTAGTGGCCTGCTGTGTCAGCTTTTCAAGACCTGTCAGATTTGCCCTCTACCCATCTTCCTCTTCTCCAGCCCCACCCAGCTTCAGCTAAGCAGACCACAAGTCCTGTAGACTTATCTCAGAATTATCTCTTGAATCTGACTCCTCCTATCTGCTCTTACTGACACTGACTTAGTTTAAGCAAGTAACTTCTCTTACTAGATTTTTTTTGTAATGGACTCCTAAATTTTGTCTGTAACAAGGTTTTTTCCTCATTGTCATGTGCTTACCCTCTAACCTGTCACTACAAATACCTTTTAGAAATGTCAATCATATGTTCCTCTCTTGTTTGAAAATTAGGCTTCTCATTACGTTTATTATGAAGTTCAATCACTCAAGCATAAAGTTAAAAAACAAAACCAACAAACTTTCACATCCAGGCTTAAATTTTCTTTTCAGTTTACATTTTTTCAAATAGCCCACCCAACCACCATCCCAACCTTAGAGAATGCTTGCCATTTTCCAAAAATATATTGCTGATTCTTTCATTCTAGTTTTTGTACAGGCTAGACTGAAAGTTTCATCTTAAAGACTAGATCAGATGTTGACCGTTTTTGTTGTTGTTGTTGTTGTTTTTTTTTTTTTTTTTTTTTTTTTTTTTTTTGTGTGTGTGTGTGTGTGTAAAGGATCAAACAGTATTTTCATCATTAAAGACTTCATGGTCTTGGTTGCAACTGTTTGACCTTGGCTTTGTAGCATGAAAGCAGCCATAGACAAAACAAATAGGCATGGCTGTGTTTCACTGAAAATATCTACAAAAACAAGTGGCAACGGTTCTGGTCAAGATGGTAGAATAGGTAAACACCGTGCTTACATTCTCTTAAGGCCACATCAAAATTACAATGAAACTACAAAACAGCCATCATTAACAGTCATCTGAAATCTTGTTGAACCGAAGCCCTACAACTAAGGACATTCAGAAGAAGCCACCTTGAGATTGGTGGGAGTGGCAGAGGTGTAAAACGGGCCGGTCGTATACCACGTGCAACCATTAAAATTTGGGAGTGATTTCTTGGCTATGAAGGTCCCCCCACCAAAGGAGCAAGGGGTCCCAGTGCCACATCAGGCTCCGCAGCCCAGGGTATCAGTGCCAGGGAGAGAAATCCCCATAATTTCTGGTTGTGAAAACCTATGGAGATTGTGGCTGAGTGAGACCAAGACATACTGGATTCCCAGATGCTCCTCTTAAAGGGCCCACACACAGACTTACCAACAGAATAACTGGCTCTGAGCTCCAGTGCTGGGGCAGAAGCTGGAGAGGCAACAGGGACATACAGGAGATAACTGAGTTTTCTGGCTTTAGGACCAGGGTAGCAGGAGCAGCTTTCTCCCAGACAGAGGAGCTGATGGAAGCAATTGTTTCTTTGTCAAGCCCTCCACCTTTCTGACATGCAGACACAGGTGGCTGAGATATCTGATTAAGCTTATTCACCACACCCTAGAGATTCTAAGACCCTGCCCTATCCAACTTCTGGGCACTCCCATGCTTCTTCTAGTGGCTTTTTTGCACAAACTGCCTGCTTAGGTTCATGCTACCTAGGGTCTCTGAATGGCTGCAAAACCCAGACAAGCAGCATCTGGTTTGAGTGTGTCCTGTACCTCTGGCTGAGCAGCCCAAAGCCCAGCATCAGCGGCAGCCAGCCTTGGTTGGTGGTTTGGCCTCTCGAGGCACTTCCAAGCTTAGCACAGGTGACGGACATCTATGGATTGCTTTGTGGCTCCTGCCAGGTGGCCCAGAATGGGACACAGGCTGAAGCTGAACTTGACTTGCAGCTGGTCCTCTCCTGAGGCCAGTACTAAGACATATCATAATTAAAATGCCAAAGTTGAAAGACAAAGAAAGAATTTTAAAGGCAGCATGAGAAAAGTAGTTATTTACCTACAAGGGAGCTCCCATAAGACTGTCAACTTTCTTTCTTAACAGAAACTTTGCAGGCCAGAAGGGATTACCCAGAAATATTCAAAGTGATGAAAAGCAAGGACCTACAACCAAAATTATTCCATCCAGCAAAGCTATAATTTAGAATTGAAGGAAAGAGAAAAAGCTTCTCAGACAAAAAAAAAAAAAAAAAAGATAAAGGAGTTGTCATGCGGGGTGGCCTGCAGGGTCTCTGGTTCCGCTCCCCACATAAGAATGCAGGATATGGTGAGGCCAAAAAGGAACACCCACAGAGCCGTAGGTAGGGGAATCATACTACTATATTCTCACTGGTGGCTGGGTTGGAGAAACAGGAAGCAGAAGCCACACCGTTCGCAACCCTCACTGTGCTGCTTGCTAGCTCAGCCACCAACTTCTTGCTAGCCCCCATTTTTTTCTAGTGAAGCCATAGCAGTTATATTAGTGGTCAGTGGCTCACTGGTTACAGCTGAATGCCAACTCGCCACAGCTGATGGCCATCCAATCACAGTTGATGGCCATTTACTACCTGAGCCAGCACCTTTCCATGTGAGGCCGACAGCCTGGAAACTGCTTTCTGGGGCTTTGTCCCCAGAGGAGTTCATCACACCAAACCAGTATTGCAAGGAATCTTAGAGGGACTTCTTTAAGATGAATATATATATATATATATATATATATATATATATATATATATATATGAATAATAAAATGGCAGTAACTGCATACCTATCAACAATTATTTTCAATGTAAGTGGGTTAAATGTTCCAATCAAAAGATAGGGTGGCTGAATGAATAAGAAAACAAGACCCTTACATATGTTGCCTACAAGAGACTCACTTCTCATCAAAAGACACAAACTAAAAGTAAAGTGATAGAAAAATATACTTCATAAAAATGGAAACAAACAAACAAACAAAAACCTAGGATAGCAATACTTGTACCAGACAAAAAACTAGACATTAAAACAAAGACCATAACAAGAGACAAAGTAGGACCTAGTAATCCCACCCAAAATGCTACTTCAAGGAGACATGCAATATTCATTGCAAAATTATTTACAATAGCTAAGATAAGAAGGCAACCTGGGTGTCCCTGAATGGATGAATGGATAAAGAAGAGGTGACACATATATACAATGGAATATTGCTCAGCCATAAAAAAGAACATAATCTTGCCATCTATGGCAACATGGATAGAGCTAAAGGGTATTGTGTTTAGTGTAATAAGTCAGACAACAAAAGACAAATGTCATATGATTTCACTTATAAGTGGAATCTAAAGAACTTAGAAAAAAATAAATAAAACAGAAACAAACTCATAGATACAGAGAACATTTTGATGATTGTCACATGGTAGGGGGTTTGGGTGTGGGTGAAAGAGGTTAAGGGATTAAGAAGTACAAATTGGTTGTTACACAGTAGTGATGGGGATGCAGGGTATAGGACATGGAATATAGTCAATACTATTGTAATAATTATGTGTGGTGTCATAGGAGTACTAGATTTATCAGAGTGATGGATGGGGCGGGTTGGGGGCAGGTGAAAAAAGTAAAGGAATTAAGAAATACAAATTGGTTATTATAAAATAGTCATGGGGATGTAAAACATAGGGGATATAATCAATACTATAGTAATAAACATATATAGTGCCAGGTGGGTAGTAGTCAGGAGGATCACTTTGTAAATTATATAAATGTCTACCCACTATCCTGTACACCTGAAATTAACATAAAGTAATATTGAATATCAATGGTAATTGAAAAATAAAAAGGAGGGGAAGTTAAAGGGAAACAAGAGGTTCAAAGTTCCAAGTATAAAACAAATAATTCTTGGAGATGTAACATACAACATAGGAAATATAGTCAATAATATTGTGATAGCATGGTGCAGTGTCAGATGGTTGCTGGACTTATCATGGTGATCACTTCTTTAGCATAGGGAATATAATCAACAATATTGTAATAACTATGTATAGTGCCAGGTGGGTACTGTTGAATAACTATGATGTACACCTGAAGCTAATATTGTATGTTAGCTATATTTTAATAAAAATCTTAAAAAAAAAATTGGCAAGACAAATTCAGCCTATAGGCCATAGTTTGCTGATCCCCTGATCTACATAACTGAGGTCCTCAATGTATAGGAGGATATATGCCATCACTGTGGATAAGTTACTTAAGGAAAGTATGTAGAGGGAGAAGATCAATTTGTCATTGGGTTAGGAAAAGTAGAATCCATCAAGAAAGCAGGACAAAATGATCGGAGATGCCAGAAATGTTGGAAAACAAGAAAGAGGATTGTTGTGGAAATAAAGTAATGGAATTTTCAAGGTTAACTGTGTTGAATATATTAAAGAGCTTTAGTAAGTATGAATAAAGAAAAACAGTGCAAAAAAAACGAAAGGAAACTGACTTGATTTTGCAAAAAGTGATCATTAGTTACCTTAGAGTGAAAAGTTTCAATAGAGTTTGGGAGAAGATTTTATTTTGCAGAAGGACATGTCATGAAAATATAAAAGGGAAACCAAGAAATATTCATTACTTTTTCAAGAAGCTAGGCTCACATAAAGATTGGCAACCTAGTTCAAGAAAGTTTTTGTTTGTCCTGATTTTGCATTGTTCTTTGTATCACATTAGGCAGATAATGAGGTATATATTAATAACTGTACATTGTTGCTGCTGTTAAAGTCTTTAAAATCTATAATTAACATCTGTGTTACCTGACATGCTGGCAAATTGAATGTTTTGGAATTTTAGGAGTGCAGGCTAAGAATTATTTGCTAAAGTTTGTTTACTGAAAGTCTTCACTTTTCTTCCCTTGTTGCCCAGAGTCTGTCAACCTTTCTTCAAGCACACCTGACATTTTAAAAAAAACATATCTTTTTCTCTCTATTCTTCCAGAATTGATGTGAGTCCTTCCTTCCATGACATACTGTACTTGCTCTGCTTCTGTTCCTGTATATGTTCAAGTTATATTAAGGACTATTCGTATTATGTAAGTGTCATATCTGTGATGCCAGTTTCTTAAACTTTAGTACTTCATAAAAGAACTATACTTACCTAAGGGAGTTAGGCCCTATGCACATAATCAGCATAAATGTGAACTTGTATGTATAATAATTTTAAAAATGTATTAAAATCTGATGAAGAAAAATTAAAAATGTTGAAATAATCTGGAAGAAAATAATTATATATTTCATATTTAAAATATACTTATGAGGGGATGGAAAGTTGGTGATTGTACTTTCTTTTTGTTCTAGTAAATATTCAGTGTGTGGGTACTCTAAGTGGTCTGGTGAGAGAATGACACAGCAATATTTATTTCATGTACTTCCAGAAGTCCAGCATTGCATTTAGGACTCAAGCTAGAGTAATATGGTCCAGAGAAGTTAAAGTCATGGTGATGGGTGTCTGCACTTGACTAAATTGAAATCCTTTGTCCAACAACAAATTACATGACTTCGTAATTAGACTGGGATCAGATCTCGATAAAGCAAGCATGCAGAAAGATTTTCTCTACAATTAGTGTAAAGTCTCCAAAATCTCTTAGCAGTAACCATACATCATTTAGACTAAAATAAATGAAAGCTAAGAACATTCCATTCACTCTATATTTATCTTAAAATCCAAATTGTACCATCTGGAGTTCCAGATCCTTCAAAATAAAACAAAACACATCCATGTGAAAAGATGTGGGTTAAAGGTGTCATATTTGAAGATAGTTAGAAATAATAGAGCTGTTAAGAAAAATGGTACATTTGACGAGATACAACATCCATTTATGATTAAAACTCTTAATAAAATGAGTATAGAAGGAAATTTCCTCACATGATAAAGGCCATATACAACAAATCCTCAGGCAATATCATACTCAGTGGTGAAAAATTTAAAGCTTTCTCTCTACTATAAGGAACAAGACAGAGATGTGCCCTATCACCATTGTTATTCAACATAGTATTGAAGTCCTAGCCAGTGCAATCAGGCAAGAGAAAGAAATAAAAGGCATCTAAATTGGGAATGAGGAAGTCAAATTGTCACTTTTTGCAAATGACATGATTCTTTATATAGAAAACTCTAAGTACTCCACTAAAAAACTATTAGAAACAATAAGCAAATATAGTACAAAACCGGTATACAAAAATCTATTACATTCCTATATACTAACAATGAAATTTCAGAAAAAGTAATGAAAAAAAATTCTGTTTGCAATTCAACAAAAAGAATAAAATACGTAGGACTAAACTTAACCAAGGATGTGAAGGACCACACTGAAAACTATGACATTATTAAAAGAAACTGAAGAAGACACAAACAAATGGAAAGATATTCTGTGTTGATGGACTGGAAGAATCAACAACAGAGTTAAAATGGCCATATTACCCAAAGCAATATACAGATTTCATGCAATCCACATCAAAATACCAATGGCATTTTTTTAAAGAAACAGAACAAAAGAAATCATACTTGTATGGAATTACAAAAGATCCCAAATAGCCAAAGCAATCCTGAGAGAAAAAGAACAAGGCTGGATGTATCACACTCCGTGACTTCCATTTGTATACGAACCAACAATAATCAAAACAGCATGGTATTGGCAGAAAAACAGACACACAGACCAATGGAATAGAATTGAGGACCCAGAAATAAACCCACATAAATATGGACAGATAATTTTTGACAAAGGAGCCAAAAACATACAATGGAGAAAAGACAGCCTATTCAATAAATACTGCTGGGAAATTGGAAAGCCACATGCAAAACAATGAAACTAAACTGCTATCTGTCACCATATCCCAAAATTAGTTCAAAATGGATGAAAGACCTAAATATAAGGCCTGAAGCAATAAGTTACACAGAATAAAGCATACATACTAAACTTATGGACCTTGGGTTCAGAGAGGATTTTATGAATTTGACTTCAAAGGCCAGGGAAGTAAAAGCAACAATATATGAATGGAACTATATCAAAGTAAAAAGCTTTTACACGGCAAAAGAAACCATCAACAAAACAAAGAGGCAACCAATCAAATGGGAGAAGATATTTGAAAACAACAGCTCTCAATATAAAGAACTCATACAACTTAACAGCAACAACAACAAAAACCCCCAAACAATCCAATTAAAAAATGGGCAGAGGACCTGAACAGACACTTCTAAGAAGACATACAAATGGCCAATAGATATATGAAAAAATGCTTAACTTCACGAGTTATTAGGGAAATGCAATTCAAAACCACAATGAGATACTACCTCACACCTGTTAGAATGGCCATTATCAACAAGACAAGTAATAACAAGTGTTGGAAAGGCTGTGGAAGAAAAGGAACCCTCATACACTGCTGGTGGAATGTAAATTGGTACAGCCACTATGGAAAAGAGTATGGAGGTTCCTCAAAAAATTAAGAATAGAATTACCATACAACTCTGCAATTCCTTTTCTGGGTATCTACCCACATCATCTAAAAATATTTATCTGTACAGATATATGTACCCACATGTCCACTGCAGCATTATTCACAGTGGCCAAGATATGGAAACAACCAAGTTTCATTAAATAAATGATTGGATAAAGAAGATGTGATACATATCCTGTTTCCATGAAAATAAAACCTAGCTGGACAATCAGCTCTAATGTGTCTTTTGGAGCAAAAATTAATATAAGACTCAGTCTTATTTTACTATAAGAGCAGGTCTTATGTAACATAATATAAAACCGGGTCTTATATTAATTTTGTTCCAAAAGAATCATTAGAGATGATTGTCTGGCTAGCTCTTATTTTCGGGGAAACACGGTATATACCATGGAATATTACTCAGCCATAAGAAAAGATGATATACTTTGGATCTGTAGGTTATTATGCTAAGTGAAACAAGTCAGACAGAAAAGTTGAGAACCACATGATTTCACTGATATGTGGGATATAAAAATGAAAGCAACAAATGAACAAGACAAACAAACAAACAAAAACTCATAGACACAGACACCAGTTTAGTGGTTACCAGAGGGTAAAGAATGAGGAGCAGGTGGTAGAAGAGGATAAAGGAGGTCAAATATATGGTGATGGAAGGAGACCTGACTCCAGGTGGTGAACACACATGCAATAGATAGATGATGTATTACCTATATAATTTTACTACCCAATGTCATCCCAATAAATTATACACACACACACACACAGAAACACACACATATGTGTATATATATATATATATATATATATATATATATATATATACATATATATATACTTACACACACATATATAAATATATATATAAATAAATAATATAACTATATATACATATACACACATGCATATACATATATACATACATACACATATATAAATAAAAACCGGGGAAGCCAAACAACGTATATAAGTGGATATATCTAAATATACTTATGAGATGAGTGTTCCCATCATCCCACCATCTTGCCTTGCCCAAATATGAATTGAAGTTCAAAGAAGTTGTACATTGGAGGTGGCAGTTTGGTACCAACAAATATTCTTTACCCATCTTATGGAAAGATGATATACAATATTTTTTAATTATTCATCATCTATGAATGGAGAAAGTTGTGGTGAACATTTATTGAGTATTTCATTCTGTGCCAGACCCTATTAAAAACACTTAATAGTTTTTAACGTTTTTAATCCTTATAATAGACATAAGAGGTAGTTATTGTTATCTCCATTATACAGATGAAGAAAATGAGGTCCAGAGAGGTATATAATTGGCCCCAGTTTATATGGCTGGTGAGTGCTGGAGCAAGGATTTGAATCCAGGAAGAGAGCTCTGAATCTTACCTCTTTACAACTAAGATGATGCGGTTAAGTGTTAACTTGTGAATAATGGGAGTGAATTCTCACTGGTATATTATTAATTTATTTGAGAAAAAAGAATCAAAAGCGACTCTTCAATTCCTTCTCCAATAACGTAATATTCCTTGTAGTAATAAAGGTCCAGGCTGTTCCTTTCAATTCTGAGTCTCTAAGACACTATTGCTAAAGGCCTAGTCACTATTTTTTACCACATTGTTAAAGTAGCAAGAGGCTTTCAAGGTTTTTCAATCACACTTGAATCAGAATTCTTTTTACAAAGTACACATAATGCTCCAGGGCATTGTAACCCTAGTGGGAATTTTCTGTCTTTCCAAACTTCAGAATAAATAGATTCTATTTGCGAATTACAGTGAAAGTATGAAAAAGTGACCTCACCACAGTCCCCACTCCTCCACTTCTCCAGTCTTTTTCTTCCCACCCCACTTCAACTCCTTTTCCAAGAAATATGTGCATGTGTGTGGGTATATATATGTGTGTGTGTGTGTGTGTGTGTGTGTATATATATATACGTATATGTATATGTATATATGAGTATATGTGTGTGTGTGTGAGTATATATATACATATATACATATGTATATATACTAAACTGTGTCTTGCTCAGAGGATTGTGAGGAAGTTTAAAGTAACCACTAACCAGCAGAGCTAAAGAATGAGAAAAAAAGGGACTAAGTAGGAACGTGATTCTGGTGAGATCTCCATCAGAGAGGATAAGGGTAGAGGCTGTTCGCCTCAGGGCCTGAAAAGTGCATTTGCTTGTCTTCATCTTGCTGCCTCTTGTTTCTAGAAGCAAATAAAGCACTAATGACATTTAATGTCTCTCCCAAACTTCTTCTTTTTCTCATCCATAACTATACACACATATGTTTACAACAATATATTCTGTTGAGATTTTCTCTAACTTGCAGCCCCAGAGCTACAACTGATTAATTCATTTAGCAATTTTTTTTTTAAATGAAAGCTTTGTTTGAGACTGCAGCAGTTCCTCAAATAATGTTGTTTCATTCAACGTCGTTTCATTATATTTCTGAGGGGAAAAAAATATATTCCCAGCAGGTCACTATCTGTGTGGAGTCTGCATGTTTTCCCCATGTCTATATGGGGTTTCTGTCAGACTCCAATTTCCTCTCACATCCCAAAGATGTGCACATTAGGTGAATTGGTGTGTTACACTCTCCCAGTCCGGGTGAATGCAGGTTTATGTAATGCACCCTTTGATAGAAGGATAGCCTATCCAGGTTTGGGTTTATTTGGGCATCTTGTGCCCAAAGCTGCCAGTATAGGCTCCGGCCACTCTTGACACTGAACTGAAAAAAGTGAGTTGGAAAATAATTATCTTACTCTTTTTTTTTAAATTAATGTTTCTTAAATGTATGTATAGATCACATTTAATGTTTAATATTAGAAGTGTTTTGGGGGTTTTATTTAGAAGTTTGGCAATGTTTGTATGACCAGAAGTATGCCATATGTACACAACTCATGTTTATGTCAATTGGCTTATGGTAAAATGGTTTTGTTATACCCTGTTTTGCTTAAAGTCAGTTTCCAAGAATCTATCGACAATGTTAAATGAGGACTTACTGTACATCTAAACTACTAATATTTTGGCAAGGAATACTGCCTTTCAAGGACATTTTTCTCTTGTCAAGGATATACCTGTTACATGAGACCAACCCCTATACTTACAATATTATGGAAATAAATTTATTTAATAAAGCATATTAAAATATATAGTTAGCATTAAACAAGTAAGTAGTCAATGGTACTTTGAAAGTACCTGGAACATATTAGTCTCTAAATGTGCATTTGTCTCATGTATGTTGCTTATGATAGAAAAGATAATCCTCATTACCTTAACAGCAATCTTCACCATATTTGGTATTTCCTGGTTTACACATAGATCTCCCAACTTTCCTGTCACTCCACTCAGTAAATGACACTAGTGTGGGTCTGAGGTGAGGTATGACATATGAGGATGATTTACCCAGCTGGGTGTATGATTTGGTATATGTGCCCGCTCACTCCTGTGGCCTCTGCTGGCATGAAGTACATGTTTAGTATAAAGAAAGTAGAGAAAAACTTGCTTGTGCACCCAGTAATATATATAGATTACGTCCTTTTAGAATTCTTTATCTACTAAGGAAGAAAAACTATATTCTGGGCATCATTCTCCCAAAGGAAAAAAACCTAATAAATTAGCTGAATTAAGTAATTACTTCAAAAAAACAGGGAGATACAGGTTTATAGCATTTAAATTAGATTACAAGCTAATTTATAAACTAGATTATTGTAGTTTAAAATTGCAAGAAACTGGTGGAAAGAAGCAGAATAACCTGTTCAAAGAGGTGGACAAAAAGAATTAAAGCACTG
The DNA here is from genome assembly GCF_964194185.1 of Rhinolophus hipposideros. Classification (NCBI taxonomy): domain Eukaryota; kingdom Metazoa; phylum Chordata; class Mammalia; order Chiroptera; family Rhinolophidae; genus Rhinolophus; species Rhinolophus hipposideros. The sequence continues at coordinate 30,827,167 of NC_138055.1, forward strand.
CTTGGTGAAGGAAAGATCAACAAGAAAGATCAATAGACCAGAATTTGATGGAGAGATAGGTGACTGTTACAATGAGAAGAATGGAAATCAAAAAGGAATGTATTGAGAACAAAGAGAGAACACCGCATGCTCAATATTTATGGGTGCAAATTGAAAGAAAAAAGACAATATTGTGTGGTATTTTTGTATATTGATGTTAAAACAGAAATACCAGACTGAATATTTGTATTTTATACATTTAAAATTCATAAAATTTAAAACATCAATGAAAATAAATGTTTACATAACTTTTAATTTAAAAATGCGTGCATACATAGGGTCCGACAATTAAGTTCGTGAACTTGTTGCAACGATGTTGCTAACTTTTTTTGATATCAGAGGTATTGTTCATTATGAATTTGTACCCACTGGATAAACAGTTAACCAAGTTCACTATTTGGAAGTGCTGAAAAGGCTGCATGAAAAAGTCAGAAAATCTGAACTTTTCACCAACAATTCATGGCTCTTGGATCACGACAATGTACCAGCTCACACGGCACTGTCTGTGAGGGAGTTTTTAGCCAGTAAACAAATAACTGTTGGAACACCGTCCCTATTCACCTGATCTGGCCCCCAATGACTTCTTTCTTTACCCAGATATAAAGGAAATATTAAAAGGAAGACATTTTGATGATATTCAGGACATGAAGGGTAATAGGACAACAGCTCTGATGGCCATTCCAGAAAAAGAATTGCAAAATTGCTTTGAAGGGTGGACTAGGCACTGGCGTCGGCGCAAAGCTTCCCAAGGGGAGTACTTCGAAGGTGACCGTAGTGATATTCAGCAATGAGGTATTTAGCACTTTCTCTAGGATCAATTTGCGAACTTAATTGTAACTGTGTTACAAAGCCTGAAGTAACTATGTAAAGATATACAAATATGTGGTAAAGATACTTTATTTTTGTACCATAAGCTTTTAGCCAATACTGAATATTTTTCCTTCAGTCCCCTCTACTGAACAATGCCCTCAGAGTTGTCACACTGCTGTTGCTGGTCAGACCCAGCTTTAGCCATGTCCAAGTCCTGTTGAACATCTGTAGTGGAGCGTTCAGGTCCACTGCCTCTGGCTTCAAGCTGTGGCAGTTTACATTTCACAACCATCAACCTGGAAAGGAGAGGTTGACCCTGTCCTCCATCTAATTCCTGGTGCGATTTCTCCATTCATCCCTAAGAACATCAGGGGATATTCTCCCTAGGTCTGAGCTCAGCCTTTAATTGAATGATAAAAGGGGAACAAAATGAGGGTGAGGAGGACAGCGGTAGCAGGAAGTAGTAAATGTTTAGGAGGGTACACGGAAAGGAGTCTTGAGAATGGAATTGGTGATATTCAGCAAGACGGAAGGGTGTAGAGACACAAAGCTGAAGCAAGAAGGATGAATAAAGCTGTTGCTTGATGGCTGAATGTCTGGAAAAGCATTGCACATGCTTACACACCTATGTATGTATTGATATTTTGTTACTTTAAAATGGCAGGTTATACCAGAATATTGAAAGCTAATAATGCAATCACTAGCTGCAACACATAGGGTAGAAAACTAGAAAATGCCAAAGATTATTTGAGATTTTAAGGACACAGGTGAAACTGCAATATTTGATGATTTTGAGCCTAGAGAATACTTGATGCTTTAGGCCGGGTCTGCATCTGACAATTTTTCTTCCAATCAAAGGAAGTTTCAAATAACGGAATCTTTCCATGTAATAATGATTTTAAAAACAATTTCTCTATAACAACAACAATAACAAAAAAGGAGAAGGACAGAGGGAGATAAAGATTGTACCAAAGTAGGAGCACATGGTTAATTGACATTCATATTCCTGAGAAAACGTGTAAATAGCACCATTCTCACAGGAATTAAATCAGTTGCACTGTGGGTAACTTTAGATTTCAAAGGTGGCACAGTTCCTCATTCTGTGTTGATGGAACTGAACGGCATTAACCTTTTCACTTGCACTAACAAAGACAAGTGAAGACAAGATGTGCTATGACTCCTGCACATCTATGTTTTGTTTTTTGCCCAGGGCCCTCTACAATTATCCCACACTTCAAAACTAATTTCTCCACCCGTTTACCTAAACTGCTTTTGCACTACACCTAAAACACCACAATCTCATTAACTTTTTTCTTTTCCTTTTTTCACAAAAGGACTATGTATAAGGACATAGAAGAAAGAATTATTCAGTGATATAATATGGAGTAAATCTTTGGAGCTTTTGCAAATATGTTGTCCCTCATCCAAAGTAAATATTTTTTATTTATCTTTTCAGTCTCATAAATAACACTCCGCTGCTTCCATCAACAACTCTGTTGTTCTCCTAGCACTAAATCAATCAGACATCTTATTGTTATGTGGGGACAAGAATGAAAGAGAAAACAAATTGAAATTTAGAACTTGATTAGGCGATTTTAACAATAGAAATCTTGTTACTTAAATGTTTATCTCTTCACTTATTTTTTAAATTAAAAAATACATGTATATGTGTACACAAAATACAAATATGTATGCATTTATAAAATGTCCTTATTTTGTTTTACGAGCATAAATTTAGCAAACAACAATTTAGCACCAAGAATCTTCTGTTTCTGATATAGAAATACTCACACATGCCTGTCATTTGGCAGCTCACAAATAATTTGACCAGTGCAGAGGGATAGAAAGTTGCATTTCCAGACAACCCATAGTATGGCATTCTCTTGACTAGGTAAGAAAGGATTACCCACAAAACTTAACTGCAAAAAGTTAAATATGTACATACAGAAACGGAATGAAAATTTCGTTTGGCTTTGGTTTTAACTTTCCTTAAACCGTACGTAAACTTGATAGCAATCAAAAATATGCATATACACACACACACACACACACACACACACACACACACATACACAAGCCAGATAGGAATTAACATTAATTAACGTCCAATCTTCAGTAGGGAGAGTCGAGCAGTCGTGTTCAGCTGTCTGGCTCTAGTGCACATAGGGAAAGACAGCTGATATAATTGGGAGCCTGATAACTCCTTTATATGTGGTAGATTTATAAGAATGGGGAGTGCTGATCTGGAAGAAGAAAAATCTATTAGAGGACAAGTAAGCTGTCTTCAAACTTTTGAAGAATTGTCATGTAGAGATGGGGTAAAACAGAAGAAGGACCCATGAGTCATGCTCTTATGTAGACTGGATAAATGGAAGAACTCACTAATAGATGGGATTCACATAGACTGCAGTATTATGAAATAGAGAACTAACATTAAAGTTGGATGACCACCTGACAGAGGTGCTGTTGCAAGGATTTTCTGCATAGAGGTTGTAACCCATGTGACCCCTAGGATCACATCTCTCTCTAAATCTATGAAATGCTTTCTGTTGACTGTCATTCTAGTCATGAGGAGTCTTCTAAAGTGAAGAGCATTTTCCAAGTCATATTTTGCAAAACACAAGTTCTGGTGGATGCCAATAGATGTTTTGAAAAAAAAAAAAGACTTTAGTCAAATTAGTTTGGGTAAAATTGTTTACCACATGCTCTCTTTGGAGAATAAGAATCTACATATGTATAGTAAAAGTTCTAAGTAGACTTGTATTAAAAATCCTTTTTAAGTTGGAATAACACAACACTCTCTGAACCTAATTGAATGTAAAACACTTTTATAGTACACCTACTTGCAACTTGAAGGAACAGCATTCCTTGGGATATTAATTTTGAGAACACCAATTAATATACAATAAAAGAAAACTCTAGTTGATGCATATTGCATGTTTGACACATTTGTAAATGTTTCATATCCAAAGGAGAAAAATTTACATGTAGAGAAAAGATTGTTTTCCCAAAAAGTTAAAAAGTTATTACAAAATTCCCCAAATATCTACCTTTCAGGTACAAACCAATCACATTTTAAATATTTTTTATGGATTTTAAAATGTTGTCCTTATTCCTCATAATTAAATACCCAATAATGGACCAAATTTGGAGAGTTTCTAATTGACGTTAGTGAATTGCCACTTTTGTTCTGTTGATTTTTTTCTATTTAAGTCACGTTTATTACATTTGTAAGAATTATTCATGTTTTTACTTGTATCATTATTTTCACTTGTATGTAAACTCATTTTTTTATGAAAGAATAAAGATAAAATGTACAAAAATTTCAAACAATTACATAAGCACCGTTGTAAAAATGAAAATGGTGACACTGCTGACACTAAACTGTTGTCTGGGAGACAGTGCCCCCCTGTGATAGCTCAAAATTCCCACTCATTAAAAATGTGAAACATCAAAATTTGTGTATAAAATGTGGTTAAGAGCTGCCGATACAACAATAAGGAATTTTTAAGTACATTAAAGTTCACTAGTATACCATTAGAATCATATTTTATTAATTTGGTTAGGAACATATAAATTCAAAGCTGAGCATATCAGTCTCAGATAATGTAGATTAAGGACTGTATCACTTCCCTTGTAATTTTCATTCTTTTTATCTTTGATTTGTCTTTCGCTGGGTCCATTTTCGAGCTTACAAGTATGGTTAGGTCATTTCATTCATTGATTAAATAAATAAATAAATAAATAAATAAATAAATAAATAAATAAATAAATGAAAATTCCTTCAAGAATTTTACTCCCATAATTCTAGATACTCCTTTCACATTTTTGAATGCCAAAGGGAATTTTTAAAACTTAATATCTTTTGAAAAATATTTTTTCTCTATTATGCCCCATAACATTTCTATGTGCTATAATTCAAGAACGTTTGTTGAATCTTAATCATTTTTATCCACGCGACTGCTTATTATGAGAATGTAAACTCCACAGACATGGGTTATTTTTTGTGTCTTCTACCTCACATTTCTAGCACATAGTAATGTTTGTCGAATGAATGAATCTATGATTAAAGAAAGAGCCATGTTCCCAATGAATCCCTAGTGCCAAGCTAAGTCCCTGATACATTATTAGGTATCATGTTTTTAATTAAGTTTTTCAAGGTCAAGTGTCATCTGATTCATTTTTCATGTATGAGTCTAACTCCATTATTATTGTCATATACTTCATATATGTTGAATAACATTTGTTGAATGAAAGAATTAAAAAAATAATATTATAACCTTTATCTGGTGCATCTACTCTTCATTATCTACTTGTATCGGTGCCCTGTAAACTTGGTTCTCTTCCCACCCTATTACAAATCATTCCTTTTCTGAAAGTCAGAATCATCTCTTTATTCTCGAAACCATTGATATGCAGCATGGAATGATGCTGACTAAGCCATTCTCCTTTCAACTTGTCATGACTTTCATGTAAACGTCCTTCTTGCTCTTTTAATTATCTGTTCACATCATCTTCTTTTTTTGCAGCTAGTCTTCCTTATTTTGGGGGGTTTATTTATTTGTTTTGCTTTCTACATATCTTTGGAAATTTTCCCAAGCTTTAGCAAACAATAATCCTCTTTCACCACCCTTCCACATTTCATTCCTCCGGGACCTGTACACATTTATCTATGGTATAGTGTAAGATCTTAACTCAAAATGTTCAAAAGTATTATGTCCAATATATATCCAATGTATTGTTCTAAGTTTCCTTGATTAATATAATTGGTTAAAAACATACTTCAAAAAACAAACATTTCAATTAAAAAATAGGTAGAGGACCTGAACAAACACTTCTCCCAAGAAGACATGTAAACGACCCACAGATATATGAAACGGTGCTCAATTTCACTAGCTATTAGCGAAATGCAATTCAAAACCACAATGAGATACCACCTCACACCTGGTAAAATGGCTATCTTCAACAAGACAAGTAATAACAAGTGTTGGAGAGCCTGTGGAGGAAAAGGAACCCTCATACACTGCCAGTTGGAATGTAAATTGTACAGCCACTATGGAAAACAGTATAGCAGTTCTTCAAAAAATTAAGAATAGAATTACCATACAACCTAGCGATTCCTCTTCTGGGTATCTACCCCAAAATCTGAAAACATTTATTTATAAATCTATATGTACCCTTATGTTAACCACAGAATTTTTCACGGTGACCAAGACATGGAAACAATCAAAATGTCCTTTAATAGATCATTGGATAAACAAGATGTGGTACATATATATAATGGAGTATTGTTCAGCCATAAGGAAAGATTTAATACTGCTGTTTGTGACAACATGGGTGGATCTTGAGATTATCATGCTAAGTGAAGTAAGTCAGACAGAAAAAGTCGAGAACCATATGATTTCACTCATATGTGAGGTATAAAACTGAAAGCAACAAATAAACAAACAAAAACTCACACACACAGACAACAGTTTAGTGGTTACCAGAGACTGAGTGGGGGAGGGGGTGTGAGAAGAGGGTAAAGAGGGTCAAATATATGGTGATGGTAAGAGAATTGACTTTGGGTGGTGAACATGCAATGCAATAAGAGGTGATGTATTATTGAAGTGTACACTTGAAAGTTATATAATTTTACTAACCAATGTCATGCCAATAAATTTAATAAAAAATCACTATGGTTTCTTTGCATTTTTCCACTAATTAATCCAACTGATATTTCTTGAGTGACTTCTATGTTCTAGGCACTGTTCTAGGTCCTAAAAACGTAACAGTAAACAAACAAGGTTTTGTCTAATGGAGCTTATATGCTATTGGGAGAGACATACATTGGACATATAAATAAGTAAACATGATAAATAATTTCAGAACTGCTAAGGAAAAAAATTAAACAAGATATGGAATATAGGAAATAATAACAATGAGTGACAATTTATTTGGGATAGTCAGGGAAGGTTTCTTGAATAAGATGATATTTTAGCAGATATCTAATGATTATGTGAAGAAAATACATAGATATGTGGGTATATAGGGAAAATTGTCTAGGCAGAGGAAAAGAGAAGAGCAAAATCCTCAAAAAACAAAACAAAACAAAAAACCCATGTGAGACATGTTCAGAAGTAGCAAGGAGGCGGGGGGGCGGTTTAAAGATGTAAAAGATGAGATTTGAGAAATAGAAGGGAGCAATTTATGTAGGTCTTTGTAGACTATTGTAAGGACTTTGGATTTTATTCTGATTGAGATGAAAAGCCATCAGAGGTTTGTTTGTTTGTTTGTTTATTCACCTGAAAGCAGTGCATCTTCAATGACATTATTCTTGACACCGGGAGGCATATTCTTGGACACAAGCCTTTACATCACTTTGATTCACGAGGCATTAGAGGGGCTTGAGCAGAGTTGTCATACAATGGTTCTAACTTCTGGATTGACAGTAGACAGTAGGAAGATACAAGTGATTTCGCAGTTATTGTGATAATCCGGAATAGATATGACAGTGATTTGAACGAGGGAAGTGGCAGTGGAGATGGTAAGAAGTGACTGTCTATTGAACTTCAATTGAATATAGAGCGAAAAGGATTTCTCTATGAAATCTAATATGCAGTATGAGAGAGAGTAAAGTTGAGACTAATTTTAATTCTCAACAACTGCAGAATGCAGTTAACATTTACTGAACTGAAGGCAACGGCAGACAGAGTATACTTGGTGACAGCCATGTGTAGTTTGAGATGACTATTAAGTATAGTGGATAGTCAGGGTAGGCAGTTGGATATAGGAGCTATACTTCAGCTCAGTACAAGGTTATAGAGTTGGGAGATGATTTTAAAAGCATGAGACTGATTAATATCTCCTTTCTCTCTTACTGCCTCAATCCTACTTCTGTATAATCTCTTTTATCTGCTTTCATTTATTTCTTCTTCATTTCAATTGCTATTATCCTAGTCAGGATCTTGTGATCACTTTGACTATGGCAAAAACTTAAGCTAGTTTTTCTCCTCTGGTATCTTCCCATCTCCAATCTATTTTACCTATCTTATATTCTATTGTTAGATTAATCTTCTCAAAGTACAGCTATTATGTCTCTCTCTTGCCCAAAACCCTATGTTCAAAATAACATGCAACCACCTTCATCTTGTATAATCTATAACCAGCTGTATTATTTCCTACTTTCTTCCATATGCTGCATACTTTATCCAAGCTAATTCATTCATTGTTTTGTGATACAACCTAATACACATGTCCTCAAGGAACTTATTTCTACATGTATAAATTCTACAGGTACTGTATTCTTTCCCTCTAAGATCTTCTACATAAATCTTTTCCTCATCTAACCCTGAAAGAAATTTCTCCTTCATATAACCTTCTCCAGTACATTATTCATGGCAATATAAAATTTCTACCATGTGCTATTCTTAAGTGTGCAAGTGTGTGTTTGTACACCTAATGTGTTTCATCTTTCTAATAAATGTAGTATACTCCTTTATCTATTTATACTTTATACTCCTTTAAGGAGGCACTAATTTGTCAAAACAAGTCTCAAAGACTTTAGCATCATATTTTGTATATAATGATCATAGCATAAATATTTTTTAATAAATGTTTCCCTGCCTTGAGTTGATTTCATCATGAGAGACTTCCTAGGGAAAAGGAGCTTGAAGTAAGGTTCCCATCAAAAGGAAGAACATAAAAAGTGGGGAAAACATTAGCAAGGTATTCTCAGTGGAAGGAGCTGCATGTTCAGATATGCATTTCCATGAATACATACATAATCTGTGGACAGTAGTAGACAGGCTTGCTTAAACTGTATAGAAAAACAATTCAGGGAGTCTGAGAAATGTGGTTATTGGTACAGGTGTGAGGTGCTGAAAGACTCAAAAGATAGTTCAAAATAGCTGAATTTCATAAGAATAATATGGATTCCTTATACCGTGTTTCCTTGAAAATAAGACCAGGTCTTCTATTAATTTTTGCTCCAAAAGACTCATTAGGACTTGCATTCAGGGGATGTCATCCTGAAAAATCATTCTAGGGCTTATTTTCTGGTTAGGTCTTATTTTTGGGGAAACAAGGTGGGTGCTGGATAAGGGGATGGCAGGATGAAAGCAGAAATTGAGAGAAATTATTTTTCATTTGAATATCCTTTAATTATATATTTATGATGATTATAACTCATGACCAAAAAGGGTAACATTTATTGCCTTATTTTATGCTTAAATTACTACCACGCACTATATTACTAATGGCATAGGAATGTAATACATACACACATACTGTATATATTATCCATATATATATCTCACATATAATTAATACATATATAGACATATATATGTGTATATGTATACAAGATAAAAAGACCCCAAATGTTTTACTTTTCTAGATTACTTTTCCCACTACTAAAATACAGTCATCAGCCAGTAGAAAGAGAACAGCTGTTTTGTAGAACAGAGCATCTTGATAATGCAAGAAGTGATGAAAAACTCTATGGAAACCAAATCCTGGTGGGAGATATAGCTCCATACAAGGACATTTTAGGAAAATGGATTTTCTGGTGCTGGATCCCTTTTCCCAGAAGCACCTCGCCGAGGAACTGCATGCTTCTAAAAGACTCAAAGTGTGGGTTTTAAGGATACTGGTAACTACAAGGGCAGCATACACTTGTCACTCAGCTTTTTTCAACTTTTGAATTGAATCTAAGAGACTCTGAACATTGTTTTAATATTTGTCATCTCCCTCCCTCACAGGGTCATAGGCAGGATTAGTGAGATAATGTTTTAAAAGAGATTGAGCTCCTTGGCAGAAAGAGGATAAATATAGAACAATGGTTTTGTTATGATGAATTATGTAAGATTGAGCATGGAAAAGGTTGTGAAATTTAACCCATTTTGAAGAAAAATAACTCAGTAGAGAGTGATTCCTTTTTGTTGAAGTTATATATCAGTGTAACTAAAATATTCAAAAAGAATATTCTGTATTTAATTTCCCTATATTCTAAAACAGAATTTAGTCATCTACTAAAATAATTTTAAATCAAGCCATACAATATAACACATTACCAGAAGTTTGCACACTACAGTCTATCAGCCAAGACTGGTCAGTCCTGAGAAAATTGGTCATTCATCTGTTCGTTGTTTTTTTTTTTTTTAATAAGTTTTATTGAAACACAGGGATGCTCATTTGTTTATCTATTGTCTTTGACTGCTTTTACAGTACATTAAGAATATTAAGTAGTTGTTGCAGAGACACTATGGCCCACAAAATCCAAAATATTTTCTATCTGTTCTTTACAGGAAAAGTTCACAAAACCCTGGTTTAGAACACAGGATTTTCATGTAACAGACATGTATTAAGCATTCAAATATTCCCTCAGTAACGATATGACTTTCGTCAAGTACTTTACCATTTGTAAAATTTAGTTATTAGTTTATTTATCTCTAATAGCACCTGCTTGATAAGATTTTGGTAAGGATTTAATTATAGGAAACATAAAAACAACACAGTGCCTGGCATATAGTAAGACTGAGGTGAGCTAGTTATTGTCATTGTTCTATAACACTAATTTATTAAGCAGATTGAGCTCTAGCATTCTCAGGTATGTACTTGACATGTTTTTATTCATCATTCAGCGAATAGTTTCCCTGAGCTCATTATTTAGTGTTCTCAATGTTCCAATGAGACTTCAGTGTTCATGTATGAGCCTTGAGAGTTTCCTTTCCCAATCAAGCAAAGATGGTAGCAGACTAGGTTTTTGTGACCTGTTGGTGATAAGGACTCTTTTCTATATGTGAGGACAGAAAAAAGTAAAACAAAAGAGGAGTAAAATTGGCACCAAAAAATAAAAAAAGTTTGAGTTTATTATATTATTCAGAGATTTTATAGGTAAACCAGACATCAGATATCAAGAACTCACTTCTTGTATGGCAACTTCAAATAAGAACAAACATTTTGATAAAAATAGTTAATATGAAAAGACAAGCCAATTCTGAGACATCCTGTTAATGCCCATGTGTGTATATGGATCACTGTGCTATACAAGGAATGTGTACAAGACTGGAGTCTTGAAAGCTGAGCATTGAGGCAGCAGGCATGGAATGCAGTGAACTACAAAGATTCCAGGAATATAGATTTTGAGTCAACCTACAGGATTTCGGGAAACAAAAAAAGCAGAGTTGGGGGTGTTTTTGGAACGTTTGTCAGGCATTAGGAAATGAGATTAACTTTGAAAACACTGATAAGCTGTACTCAAAAGAACATATGACAGATGCTCGGTGAGCGTACCTCAAGCATTGATTTACAGGACTAATGAACTGAGATGATGTCAGGATTTGTACTGTTTGACTTTTTGTTTAGTTTATGAAAGAACTAATGGCTGTTCTGTAAAAAAGTAAGTAACTGGTCCTCTTTCATATATTGAATCTACACTGTTTACAAGTGAGGGAGATGGCATCCGTTGGTGTGTTGGATAGTTTCATATAAAGATTCATCTATATTCAAATATAGAGTTTATGTCAATAGAAGATCTTTCATTTTCTACATGAAGAAAAGGACTGCTTTTGTCTTTTCATCTCTATAGTCCCAGTGCCTAGCACATTGGATACAGTCAGTACATGTCTGTTGAATGAATGAATGAATGAATGAATGAATGAATGGAGTAGAATATCTTTGACAAGAATCACATCTCAGAGATGATATATTAGGATTTCTTGCCAAGGAAGAAGCCACAATCAAGTGCACCATTCAAAAAGACCAGGTAAGTAAAACTCTTTCATGAGAAGACCTCAAAAACCATATCTAGATCCAAATGGCACAAACAATAAGTTTGTTTTAGGAGTGGTTAGAGGAAAGAAGTTTGATTGAAGAAGATACATGACATATGAATAGACTAAACAATGGACTAAACACACTACCCAACTGACTATGGAATTCATAGGAAATGGCACAGGGGCATTGAGTCAGGCTCTCTCTCTCTCTCTCTCTCTCTGTATATATATATATATATATATATATATATATATATATATATATATATGTGTGTGTGTGTGTATACATATATATATATATATATATATATATATATATACACATATATAGTAATATATATATGTATAGTATTAAGGCAGAAAGAAGAAATCTAGTACTTACTGGACAGTTAGAGCCCAATAAGAAGTCCTATTATACTCCCAGGTAAGGTTTTTGTTAGATATACTGTAGATAAAGTTGAACAAGCTCTTGGCAGATTTTGTGCAACTGAAACTGAACAGGGTCAGTAAATTGGCAAAATTAGTAACTGGAACTGACAGTTTATCTTATACGTTTATCTCAACTTAGACATAAAATTGCACTGCTATAATCTATTAATAAAAGTGCAAAAAGGTAGTCATTGAAATATGAAGGCAATTACAAATTTGTTTGCTATTTCTCTGAAATAAATAATTGTCACATTAGATTGCTAAAATTAATATTATTATAATAATTCAGAAAAAAAAATTATTGAGCACTTTTTTTCTCAAGGATGTAAAACAGCAAGAATGAACCGTAGGGTAAACTATGAACTTTGGATGATTATGATGTGTCAATGTAGGTTTAATCTTGGTTACATTAACGAAATAAAATGTACTATTTTGGTGAGTGATATTGATAATGGGAGAGTTTATGCATGTGTGTAATCAGGAAGTTTATGGGAAATCTCTGTAACTCTTAAATTTTGTTATAAACCTGAAACTACTCTTAAAATATAGTCTTAAAAAATTAAATAAAAGGCTAGGAAAACATTCAAAAATAGAACAGCATCCAGTTAACGTAGTTCAGACACATACTTCAAAATAAGCATTTTTAACATGTTAAAAAAATGAGTTTTAAATTTTGGCAAGAAATTAAATATTATAATACAGAACCAAATTAAAATTCTGGAGTGTAGATTTCTGAATGGGGAATGGTGGTCACTGAGTGACCACTGAGAGTGTCATTGAGACACTCTGCTCAGTGAAATCATAACTGGTGGGGAAAAAAAAAAAGTACCAATCATTTAAGATCTCTGTATTTATCCTTAGGGCATATGGCCAATGAAAAAAATATTTATTTAATAAAATTTGCTAAATTTCAGTAAAAGTAGGGAAACTCCACAGCTCTTGAATTTGGAGCACAACCTGTGCCCTTTCCACATCCCCAGCTCATTGTGACAGAACCCGTAATCTGGGAGAACACAAGAATACAGGGCTCCCTATCACCCACCTCTCAGTGTGGTTCTACAGATTTCCGTAGCAGGAATAGCTATGCAGCATTACTTATCCTGCCCAACTCCATATTGCAGAAGATCTATTATAGTTAAGAGTGGTTGAGAGCTGTAGAGTCCCCTTCCTTCACTTAACTCCCATTCATAGGATAGAATTGCTACTCTGGTAAGTGGATCTTACTTTCTCTCACTCCTGATCCTGGGGTAGAAGTTCCATGATCCTGGGGTAGAAGTTCCATGCCTTAAAAAACAAAATAGGAAGACCAAAGGACATTGCCCTTCTAATACTGATTTCATAAATCAAGCATGCTTATCTGAGAGAAGTGGGCCACTGCCCATGCACAAAGCTCTGTAGTAATGGCACAGAGTTTTCTCCCAGGGGTAAGAGTTTTTCTCTATAAGAAAAGAGAGCTCCATAGCTTTCCCCAAGGGAACTGATTTTATTTGTAAAAGAATGCCAATAAGTTGAAACTTAAGGGTGCTCTTGAAAACAATGGAGATTATGGTGTCAAGCAATTAAGAAGTATATAATAACTTCATGAGTGCTACAGACCAGCTAGATGTTTATAAAGAAGACTCTGGAGAAAAGAAAACTAAATAGTATCATGGAATCATAACAAGTCTTAAGGAATTAGTGCAAAGAAAACCCTTGAGGAGGGCCTGCATTTAATTGGAACAGATTGGAGCAATTGGTCCCCAGGATGTTGTTGAAAACCATAGAGCAATCAGCTTACAATAATGGAGACTAACAATAGCTTGGTATAATACCAGCAGAGGCAGACAGTTGTATGGAGAGATCACACAAAGAGACAAGGAAGGCCTTAGTAAATACACTGACCTTGTATGGAGACTGTACACATGCCCAGGGCTGTGCCCTCTAAGACGTGTCATCAGAGTAAAAAAAATATCATGTCTATCTATCACTGTAGGGGAAATAAACATCACTAGAATATTCTATCAAGTCATTAAACAAACAACAACAAGACTTGGATGACAGAGGCCAGGGATGATTAGTATTCCATGTTGCTATTATATAGTTTTTAAAATGTCCAGTTTAAAAAAAAAATACCAGACATGCAAAAACTTAGTAAAGGATGATCCTGACAGAGGTAAAAAAAAAAAGAAAACAAAACAAAACAGGCAATAGAACTGCCTTTGATAGAATCTAGAGGTGAGAAAAAGACTTCAAAGCAGCTGTTATAAATATGTTCACAGAACTAAAGAAGCCATACTTAAAGAAATAAAAGTGTGATTATGACAATAACATATTAAATAAAGAATTGACAAATAAATAGTTTTAAAATTAAGTAATGAAAATTCTGGGGTTGAAAATTTAGATAACTGAAGTGAAAAATTCACCAGAGGTATTCAAAAACAAATATGAGTTGTAAAAGAAAGAACCAGTAAACTTGTAGATAGATTGATAGAGATTAAAGATTTGTAAAATCAGAAAAAAAGAAGAAAAATAATAAAAAAATGAAAATTAAGTGTATTAACATGCACTTAATAGGAATACCAGAAGGAGAGAAGAGGAATTTAAGGAAAAAATACACATTCAAGACCCTGAAAAAAAAAAAAAAAAAAAAAGCCCAAGAGGGATAAACACAGAAATCAACACCAAGACATATCTTAGAAAAAAATGCTAAAAAGCAAAGAAATTTTCAGTTATGACACCAAACACATAAATAATATTTAAAGGAGAAAGGAAAAAAAAAGACTATCTGGACTTCATCAAAATGGAAAACTTTTATGCTTTAATGGACACCATCAATAAATTGCAAAGACAATGCACTGACTGGGAAAAAATATTTGCAAATCATATATCTGATAAGGGACATTTTTCCAGAATACATAAAGAACTGTTAAAACTTAATGTTAGGAAGACAAAATTCCCTATTAAAAAATGGATGCAGGGTCTCAACAGACACTTCAAAGAACATATAGAAATAATAAACACATGAAAATATGTTAAACATTAGCCACAAGTAAAACAAAAATCAAAACCTCAGTGAGATACCACACACACTAAGATGGCTGTAACGGAAATGTCAGATGATGACAAATGTTGCCAAGAATGTGGCGAAATTGGGACCTTATACACTGCTGGTAGGAATGTAAAATGATGCAACCATATTCAAAAACAGTCTGGCAGTTCCTCAAAAAAATCCAATTGCCATATGACTCAACAATTCTACTTCTAACTGTATACCCCAAAGAAATTAATACTATGTCTACACAAAAACTTGTACATAAATGTTCATAGTAATACTATTTATGATGACCAAAAGATGGAAACAACCCAAATATATACCACTTGATGAATGAATAAGTAAAGGTGATACATTCACACAATAGAATATTATAGAGCAATAAAAATACATTAAGTACTAATTGTTGCCTTACAGCTGCCAAACCGTTTGTTCCCCCGCGCTCTTCCCAGGATTTCACATGGGTCTGCCTCAGCAAACTGAGACCCGATGGAATTAGATCGGTCCCTCCCCTTCAATGGATTCCTTGGAGATGTGCATGTGTGAAGGCAAAGTACAAGATGGAACACAATGGGAACTTTCGGAAAGACAGCCAGCAGGCTACTAACAAAGATCTTGAGATGAACAATCTTTTACCTCTTTAGAAGTTCACCAATAAAAACTATGCGTTGGACCGATTTGGGGCTCAGTCCTTGAGGCTTGAGACCCTAGGCCCCACTCACATTCTAATCTTGGCTACTGTCTTTTCTTAGCCTTGGGCCGCCCTTCTCGCTTCCCACAGCTCGTGTCATGCTGGACATGACAACTAATATATGTTGCAACATGAATTAATCTTGAAAATAATTTGCTAAATAAAGAAGTAGTTAAAAAAGATTACATATTGTATGATTCCGTTTTTTATGAGATGTCTACAACTGGCAAACCTATAGTCATGTAAGGTAGATTAGTATTTACCCAGGGCTGGGTGAAGTGGGAAAGATGGAGAATGGGTGCTAATGGGCACGAGGTTTCTTTCTGTAGTAATGAAAATGTTACAATTTTTATTATGGTGATAATTGCACAAAGTCTGAAAATAAAGTAAAAATCGGAGAGCTATTTATTTTAGATGGGTACATTATATTGTATGAATTATATCTCAACAAACTGGTTTTAAAACGATAATAAAAAAAATTAGAATTCTAGATTTTAAAAAAATGACCAAAATTAAAGATAGATATTTTTAGAAACATTAGACACAACTGAAAAAATAATCAGTGAACTGAAAGGTCACAATCCATGAAAGACATACACCATGGAATCTTGGCCAGGACAAATATAAGGAAAACAACACATAGTATGTTATAGTAAAACCACTGGAAAACCAAAGAAAAAGAAAACAAAAATTCGAAAAACATCTAGGAGGGGAGGAAAGGACAATGTTACTTAGAAAGGGGCAATGATAAGAAGGACAGCTGACTTCTCAACAGAGAAAATGAATTTGGATATCTTTGGAATGTTATCTTCAAGGTACTAAAACAACTAGCAACCAAGAATTCTATACCCAATGAAAATATTTCTCAAAAAATAAAAAAAACAGACTGTCCTTCCAATTATTTCATAGTCTAGTAAATAAACATTTTAGAATAAACATTTAAATATAATGGAGGGAGTCAAATGTGGATATAACTGTAGGAGCCCTGAGAATGGAGTGAGGAGTGATAAATTACGTATAGAGGCATAAATTACAACTTCACAATAATAGTAGAATGTAAGTAAAATCTGACAAAGGTGCATATTTTCAAGGAGGCCAGGAAGGTGTGTGTGTGTGTGTGTGTGTGTGTGAGAGAGAGAGAGAGAGAGAAAGAGAGAGAGAGAGAGAGAGAGAGATTGAAGAATAAGGAGGAAATAAAGACTGTTTGTAAATGCATGACAGTATAATATGGATTTATATTTGGAGAAATACATTGATGAAAATAAAATCTCAAGGAGGAATTGTCACAGATGAAGATTAAAATAGTAGGTCAGGAGTCAAATTCTTAAAGTCTTCTTTTCTTAATGATTCAACGTGTGTGTGTGTATGTGTGTGTGTGGGGGGGGGGGTGTGTAAGGTGAATATTAGTAACAATTCGGAATTATTTTCAAAATATATTTATGGTCTCCATCTTTATCCTCAAAGAAATATTGATAGTTTTGGGGTATGTACATTTAAAAAAATTCCTCAAGTGACTCTGGTAAAATTATCATTATAATATTATGATAATAACAATCATGTATAATTAATAGATGTTGGTGTACATTATTTTGATTTCAATTAACATTGAGTATTTACGATGTGCCAGTACAGTAGACACTGTTGGTGCCCTGTTCAACTTCCCTTTGCCAGGCTAGATCCCTTATCACCCAGGTGCTATGCGTATTTATTACCAATGTCACATATTTACTTCTCTCTCTACCCAATTATACAATTAGCTTTCAGTCAATAAAAGCTTTCTCACCATTGGTGCTCCCCGAATAATGACTGACAGATGTGAGGATAAAGATTTGTCCTCTTTTTATTCAAAGAGGAACAATTGTGTAGTGAGATTTATGTGCCAGGGCACCTTCTGAATTAAGAAAAGGCTAGATATTACCTAAGACATCATCCTTGCTTTATAAAAAACATATTTTAAAAATTATATTTTCTTTCCATGTTTTTCTGAAGAGCATTCTTTAAATAAATCATGTGCACAAGCATGCTTGTTTCTTGCTTGCTTCTAGAGAATCCAACCTGACATAGTTGGTACCAGGAGAAGTCCTAAAAAGTAGACACTAATAATGGAATTCTGGAGTTGGATCACCCCACAGCAGCTGAGAGTTATGACCACCTCCCTGATGGAAAGAGGAGCTGTGCAATACAATTGTGAAGAATCTCAACTATAGTAAACTGTGTGAGATACAGTGAAAGGAGCTACACTCACATGTATAATCTCGGTGGTGTTAATAGGTATGGAGGTGATTAGAAAGCCTGTGAAATAGAGTTGATGTGAATGAGTAGAATTGATAATTTGAAGAAAGAAACTAACAGGTTAAGGATGATTAATCGTGAATTAAAGCAAAATATAAATCATATAGTATACCTGGCAGCATTTAGAGTCATTAATCTCTTGTAGCTGAATGGTAGATAGAATAGAAATCTGACCCTAGGGCTTCATTATAAGCTTGCCATAAAATGCTGACTTATTAGCCTGGGAAAATCTCCAATGTCAAATTCAGGCTACTGATATGAAAGAAGTTGGACTCTGACATATGAAATGGGTATATCTAGATAGATACTCTGCAGGACCTTGAACCCAAGATCTCTTGAACTCTTGGGGCTGGCAGTAATGACTTACTCCCCCTTGATGAAAGATGGAGATCCTCCCTTCTTTGGAAATTATTTAGAAGCACCAAATGGGTTAGGTGCCTTATAGGTGATGCTGCTTACCTCAGAACCTGCTTTCAACTCCCCCTTAGTCACCAGACTCACAATGAGGGTCAAATTATAGCATGATTTGAATGGAGAAGTATTGGCTCTGCTATAGAAATATAAAGAGTATATGATAAAGGAGTTAGAGTAGCTGGCTAATGTATATTGTCAAATGTAAAGACAGGATTTCTGGTGGTGCATACAGACAGTGCTGAATCTAGGGGGACAGAATACTAAGTTGGATAAAAGAGACTTCACACCTGAAACATCCTTGCAGACACACCTAAAAATAATGTTTAATATGGGCACTCAGTGTCCCACTCAAGGTGACACATAAAATTAACCATCACAATAAAAATGCCATGTACATGGAAAGAACATGGAGTTAATGTCCGAGCAATCTTTCTAATAGTTTGGGCATATGGAAGAATTGTATGGTAGTTACCATGGACACCATTGAAGGAGCTTAGATGTTAATGGAGGGTCAGGAGCCATCACTGGATTGCGGTTGGGCCAGTAATATGATGCTCAACCCAGAGAAAATTTTGGGGAAAAGTACCAGTTGTAGGTCCAAAACAGAATATGTGATCTTCCGCAGGGGTCATCAGGTTTGGAGATCACCAGGGAGAATCTGAACATTACTTCAAGGAACTCAATCACCACACATAAATGGATTTCTCCATGTCAGTGGAAGCTATAAGTGTCAGAAAATACTAGACTGAACACAAATGAGTTCATGAAGAACTCAACAAACCATCTACTGTGGAATAAAGTTAGGACACAGTTACCTCCCTATGTTTCTCCTCCCTTGTACTAATAGAAAAGGAGCTTATTTCTAAAAGAAAAAGCAAAGAAAGAAAGAAAGAAAAAAGAAAGAAGGAAGCTATCACAGAGCCACATTATACCTCATTTTATCCACTTCAAATATCCAAAGCTACAGCTCTAGCCTGCACTGGAAATAGGGGAAAGAGAAAAAATTTGAATTATGCTTGAGATTAAAGTTTTAAAAGTGTATAGAACTAAATATTCAATGAGAAGTACAAATAGTTTAGATACAAACAATTTCTTAAAATTGTACAATCTGATCAAGATGTTATTAAAGGACCTACTACCCAGTGTGAAAGGGGATAAGGAGAATAAAATTGAGGGTTACAGTTGTTAAATAATAAAACCATTCATGTTTAGTTTTCTAGTTAATTCGAACAATAAAATGGTTAACTTAAGAATCTATTAAAAAGTTGTTGTGTATCTCACTGAAATGATGACACCACCACAAACAAAAAAAAAAGAAAAAAGAAAGAAAAGAAAAGAGAATGGTTTCCAATTATTTCTTACTTCTTTGTGTGATGAAGCTCAAGAGTCAAGTACTGGGTGAAGTTCATTTGGCTAAAGTTAGGTCTAAGACCTACCTCTTGACAAAAATCTTCAAGAAAGATTTTATTAGAATCTTTGAAGGCCATTTGCTTTTGTAGCAGAAGAACATAGCATTTGAATTTACTTACCTATCCAGCCTGCACCCAATTGTACAGCTTTTTCAAAAATAAAATCTGATTGCTATCAGAAAGGAAGAAGTATAAAAAATAATCCATCATCTAGAATTAGAACTGGGAACAAAAAGGGGTTGGTCTTACCAATAAGGCAGAAGATCTTTAATACAAGATGACTTGATCTTAAATAGAGAATACTGAGTCTAGTCACTGTGTTTACAGGTGGAGGTGTAATGGTTTTAATGGAGGATAAACAGGGTTGGAAGAGTGGTAAAACAGACAGGGAATGTCAGACAATATGTGGCAGACAATATGTGCCAGACAATGTGACCAAAATCTAAATGATAACTAATCTGTGTTGACATTTCAATTTATTTTCGCATATAGTCTGAACCTGCTCTCAGGTTTACATTTAGCTGTTTCTTTTTACTTTATAGTCACACAATTTTACACTTAAATAAATAAGACATAGATATTAATATAATATTAATTATGGGTCAAATTTTACAATGACATTCGGTTTAGTGAAACTTCATTCTCTTTGAGTTTTATCATGTTGATATAGACAATGGGAATCTTTTGAAGCTGAAAGTCTGAAGTACTTGCTCATTTAAAGACATATTTTCAGAGAATTTTTCATGCATAACTGAAATTTTGCCAGAGTACAATCCAAGTTGTTAACTCCCATAGGCATTTAATTTTTATATTGACCAATTAATTCTTACATTTTTAAGGGATCTTCATAATTTCCTTACCTTATTTTATTTATACAGATCAGTTCCTTTTTTTTTAATTCTTGACACGTGGTTATTTAATACATATTTCTTTTTTTAATTAAGTTTCTTGGGATGACAATGGTTGGTAAAATTACATAGGTTTCAAGTGTATAATTCCGTAATACGTCATCTATATATCACATTGTGTGCTCACCACTCAGAGTCAGTTCTCCTTCCATCACCATATATTTGATCCCCTTTACCCATTTCTACCACCATTCTCCCCCTTACCGTCCGGGAACTACTAAACTGTTGTCTGTGTTATATACATCAGTTTCAAAGAGATTTTTAGCAACTTATTTTATATCACCTTTAACACTTAGAACATTTCCCAGTGTAACATTATATGTAAATAATATATTGATCCTATGTGGCAGGCTATGAATTATGCTATGAATTTACTCATGTAAATTAAATTTGCATAAGCAGTCAGGTGATTGGAAAAAGTATTCAGTGAGCTTTAATAAGGTATGAGGAACTATATTAGTATACTCCAGAGAAACAGAACTAATAGGAGATATATGTATGTAAGTGTGTGCACAGAGAATGAGAGAGAGAAAGAGAGACAGAGACAGAGACAGAGAGAGATCGATTTTAAGAAATTGAAGAAAGCAGCTCTCACACAATTGCAGAGGCTGGCAAGTGCAAAATCTGCAAAGAGGGCTATCAGGATGGGGAATCAGGGAAGAGTTAATTTTGCAGACAGGCAGAATTCCCTCTTTTTGAGGGAGTCAGTCTTTTTTCTCTTAAGACCTTCAACTAATTGGCCCATCCACATTAGGAGGGTAATCTACTTTATATAACACATACTGATTCAAATATTAATGTCCTCTAAAAGATACCCTTACAACAACATTGAGACCTGTGTTTGATCAAATATCTCAGTACCATGACCTAGCCAGATTGATACACAGAATTAACCACAAGAACCCTTTCTCATAAAAGAAACACCCAGGGATAACCTCTCTTACACCCCTCTAGGACATTAGCATATGAGACTAGGAGAGGTTTCATTCATAATCCCAACTTTCTATGATGATTTTGTTAAGTTTTTGTTCTAAGTTTATGTTTCTTCATCTTTAAATTTTGTACATATGTATATATGTATATATATGTGTGTATATATACATATATATATACATATATATTTGTATATATATACATATATATTCTTTCTAGTATTTCTAAAAGGATATATTTTATTATATGTATGTCTTATATATAAGACTAAATATATATACACACATATATATGTATATTACATATTTAATGCATGACACTTAAAATATTTAATACCCACTATGACTACTTTTGAACTCATTCCTTCCTTCACATTTTTACCATAATTATTTACTCAAGTATTCTGGAGTAAAAAAAATAATAATCCATCCAAGCAAATTTATTTCATATAGTCTTCCAACACCACAGAAATGATCACTAAAACACTCTGAAGGACATAAAGTATTTATTAAGATAACTTACTTTGCATTCAAACTATTAAAGAAAAAGGCAGGCAAAGGTATTTTTTCCAAGACAAATATATAAACTGTATTGTTTTGCAAAACATCCTCTCTTTTTTGTCCTATATTGTTAAGTAAATATTTCATGAAATTATTAAATTTGTGATATGTTGTGCATTTGCTTAAAACATCATATTTTTTCAAAAGGGTATAACGTACCATATTTATACAGTAACAAGATGTCAATGATATTTAGATAACAATTTGGTTATGCACTAAATGCATTAAAGCACATTTTATCCATATAAATATTCTCTTTTAACACTGTGTTGAAAGCCTATTATATGTCTATTATCCATATATTGCAATCCTGGCTATTTATTCCTTCAACGTCTTGTTTTACTATTGGTGTTGGGTGTATTTTACACTCTATTCTTGTTGTCAGTTGTTGCTGGGATTCATGATTTTTCAACTTTGAAAATGTGTGAGGTAGGTGTAATTTGACTGGTGAAAGACTTGTTGCATTTGACAGAAAACTACAAATCTGCCCCAGGGACTGCTCTAAATCTGAGGAGTAAGTTTGTGATTTCCCAGGAGATGCTTAAAGATATGTTTTATAATGTCAGCATTGCCTATTCCCAATTGAATCATGTTTTTGATGAATATAAGAGGCAGTGCAGCATTGTAAAAAGAACACACTGGGAAAAACCCAGTTTTGGCTTCCTGTGTAGCTCTGTCACACTGTGAGTTCAGGTAAGTGAATACACGTTTCTAAATTTTCACATTATGTAAAAGAGCGGGTGGAGTTAGTAGTGATGTTTGGAAAGACCATGTCTAAACAGTCTTCCTGCTAAAGGATTATATTTTTTTCTATTGTAATATTAGCTTTTTCTGATATTGCTTGCCATGTGGAGGTTTCAACCACTGTGCCCATATTTGGAAAATCTTATATTTGTAAGATATTGACAAAATAGTGATAAAATATCATTTTACTATAAATATAGCTAAATTGGTATTTTAGGAAATTGCTCTGCCCATATAAAATATTGGCACTCTGTATGATTTTGGTATTTAAATTTTTGGTCTTGGACATCAGGAACATGGCAGTGGGAGGAGTACCCCTTAACTTCTCCCCTTGAAGTTACAGCTAGTTGAACAGTTATAATTCAACAAAGGATTCCCTATGCAATACACAAACGTGTCTGAGAAATCCTCACATTGAAACATCTGAAGGTGGGTGAATCATGGAGAACAGGGAGGAGGGAAGGCAGAAGTGCAGAGATGGGGGGGGGGGGAGCTCTGAAATAGCCCAGAGCTCACTGCAGTCCCAAAAGAGGGGAAGATTGAGACTTCAGGTGCACTCTCTGTGGTCCTGAGCAAGGCTGCCTGAGTGATCAGCATATAAAATGGGCAGAGACTCCAGGCAAAGACTGACTACAAAAGTGCAACAACTATGGTCTAACAGCTCTCACTGCCAGGCAGAAAACTAAGCCACAGAGCCTGGCCATCTCTCCCAACCCTCATAGACCTCGCTTCTCCCCACCTCTGCAGAGTTGCCTCCCCCACACCCTCTCAGTGCTAGCAGTGGACCCCAAAAGAAACTGTAGCAGTGTTGGATTAAAGAGCAGAATATCTATAGCCCTGAGAACTGGGGAGACATTTCCTGAGCAGCAGACACACACTGAAGCTGATTCCTGTGACAAAGCAGGAAACATAGGGGTGAGGCAGCTAATTCCAGTGACAAGAGAGAAGATATAATGGCAGTTGCCATTACTTGGAAAAGAACAAAGACACAAACACATCAGCCCCCTCACCCAGTCGAATCTGCCCCCATCTTTCACAGCTTATCCCAGTGGAGACACCCAATGCTGCTGAGGTGCACAGCTCTGCCTCTGGCTGTAGGGGCAGCACTGGGATTTCAGGGGCTCAGAACCCTATAGCCCACTACATCCTCCCACGGAGGTGGTACCGTGAGACTGATGCAATCTAGTCACTAAGGAGACACCCTCCTCTCCAGGAAATTTCCCACTGCACAAAGAGCCAGGACAGCACAAGAGAAAATAAAATGTTCTAGTGCTACCTACTGGAAAACAAAAGAAAGACCTCTTCATAACAACTTGCTGAAGAATTCATTCCCGTAGATGCGCAAGAAGAGAAATAATCCATCAATTACTATGAATCACCAAGTTATCAAGGCAGCTCAGAAAGAAAATGACAAATCTCCAGAACATAAACTTAAAGACATGGAAATATGTGACTTAAATGACAGAGAATTTAAGATTACAGCTCTGAACAAACTAAACGTGATGCAAGAAAACTCAGATGGGCAGTTTAATGACTCAGAAGCAAAATAAATGAACAAAATGAATATTTTACCAAAGAGATTGTAACTTTAAAAAAGAACCAAATAGAAATTCTGGAGCCAAAGAACTCAATAAAAGAGGTGAAGAATTAAATAGCAAGCTTAGTAAATGGAGCTGACCAGATGGAGGAAAGAATTAGTGATATCAAAGATAGGAATCAGGAAATGATGCAGATGGAAGAAGAGAGAGACTTGATAGTTAAAAGAAATGAAAGAACTCTACAAGAACCATCTGACTCCATCAGAAAGAGCAAATAAGAATAATGGGTATACCAGAAAGAAGAGAGGAAGAAGGGCACAAAGATCCTATTCAAACCAATAGTCAATAATAATTTTACAAATTTCTATAGAAAGAACTGGATCCTCAAATCCAGGAAACAAACAAAATTATCTCAATCTGAAAAGACCTTCTCCAATGCAAATTATATTGAAACTGTCAAAAATTAATGACAAAGAAAGAATTTGCAAGGTAGCCAGGGAAAAGAAGATGGTAACCTACAAAGGAAATCCTATTAGATTAGCATCAGATTTTTCTAGCAGAAACTCTACAAGCCAGGAGGGAGCAGAAATATTCAAACTATTAAAAGAGAGAAATTACCAGCCAGGGATAATATATCCAGCAAAGATATCCTTTAGATATGAAGGAGGAATAAAGACCTTTCTAGATATACACAAGCTGAGGGAATTTTCCATCACAAGGCCTGTATTACAGGAGATACTGAAAAAGTTTATTCTACCTGAAACAAAAAGACAAAAGGATACAAAACTATGAGGAGGATTACTAACAGACAGACAGAAGCAGGAAATGGCAACCCCTACACATAATAGGGCACTGTATACTTAAACATAACATAAAGAAGATAAGAATATAAAATAAGACAAAAGAGAAGAAGAAGACAATTTGCTGCTGAAACTCAGAAATGAAATCACAGCATAAATAGGGATAATTTTTTACAGCAAGAACACAAAAGGGTAGGGGGAAAAGGTCTGAATTTGCAAAGGGGAATGGAGATAAGATGCATGCTGAAGAAAAAGGACTGCAACAAATATGAAACTTTCTTTTATGAAACCTTTCTTTATGAAACCTTAACGGTAACCACTCAAAAAACAAAAAACAAACGAACAAACAAAAAATAGAACTGAGACAAATAACAAAAAAAGAAAAAATACAATAAAAAGTAAACAGAAAAGAAAAAAAATCATAGAAAAGTACTAAACTATAATAATAGAAACACAAAGACAAACAAAAAAAATGCAGACACTGAGTTACCAGAAAACAAAAGATATAATGGCTATAGGAAATCCTCATATATCAATAACCACCATAAATGTAAATGTACTGAACTCACCAATAAAAAGGCACCGAGTAGCATATTGGACATAAAAAAGAAAAAGAAAACTATATGCTGTCTTCAAGAGACACATCTCTGCTGCAAGAACAAATATAGACTCAAAGTGAAAGGGATATAAATGATGAACGTCTAAGTATTACCTTGTCTTGTACACCTGAAACTAATAAATTTAAAAATAAATAAATAAATAAATAAATAAATAAATAAATAAATAAATAAAAATGCCCTAAAGACATGAAAATGAAAAAAAAGAAAAAAAAAGAAAGGGTAGAAAACGATAATCCAAGTAAATGGCATTCAGAGAAAAGTGGGTATAGCCATACTCACATATGACAAAACAGACTTCAAGATATAAAAGATACCTAGTGACAAAGATGGACATTTCATAATAATAAAGATGACAATACAACAAAGAGACATAACACTTATCAATATATATGCTCCCAATCAGGAGCACCAAAATATATAAAGCAACTCCTAACAGAACTAAAGGGAGAAACTGACAAAAACACAATTGCAGTAGGGGACCTAAATACCCTATTGACAGCTATGGATAGATCATCATAAAATAAAGTAATAAGAAGATATCAGCCTTTAATGACATATTAGACCAAATGGACACAATCAACGTTTACAGAGACTTTCATCCTAGGACACCAGACTATATTCTTTTCTAGTGCACACGGAACATTCTTAAGGATGGACCATAACACAAGGTATGTTTTAGTACAAATCTAGCTTTAACAAGTATAAGAAGATTGAAATCATACCAAGCATATTCTCCAACCATAACGTTTGAAACTGGAGATTAACAGCAAAAGCGGGAAAAACCACAAATACATCGAGATTAAACAACATGCTACTAAGTAACGACTGGGTCAAAGAAGAAATAAAAGGAGAGATCAAAAGACACAGAAACAAATAAGAATGAAAATACATTGTATCAAAATTATTGGGATACTGTAAAACTGTATTAATAGGGAAATTCACATCATTACAGGCCTATCACAGACAGAAGAAAAATCCCAAATAAACAACCTAACATTATATCTTAAAGAAATAGAAAAAGAACAAATGAAATCCAAAGTCAGCAGAAGGAAGGAGATAATAAAAATTATAGTAGAATTAAATTAGAGAACAAAAAGATAATATGAAAAATTAATGCAACAAAGAGATGTTCTTTGAAAAGTTTAATAAAATTGACAACCCCCTGGTTAGACTCACTAAGATAAAAAGAGAAAAGACACAAATAAACAAAATCAGAAGTGAAAGAGAAGTTAGAATGAATACCACAGAAATGCAAAGGATCATATAAGGATACTATGAAGGATTAGATGCACCAAACTCAATAACCTAGAAGAAATGGACAAGCTCTTAGAAATATATAACCTTCCTAGACTGAATCACAAAGAACTGGAAAATCTAAATAAGACCCCTCAAGAGTAAGGAAATTGAAACAATCATCAAAAAGTCCCCAAAAGCAAAAGCCCAGGACCAGATGGCTTCCCTAGAGAATTCTATCAAATATTCAAAGGTGATTTAATACCTGTCCTCCTCCAACTCTTCCAAAAAAATTGAAGAAGAGGCAATACTTCCTAACTCATTTTATTACCCTGACAGCATTACCCTGGCACCAAAATCTGGTAAGGATAACACAAAAAAGAAAACTACAGGCCAATATCTCTGATAAATACTGATGCAATCCCAAGCAAAATACTAGCAAATCGAATGCAACAATACATGAAAAAGATTATACAGTATGATCAAGTGGGGTACATTCCAGGGCCACAAGGATGTTTCAACATATACAAATAGATCAATGTGATACACCACATAAATAAAATAAAGAATACAAATAAAAATAATAAAAATCATATGATCCTATCAATCAATGCAGAAAAAGCATTTGACAAGATTCAACATCTATTTATGATTAAATAATAAAATGGGTACAGAGGAAAGTTCCTCAAGCTAATAACGGACATATATGACAAACCCTCAGCTAATATCATACTTAATGGTGAAAAACTGTTATTCAACACAGTATTGGAAGTCCTAGCTAGAGCAATCAGGCAAGAGAAAGAAATAAAAGGCATCCAAATCGGGAATGAAGAAGTCAATTTGTCAGTTTTTGCAGATGATATGATTCTTTATATAGAAAACCCTAAAGACCCCACTAAAACAACTATTTGAAATAATAAACAAATATGGTCAAGTTGCTGGATACAAAAATCAATGTACAAAAATCCATTGTGTTCCTATATACTAACAATTAAATTTCAGAAAACAAAAGTTTAGAAAAAAAGAACCAGTTATTTTGCAGTTGCAATAAAAAGCATAAAATACCTAGGACTAAACTTAATAAAGGATGTGCAGGACTTATACACTGAAAATGATAACACATTATTTAAAAAAAAAGAAGACACAAAGAAATGCAAAGGTATTTTGTGCTCATGGATTGGAAGAATCAACATGGTTGAAATGGCCATACTACCCAAAGCAATATACAGATTTAGCAAATCCCCATCAAAATCTTAATGGCATTTCTTAAAGAAATAGAAGAAAAAAATATTAGATTTGTATGGAATCACATAGGTTCCTGAATATCCAAAGCAATCATCAAGAAAAATAAATGAATAATTAAGGCCGAAGGTATCACACTCCCCGACTTCAATTTATACTACAAAGTGATGATAATCAAAATACCATGATATTAGCAAAAAAAAAAACAACACAGACTTTAAGTCACTATAAAATAGTCATATAAAATCATATGTCAATGATTTAGAACTTTCTTTAAGTGCTATAAATTTTCCTTCAAAACTGCTTTAGCTTCATCCCATGACATTTAAATGCTATGCATTCATTCATTCATTCTTTTTTTTTTAAATTTTATTGGAAAACAGTGTGTTTTTCCAGGGCCCATCAGCTCCAAGTCGTTGCCCTTCAATATAGTTGTGGAGGGCACAGCTCCCTGTCCCATGTGGGAATCGAACCAGCAACCCTGTTGTTCAGAGCTCATGCTTTAACTGAGTCATCCAGCTGCCCCTATGCATTCATTCTTATTCAATTAAATGTATTGTCTCATTTCTCTTATGATTTCTTCATTGACCAGTAAGTTATTTAGAATGCATTGTTTAATTTCTTAATATTTGATTCCCAGGTAGCATTTGTTATTGATTCTAGTTTAAATTTACTGGGTGAGAAAATACACTTTGCACATTTTTTTTTCTTTTTAACTTAGAACTACCTTTGTTGCTCAGAATATATGTATGTGCCATTTGCATTTGTGTATAATGTATATTCTTCTGCTATTTGGTGGAGAATTCTATAAATACTGATTTACTTGGTCAAGAATGTTGTATTATTGAATTCTGCTATATCCTATTGGTTTTCTGTCTAATTGTAACTCTCTGAATTATTCAGAAAAAAGTGTTAAAAATATCCAACTATAATTTTGGATTCATCCATTTTCCCTTTCAGTTCTACAAGTTTTTGCTTTATGTGTTTTGAAGCTCATTTACTAGGTACGTACATCCTTAGGATAGTTTCATCTTCTTGATAACTGAAACTTTTATCATTGTAAGTTTTTCTTTTTATCACTTTTATTCTCTATGAAACCTACTTTTTTCCTGCCACTTATACCACAACTCCAGCTGTCTTATAATTAGTTTTAATGAAGTATATTTTCTTTTTCCATATTTTTTACTTTTAATCTGCCTGTGTTTTTGTACATAAAGTGGCTTTACTTTTTGTTGTTGCTAGACATAGGGTTGTATCTCACTTTTTTCCCAGGATGGCAATGTCTGATTTTTAATTTAAAAAGTTAGAATATTTTCATTTAATATAATTTTCAAAATGCTTAGGTTTAACTATCTCATATTATTATTTTTCCCTCCTATTAGTTTTAGTTTTGGTTGACTTCTTGGACAGAATTGAATATTTTTTATGAATCTATCCATCTCCACTATCCAGTTATTTGCTATTCTCATGCTTACTTTTTTAGAAGTTTTCCTAGGGCTCATTGTACATCTTTAACCTAACACAGTCTACTTCAAATAACAATATATCAATATATGACTAGTGGAAGAAACATAAAACTCTATGCTTCTATTTCTCTCCACTCACATTCTTCATGGTATTGTTATCAGATATTTTATTTTTTGCGTATTTTATTAATGTCACTAAATTAGTTTTCTAATGCTGCTTTAACAAATTACTACATATCTAATGGCTTAAAACAATGTAAATGTATTTTCTTACAAATCTGGATGTCAGAAGTAGAAATTCATCTTCAAGCTTATGTTCCATCTGGAGATGCTAGGAAGAATTTTTTCCCTGCTTTGTCTAGATTGTAGAGGCTGCTTACTTTGTTTAGCTCATCGTTTCCTTCATCTTCAAGGTGTGGCTGCTGCCTCCACCATTTATTTCTGTCATCTGATTTCCTTTTCCTTTTTGGGGGCCTCTGCTTCTGTCTCATAAGGAGTCTTGTGATTATAGTAGGCCTATCCAGATCCAGGATAATCTCCTCATCTCAAAACCTTTACTTACTCACATCTGAATGTTGCTTTTGAATGTAATTATAAATTCTGAGATTAGGAAGTAGACATCTTTAGAAAACTAATATTCAACTTACCACACTCATAATGCATTATTATTATTTCACTTTAAGTAGTAGATTATCTTTCAAAGAGACTTACAATGAGAAAAGTCTTGTAGATTCCCCCACATATTTACCATTTCAAAAAATTTTTTGAAAATAGCTTTGTATAGGTATAGACACAAATTAAATCCTGTGTCAGTTTCATATCTCTTTTAACATTTTTTATGCATGTCTATTGGTAATAAATTATCTCTGATTATTTGTCTGAAAACCTCATTATTTCATTATTTTGGAAAATTGTTTTGCTGGATATAGAGTTTAGATTGAGTTTTTAAACAATTTTTAGCATTTAGAAGATGTTCTATTTTCATCTTATTTGAATAGTTTCTGACAACAAGTCTGCTATAATCCTTACCTATGTAATATATCTTTTTTTCTGACTGCTTTTAAGTATTTCTCTTTATGACTGGTTTTCAGCAATCTAACTATGATGTTGCTTGTTTTTTTCATCTTCCTTCTGCTTTGGATTTAATGAGGTTTTTAGGTCTTAGTTTTATACTTTCTATAAAAGTGGGGGGGTGGCTATTATTTCTTAACATATATGCTCTGTCATTTTTTTCAGACTTCTAATTGCATATATGTTAGATTATGTGATACTATCACAGAGTTCACTGATATTCTATTGCTTTATATATAATTTTTTTCTCCCTGTGCTTCATTTTTGGATCTTTTTTTAGTTTTTTTGTCTGTTTGTTTGTTTTATGCTATGTCTTGAGCTTACTTATCTTTTACTCTGCAAGGTTTATTATGTTGATATGTTATTAATTTTGTTTAGTGTATTTTTCAGACTTGAATTTTTTTAATCTCTAGAAGTAGTATTTACATCTTTTTGTGAATTTTACATTAGTTTAGTCATGATGGTCAGATTTTTCTATAACTTTTTAAAGGTATGAAAATAGCTGTCTTAATGACATTGTCTGATAATTTCATCATCTTTGTCATTTCTCAGTCAGTTTGTATTAATTATTTTTCTCTGGTTGATATTTTTTCTGCTTTTTTGCACGTTGGGAATTTTTTAAGGGACAATATGGATTTTATACAGGTGGTGCTGGATTTTGTTGTTTTCCTTTCAGCAATGTTTGGCTTGGTTCTGAATGAGAAATCTATTACAGTTTTTTGAGGTTTACCCTTATGACTTATCATGGCAAACACATAGCATCCTTTAATCTAGGAGTAATTTAATCCCACTACTTAGGCATGACCATTTTAAGGTATGTTCTAATGTCTTTTATGTTATTAATTCTTTCTTCTCTGGCTGCTAAGAAAACACATTATTCTTAGCTTTATATGAGCTCTGATAATTGTTCAGCCTAATACTTTCAGTATTTTTTTTTCACAACCTGAGGTATATTCATGATTCCTCTCATAAACTCTCAAAGAAATACTAAACCAGAGATTAAAGTGAATCCTTCTGCTCATTTTTGGAGCTTTCACTGTCTCTCTCTGGCACATAGTTTCCAGTATTGTGTTCACAAATTACAGACACCTTGGCTTTCCCAATTTTCCAAGTCAGAGAGTGCCCTGGGATCTGTTTTGAATTCCCTTGCTTACACTAGATACTGGGAATTGCCTCCAGGGGAGAATCTGGGACTATCAGAAGGCTCACCTCATTTGTTTCTCTTCTCTCAGTGATCATCATCTCATGTTGCTTATTTACAATGTTTGAAGTTTATCATTTGATATATTTTGTTTCATTTTTTGTTGTTGAAGATGGGAATGTAAATCTAATCTCTTTATCATTTCTAGAAGCGTAAGTCACATACAAGTGATTTTGAATATACTTGTATTTTTTATATAATTATATTTTTGCGGGATTATTTTTCTTGTACATCACCCATAATAGCATAAATACATGTAATATTTATTTTAGAAGTTACATTTTAGGCCATATTAACGCAGCCAGATTTATTCAGAGAGTGTCATACTTGTTCAAATAACTATACATTACTTTTGTTATTTCAGCTTTCACTCACAATGTCATTTGAAGGGTCTTGTGCATTCCATTGTTCTAGTGATTTATGAAATCAATCAATAGAACCTATAAATTGGAAAGAGTCTCTTGAAGTTTTAATGTAATATTTTTAAAATTCTCTAGTTAGTAAATATTTTCACCCTGTATTAATAAAAAATAATATAGGTTTAGGAATGATCATATTAAGATTTAAATTATTAAATATCTTGGGAAAATATAACAGTCTGGGTAATTATATATTTAGCATCTGATAGTCATTTTTCCGTTTCACAAAAAATTGCCTCTCTTAGATTCACTTATATGAACATTCATTCATTCATTCTTTAGTCACTATTCTTGTTTGCTTACTATGTAGTACATAACCTTAGAGAAAAGGTAAGAATCACATAATTTCTAAAATTTAAATTATATCACACTTTTCCCTTTTTGTTTTAAATTTGTTGGTGTCATAATAATCTTGGTAACCCCATGAAACTTGAAATAGTGAAAAGATTATGAATCTCCCTCTCCTGTCTACATGGCTGAATCTGATTTCTGACTTCATTAGCTCCATAGCATGTTGCAAAAGTTTGGAATCTTGGGGCCGGCCCGATGGCTCAGGTGGTTGGAGCTCCGAGCTCCTAACTCCAAAGGTTGCCGGTTCGATTCCCACATGGGCCAGTGGTCTCTTAATCACAAGGTTGCTGGTTCGATTCCTCGACTCCCACAATGGATGGTGAGTTGCGCTCCCTGCAACTAGCAAAGACAACTAGACCTGGAGCTGAGCTGCGCCCTTCACAACTAAAGGACAACAACTTGACTTGGAAAAAAGTCCTGGAAGTACACCCTGTTCCCCAATAAAGTCTTGTTCCGCTTTCCCAATAAAAAATTCTTAAAAAAAAAACCAAACAGTTTGGAATCTTATGGTCTTCCTATTGTATTCGTTATTTTAAATATTCTTATTTCTAACTGTGGATTTAACCAGTAGTGGTCAGAGGTAGTGGCAAGATTAAATGCTGCAGCATTTATGTTATGCATGCAATGGACTGTTCCTTCACAATGGAATACTGATAGCATTTGAGAGTGCACTTCTATGTGTGATATTCTGGTTCTGCCAGGGAGCCAGTTTTATGGGTAGATGTAAGGACTATCTCAACTGAATTCTTCAACTATCATTTCTTAATCCAAGGGTAGAGTATGTAGAGATTAATTTGCTAATTTGCCTGTAGTTAGTATTTCATAGCTCTTAATGGTTCTACAAAGTTATTTCTTAATCTATGAGAGGATCTTTTCTCAGAAACAAATTCTGCCTCTGTCCTCAGCACCTCCTTCTGTAGTCTTTGACATTCTTCCTAATCATGACTCATTAATCTCCCTTCCCCTGCTCTTTGTAAGATAATACAGAAATCTCTAGATCTGAGTTTCATCTGGGATCTTGCTCTACTTTTAAACCCTATTATAGACAGCTTTTCCATGTAAGGCTCTAGGACAACCACAGGATAATTGCCATTTTCATCTGGTCAATGACAAATATATGTGGTCTATGTAAGCGTGCCATGGTTTGAGGGATGACGTTCTGTTAGAATTCAAAAGATAAACATGAAATTTCAGTTTTTTAAATTACAACTTTTGTTCCATTATTGCTTAACTGTACAAAAAAATCAATCTATGTATTTAATACTTTTGTTGTGTGCCTACTATATGTCAGGCATTATGCTCAGTGCTGGGCATATAACAGTAAACAAACGATGTATAGCTAGGCACATACTTGAAGAACTTTATTTAGATGTTGAATGAAAAAATAATAAGTGAGTGCAGAGTTTAGAAGATTGGTATTTGTGAAATATTGGTATCAATGGTATTGCGGAAAAATCTAGTTTCTTTTCTGCTTCACATAAGCACACTTTAAATAATAGCACTTAGAAGAATAACATATGGAATATCTAAATTTGAAAATAATGTCACTCTGAGGAGCTTCTACAATTTAACTGATGTGCAGTATTTGTGAGAGCCAGAGTACTTTTTCTATATTAATACTTTTATTAACATAATGTTAATAAAATTTCAGAATTTAAAAAGTACAACTTTAAGCAACTGATAAATTTGGTATTATAAAAAGGTTATTGTCACTGGCTTAGTAAGATCGATGATGTGGTTGAAGAAGCATCTTGCTATGCTTCTAGTAAAGTATAATACTGTAAAGGTCCCGAAACAAAATTGATGTATCTGAGATGTTATCTAGGATGTACTCTTATGCTATTTTTGCAAGCTGCTTTCATCATACTCAGATGGATTTATCAAGCAAGATGCTTACCTGTTGTGAAATTCAACATGATTTCTTGAGGTTGCTATCTAAGGCTGAGTTATATCATCTCCTTTTAGCATTGCCATATTAATGCCTATGTGACTGTAATTCTTTTGAGGTCCCTCTTATTCAGTGGTTGCTGTACAAAATTTGGGACAAAATAATGCATGTCATGCTTTAAGACTGTATGTCATATGTATTTACAATAGTTTTTTTTAAAAAATGAAAAACGTATACAATGCATCTTTAGGTATAAACTCTTTCATTTGAGGCCCTAAATAAAATTTTCATTTTGGATTGGTTTACATGCAATTGGGGCAAATGGACTGACCCCTTCTGTTAATTTTTACATATACTGTGTGGATTTATTAAAGGAGTTGAAATCCATGAAGTTAATGCCTTCTTTGTATTAAAATTAAACATTTTAAAATAGAAAATCATTTAATTTCCAAGATAAATCATCTACACATCATCTTCTGTGTACCACACATATTTTTACATTCCTTTTCAATTATGTCTGGATGCCAGGGAAGAAATATTTTTAAAAAAAAAACAACAAAAACAAAAACAAAAAAACACGTGTAGCTGACTCTCTCATGTATATAAGTATGTAAAAACTATTGAACAGGCAAAGAGGAACGATATTTAGGAAAGAACCTAACTATTATGAAGGTGTCAAAATTTTGTCTCAAATAACTTTTTGTGGAATAGCTGAATGCTAATCAGGAAACCAACTGGAAAATTCTTTTTTTTTTTTTAATTTCTTGGGGTGACAATTGTTAGTAATATTACATAAATTTCAGGTGTACAATTCTGTATTACATCATCTATAAATCCCATTGTGTGTTCACCACCCAGAGTCAGTTCTCCTTCCATCACCATATATTTCATCCCCCTTACCCTTACCTCCCTTCCCCCACCCCCCTTACCCTCTGGTAACCACTAAACTATTGTCTGTGTCTATGAGTTCTTGTTTCTCATTTGTGTGTCTTGTTCTTTTGTTGTTTTTGGTTTATATACATATCAGTGAAATCATAGGTTTCTCTGCTTTTTCTGTCTGACTTATTTCGCTTAGCATTATACTCTCAAGATCCATCCATGCTGACACAAATGTTCCTATATCATCTTTCCTTACTGCCGAATAGTATTCCATTGTGTATATATACCACGACTTCTTTATCCATTCATCTATTGAAGGACATTTTGGCTGTTTCCATGTCTTGGCCACCATAAACAAAGCTGCAATGTACACTGGAGCACACGTGTCTTTATGTATAAATGTTTTCAAATGTTTTGGGTAGATACCCAGGAGAGGGATTGCTGGGTCATATGGTAATTCTATTCGTAATTTTTTGAGGAACCTCCACACTGCCTTCCATAATGGCTGCACCAGTCTGCATTCCCACCAACAGTGTATGAGTGTTCCTTTTTCTCCACAGCCTCTCCAACACTTATTACTATTTGTCTTGTTGATGATAGCCATTCTGACTGGAGTGAGGTGATATCTCATTGTGGTTTTTATTTGCATTTCTCTGATGATTAGTGATGTTAAACATTTTTTCATATGCCTATTTGCCATTTGTATGTCCTCTTTGGAGAAATGTCTCTTCAGGTCCTCTGCCCATTTTTCAATTGGGTTGTTTGTTTTGTTGTTGTTGAGCTTCATGAGTTCCTTGTATATTTTTGATATTAGCCTCTTATTGGGGG
This sequence comes from Rhinolophus hipposideros, assembly GCF_964194185.1. Classification (NCBI taxonomy): domain Eukaryota; kingdom Metazoa; phylum Chordata; class Mammalia; order Chiroptera; family Rhinolophidae; genus Rhinolophus; species Rhinolophus hipposideros. The sequence goes on from NC_138055.1 coordinate 30,863,720, forward strand.
CACTGTTTGCAAAAATCTTCTCCCATTCAATCGGTTGCCTCTTTATTTTGTCGATGGTTTCTTTTGCTGTGCAGAAGCTTTTAAGATTCATGTAGTCCCATTCATTTATTTTAGCTTTTACTTCCATTGCCTTTGGAGTCAAATTCATAAAATGCTCTTTGAACCCAAGGTCCATAAGTTTAGTACGTATGTTTTCTTCTATGCAGTTTATTGTGTCAGGTCTTATGCTTAAGTCTTTGATCCATTTTAAATTAATTTTGGTAAATGGTGACAGATAGCAGTCCAGTTTCATTCTTCTGCACGTGGCTATCCAATTCTCCCAGCACCATTTATTGAAGAGGCTGTCTTTCCTCCATTGTATGTTTTTAGTGGAAAATTCTTATTCCAGGTTTATATAGGATTAGATTCTGAGTGACTCCTCTAAATATTTGAGAATTCTGATTGCCTGTTTTCAAGAAAGTCCGGAATTTCTAAAAGTAGTTTTTCATTAATAATGCAGGTTTTATTTCTAAGAAGGCTATGAGAAAGCTGTGACATGCCAGTGTTTATAAATAATGAGTCAATGCATACAATTTGATATCATAATTATGTGCATTTGTATTTTACTGATAGAATATAAAATATTTTATGATTATGTTGTTTTCTGCGTGTAACCTAGTACTGACTAGTATTAACTCACTGAGATGTGAGTCGAAGATAAAACTTCTCATGTTTTTAGGTGGTAATTAAAATTAGAAGTTATCTACAAAAAATAAGGGGATGGGTAATTTAAAACATGTTAACTACATTATCCCTATCCCCATTTTTCATTCATCAAATGTGTTCTGCTTCTTTCATCCTCTTTATTCTTCCATTCCCCATTTCCGCTGGCTCTCTTTGCTTCTTTCTTATCTCCCTTACTCTTTCCCTCTGCATTGAAGTATACTACTTTGAAACATACCTTTTGCTTATCTTTTATCTTTTTCTTTCTTATAGCTCTTCTCTTTTCTATTACATTTTAACTAACTTTCATGGTAATCTTTATTTGTTGCAGAACTCTAAATATACCTGGCCATGGTATACAAACTCTTAGCAAAGAGAGCAGAAGATATGCATGCACAGTCCAAGAGTGCAGGGTAGGGTTGGTAAGAGTGAAGGTATTAGTTAGTAGTTTTGTGACCTAGCAGATATAAGTGTCATTCACAATGGATTTTCTTCCTATAGAGTAAATCTGTATCAATGATTTTCTTCCGCCTGTTGCAATCCATTTAAAACATATGCCTCCATTCCATTGCTTACTTTTTCATAACATGGCTAGATACTTTCTCATTCATCTGTGCCTGAGGTCAATGAGCCAGCTATTCTTCTTCTTGCTTTTGGCTATGTGTACTTTTTCATCTATGCTGTTATCAGTTTTATTCCCTTATTGATTTCCATCTCCATTGACATTGTGTTTTATAAGAATGACTATATTAATCATGTTTTTAAAAATTTATTGTTCCATCTTGCAGCCTAACATATTAATTTAGCCTCTGTATTCACTATTGACTTCCATATTGAACACTGATATTAGGAACTTAAAGTGAATACAAAATGTTAAGGTATAAAACTATTAAGTATTTGGTATCAACCATCTCATTATTTATTTCCATTTATTTTGTAATTATTGCTTAAGAAAAAAAAAAAAACACCAAAAAAACCCAGAAATCTATCATTGCCCCATGCCAGTTTTAACTGCAGCAGCGGATTTAAAGAGGAATTCAGACATCAGCCTTTCCCTGAGGCCAATGGACTTCTCCGTTCAAAGTAGGACACTTCTATCTGATGGCATTAACCATAAAATCCCCCATTTCAAGTCTATGATATACTGAAGGACAACGGCTCATTTCATTTCTTATCAAGAAATCGGGCAGATCAGTCATATTTCCAGAATCAAATGACATTTCAGAAAATTCATTTGAACCAAAAATGAGGTTTCCTCTCTGCAGACTCCAATTAGTTTAAAAGTGGTTTCTGATGAAAATTTTCAAAATAACTAAGCGCTACATAAAAAAAAAATCCATATTTGTATGTATATGTCAACTCATACTTCACACACACAAGCACTGATAAAACACACACATACACCCATACATACCCACCCACACACAGACATACACACACCAATACATAGACACACACACATACTTCCCAACAGCTACAGCTAGCTACCCTATCAAGCAGCATAAATCTTTAATTTTAGTAATGAGCTGTAATAGTAAAATACTTAAGATCTTTATTCCCTCTTTTTTTTTTTTTTATCCCATTACCCTAGGTATTCCAGCGGGAGTATGCTCACTCGTTTGCTCCCTAAGTACACAAAATTAGCTGCTTATGGGTTGATCTTTTTACATGATCCTTTAAAAATCCTTTGTGTGTGTATACAGTCACTTATTCAGCGTCCAAGTCCGCCTTTGCCTCTAGAGGAAGCCTAGACAAGCCACCCCCAGCCTTTTTCTTACCCACTCATAGGAGGCTCAGGCCTAATTAAATTGCTCTCAAAGACAAGAAGGGATGAATTTTCTTCTTTCCATCTCCCTTGTCACCCATTTAGCTTAGCTGACATTCACTGACTCCTTTTTACGTATGCTAAAAAAAAAAACCCAAAACCACACGCACATATTACACACACACACACACACACACACACACACACACACACACTCACTACAAAAAACCCATAAAGACAGGGTTTAGAGAACTGGGAGAAGTAGGGAGTGGTGTTGTTTGTGGATAAACTCTTAATCTGGGTACTCCCAGTGATTTATAATTTCAGAAACAAACAATGGAAACAAGATAAAAAATGCCAGAGGAGATGTTTGATTTCTCCTGCTGACTTCCAGTGCTTCTGGTCAATCCTGTACCCCTTTATTTTTTCCTGGGCTCAGATTAATGAGGGAGGTTTGGGAAGCCAGGATGAGCAGAGCCTGTTAATGTTGCTCTGCCCAAGAGGGGCAGAGGGAGCTGCAGCCACTTTGGCCGGCCTGCTATTGATTGGCCCGCAGGTCACGGGGGAGCGGCTGCCCGTGCTGCATTTCTGAAGCCTGAGTTCAGGGAGCGGCTGGAGAGCTTTGGCTAGACCAGACAACAGGAGCCCTGTGCAAGTCAAGCTCCAGTAAGGGCCTACGAAGAGGCAGGCAATTAGCCTTTGAAGGTCATGGAAAGTTCCCCCCCCCTTCTCTTTTTTCACCACAGTATCCAGCTTTCTTTCCCTCCTCCTCCTTTCTTCATCACCCATACTCCAAACACATCTGAGGAATCCATTCAATTAAATCTCTCTCAGCTCCAGCTGGCTTCTGAGTGAAAGGTCAGTGGAGGTCAGGAGGGAGAAAAAGACTGAAGGAGGAGCTGGAGCTTGTGGCTGCTTCTGACCCTGCCTTTCATTTCCCTCCGTCCTCCCCCACACCTTGCCCAAACGCCCCACTTCCTTCCTACCTACCATCCTTAATGATACCCGATGGTGATAGTCAATCACTCCCCAGCAGTGAGAGAGATGCCCTGAAGCATCATTGTGGAAGGGAGGGATCGATCAGGTTTTTTTTTTTTTTTTAAAGATGATAATGATAACCTGTGGACATAATGTCAGTTTGTTTGCTGTGCTTCTTGGAGGCCTATCACAGTTGGCCTGAGCCAGTTCAGCTGCTTGGAGGGGCTGGCCAGTCCTTGGTATTCTTCCCTCCCCACACTTTATCTTGCCTTAAAGAGACCTAATTAGACTGAGGGATACTCTGCTGGCTTGCCTTTTTCCTGGCCTGCTTGGCTCTAGAAATAGAAGAGAAAAAGTAAAGATGACTGATCCTATATTTGCAAAGCATACACTGCAAATTAACCAAGAGACAGCCTACCTAAATATGTACGGAAATATAAGAAAATAGTTTAGGAGATTTAGTTTGAAGCTAGGTATATAGAGATTACTAAAAATCATTATGATTGTGAAGTTTAAAAATAAATATTAACAAAATAATTTTGTGAAAGAATTGAATAAACAAAAATAGCATAGAAAAATTGGTGGATATTATATATATATAGATATAGATGTAGATATAGATATAGATATACGTACACTCATGCACACAGAGACATATTATTCTTTTTGTTTTCTTTTTTTTTAGGGAAGAAAATCACCTTAGAATAATTGCTTTTTCTTCTCACCATCTGTTAAATATTTATTTTAAATAAAGTATGAAATAATATGAACACTGGGTTATGTAAGGTGATAATCGTTAATACGAATTTGAACAAGGTGTAGTCTTTCCCTCTCACAACTTAGAATAGGTCACATTATTTAGGCATATTTTATGTTGTGTTGTCATTTATTTTTTAAAACTTGGTGATCTTACTGTGTCCATACACTTTTATTCTGTTTATATTCTCAAAGCTCTGTACTTTCCTTTTTTCCAAAGTGTGGGGATACAGATTCTAGTACAACTAATGTCTTACTTTCAGATTTTTTTGTTGTCACATTATTTTCTGCATCATTTGATGAACCAAACTACATTTTCTTATATTCCTATTAAACTATTTGATGATGCTTTTTATTTTGTTGTATAATTGGGTGAGCAATCATGTGATAAACATAACTTTGGTATGAAATCGAAGAAGCATTGTTAAAAACAATGAATATATTTTCAGGAAAGTTTCTAAGATGTTAAATCTGTTAGAAAGAAGAATTATAGAAAAAAGTATTATTACTTCTTTGTAGAGTTTATGCCTACAAAGATAAAACTCCGAAAGATATCTGATATAATTTATGTGTGATAGTTTTCTTTTATAACCTAACGTTAGGTTATAATGTTTTGAAATGACTATAAGAGATGAAAAGTTGTGTGTTTAGCTAAATTAGAATTAAAAAGAAGTGTGGGGGTCAAAAGGTTAACAAAGAAAAAAAAATCATGCATAAAAAAAATGCAAGCCAACCTATGACTGATGATAGAAAATGGTACTTTGTGTTTTGGGCACCAAAAAAGAAACCACGATGGTAGAAACACCATCTACCATCTATGGTAGAGACATAGATGAAGCAGGATTTTCCCAAGCAATAGGTTCTAATATAAAATTATAACAAACAGATTTTATAATTTAACTCAGAAAAACCATTTTCTTCAGGAGCTGAGAAAATACAGCCCCAAAACATGATTCATCTTAAATCAAGTTAAACATCTAGGATGCACTGATGTGGTGTATGCACGTGTGCGTACATGTGTTTTCCCACCAAGACATAGAAAGCAGTATGAGCAAGTCACAAGATTGACTTGCCTCCTAGAGCATGCAAAGAAGAAGAAGAAAAGAGAAAAAAACACAAAAGTGATCTCTTACATTTTAAGAGCTCAATTTACTTTTAAAAAAAAAAGTGCCTGACACCCGACACATAAGAATACTCAACAAATTTTTACAATGGTGCTGATGATTGTTATTATTATTCCTTACAGTGTTTAGCATGAGGCTTAAAAGTCCTTTTTGGATGATTTTGTCTACAGTGTGGGACATACACTGGGCAAGAGTGGGTGTAAGTTGACAAGAGCTAATTGTGGGAAGATTGAATAAGGATGAAAATGGTTGAAATGGAAAGAAGTGGGTGGACTTGAAAGATACTTCAGAGCTTCAATCAATAAAGACTATTGAATTGCATATGGGGTTAAGGATATACCATGAATAACAAAGTCAGAAGTCTTATAATGACATGCTAATTATATATGAAATATCCTTATTCTGCTTTTCTGCTCAACCAGTTCCCCAACTTTTTCTACTGTGAGACCACTCCTCTTTCTTCCATAATAAAGAAACTTCAAGGGGAAAAACAAAAACAAAAAAAACCCAAAAAACAGAAAAACAGGACCAAAAGAGGCACCAGGTATAGGAGCATGAACTATTTGGTAAAGTACTAGCAAATACACAAAACTTATTTTACCTGAATTTTGGCGTTTTGGTACCAGTATGTTAAAAAGGTATCATAATTGGGGAGAAAGAGGAGGTATAAGACAAGAAAGGAAGAAAAATTAAATAGAATTAAAATGTCTGAATTGATTTTTAAAAAATAAATAAATAAATGAGTAGCATGAGCCACCTTTTTTTTTTTCTCTCTTTTTTTTTTTTAATGGCTGTAGTGAAGTTAGGTTTGGGGAGTAGGCAGCAGGTGGAGAATAAAGAAACCAGGCCTACTGTGGCTGTGCAGAGCATGGAATGGGGCCAGGGACTGAGTGATGGGGAAGAGGGAAACATTCTGGAGATGGAGTCAGGACAGATGGTTTCTAGCCCTGGCTTTGCCACGAATGAGCATTTGAGTACAGAGCCTACCCCACAAAGATTCTGAGATAGCACTTGTGTGATACCTTAATTGGATAGGCACAACCAACATGAATAATCAAATTTCTTCGCTGGCAGGGTCAGATAATTCTGTAAAGGTGGGGGCAGGTACACACATGTAAACAAATATTTACATCCCTAAGATATGCGATGTACTATTTAAAAATGCTACACCCTTATACGTAAGATACACTGCATGCATACGACTCCACACATACGACTCCATGAGATAGCACAGTAAAGTTGTGGCGACTGTAAGAGAACCAAAAAATGAGTCTGATCTGAATTGGGTTTTTGTTGTTTTCAGTTGGGGAAAGATGGTAGAAAATGCATGGAAAGAAGTGACATATGTAATCACATACTTTTAATTGCTTCAAATTTACTGTTATTTTTTTTAAAATTACACAAGACAATACTTAGTGCCATTTGGCATTTTATAAACAATCTGTCTAGAAGTTTTCCATTTATATGTACATAAAATAGTATGCAGCATATCTTATGGACGTAGATATTTGGTTACATGTGTGTGCATGCCCCCACTCGCCAACAAGGAATGTGATTATCCATTTGGGTTGTGCCTACCCGACTTAGGTATCTCAGAAAAAAGGAATACTTCATTCTTTGAACAAATATTTATAAAGCACCTATTACGTGTCAGACATTATACCAGTTGCTGAGGCTACAGAACTGAAAAATGAAGAAAGAAAACGCATATGTCTCCCACTCTCACAGTGTCAGAGTCTAGCAGGGAAAAAAGGCATTGTACAAATATTTATAAATGTACTAAGTCAACAGAGAAATTTGTGGTATTACAGAAACATAAAATAGGCCAACCAAGTCTATTGAAAATATCATATTTCTGCATCATTACCCTTCGACTAAAGCCAAGAGTTACTCCTAGATAACTTGGGATTTTTGTACATTGGGCAAAATGGCTTCAGTAGCCCAAGAAAGGTTCTCTTAAGAGGAGTTGAAGGTGTGGGTCTTTGGAAAAGGACACAAGGAAACAAAATCACAAAAACAAATTGAGGTGATTTGAGCAGAGTGCTAACAGTGTCTGCTACAGGCATCAAACAGGATTTTGCAATTTATATCTTTTTATATGGGTTAAGCAAGTGGGTGGTCATTTCACACGCTGATATATGGAATATAGGAGAAGGAATATGTTAGGCAAAACAAAAATCTGAATGAGATGATGAATTAAGTTTTAGATTGTTAAATTTAAAGGATTTGTTATTCACCGTTTTAAAATATTTGATAAGCAGTTCGATATGTAAATTAAAGGCTTGAAAAAGAAGTCTGGTGTAGAGATACAGATTGCACAGTTGTGCTTTAAAGATAGTAACTGAAACCTGGGGAGTGAATAAAATTGTCTGGGGAGGATAAGTCAGATGAAATAGAAAATAGGATTAGAAAAAATAATCCCTGAATTTCCCAATATTTAATTATCAGGAATGAGTAAAAGAAATCACAAAAGATATTGAGAAGGAATAGCAAGAGTAGGACAACCAGAGGAGTCTGGTCTCTGGGAAAATTAGTAAACAAAACCTAAATAACCCCAAATAAAATTCCAAATAAAATACGGACTTAAAGTTATTTGTTGGATTTATTATTCCTGACATTAATGGTATTTTTAATATTCTCTCAATTTCTTCTGATATCATCTCTCTAATGTTGCTCTGTGACAATACTCATCACTATTGCTAGTACACAATAAAAAGAAAAAAAAAACTGCTACTCACCTATGAAGTGGACCATAAGTCCACAGGTATCGTCATGGTCACATACTCACAAGCTCAGTTTAGCAGAGGTTAAATATATACTAAGAAATCAGCAGACTTCAATTATGAAGTGGATGATGATGAAAAAAAAGGAAAAGAGAAGGAAACAGAAAAGAAAGAAGAAAAGAAAATGAAAGCAAGAAAAGAAAAAAAAAGATGAGTAGGAAGAAGAAGGAAGGGAATTTTTTTTTCTTTTGGGAAACCCCATATCTCTATTCTTAGTCAGGAAGTTTGGGAGGGATTCATTTATTCACTCATTGAAAAGTTGTTAATTGAGTGATTTATGTATGCCAGGTACTATTCTAGAGTCACAAAATATATTGAAATAAACAGCAGACAAAAAGTGTCATCTCTCTTACTCAGGGATGATAGAAATTTATAAGGTGAAAGGTGATGTTTTGGGTGTTTATTGAGTGAGAGAAAGCTCTTCCACTGGCTTTGAAAGTGTGGATATGTTTACTCCGGGGCTTCCAGCAGTCATCTTACCACCATATAAGGAGCTGGCTCAGTAATAAAGCCTACATAAAAGAAGACAGAACTAAAAGGTTCAGGTGAAAACAAACAAACAAAAAATCTTATGACATTTTTGAGATTGTAGATTAAGCCATACTTGAAGTCACAACTATTCCTGAAATAATGTGAGCCAGTAAATTTCATTTTCACGCCTTTAAAAATTAGGTTTTCTAACACGTGCAAGTGAAAGAATCTTAATTTATGCACCGAAATTTTTAAAATTCTAAGATAAAGATGAAAATATTAGTTGATATTTCCTTGTTTATGTTGAACAGTTCCTCACAAAACAGATCTATATTAACATTGTTTATATTACATTGATAATCATTTAAAATATGTTATGCATATAAAAATGATCTATCAAAAGTCTACTATATTTTCTTTCCATTTTTCACATGTCAAAATTGAGTGAGAAACATTTCTCTTGACTACTTATAAGCAATCAGAGCTATTAGTAAACCTAAAATTTAACCTCTCAAAGTTATCATAGACCTTTGTGTTTAAATTCTTATTGCATTACACAATTTCTGATTTTTCATTACAAATCTGTGGTTTGGGTTTGTAAAATCTAAAGTTCTTAAAATTTTAAAAGTCATCAATCTCTTCAAATGTTTACACTTAGAATGGGGCTAGAGTCAAACCGTACCTGTTATATTATTGCCTAAATTAATTATTTTCAGATAAACATAAATTTATTAATCTTAATGTTAATTTCTAGAATTCTCTGGCCTCTCTATAATGTAGAATTCCTCTATACTTTAGTGCCTCATCAAATCCCATTCAAATTCAAACCAAATTTAAATTTAACCAAATATTCATGAGTGTATTCTGTCTGACATACCTAATAACTACTGTGACCTACTGAAAATTAAATGTACTATTACTTAGACTTTCACTATTCCCCCCCAAAAAAATTGAATCATGTATTACTTTATTTATATTTAAAACTCTGCTGACCTTGATGTCTCTAATTAAAAATTGTAGATTTTAGAGACATGGAATCACACATAAAACGGGACCAGTGGTGAAATTGTAATTACAAAATTTTCTGACATACTGTTGTTTCCATTTACAACATAAGGTTCATTGAATAAATGTTCTGAATGCTTACCATAATATTTGCATCTTGCTTATAACAAATTGCTAACCGGTAAGTTTATGGGGAAACATATGGGTCTCAGTTCTTTAGTTGGCGGCAGTTAAACAAATCCTACATTTTTCCACACAAATAAATGCTTGAGAAAGAAACTACCCATTTTATGTAATCATATGTCCATTTGGATGTAGGTCAGGAAGAACTTGCTAGTGTGCTAGCAGCCATAAAAAAACCTGCCCCATGCTAATTACTATTTAGTTGCAGGGGTTGGTTCAGCTAGCTATGCATATGTTATGGCCCATATGCACAAACCTTCCCATTTGTAGGGAGGCCAGATGGGCCCTCCCTAAGCATGAACCTTCCCTGTTACATGGATTAACTATGAAAAGATTAAATTGCTAAATTGCTTGTTTTTGTTTTTATAAAATGATTCACTCTAGTGCCCATTGTTTAATAGTTATTAGGTACTTTTAATGCAGAAAGAGTAGCAAACCCTATTTATTCATGCAGATTTCTGCCATGGGCCATCACTTTCACTTTGATGGCACATGAAACCATCATTCTTATTATTTCACAGATTTTTTTTTTCCTGTGGATTTTAGATTAACTTGTTCAAGCTGGGTACTATGGAAGGGAGTTAGGTATACTGATGGTTTGTATTTATCACGTCAACCAGAATATATGCTTATAAGGGTTCATCTCCCTCCAAACAATAATTCTGAAATGAAAGTTAATTTCTGTGCCAAAGTACTATATTAAAATTTCTATAGGACACTTTGGAAACTAACTATTATTGGACTTACCTAGGAAAATATTCCAGATACTACATAAATATATTTTAATCTATTTTTAAAGCAAAAATATGCTCACTATAAATCATTTTGTGGCGAAATCAATAGGAAGAGTACAATTCCTTGGCTTAATTCTTGCCATTATATTTGAATATAATACATTTTCATATAAAATATCTTGATTAATATTTTTCAAAAAATTATATCAAACTCTGTTATTTTAAATTAGTATTTAGTGACTAATAAATTTGATGTTGTTCATGTAGTCAAATGGCTTATTTTCTGAATCTTATTTTTTAAATAAAGTTCATTTTCAAGGATGTGCTGTACTACATACTTGTTGAAATGTCAGTGTCAGAATCTTTCCCATTGTGTATTCAAGTTTAGTAGATAACTGATGTAATTTTTAAAAATTTCTACAAGGAGAGTGGTTAAGCAAGTCAACTATCTTATCCAAAGTAAGTCATCAAGCTAAAGCTAAAGAAAATAAAACTCTAAATGTGAAACTCCAGTTAAAATTTATATTTTAACTTAAATTCTGTCATCAAGTTTCTGAATTGTCATTATGATAATCCACTATTACTAAATATTTCCATATTCAGCTCAGGAAATGAAAATTAAAATTAAGATCTTACAGTTACAAAGAGCCTTATTAGTGAATTCAGAATATAAAATTTATAGGTTTCAAAAAAGTATGTGAAAACATGGACATTAGAGAAATAAAGGAAGAAGGAGGAAAGGGAACTCCAAAATTAACCAATAAGACAAATTTAGAAACATCTAGTGATTGTGTAGTAATCTGTCATAAGAGTAGAAGTGCCTTGCCTTTAATGAACCATATACCTTTCTGACATTTTCTATCTTATAGCCAGCAAGGCTACTAATTTTTTTTTTTTTTTTTTTAGTATTATTTTACAGAATGTTAGTGAAATACCACAACCTCCCACAACTGAATGATTTTTGCTGTAAGAATTAAAACAGCACATGTTCTGGGTGGCATTTTTGCCAAAAGAGAGTGTAGGAAATTCAAACTTAATTAGTTTAGCCAACTTGGTTCTCTTACTGGTTTGGCACGGTCCTAAATAATAAGGATAATGATCACATGGTTGAGAACACTACTCACTGACTCCTTGTGGGCCCAACTGGGGGACATAACTGGTCTCTGTAAGTTTTATTAAAATGTTCTTCTCCCTCTAACATCAGATATTTTTGGATAAAAATTATGGGTGTAAGTAGGAAATGATTAGAAAAAAGATTATATTAGAAATGTTGAAATGGAACACATCAGATTTAGAAGAACAACCAGGCACCTAGTGAGGGGAAACTGGCATTACTGATCTTACTTATTTAAAACCATTCTGCAGCCTTCCTCATGAAAAACAAGCAAACAAACAACAACAACAAAGACCAACTTTGTGCAGCTCTACAAAAATGGTTACATTCTTAAATTTAACTGATTCATGGGTTTGCTATTCTTCAACAGAAAGCTCTGACTAAAATCAGATCACCGTTCCCCTTAAACTTACAAAGGAGTCTTTTGGCAACAAAAGCAATGGCCCCTTCTCCTATAACTTCCTTGCAAAACACCAATAGATACTTCCGGATATTTCCTTTGCCTATACTCTTAGTCTTTTGTTGAGACAGATGAAAGCCACTGGGCTGGTGGTATAGACAAACAGGATGGATTAGACTTCTCCTCTCAGTCTATCTTTCAAATACTATTATTAAATTTAGTTATTTGAACTGAACTGGGAATGTTAAGATTGACCAGCAAGTTAGGAGGCCATATTACAGGCAAAGTCAATCTCTGCCCTCCCAGTGATATGTCCCACTTGGGAGCTTCAACAATACTTTCTTGTGTGCCTGGGATTATACCTCTTGCATAGAATTCAGACAGTAATTTCCTTCCTGAAAACACAGTAATTGCACCTTAGGGATGGTTATAAAATAGCTTCAAGTGTTTAAGAAAGCAATCTCAACAGATCATGAAACTCTCAGACAACAGTGTAGATTTCTCCAAAATGTGTTCAGTCTTGTTTATTTGAGATGGGTTTTGTGGGGGGGATTCTGAGAGGAATAACAGGCTCCTTGTTTACTAATGTCCTTGGGGGTGTTTATCCTACCATGGAAATTATAGAATTAAAAAAGATGGTGAAAAATCTGTGTTTGATTTCAGTTGTAGTGATAGATGATGCTCCCTTAGTCATGGAGGGTATTTAGATCAAATTTAACTTCCTTGTAAGGGTTACCATAGATAATAGAATTTTCCTAGTCTTCTGCTTTTCGGGCCAAGGCAGCAACTGTGCAATTCTAATATATTCTGTTATGCCTGGATTAATGACTTAAGCCAAATGGAAAAGTCAATAAAGAAACCGAAGTAGAAAGCCAACTGTCTTTCCAAAGTAGACTCAAGTTTTATGGGACCTGGGTTGGGTTCGGAACCCTAGGAACGATGATTGTACGACAGTGCTACAGATTGGCCTTATCCTGCAGCTTATAATCTGAAGTACCCTTATTTAAATGAAACAAATATACTGATTACACAGCTTATTAAACTTCTGACAAATTTCTAGGGAAATTTTTCAAAAGTTAAGATGATATAGAACTGATGGCTGAATATTATTGGTAGACAATTCTAATTCTCCACATGTCTGTCATGTTTCTGCACATTTTATGAGCAGATTGCTAGCCTTTGTTCTTTTCAATGATGTGTGTATAGTGAAGAGCCTTGGAAGAACTAGGTAGTGTCCCTCTCCAGAACAGAGAGCAGGTGTGCTTACTCGAGTAAGCAATACAATATAATGGAGATTATCTTTCTCTCTGGAACAAGTGTTTGTTAGGTTTACTTATAGCTCCTTGTAAAAGGTTAGAAATCCCTAATCTTGGGGTTCCTTAGCTGTGATGCCAATCCATTGCATAGGAAGCATTCACCTGAACTACTCTCATGTGGCCCCATGGATTTTGGAGGTCAAGGGGAATTGAAACCAATATGAAGCTCATGCTGATTGTTGTGCTTTGAGAATTATAGTTCTTTATCTCTGACCAGGAGTCTCATGTCTTCTGCCATCATTCACAAAATTGTGGAAGCTTGTTAGTTTTCAAGTAAGGTAAAATCTAGGACCCTTCATAGTTTTTGTTATTGCGTTGGATACAGATGCTTGGAATGGACATTTTTTCTTCACTCTTGATCTTTGTAGATTTAACTTCCATTTGTGGTTGGTTGCTTATCTATATAGATTTTTATCTATTTTATTCAATATTTCTGTTTAGTGGAGAGGAGACTCTTCCATGTTAGCTCAGTGCCACACATCAACTATAAATCTATTTAACTCCTTTAGGTCTATGTTTCTAGATCTGTAAAATGGAGAGATAATTGCTCCTAACTTACTGGGTGTTTGTGAAAGCAAGTTAGATTAATGTATGTTAATAGCTTAGCACATTGCTTAGTGAATCGCAGATATTCAGTAAATGTAATTCATTAGAATTCTAAACAACATTCATTTAAATTATGACATAAGAAGCTACCAAAACTAAGCAATTAAAGCAATTTGAAACTATTCACTTTTTAAACTTTTCTCGTGGAAGGCAGCTTAAGTAATTTTTCTTAATATCTAAAATGTAGAGCACAATTATGAGATAGATTTTAAAAGTGCCTTTGTAGTATACAATTTTGATGAATTTCTCTAAACTATGTTGCATCTCCTGCAAGTGGCATTATGTTTGGGGTTACTATAGAGTTTTTCAGTTTTGTACCAATATTTCATGCATAAAAGTCTTCAGTGTTTTGTATTCTGCTAGAAGACTTTTTGAGTAGATGTATTTTTAATTCTATACAACATTGATGTTTAATGAATAGATTTTAAAATCTTACAATTGTAAGAGAGGTAGTTAGGACTGAGGGCAGAGGATTTGTAACTCAGAACTGATCTTTTGCGATGAACCAGTTTAATGGATCTAACAATCTATATATACATATTGTATCTTTTATTTATTAAAATCACTTGAAGGATGAACATGGAAGCTTGGTAGAATTTATATCCTTCGGGGGGGGGAGAGAGAGAGAGAGAGAGAGAGAGAGAGAGAGAGAGAGAGAGAGAGAGAGAGAGAGAGAACTTATTGAATTAAATTAGTAAATAATTAAGAGTGGTTAAAACAAAAATGTTCACACATTTTTAATTTAAAACCTATTCAATCCTTTTAAAATTCATTTGAATCTGCAATTATTTAAGCTGTGAGCTGTGCACTGAAGAGAAAGTAAAACCATAGCTTTTAAGAATGTAGCTGGAGGTAATATATAAATCCAATTGATCAGCCTGGCAGAGAATTGATGCCACAATTTGTACCCAGTGGCATTTTCTCTCTCTTCCTCAACTGGCTTTAAACATTATCAGAAAGTCAATATGATACGCCAAGATAATGATGTACTTTCAGTCATAAGTCCCTTGTTCAGATTAAAAGTTAGGTGCTCACACTGTGGATAATAATGGACAGACAGCCTGACTCCAACTCACTATGTGTGGTCGAGAAGGGACTTGCTCAACTTTACTATAAGTCTCCATGCATTTATCAAAGATCCTAAGTGCCAGCCAAACGGGTAACAGAGGGCGTCTGTCTCTTCAGGACAAAAAAAAATAGAAGGAAAGGATAACATGCACCTAACACTGCAGTCTGGCTTCAGACCTCTCTCTAGCAGCCTCTGTCTCTGACTGCCTTTCCTGATGTTCTGATCAAGTTACCTTTAAAATTCACTCTTGATTTCATGCTGTGACTCCTTCTCTTTTAATTTATTAATGTGTTTACCACCTCAGCATTATCTTTACAGCTCATTCCCTTCCAAGCTTGCTCCTTCCTACAAAACTGTTGGGAAAGTTTTACTGTCTTTCAGTTGTGGTATACAATTTAATTCTGAAGGTTATTTATGTCATGTAGCTTTTTAGTCTCTAATAGCCTAAATCTCCATGAAAAGACCTCTAACCATTTATTTTCTCTTCAACAAATGTGTTCAACTTATTGGCCGCTTTCAGGCAGATTATACACATGTTTTTATTAATATTATCAGAAATTTTGATTCCATAAACCATCATACAGTATATTCCATACAGGCCCCATCTAAGCTTGGCAAAAGCAATACCCTACAATGCACGTGGCTTGCCATGTCTGCCTACAATGAAGATGACTTATTTCTGCAACAGACAGGACAGCCACAACTGGTCCAGATATTTATCAGTTATCATTCTCATAGGATTTTTTAAAAATTTGGACATTGGAACAGCAACGTAAGCTTAATTATAGAATGAAAGTTATATACAGTTTATTGTGTAGTTCAATTTTTCTCATAGCCATGATTCATTTGTATACTTTTTTTGAAAATGTGTGCTGAATGCCTCCTGTGGACTTGGGCATTAAATTGGGTGCTGGCATGCAGCTGGAGAATGGAGACAAAGTTGGTATTCCACATTAGACCTATATCCTAGCGCAGAATACAATCAATTAGCAAGCATAAATATATAGTATGCCAGACAAAGATGAATGTTGTGGAGCCTTGGATGGTAAAGGGGGAAAGAGTGCGTGCTGAGACGGGTGAGGATATAGGGTTGTCATGGAAGACCTCCCTCACTACATGATATTTGAACCAAGACCTGAAGAAAGTAAAGGAGTGAATCACGTCGACGTGACAAAAGAGCATTCCAGAAAGAAAAGCATCTATAAGTCCCTGACATTGAAACATGCTGGTGGTTCCAAGAAAGAGCAAGAACAGTGTATGTCTGGAGCATAGTGAACAAAGAGGAGGATCTTAGTTTGCAGCTTAGGGTTCCTCTGAGCTGCAGATTTCAAGAGCAAGTAATTTATTAAAAAACTGGTAAGGGGGAGAGAAAAGTAGAAAAGCTAAACAAACTTGAATGCAACTTCAGGTGAAATCCTCACATCACTCTAATCTCGTTGGGTGGTCTGGGATGTTAATTACTTTGCACAGTTTGCACCACCTTGAGCTAAGAGAGCTGGGCTTTCAGCTTCTCCAGTCGTCAGTCACTGGCTGTGGGAAGCCCTGGACAGACTTAAACTCCCAGGCATTTCTGGGTAACAGTGCCTCTGGGGCAAAGCAGCTTCAGCAGCCCAGTCTCCTAAAAAAGGTTGTAGGTGCCAAGTGTGCAAAAGCTTTAGAATGGATATGTAGAATCAGAAATATTTTCCCAGGAGATCTGAGAGAATGTAGAGTCAGAACGTTCACCAATATTCAGCTTTCCTTGGATTTCAGTGTGGCTCCATGACTGAAATGCAGCAAATGAAATGTAGAACTTGGGTCCTTAAATAACTAAGTTGAGAAGAACTCACCTGTATATACAAAACTATTTTAGACCGTGACATTAATGAGAAAGAACTGTTTATAACACTTGCATTATTTTGCATATTATAACATATCGACATGCATTAATCTCTCATATCCTTTAGCAATTTCTTTTTACTTTAACTAATATATCTACATTTTAAATACATTTCTCTGGCTATAATAAAAATAAAAGACTGTAGGAGGACAAGTGGTAAATCAGCAGGACCAGTTAGAGGCTATTGCGATGTTTTTGAAAAGACAAACTGGTGAAACTAGAGAGGAAAGATATAAAATACAGCCAACAGGATTAGCTTATAAATTTCAAAATTAATTCTCTATTTTTGTTCAGTCTGAGTTTCTCTTTCTCTCTAACTCTTTCTCTCTCCCTCTTCCTTAAATACACCTCCACATTTCTATTAGTGCTCTTCTGGTACGAAAGATAATTGTTCAGATTAGGTAAATTTTATTATCTGTTTAAAACTTCTCAACATTCATATTTTTATGAATTAACTGTTTGAAAGGCACTGGTTACTTTTAGACATTTACTCACCACCAAATATTGTTTTTACTCTTACTCATTCCAACTTTCTCTGATGTCTACCTTATCTCTCCTTTTGTTGTTAATATTTTCCACATATGCCAAAATGGCAGGATATATTTTGTGTTGCTCCTTTTGGGGAAAAATTTACTTCCATCTTATGTCAAAAAAAAAAAAAAAATCTCATTTAGCAACACATTTTTACCACAGTCTAATAAAAAACAACAACAACACTGACTTGGATGAACAAGAAAAGCACATTAAAACTTCAAAATATAAACATCAGCTACAAAGAAAAATGTTTAGAAAGTATTTATCTATATAAATAATAAATATCAAGATAATTTGTATTGTCATGATTTCTGTTGATTCCATACAGAAGCAATGAACTGTATTTCTTTCACTACATTTATGTAAACGTTTTAATTATCTCATTGAAACAGTGGAGGATGGACATTCTTTTTTATTTTGGTTTTCCGTTTTTCTTCTCTGATTGCCTATTGGAAAATAAACATGAAGATAAAATACAAGTATGCATGTGAGTATACACGTGAGATTTCTAGCCATCGAGTCTGAAGCAAATGGTGTGTGACACCAGCAATGAACATCTACTTTCTCCTTGTTAATGTTTTCTTCCTTGTGAAATAAGCAAATTTCATAGTTTACCCTTATAAATTTTAAGTAAGAAATACTGGCTTTTATGTAAAAATTAAGGAGTTTAAACTGAACACATATCTATCTATGTTTGTACACAAGTCTTGAATAAGAATCTTTTAGGAATTCCTGTTGAAATCCAATTTCTCTTCACAAAGAGGTATGTTATATTATTGGAAACGTACATTTTTGTCCCCTTATTGGGTTTTGAGTGTGACACAATGTATGCTGAGTTATCTCAATACTTTCAACATGGAAAAGTGAAACAACTGTAAAGAATTACAATATTTCAGTAGATTGTTGAGATATGCACAACATTTTCTCAAAAAAGAAAAAGAAACACATGTGGTAGAAAGCTTCAATGAAAGAGACCATACTTCTAGGTCACTGAAAATTAATTCTGCCTGTGTTTCTATAGGAAAGAAAATGGTTTACCAACTGAAAACTATTTTGTAATTTTCTACAGTTATGTTATGTCTCAGTTCAACATCAGGGGTCATTTTAGTCTCGAGAGTAAATTTTACAAGATTTATAATATTGCTACCCCTAGGATTGTTCCTTTGTGTTTGACATAAATAAAGGGACATTGCCTTAGAAAGTAACTATAAAAATGTACTATGACTGTACCAATGGTCCAGTTTTCTCTCCCGTTGTTCTACCATGTTACCTAGATTCTATTCTATACAAAGAAGGTTTCTAAGGCCAGGGACACAGACTTGGAAAAGTTGTATGGGGAGAATAGTCAGAAAAGCTCTGAGGGATGACATATGTCTTTCACAAGGCAATTTGTAATGGCTGCGTGTATGGAGCAATGGGAAAATTTGAGACAGCACAATGATAGCTAAAGTCTATATAGTTAATAAAGAAATAGAAATGGTACATAGTAATAAATTGAGTCTTTTTTTGTCCCCTGTGGGGAGAGAGTATAGAAAATTTTTCTTTTTTCTTAGCGATAAACCTAGTATAATAAATACACAATGTGATGACTTGATTGTGTTTTAATTAAGTTCCCTTGAAAGCAGAGTCTGGTTTATTTCCAAATGGTATTTGGAAGGTAACTCCAAAGTGTTGGGGTAGATTATCAGAAGAGAGAAATGAAGAAAATCTTCATCAGGGTGACCAGCATGGATAGTTGGGGCCTGAGGCCACAATAAGAGTGTAGAATGTCTTTTTAAGAATCGTCCACCCAAAAGACAGGATGATGTGATTATTATTCACTCAACTTGAGTTTAGCATTGATTGAGAGTCCTCTCATTAATTTCCCCACACTTCTAACCTATTCATCTGTGGGAAGAGAGTTGGATGCAGAGAGCTAATTTGCCAATAGTTGAAGTCAGACATTATCAGTGAAAAAGTGAGCTAAAACCTACACACAATAGTGTCCCAGCTTGAATGAAAACAGAGGTGAGGCCAGGAGGTGGGATAGAGCACTAGATATATCTGATACAGGGTGATGACAAGGGCTTATTGGTAATTGGTGCCTAGGACCCAAGAAACTTGAGGCTGTGATTCAACTTCTCAGAACCTCTCAAAACAGGAACCTCTCAGAACAGGAACTTTACAAAAGGTAACTCTTTGGTGGCAGATGCATGAATTTGTTTCTGTATGGATTCTATCAGGGGTTAGAAATAGGCAAATGATTGCTTTGTGAAAATGACTCATTTAATACTTCATTCCAAGTTAATCTTTAAGGGAAGTTTGTTTATTTTTGAAGAATTTTTTCTTGAATACTCATATCTCAAGTATCCTAAGTTTAAGGCCTGTGAATAAAGCTACTGACATTTTGTGAGCGTTAAATGACTGACTCCTGAACATTTTATAAAGCAACTATTTTCATCGTCTTTTTGATATATTACTATTTAACTATGAGATTGAAACCTCAGAATAATCTCACGCCTGGGAGATTCCCATAAGAAGTTATATATTCTCAATGTTTCTAGTAGGCTACCTTGACCTTTCATGTTTCAAACTGCAGCCTTATTCTGTCATTAGATTTTAAAGTTTTCAAAAATCTATGGCGAAGGGGTTTCTTTCTTATCTTCCCTTACATTGCCTCTGGGCTGCTGAAGAAAGTAGGTAAAACAAAAGATTTTTGTCTTCCTTGAACCCAGAAGTTAAAATGGAAGCCTCAAGTGCAATGACCTTAATGACTGGCTCTTTTATCATAGCTTAATAGTTGATGGAATATTTAGTTCAGCTGGGCACAATTTGAAACTTCAGACAGAAAACATATCTCTGTATGGAAACTTATCTTTCCAGAGGGGGTGATTCCTTAGTGCCTAAGGTTTGAGTAGATTGTAAGGAAGAAAAGTAAGGCTTAAGGATAACCAAACTTCTGGTATATAATAAAATAAAGTCTATATCCTCTAACTTGTTCACATTAACCTGAATAAAACTGGAATTAATATTTTTCTCATGAATCAATCTACCCAAGTCATTGCAAAACTAGTTAGCAAACATATTGAAATACTAATAAAATATATTTTATATAACATGTTAGCCCAATTGAAGCAATAATTGCTGACCACTTTGTTACATTACAACAATATGGCATGTGTGTGTTTGTGTGTATACACATACAATAGCTAACTAATACCAACTAGAAAGAGCCTATTGATAAATTTTCAGGAATTTTGTAAGGCGGTTGTTAAACTAAGTCACAATTAAAAATTAGATTATATATGATTATAATTGAATGAATCATATTTAAAATAAACATAATTACAAACACTCAAAACTCATCTCCTCCTCATTATTTTCCTATATTTTACTATTATCTATGCTTCTGAAGTTATTTACATTTATTTTATCTGTATAGTGGGAATGGTGTGTAATGGCATACTATTCTTAACTCCACTTTCAGTGATGTCAACTTAGTAGCTTAAACTGGACATTGTATAAGTACCTATACCATGGAAATATGCAAATGTTACAAATCAGGACTTGCTTATGTTTTTTTGAATGACTAAACCTAAGAAAGTGTCAAAGAAAATGTCAATAATGCAGATTAAACTTTAAAATGTGTTGTGTCTTTGTCATAATATTGTCAATAACACAAAAATTTCAGGAAATAGTCTTCCAGCATTTGGAACTAGTGTCTGATTCAGCAAAGAAGTTGCTCCCATCATTGACAAAGAGTGAAGTTCTGACTTAATGTCTTTATCATTTCACTTCTCTTTACTCATTAATGTAAATGATAATATCAACCAATATTCACCAATTGCAACTATAGGTTGGTTAGAGATACAAGAGTTCAAAAAAACTGTGGAAAGAATTCTATGAGAATCAATTGGCTATATGGAATTTAAGATTAATAATAAAATCATATATTTAATTGAAATTTATAATTGCTTAATAACATTAACATATATAATAAACACACACATATACATATATATGAATATATTTAAGCAGATTGATAGATACAGATATAAATGTACGAACATTTATTTTTTTTTGGAAAGCTAGTTGTTGAACATTTACCAGTAAAGCTTTGTATAAATATATAGTTTAAATAACCAAAAACTTCTGTATAATTCTTTAAAATAAATAGTTCCCTCAGGACCTTGGGAAAATTATTTTCCTTTATATATTAAAACTGGAACGTAAGGTAAAACATATAAATTAAAAAATGTTTATAAAATATTGAGATGAAATTTATCATTTGAATCATGAACAGAATAATCCTAAAAACAAAATTTGTAGTGCCCACACCAAGATAAACTAGTGATTTTTACTTGAAAAGGTCTACTTTTACTAAATTTTAGGTAACAGAGGATTGATGTTTATTTTCTCTCTTTCAGAATATTTTAGTGTTGGAAAGTATGACAATGCAAAGAAAAAGTATGACAAACAGAATGTGAAGAAATAAATGAATAAACAAAGAGAGGTAAAGCATCTTTGTACTGAGATATGCCAATTACATATAATGCAAGTTCTTTAACTTATTCTAAAATATAAAGAATAAGTGTAACAAATACTTTTTAATATTATTTTACTTGGCAATAAGATTTGAACTCTTTAATATTTTCCAAAAACAAAAGAAAATACCTGACTTTCCTCCAACTTAGATTTTCTAGTACATTTTATTTGTAAAACCTTACAATTATAAGATTAAGTGCATTGTTATAATGGATGTCTTTACAGTTAATTTATGATCACTCTTCTGAGCTAGACATTTTGACCAGAATATTCATGGGGCAATCATTTTCTTTCTACATCAACTTAAGCCTTTTTACTTCTTTAAAATCTAGAGATTGGCCTATGATCTCCTTTTTTCTGGATTAGCCTAGATCACTCGCTAGTGATTCAATATAAATGCTCATTCTTAGAACGCCTGTTGGTTATTAAATTTACTTTCACATGTATCTATTCATTGCACCATTGTCTCATCTATACTTTTAATATGTGAACACTGAAGGCGTGGTTTATGTATAATATTTTTAAAGTAATGGTATACTTCAAACATGTATAGAGTACTATGTTCATTCTTATATGTACCACACAAATCATTTTCTTTTACTTCATTCTTCTCTCCATCCATCCCTTCTTTTTTGCCTTACGAAATGAAACACAATAGATAAGATTAAAGTATACATTTATGCCCACCCATTATATTTCCCAATGTTTCCTTTTCTTTCCCTTCCCTTGAGCAGAAGACACCATCTTAGCTTCATGTTTTTACTATACATGTGTGTTTTCGAATTATGTAAACAGAACATATAGTTCTGCATCTGGTGTTTTACTCAGCATTTTGCTTTCAAATTAAATAATATTGAATTAAAAAAAAAACAAAGACTGCCTGATTTTGTTATGTTAATAAAAGTTAAAGATGTGTTCTTTGATTTGATTTGGGGATGAGGGTTATTTCAGAAGAGAGCAAAACCTTTGTTTCATTTCTTTCTGTGGCTATTTCTACTTCTTTAAAGTACTTGCCTTTTTGATTATTATTCTTTGTTTTCACTTCTTCTGCCTTTCAGTTTTGTGAAAGAGATTTCTCTTCCTGACTCTCTTTGAGTAAGGTATGAATTTGAACATAGTAGTTGAATACAGGGGCCCACAAAGGTACAAGTATCTAGAGTTCATAAGTTACAATGTAGCCCTAGTTATGGATGAGATATTTTCATTTCTATCACTAGCTGCATTACATTTGGGGTTGCTGCTTAGGAGAAACTGATTAGACTGCAGTCATCACTTAGAATCTGTTTTTTTTTTTCAAGATCAATAGACTGTTTCCTTCAAAATTTTTTAATTGAAATGAACATATCGCTTTCATCAGGTACATAGTAATACTACTTAACACAACCAAAGCAGGGTTTGCAAACTGTGGCCTGCAGACCAAATCTGTTTTTGTAAATAAGTGTTATTGGAATAGAGTGTCACTTATTCTTTTATGTGTTGTCTGTGGCTGCTTTGAAGCTATAACAGCAGAAGTGAATAGTTGCAACAGAGATGTCACGGCCCACAAAGCCTAAAACATCTACTTTTTCACTCTTTAGAGAAACAGTTTATTGACAACTGGTCTAAAGCAGGCATGATAAGCTAACACAAAGCAATTGACTATCTCCATACAGTGATTAATTAGTAATGTCTGCAATGGGTGAAACAATAGGAAATAGATATTTGCCATCCTTGGTCTAAAAACAACAACCTTTCCTTAGTAATCACAATGGAATCAAAAAGAATAAATTAGTTATTTTTCTTTTCCTTAATATTTGAAAGAGCTAAGCATAATCACAAATTTTAAAATAGTATGATTAGAACAAAAATTTCCAGCAGAACCATAAACCATAAGTTCAGTGTGTTGCCTTTCTCATGATCTCTTAACTACTATAAACCATAGAAGTTTTCCTCTTTGCTCTTAAATTAAGTATCTCTCTAGTTACTCTTTATTAAGATAGGGCTTTATAAGATAAAGGGTCAAACACTTATTTCCCTATTGTGTTTGTCTGTTATCTTAGTCTCTGTTCCTTTTTTATCCCCTTATCACAGATGTAGACGTCAGAAGAAAAGTTATAAGCAACATGATACAGTGGAATCAAATATGTATTTTAAACATTCTGCCTTACTCCTTTAAAAGCACCTATAATCATAGAACGCCCAGGTAATCATGTATAGAAAATGTGCAAAAACATCCAGCAGCATTAGACCAGAACATAAATCCTCATTCCTCTGTTAAAGACCTCCTGATACTTTTTCAACTTTTTTCATTCTCCATACCATTGTAATTATAGCTCTCCTTCCACATTTCTTCCCTGTTTACTTATTGGACCCAGAGCTTTGATACTTGCCTTCTGATCCTCTAAAAGTAGACTGCAGTTAAAAGACACTTCTGCTCTTTGAATAGTCCAATAAACTAACCTGGACAAAATCTTTCATTTGTCCTTCTTATCTGTAAACTATTATTAAACAGACCGGCAGTCAGGAGACATGGATCTGAAAACAGGCTACATTACTACTTTTTCATGTGACTCTCCCAGTTCTCTAAAATTTAGATTCTTCTTATTACAATGAAGAGGTTGGCCTTAGATGATTCCTTTAGCCCTAAATCTATCCTTGCTTTGAATAATTCCCTTTATGTCTCTATCGTCATGGCCAAGAAGTTCCTGAAAGAGATGTGAGCTCATTGCAGCATGTGCTCTGCTAGAGGCATGGACTTCATGTCTTCAGAACTCACTCCCCCACCAATTTAATTTAGTTTTCATTTCCACCTCACCTCCACTTTTCCTCACTCCTTCCCTCCCTGCCTCTGAAATACCCTTTCCATCAGACATTATTTGAGAAGTGGATATTTTATTAATCAGTTCTAACTCAGATATATAGGTCTTGAAGTTTAAGGGGCTTAGGTTATAAAACAGCTATGTTAGGACATGATTTTTATAATACATTTAAACAAAAGAATAAAAACGTGGGTATAAATTGTTTTAAAAAAGCATTCATTCATTACATTTTATGTTGCCAGATGTGTGGATACTGTGTTTTTAGAGACCCCCTTTTTTTTTCTTCTGCTCAATGATCACTTATTAGAGTAAGGTTAGTATTCAGTGATCATTTATTAGAGTAAGTTACTACATGGATTTGGATGAGATTCCACACCAGCTCACAGTCTATCAGAAAACACTTTGTGGCATATTAGAGGTAGGGATGTTCAAGGAATGTCATCTCCATACTTCAAGGGGTTTTTCTTTAATAAAAAGGGCAACGGGTATCAAACCAATCCACTAAATTTGCATGTTTTTCCCTCACATTTCTGAAAACATCTTTTCAAACCAGCTTCAAACTAGAGCAATTAGGTGGGTAATTGCCCTAGTGTGAACTTAGCCTAAAAAGCTTATTCTATGAAACTAGAGTAATTAGACTTACTTCTTCAGTCTTTTTTTTCTTTACTTCATTGTTCTCATGCATTAGGCTAATGTTGCTGTGCTTGGGTTCACTTCAATGCAAAGGAATGGAGGCTGGGGATAGGGGGATAGAAAGGCTTAAATGGATAGGAAACCCAGCAAACAAAACTGAAACCCAGCTTGTGACAGCAATCATGAGAAATGTTTGCATTCTAATGGGGCTTGTTAAACAGCATTTTAATTAATGTGAAATTTGCAGCATACCTATTTGTCACTATTCTTTGTAATGATTAGTTTATGTACCTAAAATAGATATACGAAATACCTCATGTTGTACCAGAATATTTAGGAATGCTTTGCCATATCAAATTAATCTTAGTTGCTAACAGGATAACAGTTTTAGTTGTTTTTTCTTCACTTTATCATGTTACAATCATCCAAAGGGAACATACCAGGTCAAGTGTTAACAATATGTGCATTGCAAAAATAAAAGTTAAGATTTGCCATCTGTTCAAAAATGATACCATTACATTAGATATTTTCTGAGAAAATTCCCTTTAATCCAAATAACATTTTGATTTTTGTTTCAATTTTTAACAACTACAGATAACATTTTTGTGAAGCAAAATTATAATATGCAATTAAATGATCAAAATTAAAACTTCTTAAGGTGATACAGCATGCCTTTGTGTCAATATTTAAAGTAGATAAATTAAAATGCAACTTTTTAGGATGTGTTCCATGGCTGTAGATTTAGACATGAGGATGGCATGTGTAATGTAATACTCATTAAACCTCTGTTGTAGTTTAGTAGATTGTAATATTAAGAACTGGAATATTGTTTTCATTCAAAGTATTGATAAGAAGTTGCTGACTGGGCCCTGATTCTCAAATTCTTACTCCAGAGCCCTGCACCCTGCTATATATTCTAGGTGATATGCAGTGACTTTTTTTTTTTTCAGTTTTATTTTATTTTTACATCCCTCACACCGTGAACCCCCCTCCCCCCATCCACCACCACCTCGACCTCACACCGAGCCATCACATTATACACATAAAATTATAGTTGGCATTCATTAATGTACAGTCTCTGGTGTGCAGTGACTTTTGAGACTGTGATTGGCTGCCCCAAATATCTATGTTCATATATCTGTAACTGGGTCATGTACATTTAACTGTACCCACTTTTTCTGCTTATGGTCTACATGTTGACCTTTAGTGAGTCTGTTTCTTTTGCAATGTTGCCTTGTTGTTCATCTGCATAAAATGTCGCCTGAGCAATAGTTATGATGATATGTGGTTTATTTCAGTTTCCATCCCTTCAAGAAATGACCATGACATCCACATGAAATGCTAAACAAATGTTGGGGAAGGCCACTCCCACTCCTGAATGAGCCAGGTTAGCTTTTCAAAGGATGAATGTATAAATTTTCTACAAGCAAATTTTCCTGTAATAAACAAAGCTATGAGGTACATACATATCAAATTTTAGCCACTATTTTAAATATTAATGCACAGTGAACAGTGTGAACTGTTTACATATTTATTGATCCACTCTGCTGTTTCTACATACTTGAGAGATGGCATGAGAAAGAGAAAGAGTTTTGACTATGAGTCAGCAGATCAGAAACTTGCTTCTGCCACTTATTGGCTGAGCAGGTTTGAATCTCATTTTTCTCGTCTATTGAATGTAGGCAATAATACCTGTTTCTTAAGATTGCAGGGGAAAGTTAAATGAGATGTTATACAAAGCCCATGAACAATGGCTGTTATGTAGCAGAGTCATAAAGGGTGGTAATTCCCATATACTAGCACCAATCACCTTGCTGTGAAATCCCTGAAAGCAGGGTCATGGCAATTCATAGCTTCTCTGGGGTCTGTTGCTGTGCCTGAAATACAAAAGTAACTGATACGTTTTGCTGAGAGAAGACATAAATGGATGAGAAAATGATGGCATGAATAAGTGCTTAGAATGCAAAAGCATGTAGAAACAGTATAGGAGATAAAAAGTTATGTAAACAGTTTACACTCTTCAATGTACATTATTTAGTTGTTCGATAAAAGAGCTACTGTCATATGGAAATACTCGTAGAGTAGAATGAGAAGTTTCATGGAAAAGGACCCAATAAATCTGACTCTACCGCTAACTAGCTGAGAGATCTTAAACCTAAGTCCATCGAGGATTTAAATTCCTCATTTATAAAATGAGGGCTTTGCATAAAATGATATCTAACATGCCACCTACCCTTTTCCCCTTCTAGTGTTCATGAAGTGCATCACTTCGAATAGTGCGAAAGTTTATGGTGAGAAAGTAAATCAGGAACTCCAGGGGAAATTAGTTCTCATTCTTCTCCCTCCTACTCTTGGATCTCCAGTCTCAATCTCTTTCATGAACAGATTTCAGCAAACAGATTCACAAGATAAATAAACAAACATGTAGGAAGAGAGAGACACTTTGCATATGGATTTAGTTTGAAAAGAAACTGGAAAAAATATAGTAGAATATGTTTAATTAGCACAGATTTCTGAAGAAAATAAATGTGTTAATTAATCACTCATCTTGATTATCAAAAGGTCATACTCATATATACAACAATATATAAACCAGAAATTAGAAAGAGATATTTTGCCACCTAGCTCCTCTTCTGAAAAGCTATTCCAAACTTCTAACACAATTTGCAGGAGATTGTACATATCTTGAGATGTAAGTGCCCCGGTATTCTTTTCTTTTTAGAAGCCTGAGAATTATTCTGATATTGTAGTGGTTTGAGCTTTAAAAACAAAACAAAACAAACAAACAAACAAAAAAAACACAAAAGATGTTGACTGCATTTTATTTCTCTCTTTCAGCATCTAATTACTCAACTATTCTTTTCTCAAATACTCTTTTCCCTGTTTTTATTATTACTGTATTGCTTGGGTGACAATCAGAGTTTCAAAGACTTTAACTTTTTCATTTGAAGTAAGATAACCTAATTTAGCAGCTGTAGTAGAACAGGGAAGCAGCATGATGCCAAAAAAAGGTTACACAGTGGGAAGTTCGTGCTGGCAAATACCAATTCACACCTGTTTCAGGCCTACAGACAACATTAGTGGTGCTATTTAAATGGACTCTCTGTGCAATTTATCTGTTGTTTGGAGTCACTGAAATAAACTACACCTCTCCTTGGCAATTATTCCAATTATGTGGATGCACCATTTATCAGGGTGCTGATTAAGTGGGCTTAGTAGCAGGCACCAAAGAAAGTCTGTGAGGGCATCTATGAAAGTGATATTCACACATTCTAAGGTTCCTTTCACACTCACTAATGTCTTATGTTATACAGTGAGCAGCACAGAACATTCTACAGAAAAATATTACAGAGACTAGGGTTAAGGAGATGATTAAATATTCCACATAAGTACATTGAGATTTCAAATGTCAACATGAGGAAAGATAATTTGGGGTTGAAACTACCTGCTGTTCTTGGTATTGGATATTTAAATCTGTAGTTTTTCTAATTCTAACAAGCTTTTTCTCCAAGAAAAGGGTAAAATTTTTTCTAGACAACTAACAAATGTATTTGGAGAATACACAAAGACAGACTACTACAAATCAATTAGCATCATATGCTAATGATCTAAACAGAGTAAACACATTTGTTGCTACCCAATTTGACATTCTAGATGATCAGACTATTTGATTCTATTCATGTTAATATTAGCTTTAAATAATGCAAATTTTAATTTTTATTACACTTTATAGGCCAACTATACTCCATTCTGTATCTGATTTCCCAGGCTATTCCTATTGAACATACAAATTGAACATGTAAAAACACATTTTTGTAAATAAATCAATGAATTTTTAAAAACAACTGAGAAAAAATATTGAATTCAAATACATGGAAATTGAACTGAATTGTGAAATATAAAGTGGTGATAATATTTTCAAACACGGCATTTAATTTTTTACTATACTATTGATTCATAATACTGATTTTGGCAGTAAGTAAATTTTTATTGCTTTTGCTACTAGACATGATATATAGAGTCTTTGGTATATTGGTTAAACTGTTACAAATTTAGTTTAAAAAAGCATACTAAAGGAGTATTTTTCAAAAAGAAATTTAGACGTATCCTCCAAATTTGGCTCTAAAATAAGAAACCAGCAAACAAAAATGTTTGAAATACAAATAACAGCATCTTAAATAATGAATCACTTTTATGTTAATCTTCAGACCAGAAAGGTTGAAGTAACTAGTCCAGGGTCACAGAGATGTAAACCTAAGCAGCCCAAGGAAAAGATTTTAAGCTTATTCCTTCTTCAAAATTCTTCCTATGTCAAGTGCCTGCTGTTATTTTTCTAGAAGTATTTTTAGGAGCCAGTTTTCTTTTATCTGTCTAGAAGCGGCAGATATTTACCCTGCTTGCCAGCTAACATGTTAACCTGACACAGTTTAAGGATGTTGACAAAAGACACAAGTCTCCTGGGTCAGTGACAGAGGACAGCTTACTACTCATTGTAATAGCAATAGACAGGCTACCATATTTTCACACTGGTTATCTGAGCCCTAATTCCCACAGGGCAAATGAAGAAGGCCAGGTAATACGGGCACACAAATGAGATTCCAGAGAGGGACCCCTGTTTTCAGGAAATCTGAATCCTTTGTGCTGGACAATAAACATGCCTGCCTATCCCTGCTTACTTACCCTTACCCTTAACAGGGATTTCTTCTAATAAAGCTTTTTCATATCCAATGTAGTGACCTTGACAGCATATGCATTACAGATCTGTAACAGAGTAAATTATTATTTGGAAATTTTAAAACACTTTCCCTAGTGAAATGAGATAGTTCTGCCCTTTGACTTTGCAATTCTTCCCACTGAGGGTTTGGTATATTTCTCCATTCTATTAATATTGGACTTTATTGTATAGTTTGCTTTGACTAATGAATGGAATATGGACAGAAATGACTACGTGCGAGTTTGGGGCAGGGTTTTTCTGCTTGCTCTCTTGTGCTGCTGCCATTCTCCATAAGAAAACTATGCCCTGGAAATCCACTTGACCAATGAGAAGAAAAAGACCCATGTGGTATTCCTGATTCAAAACCAAAGTCTCGAGCCAAGTCTTGCCAACGCAAAGCCCAAAGCAGAGTCTCACAAATCACCTACAGAGATATGAGAAAAATCAATGCTTATTGTTTGAGAAATTGAATTTGAAAAGGTAATTTATTATGGAGCATTATCTGACTAATATCATCAAACAACTTAGTCAAAAAGACCTCAAACCTTGGTTGCAATTATAAGCATGTATTTCTATTCAATGTTATCAATGCAGTTTCCTGGCCAAACATTGAATGTTTCCACCACTTGGAGCTGTACCACTTTTAAGACCTTAAATTCTAATATACTTTTTTTTTTTTTTAATCACAACCTCTTATTGCTCCAGTTCCTTCTCACATTCTAGAACTGTCTAATTCTAGAAACAAATATCTACTTTTTGACCTCATTGAAACCTCTAAGACTTTCTCCCCTCACTTTTTGTCATAGTCTACCTTCCAATCTGACTTCAGAGCTTTACTTGTTTCCTCAATCAACCTTTATTCCAACATCAGTTCAATCTCTATCAGTGAGCACACCGACCATATTATACCTCCTTACATTCCAACAAGTATGCTCTAAAAACTCCCAAACTAGAATCAATCTATCAGTAATATTTCCTTCAATACACTTGACTGCTGAAAGATAGTGAGAAAACTACAATATCAGGGATAACTTCAACATGGGGACATTATAAACTCATTGTTTCCAAAACCCTGTAGCCATAAAATGTTGTTAGTTATCTTATGGACCAAAATTGAGTTATTTCTTACCTTCTTCACAACTACTACTATATATTTAGTAATTTGTATTATAACAAATACGTATGAAATATTATTGGTATTCTTATAATTATTATTTTCCTTTTCCATTAAAAAATGTTTGATAGTTGCCTCACCATTGCCTTTGAGAAAGCTTAGCTCAATTACTATAGATAAGAAGCAACCCAATTTAAGTCTAAGTCAGGGATTCTCTGCCTTGGCACTATTGACAAGTTAGGCCAGAAAACTCTTTGTTGAGGGTATAAGGTGGGGTACGAGGCTGTACTGTGCACTGCGGGGTATTTAGCTTCATTCCTGGCTTCTACTCACTAGATGTCAGTAAAAACACCCCCTACCCCTGTTTTGACAATTAAAATGTCTGCAGAGAGTGTGCCAAATTTCTCCTGGTCAGAGGGAAAAATCATCCCAGTTGAGAACCACTATTCTAGGACGCAACCATTGCTAGATGTTCTTGTTAATGTTTGATAAATTTATATAGTGAGTTAATAAAACTGTTTTCCTACCTTTGCAGAGACTGTTGAGATATTGAGATATTGAGTATTTATCTTAACTTGAGCAAAAAGGAATATGGTAGCCAAATGTGATTTAATAATAAAGTCTTAATAGTAAGAGTACATAAAGGAACAAAAGTATGCTATTTCCTGGCTTATCCTCCATGGGTTTATACCTGTGATATTAGACAGAAAGCTGCTTCCATTAAAGAGATGATAGGGTGCGAGACAGTGTGGATTAGTTTCTCTCTACCAAAGTATGACTCAGGAAAGATGAGGCAAATTCTCTTCCATCTTGTCACATGTTACCTTGAGAGTTCTGTTACATCAGCAGTTGTACTTAGTAGGAGATATGATAGTCTCATCAAGTGAGATGATATTTCTGCGGAAGTGGCAGTAGTAGTCAATCGTCATGGTGGTACCCAGAGGGTAAGGGTGAGAGTGGAAAGAGAAGTAATCAACAGAGGAAACAACCATTAGTTTAGATTCTTATGGAATAGTCTTTATCAGACCCAGCCTCTTGTCAAAATCTACTTGAAACTTGGACTTAAAAAGAAAAGAAAGCAATGGAGAAAATTAGGACATTCAGCATTTGAAGGGCCAGAATTTGAATGGGAAGGAAGATGCATTAACATCAGTCATAAATGTGTCATGGTTTATCCTCTCTGAACATTTGCTGATTTACTCTATGCAACATAGAGGCCCAGCAGAAATTAGAATCCTAGAACTTTTATTAGTCTCACTGGTCTGAGGAGACAAAAACTGAAATTTAGAATCATCAAGGTATCTAGGATTTGAGACATCAAGATCCCAGAAGGAAAACAAAACAAAACAAAACACAAATAAACAACGTATACACACGCACACACAGAGAAGTGTTGCCTATATCCTGTATGTGATTTCCTCATAAGGTATTTGCTGACTTCTCAAATGAACATAGGTAGGCCAAAATGCATGAGGACAAGAGCTAAGAAGGAAAAGTGAAAAGCTAAGTGGGAAAACTCAATAATCTCACAGTGCTGTGGAGACAAAATTTGGAGATCAGAACTTTCCAAGATGTTATGGACCGGGGTAATCCATGTAGCTGAGAAAGTAGAAAGACTGTGCCTCGGAACAAATTATATCTATATGTTCCATTTGTGTATTCCCTTATGTCCAGAAATGTAAAAAAAAAAAATGTGGGGGAATACAACACTTATAGCCTTATCATTTTTCCATAAAAAAGATTAACATTCGATAAAAAAATTACTGGACATGGCAAGAGAGAAACAAGACCAAATAAAAGAAAAAAAAAAAAAAACCCAGTCAATTTGAAAAAGATAAATCAGATATTGGCTTTTAAAATAACTATGATTAATATGTTTAAGACAACAAATAAAAATAAAAGAAATTCATCAGGATCTTGAACCTATACAAAGCAGAAAAAGAAAATACAAAATTGTATCTTTGTTTTTGTAAAAATAAAATAACTGAATTTAAGAATTTAACAACATAGTTGACACAGCAAAATGACTAATAAACTGAAAGATGAGTCAATAAAAAATATCCTGGAAAATCAAAAGAAAAAGTCTGGAAAATTCTGAAAAGAATATGAGACATAATAACATTATTTAACATACCATGACATTTTAGTTATACTGGGAAACATGACAGAACAGAAAAGAAACAGTATTTCAACAGAAATTGACTAAACTATTTCAAACTGATAAAAGATATCAATTATGATAAATGCAAAGAAATGAATCCAAAGGCACAGCATAACTGATTACTAAACCCAAAGAAAAATCTCAATGAAAAACAGAGAAAAAGACACATAACAATTTTATTAATATATAATTGACATATAACATTGTATAAGTTTAAGCTGTACAAATCTAAATAAATTTCAAGGAACTGAAATATGGCAGAGTATATTTTCTAACCACAATTGTACTAATTTGAAATCAATAGAAAAATACATGGTTATATTTCAAATATTTTAAGTTACATAATATTTTAAGTTATATAATTTAAGTTATATAATAAATAGGTTACAAAAGAAATCAAAAGAGACATTAGAAAATGTATTAAATAAATGACAATAAAAACAATATATTAAAATATGTGGGATACAGCTAAAGCAGTACTGAGAGGTAAAGTTATTGACGTAAACATTTGTATTAGAAAAAAATTATATAAAATCAATAATTGTATTTACCTTAAGGAGGTAGAAAAAAAAAACTACAAAGTGTAAAGTAAAAGTTAAAGAAAGGAAAATAATGATGACAAGTTGAAATTGAAGAAACATTAATCAACACATGCAAAAGTTGGTTCTTTGAAAAGAGTAATAAATTAATAAACTTCCAGAAAGACTGATCAAGAAACTGAAAATACAAATTAATAATAAAAGAACTGAGAGAGAAGATGTAACTGTAGATCCTATACATATCACAAGGATACTAAGTGGGTACCATGAACAAATTTATGCCAATACTTTTGACAAGTTAGAAAAATAGATAAATTCTTTTAAAAACATAATTAGCCAAACTAACACAAGAAGAAATAAACATTTTAAAATAAAATTAGCCTTGTATCTCTTTAAAAAATTGAAACCATATTAAGAAATTCTTCAACAAATTGAACTTCAGGTCCCATTATGTCACTGGTGAACTTTATCAATAAGGAAGATAATAATTTTAGAATATCAAAGAAAATAGAACAAAACTCAGATTATTTAGGTGACCAGTATAATCCTCATACTAACCTCTATCAAAAGCATTACTGGAGAAGAATATTTTATACCTATATCACTTGTGAACACAGAAAAAAAAAACACACCAAAATATGGTCTACCCTCATTATTCACAGGTTCCATATTTGCCTACTGGTTAAACTCTATTTGTAATTCCACATCAGTCTGCATTCATGGTCATACACAGAGAAGTCAAAAATATGAGTCACCAGATGCACATGTTCCCAGCTGATATTAAACACGGCGACACCTGCCTTCTTGTTTTAGCTCTGATACTATAAATAAATTGTCCTTTTCACTGTCCATTTAGTGCCACATTTTCAAATTTTTGTACTTTTTGTTGGTAATTTTGCTGTTTAAGATGGCCCCCAAGCATAGTGCCGAATTACTGTGTAAGCTATTGGCCATGAGTTCTATGACAATGAATTAAGAATATATATATATATATATATATATATATATATATATTAAATAAGGTGTTTTTGAACAGAAAAATACACAAAACAAAGTTAAATATTGATTGGTTAATGAAAGTGTTGTGAAAATGTTGCTGGAACCTAAGTTTCTACTTCCCTAAGTGCAATGGTTCCATATTGACTAATATTGACTAATATTGTGGTCATCAATATTTGTGGTGACTTTATAGAATATAAATACCACAAATAATAAGAATCAACTGTATTAGCAGATCAAAGCCAACAATATAGTGAAAAGATAGTACAACATGAATAAGAAGAGCTTATACCAGGAATGCAAAGTTGGTTTAATATTGGAAAAAAATCAATGTAATTTGTCACACTAGCAGATTAAAGGGAAAAAAAAAAGCCAATGGTCATCTAAATAGATAAGAAAAAGCATTTGAAAACTTCCCAATGTAAATAAAACTCAGAAAACTAGAAATAGCAGATAACTTCCTCAACCTATTAAATATATCTATGTATGCATTTACATATGCATTATACACATATGTATGTATACATACATGCATACAAACATACATACAAAGATACATACATACATACATATCTAAAATTATTTGATACTGCTTTCAAAGTTGCAGACTAATTTTTTCTCACTGAATTGGGCAAGGTTTCAAGCTACAAGGACAAAAACCAAAAAGTAACTGTTTTCTATAAAATGGCATGAATGTTAAAATATAAAATTAAACAACTCCAATATAGAACGGCATAAAAAACTAATAGTTAAGAATAAATATAACAGATTAGAAAAATCTGTTTTCTAAAATCTATAAAACATTGTTGAGAGCAAGTTACGGAGGTTTAATAAATATAGAGAAATATCCTGATGATGATCAACATACAATAGTCTTCCCATATGTGAGGTCGTATAAATTTAGCAAATTCCAAACAAAATCATAACAGGTTTTTGTTTGTTTGTTTGTTTTGTAGAAATTGACAAGCTGGTTGTAAAAATTTATATTGATATATAGAGACTATAATTTAGCCACAAAAGTTTTGTCAAAGAAAATCCAGATTGTATAACTTACACTACATTATTTTCAGAGTTAATATTAAGCGATGATTATTAAGACAATGTGGTTTCGGATAAGCATAGATATGCAAAAGAATAAATAGTTTATAAATGGACCTATACATCTGTGTTCAACTGATTTTAAACAAAGGCCTCAAGCCACCTTAATAATGAAAGGTAAGTTTTTATTTATTTACTTATTTTTAACAAGGAGATAACCATATGGAAAAACATAATGGGCCCCAACATCTACTATTATACAAAAAAATTAATTTGATCTAGATTACAGACCTAAACATAAATGCTACAACCATAAGCCTTCTAGAATAGAGCATATCTTTATAACTGAGAAAGCCAAAGACTTCTTAAGAATACTGCCCAAGTAGAAAAAAAACAAAAAATGGATGAGTTGGATAGCCATCAGAATTTAAAATATCTATTTATCAAAAACATTTTCAAGGAAATGAATATACAAACCACACCTAGGAAATAGTATTTGCATTAGTCTATTTACCAATAG
This sequence comes from Rhinolophus hipposideros, assembly GCF_964194185.1. NCBI lineage: Eukaryota > Metazoa > Chordata > Mammalia > Chiroptera > Rhinolophidae > Rhinolophus > Rhinolophus hipposideros. The sequence continues at coordinate 30,900,179 of NC_138055.1, forward strand.
ATCTATATTTAGAACATGAAAAAAAAAATCTAGCAAATAAACAGCATAAGGCAAAACCCCAGGAAAATAAAAGGCAAAAATATAACTAAGCACTTTACAAATGAAGAAATATAGTTGGTCAACAAGCACACGAAAACGTCAACATCATAAACCGTCAGGGAAATACAAATGAAAATCACAGTGAGGTAGCATATCACACACACTAGAATGCCTAAACTAAAATCTTGACGTTACAATTTTAGAAAGGAGGAGGTACAACTAGAACTCTAAAAGTCTCCCTCTTGTCCTTTCCCAATCACTACCATCCCCAAAGTTAATTATCAGAATGGCCAATGTTTTCAAAACTGACAATATCAAGTACTGACAATGATGTGGAACAACAGGGACTCTCGTATGCTACTGGTGGGCATAGTAATTACTAAAATAAATTTGGAAAACTGTCTATCTTTTCTAAAGCTGAACATACGAGTAGGGATATCTTATGACCCAGCAATTCCACTTCTGCTTAACAGAGAGCAATGCATGTAAATATGCCCCCCAAATTAATGCACAATACTTTTTTTAGCAGAAATATTTATAATAGCCACAATCTGGAAATAACCCGAATATTCATCAATATTAGATAAAAGAAATTATTTTTGATATAGAGATTAGAATACAAAAATAAAAAAAGAACTATTTAAATAACATTGACATTATTGAATATATATGTATGTGTATATACATATATTAATATATATCAAAAGAAGCACACACAGTACAATACATTCTACATGTTTTTGTGTATATATATGTATGTGTATATATATGTATATATATATATATACATATATAGATAGATAGATAGATAGATAGATAGATAGATAGATCTACCTACAGAGGTAAATCAGAAGAGTAATTAGCTCTGAGGCTGAAGATAACTGAAGTGGACAAAAGGGTGTATTTACATTGTAAGAATTTATCAAACTGAAGTTTAGAAGATGTGCAATTTATACATGCCATACATCAAAAATATTTACAAAACATTAAAAAGTAAGAGGGAAAATATCAGCAAATAACTAATAATTCCTCTTTTTGTCACACAGTTTTGGGACCTACAAATATTCTAATTTGTTCTCTATCTTTCATTAACAATCCATCATCCACCATTTAAGCATGGTCAGTTTGATGAACTATTCAGCTTATCTTTCCTTAGATCTGCTTCTTGCAACTTGCTTTACATTTTGTACGTGGTTTTGGGATCCTGCAAATATCTTTCTAGATTTGGCTCCTAAGTCCTTCCATGCTATAGATTACTCAACAAGCATCCCAGGTCCAAAGTCACAGGAAAGGGCCACAAAATAAGGAAGATTAGATAAGTAGTTTTTAAAACATTTCTAATTTTGGCTGGAATTTGATGCTCAACCTGAAATTTACTGTCTTCTCAAAGGACTGAATTATAGCTATTGTCAAATAGCATTTTCACGGGAAACCCTGATACCTAGTATTTTACTTTAAGAAATAGGTCCTAAAGTACATAATGGCTTAATCACAAGGAATAGTTTACGTTTTATTCACATAAGAGTCCGAGATTGTAGCAATTCAGCCTTAGGGGAGGGGTTTGTGCAATTCTTCCCGGATGCAGACTGATTGAGGTCCTAACAACTTGGGTGTGTGGTTTGCAAGGTCACTTGGAATTGAAATTCCTAGAATTACATAGTGGAGATGGACAAGTGGTGGACATCGATTCTACCAACAACCATTAGCAAGAACTCAGTCATGTTAGCCACACTGAAGGAAAATGGAGTCAAGTTCGGTTTCCAGGAAGAGAGGAAAGCATGGATTTTGGTAAACCATCAGTCATCTTCATCAGACCTAGAGAGCATAATGCTGTTGGAGATTTCAAACATGAATAGCTGATGACATTTTTAAATATCTATTACTATAATCTTTGGGCAGAGTGACATAATACCTTGGACTTTTTTTAGGCTTATCATCTATGGTACAAGACAAAGCACTTTGTGAAGAAGAGGCAAATGCGTGACAAATTTCCGAGAGCTGATAAAACCAGTGATTTATTTCAGAAACTATCAATGTAATTAGAATCAAGAAAAAACATTTTGATGAAATCATCAGAGCACAAACTATAGCAATTGAGAGATTATTCTAGAATTGGTAGGAATTATAGACCTGAGTTCATTATTTATAAACCCCTCTATCTGAAGAAATAGAGAATGACAAATGCATTTGTATAAGCACGGTTAATGCTGCCACACAGTCAGTTTAACATCCTGTTCTCAGCTGGATTCCCTTTAAAGTTGGAGACTGCTGACTTCATATAATGACTCTTTACTTTTTTTACTTGTTTCCATTTCAGCAGTTACCATTTTTGCCCTGGCCCTCATAACTTCACACATGGATTATTTCAACAGACTCCTAGCTGTTCTCTCTCAATTCAGTTTCATGCCAATCCATTCTTCATAGTGCTTACAAAATTAATCTTCCTGAAACACTGTTTCATTACATCTCTTTCCTGTTCCAGAATGATATGGTTCCCAGTTTCTTACTGAATCAAACATAAGGCTCTCCACTTTTCTCCTTTTGAATCCTGCTCTCATCAGCCTAATGCATCTTTATGGAGCCTTAACAGAGTCATGTAATCTTATGTCTCTCCATATGACGAGTTCACTTCCATGTCTATGCCTTTCACTCTTTCTTTCGCTTTTTCTAAAGGGCTCCCCTCTTTTTTCTACTATGTCTCACATTCTGCTCAAAGAGTCATCACATATTCATCTTTTCCAATTCCTTTTTTTTTTTACAATACTTACTTCCCATTTGGCACCTTCTAGTAGATGCTTATTTAAAATTTACACTTAAATTTCACTAGTGATTTCATATTTCCAAATTGAACATCATTGTTTCACATGAGGAAGGAGGTCATATATATACATAAGGCATATATATATATATATATATATATATATATATATATATATATATATATATGCCTATGATTCTCGTGAATAGTAATGTGTTCTAATTCTGTGTGTCTTCAGAGTTCATAACATGATGCACTACATGAAGAAAATATTTGACCTCTTGTAATGCTTTATTTACACAGAAATATTTTAGTTTATTTTCATTCCACCTTTTTGGAAGAAGACTTAGCTTATGAAGATGTATGTAATATAGTAAGACAGCACAAATTACATGTACCTGAGAAAAACAGAGTCAAGAAAGAAGTCCTGAAAAAAAACATATTGCTAAAGTTCTATAAACTTGATCAGAGCAAATTTGGTTTCAGGCTTTCTGGTAGTCAACAGGTAGAGGGAATCCTGCAAAGAAGCAAAATGCTTTGTCAGGAGTAGCATATCTGACTAGTATTCCATATACCATAACCAGCCATAGTCATCAGTTTATAACTATCCTTAGACCAATACACATAGGCCATTTCTACTTTTCAACTTCTGAACCATAGAAAGGAGCTGACTGGGACAGAAGTATATTTTAAAAATGGGAAACTGTATTGGAACAGAAATCCCTAATCTTCCAAGCATTCATATTGGAAGCAAACTGACCAATTGCTTATAACCAAAGTAAGCAAAATAATCCAACATTTAGTTGGCTCTAAGGAAGAATGACCCAATGAACAAATATCTTTATAATTTTAAAGATAAGAGAGACTTTTAGGAAAGGGCAATTTATTTTTAACCTATTGTTTAGTACTCATTCAACTTGTATGAACTTTCTTTTAGTTTATGAAAGAGGCTCAGTGTTCTTTGCTAGATATGGAAGAAATTGTCCTACACCTTATACATTGCTCTTTTTTCCTTACCAAGAAAATCCTGATTATTGATTCAGAGAGCCAATATAACAGCTAAAAATAATTGCCATCCATACTTCCTTGCAGTTGGGATAAGATATATGGCATAGTACAAATGAGAGGTAGATAAGGATTTCTGGGAAAGTTTTCACTTTACTGATACAGGTAATGCTCTTGATGTTCCTACTTTCTTCATGCCTGGAATATAGCCATGATGTATAGAAAACACTTTGACAGATTTGAGACCACAAGAATGAAGATGAAGGCCGACATCTACACATTGGAGGATAAAGACACAAAGGCCATGATTCTATTGTTGAGCCACTGTGTGAGACCTGGACTGCCTACCTCTGGACTTCAGTTGCTTTAAAATTTAGTTTTGAATTGTGAAAGTGTTAAGGTCTAGAATCGACCACCCCTCAATTGGACAGAGGACACACGCGATAATGCAAGTCACACAGCAAGGTTTATTTCCAGCTAGCTGGGGTCCGAGTATCTGCCCGACGCAGCGGGTTTCAACAAGGACCCCGAGCACTCAAAGTCAAGGGTTTATATAGCATCTTTAAAGCATCCAGTAATTTTCCATAGCTTCAAAGAGTACATATCATGGGCTTGTTCCACATTCTGGGGATTTGACAAGATAAGCTGGCTTGTACCCCACCCAGTCGGTAGTTAACAAGATAAGCTCTTTTCAAACAGGACATCTGGTCCACAACCTGTTAAGGTCATCCAGAAAATGGTTTTCTTTCTTATGCTAACCCACTCTTACAAAAGTATTATACCTTAGCCCTATATGCAGGTGGTTGCAAGTGAGTTGCTGTTTGGAAGAAGAAATCAGACCAAGACGCATGGGTCCAGAGTCTTGACCTAATTATAGGGCTGACATTTGATGCTTAAGCCAGTGGTACAATACTTACAGCCCAATGTGTCATAGCCAACTCAGATTTAATCTGAGATGCCATTGGTATTCAAGGGAGATGCACATGACAGATAAAGCATAAAAAGTTTGCAGCGTTATCAGGTAAGGTGTCGCAGTTTGTCTAACTGATGAGAATTCCAGCAAGAAACTAAATATATGTGCAATAGCAGTTCCTACTGCAGGAGAAGATTGGTAAAGATAGGTGAACTCTTCAAGTTTATACTCCTACTTCAATCCCCCCAAGCTGAAATTCAGAGCAGAACTTCCTGTTGGAGAAATGGCCTGCTAAACGTAAGATGAGGCAAACAGCCTCAACAGAATCAGTCTATACAGTAAACGGGGAGAAACAAACTAATCCTATTCCGCATATAATTTGAAGATAAAGTCAACTGAATTCCTGAAAGATTTAATGTGAGGTATGAGAGAAAGACAAAAGTCAGGAATGTTCCAAAGTTTTTGACTATCTGAAGGAGGGAGATACCATCAAATGTGCTGAAGTAGCTCAAGGAAGAGCAGTTGGGGATGGAAGATCAGTAGTCAAATTTGGACATACTTAATTTGAAATGTTTATTACACCTCCACCTAGACGCAGGGGTGTCCAAACTGTGGCCCGCGGGCTAACTGCGGCCCGCAAACCATTTTTAATTGGCCTACAGCAAATTCCAAAAATATATTTAGTTTACTTAAATAAACCAGGTAAGGCAATATGTACTTCACCTCGAGTGAGTGGCCCGGCTGCTTGTGTATTTTACCGCATATGGCCTTTGGTAAAAAATGTTGAAAAAAGTTTGGACACCCCTGACCTAGAGCTATCAAGTAGATAATTGAATCCACGCATATAGCATTTAGGAGAGAATTTTAGGCAGGAGATGCAAATACGAGAATGGTAAACAAAGAGATAATCGTTAAAGTCATGAGAATAAGAAACACAGATAATAAATGGTGGAAACTGGATTAGGATTTGGTTAAGTCTAACAAAAATGTGAAAGCAGTGTCTACAGTGAGTGGATCTGAAAAAGTAAAGGTTCGTGTTTAATGATAAAGCCATTGATTCTTCTTGCCTGGAATGCAGGTCAGGGATGACGTATGTGTAATTTTGTAATGAGAGGCTTGCTGCCATGAGGAAAATAGAGGGGTCCTTTTTTATCTGGAATTCAGGATCTTCTAGATCAGTGACATGGTTGGGTTTAAGTGTAAAGTGGGACTGGCTGAGGACAGTAGATGGGAAAATAGTATTTCAGTGGACTTCAAGGACAAGGAGAGCCATATGCAAAAGTACCAAACTAGTGACTCTGAGCGCTCAGGAAAGCAATAGGATAAATGAGTAAACAACGGAGAAAAAGAGTGTTACCAGGATTTATTAGATTTTTATATTTAGCAAACTGCTTATTGTTATGTATATGACCATTTGGAAGCTTTTGTGTGTTTGCTTATGTTTGTGTTTTTGCTGTATCTCGCCCATGGTGCTGGGTTGCCTTGTATGTGTTTGAACTTTTGAATGTGAGCTATGATCTGTGGAACTTTATTCTTTGAGATTTGGGGCAGTCTGAATGAAAAGTGAGTTTCTCCCATGGAGATGTGCATTTACTTCTGCTAGGTACTTGGAGCCCTACCATTCCTAAAACAAGACCAATACATATGAAGCTTTAGGAATTTTTGGAATCACAAAAAAACATGAATTGGTATTAGAATCTCCTGTAAGGCTTGTTGTGTAGTGATGCATTCTCTGGGAAGATTTTTCTTTTCTCCAGTTGGCTCCAAAATCAAAATGAGAAAGTTTCCCTGTTGTATTCCTCTGTGAGGAAAATTCATCCTCTGATTTCCTGTCATACCATTGCAATTACGGTGTTTTGGGACAATACCAGTGTTAAGGAAAGAATCTAGTCTGCATTGGAAACTGCATGTCACTAGATGTTGACCTTCGTCTTTAAGGCAAAACTGGCTTCAGTACTGACTTCCTTCTTTGGATTCCTGCTTTCCATTCGGTTTTGTCTCCTTCTTCTTCTCCTTCTCCTTCTCCTTCCACTTCCCCTTTTCCTTTTTCTTTTACTTAACCAGCTCAATGATGCTTTTAAAATATTATTTTTTAAAGATATGAATTATGTGTAGTTGTTTCATAAATGACAGTAATTCAGAAGCCAGTGGACTTCTCAGGCCCTTTATTTTTCTCTAAAGAATATTGCTAGACTCATACTGGGCATATAATTAAAGTACTTGTCCATACAATTAAAATGAGGTTTTTATAGTACAGACTTCAAAACTCTGACTCATGTATTAGACACTAACTTAAATAATGGATGTGAAATTGTTCATTTCTATCTTATTTATTGCAAGATATATTCAAAGTAACAAGGAATTAAACTTGACTGTACTATCCGTTACATTTCCAAAGTTAAGAGGAGAGTGTTCTATAACTCATCCAAATTCTCAGCAAAGTACTATGGTTTTAATAAGGGCAATTTCATCATTAAATATAAAATTGACATGAAATGGCAGAGTAGTCTTTGTAACTTGTTTCTGTGATAAAAACAGACAAGTACTCTGGGACTGTCCATCTGTCACCTCCAGTGATAAGTTAAAATTTGATTTTTAATTATATCAATAGTCGTCATTAATAATTATTTTTGGTCTAAAAGGTTGTAACTTTTTTTCAGATTTAGAATTTTCTTCCTCAACTTCTGAGTAAATGACTTTCAATCTCATTAACTTATCTCATGTATCTGCATATGAGAAGAGAATACCTAAATAGTTGTATCTTATGTTTTGTGTAACTTTCTGCAGATTAGTACTTAGGTGCCTTAGAACATGTAGAAATACAAAAGTTAGGAAATACATATTATGGTTATTTTTCTTTCAGTTGCTTTCTATCCTCCCATATCAACAGAATGATTGGTAGTAAAGCTGGCAGGTTAGGGTAGACAGCTATTATTCCATTCATTATGTACTACCAAATCTGATAATGGATTACCATCGGACCATATTATTTTAAATATTTTATGCTCATTTTCATATTTGGTGGTAGAATTCCTCTTCTAGGAAACTGAATTATTCTTTTTGTTATAGTTCCATGTTTATGAAGAATATTCTTTTCTGTGCAAAGCTGATTATTAAGATCTCTCTTTTTTCTCCCTCTCTCTTTTGGCTATGGCTGCAGTCCAGCATGCCTGCATAGACAACATTAAATATTGAACAATAGTTTTAAAAAAAATAAATGGGAATATAATATATTGACCAACGTCAAGCTAAGCCATGAGCAGTTTTTTTTTCTCCATTGATCTGAGGGATTTAACATTTGGATTATGATATAGCCTTTGACTTTTGGCTCTAAGCTCACAGAGCAAATTCGTCTTCTGTTTGAGGGGCATTCAAACTGGAGTTTGACCCACTTCCATGCTGGCCACCAGGTGGCAGATATAATAGATCTCCTGGTAACATTGAAAAAATTGGAGCTATTTTCTTTAATCATATGTTGACACCAGAGAGCTACTAGCGTTAAAATCTTGGAACGTTATTTAGTGTTGCTTTGGTTTTTGTGTGCGGATGTGAATAAAATCAGATATTTGAAATATTGGTGCCATCTGCACACTTCAGGTTGCCACTTCCCATGTACATATTCAAGTTTTAAAAGAAGCCTTTTATTGTTTGTTTGTTTTTCCTAAACTGGGCCAGGTTCTTGATTAGATGATTAAGTTAGAGCAAAACTAAACATGGGCTCCTCTAGGTTGACTACTGGGTAAACCAGAACCATTAAGAGTGAATGGGGTCTCAAATGGAGAGGAGTTCAAAAGCATTGCTGAGGGAGACAGAAAGGGTGACAAAATGTTCAGGAAATTGGTCTCCCATTTTTAGTAACAGCCAGTTTTCTCAAACAAAAATCATTTCCAAGAGGCAACTTTATTGCTTTTTCTTACAATTAGAGAAAAGGAGGCAGTGGTGTTCAAATGATGCTTGACAGCCTGGGTAACAAGCACCAACCATCTGTGCTATAGCAGCACTGTTTGTATTTTTTATGTTTACACATACAGCAAAGATAATTAAAAATAACTATAATTAAAAATGATTACAACAAATTACTTTTCCCTCAACAGTAATATGTGTTTGTAACTTTAAGTTACTTATTAAAGTAACCTTTATGGAGTCTAACAAGAAAACAGTACAATTCCTGCCTTGTTTCTGAAAATTTATAGATTTGGGGGAGGGAAGATTTCCCCAATCATAAAACCATTTGGCTTAAAGTATGTCACACACAATTGATAGTATAGGAATTATTTCTGTATCAATAATACAGGGTAATTTTTTTATCAGACGGAAAGATTAAATGTAGTTTCTTTCCTTAAAAATAAAAAGTAAAATGAATAGGGGGAATGGAAAAAGTAAATTTGCCTACCTTTACAATCCTACAGTAAAACAATTAATTCCTTCAAAATATCATAAAATGAAATTGGGAGAGAACATTGCCAAAAGGAACGTAAATACCATCCTCTGCCTTCTCAGGAGTCTTGGAGTCTTTTAGTAACCTTAAATTATCTTCTCTAAAGTAGATGCTGGTTAATAAGTTGAATAGTCTTTCCAGGAAAAGAGCAGGGAAATTGATCTAATCTTTGTGGAAGGAACTGCAATTTATTCAGGAAGAAGAGGTTAAGGGTGTGATCCTTAGAACTAGACTGCCTGTATTCTAATTCCAACATCCTGCATTTTCTAAGGTTGGGCTAATGTCACTTGTACCTCAGTTTCCTTATCTGTACCATGAGGATTATAAAAGTTTATCTCATGTTGTAGTGATTTGGGTTGAGTTAATACACAAATGCTTGAAACAATGCATAAACATAGTAAATTTAATAGCAACAAATATTAATAGCTTTACTTATATTGTAGCTGGTCATTTGTAAAAGGCTTATGATTATGCCTTTAAGTTTATAAACCTTCATAATGTTGGCATTTGCTAAATTCCCTGCATCCTATTTATGTTTGATAAAGGAAACTATAGCTATAGCCTACTTTAAATTCAGGGAACAGGGTATCCAGGCCTATTGGATTCTGTTTTGAGAATTTTAAGGGGATCCTGTACGAGACTGGGAGACAAAAGAACAACTTTCATAATATACCTAATAATATTTTATTTAAAATTTTTTCAGCTTTATTGAGGTATGATTGACAAATAAAAATTTACATATTTAATTGTTTAATGTGATATTTTAATATATGTATACATTGTTAAATGATTACCACAATTAAGCTAATTATATATCCATCACCTCACATAGTTACTGTTTTGCGTCTGTGGTGGGGAAGAACACTTAAGATCTTCTTCCAGCAAATTTCAAGTACACATTAACTATAGTCACCATGCTGTACATTAGGTGTCCAAAACTTACTTAACTTATAACGGAAATTTTATACCCTTTGACTAACATTTTTTTATACTCCTTATTATTTCTTACTTTACCCCCAGCCCCTGGTACTACCATTCTACTCTGTTTCTATGAGTTTAACTTTATTCGATTGCACATATAAGTGAGGTCATGTAGTATTTGTCTTTCTGTGTCTGGCTTATTTCACTTAGCACAATGTCCACAGGTTCATCAATGTCATAAATGGTAGGATTTCCCTCTCCTTCACATCCTATCAACATTTGTTATCTTTTCTCTTTTTGATAGTAGCCACTCTAATAGGTGGAGGTGATATCTCATTGATTGCATTTCCATGATGACTAATGGCATTTAACATGTTTTTATATATCCATAGCCCACGTGTATGTCTTCTTTTGAGAAATATTTATTCAAATCCTTTGCCCAATTTCTAACTGTGCTATTTGTTTTCTTGCTTTGAGTTGTTTGAGTTCCTTATATATTTTGGAAGTTAACCCTTTATTACATGTATGGTTTGCAAATATTTTCTGCCAGTCTCAGTCTATATACATTGTCCCTTCAACATGTTGTGGTTGTTGTTGTTGTTTTAATGCAGAAGCTTTTTAGTTTGATGCAATCCTATTTGTCTATTCTTATTTTTGTTTCCTGTGTTCTTAGGGTCATATCAAAAAAAAAAAAATCACTGCCCAGACCAACATAAAAAAGCTGTCTTCCTGTGTTTCCTTCTGATAGTTTTACAGTTTCAGGTCTTACATTTAAGTCTAATTTATTTTGAGCTGATTTTTATGTTGTGTGAGATAAGAGTCCTATTTCATGTGGATATCCAGTTTTCCCAACACAATTTGTTGAAGATACTGTCCTTTTCCCATAGAGCATTCTTGTCATCTTTGTCAAATGTCAGTTGATTGTAAAAGTGTGGGTTTATTTCTGGAATCACTATTCTATTCCATTGATCTAATCGTCTGTTTGTATGCCAGTACCATACTGTTTTGATTACTATAGCTTCGCAGCATTGAAGTACGATGCTTCTAGTTTTGTTTTTATTGCTCAAGATTGCTTAGGCTTTTTGGGGACTTTTGAGTGTTTATTATGTTTTGTTTTTTTTTTGTTTTTTGTTTTTCCTATTCCTATGAAAAATGCCATTGGAGTTTTGGCAGGGATTGCATTGGACCTAGAGATCCCTTTGGATAGTATGGGCATTTTAAAAATATTAATTTTTTTTTGTTTATTTGTGTCATCTTCAATTTCTTTCATCGATATTCTATAGTTTTCATTGGAAAGATTTTTCACCTGTTGAAATTTATTCCTAAGTATTTTATTCTTTTTGTTGCTTTTGCAAATTGGATTGTTTTCTTAATTTCTTTTTCAGCAGTTTGTTGTTAGTGTATAAAAATAGAACAGATATTTGTATATTGAGTTTGTATACTACAACTTATCAAATGTGTTTGTTAGTTTTAATAGTTATTTCGGTGGAGTTTTATGGGGTTTTTATATATATATGATCATGTAATTTGCAAATAGATGCAATTATATTCCTTCATTTCTGATTTAGGTGCCTTCTTTTACTTGCCTAATTGCTCTGGCGAGGACTTCCAGTACTATGTTAAATAGAAATGGCAAGAGTGGGCATCTTTGCGTTGTTCTGGACCTTAAAGTAAAAGCTTTCAGGTTTTCACCGTTGAATATGATAGCTGTGGGTTTATCTTTTCAAAAATCTAGCTCTTAAAAGATAGTTTCACTATCTTTTCTATTCTTTATCTTGTCTCCATTTCATTTATTTCTGCTCTGATTGTTTATATCCTCCTGCTAACTTTGGTCTTTTTTTTCTTTCCCCCAGTGACTTGAGATGTAAAGTTAAGGGTTTTTTTTTGTTGTTGTTGTTGTTTTACATAAGATCTTTCTTATTTCTTATTGTTGGCATTTATCAGTATAAAATTCCCTCTTAGAACTGCTTTTGCTGTATCCTTTAAGTCCTGGTATATTGCACTTTCGTTTTTGTTTGTCTTAAAATACTTTTGGATTTCCCTTTTGACTTTTTTCATTGATTTATTGATTATTCAGGAGTGTGCTTTTTAAATTTCTACATTTTTGTGAATTTTTCAGTTTTCCTTCTGTTATTGATTTCTAGTGTGATACCACTGTCATCAGAAAAGACACTTCATATGACTTCAAAGCTCTTAAATTTTCTAAGACTTGTTTGTAAGCTTAACATATTATCCCTCTTGGAGAATGTTTTGTGTGTGCTTGAGAAGACTGTGTAGTCACTGGTATTGGTTGGAATGTGCTGTATATGTCTGTTAGGTCCATTTGGTCTAAAGTGTAGTTAAGTCAAATGTTGCCTTATTGATTTTTTTTTGTCAGGATGATGTGTCCATTTTTGAAAGTGTGTATTGAAGCCTCTTATTATTATTGCATTTCTATTTCTTGCTTCAGCTTTTTTTTTTTTTAAGTTTGCTTTGTATATTTAGGTGTTTCAATGTTGGTGCGTATAGATTTCCAATTGTTTAATTTCTTGATAATTGACTTCTTTATCATTGCATAATGATTTTTTTGACTCTCATTACAGTTTTTGACTTAAAGTCTATTTTGCCTGATATAAGTAGAGCTACTCAGGTACTGAGAGCCTCCTGTTTGTTTTTCCTAGGATTGTGCCCTGAAATGCTGTTGGTTATATGCTTTCTCTCAATTCAGCAGAGTCAAGCTGGCTGTCTGTGTGAGCTTGCAAGCTGCCTGCAAAGGTATACACTTGCCATTCACAGGAGTATGCATGGGAAGCTGGACAAAGTGGGGGTGAGGTGTGTGGAACATTGAGGGCACACATGGGCCAGTTACAGATATCTGCATGCTAAGCTTCTCAAGCAGTTTTTGGGTAGGCCTCCTCAATGGAATCCATAAAGGGAGTATTAGAATTAGTGACCTTTGTTGAGTTCCAAATTTTGATATGTAAGTCTCCAACCTCTATGCCCTGCCCTCAGCTTCTCCCAAACACTTAGCTAGGCTGATCCCCTCAGTATTCTGGGTACCAATCCCCTGAATATTCTGGCTTGTTGAAAAAAAATGGAGCCTCTTGAGCTCCATCCCGCACAGTTCTGTAAACCAGATACTCACTATGTTCTCATTTTTCTCTATGGTAGAAATCATGGGCTGACGGGATCTGTCTTAGCACTAACAGAGGGTGCCTTGGTAGAGGGGTGACACAACTAAAGAGACACTGTTCTTATCTTTGTCAATGCATGTATTCTCAGAATTTTTGTCCAATGGTGTGCTGAAACTTCCCCGCTATACTTCCAGACTCCCACAAAGGTCTTCTTCTCCATGGGTGGTTGTCATAATTAATGTTCTATGGAGTGATGATGACTGAAAACTCCTATTCTGCAATCTTGCTGATGTCACTCCAGTAGTATTTTACAATAGTGCCTTATTAAGGAACTAATGGGCCTGGAAGTCGTATATTATGGGGAGACCTAAACTCCTTCGCATTTTAGAAAATATACTATGTTAAGATTAACCTAGATCAAGGTACATTTCTTCATTACAGATTATCTCTGCTCTCTTAAGCATTTCCTGGAGTTTCCAGAAAGACTCTCCCCTATGCTCAGGTATAAGTCTACTTTTATTTTATTCACCCAGTGGTGCCTGACAATGGCCACCACATTCTGCCAGGCCTAGGAGGAACTGTCTTTCTCTGCTCCTCCTCCACAGTCCTCACAAAACAATTTGCTATTGGAAGCAGGCCTGACACTTCAGGATACTGAAACTGTGTTCAAGTCATGCTTATACTTCATCCTAGAACTAAGGCATGATCTAAGGGCTGAGGAAAGATTCAAGTAATAGCAACTCCATTTTCCCAGTTTCAATTCATTATAACAGCGAAAGCTTTCTTATCTATCTGTTCAAATTCAGCAGAGCAATATCTTCTTTTTTAAGGATGCATTCTCTCCTGGGAGTCTGGATTGCTGTTCAACTACCTTTGCAAATAGGCTTCTGACAGACTGCCCCACTGTTTGCAAATCATGCTGTATATGTCTGAACCCCAGCAGAAGTCATACTTAAGTACTTTTCCAGAATCTTTCTTAATTCTTATAAATCAGTTACACTAGTCTATGCAAGATGCCCTGATATGTTTCATAAATATATTATCAGTTGAAAAAAAATTTAAAACATATTTTGGTTACAGATACTTTGTCTTTAATAGTTTTTAAGAATGCAGACTTGAGCAATTTTACAAAAAGATTGTAGTTCAATTAAATTAAGGGAATCCTTGATATCTGCCTTTATTTTTATTTTCTAATGACCACTCCTTTCTTTTCTGTTTCTCTTATCTCCTTTATGTATTCACTTTTTGCTCTCAAACCTGGATATTTCTATGGTAAGATACGTTAGAATACTAGTCCAGAATGTTTTTCCTCAGAATTATGTAAGTCAGAATAGTACTCGAAACTTCTTTATTAACAAATTGTAGTGTCTGCTTTAAAAAAAAAATAGATGGGCAAATAAACTACATTATATTATATTATATATTATTACATGATATTACACTACATTATATTATATTATATTATATATTATTATACATTATTATATTATATTATATTATAATTATATTATATTTTATTATAATATAATATAATATGTCATATTATATTAAATTATATTATATTATATATTATATTTTATTATATTATATTAATTATAAATTTCTCCCTAAATTATAGAGTAAATGTACTTTTATCATACGACTTTTGCATGTTTGTGCTTAATGTCCTCCTAATTTTCTTGGGCTGAATGTGAGCCCAGTTGCTTTCACATTTGATACCACTGGTGAAATAATGGACACAGCAAATTGAAGTGAAAAAGTGCATTTAATATTTACTAGTGTATAATGCTATGAAGTAAGTGGTCTTCTACTTTCTTCAAGGGAATATGTTGGGGAAGAATGGTGGAAGGAGCCTACTATGATTGATTCAAGGGTATTTAAGGGTAAGGACTTTCATTTTAATGGCAAATATGAGGAAATAAAGGCATGGATTACCATAAGAATGTGGACAATTTGTTGATGGACATTTCATTTTATGAGAAAATTAAAACATTGAATTAAGAAATTATACATATTATATGTTCACAGTACTTCTCCATAGTAATTAAAATTGCTTATTAAAATAATAATTTAATAAGATTAAAATGAAATATCTAGCTTCAACATATTAAATTATTTAATCCTTATATTACTGGGGAAGTATTATGATAGGAAGAAAGTTTAGTGTATGATAGAAATAGAAAATAAACAATAAATTTAGAAGAGTATTGTTGTCATGTTGTGTCATGAACACAGAACCATACCAGATGTTTGTATTGTGACATTCCTAGCCACGAAGGGTAAGACAAACACAGGCAAAGCCCAGCACTGAAGCAAGAGCTGAATTATGTTATGTTAGTTTTGAGAGTACTTTAAAATGGACAATGACAATTGGCAAATCCATGCAGAGGAGAGCCAAAGTCAGTGTATCCAAGAACTAGAGTACCACATCAGGGCCAAGAGGCTCGTGTTTTGTTGCAACATGAGTTGAGTCAACATGAAGGGGCAGTCACTGAAGAGTGCAGCATGAACAAACTTGAGATTTCAGGAACTCACTTTAAGTGCTATTGATTCTTGACTTATTGGCAAAGAAACGGGCTTTAAGGATCAACAAGCGGCTGGAAAGCTATGGATGACTAGATGTTACTCCTAAGGTAAAATTAGTTGGCAGAATACTTTTTTAGTGAGAATTCTTTCAACAGAATATTAAATACCAAGTTTCCAATAGCAAGAACTATTGAATAAACTGAGTATATAATAGTGAATAAGACATGGTCCTTGTTTATACCTGGAAATGAGTAATTCTAATGCACTTGTTAAATGCTACAGAGGGAATTAATAGAAGATACTATGGGATCACAAGAAATATCATTGCACTTGGTCTCAAATGACCAAGAAAGACACTCCAGATGAACAATGCCAAGACATCTAAAATTGCATCAAAAAGAAATTGAGCTAAATAATGAAAAAGTCAGAGTGGAGCCTGTGCAAAAACTCATAGTTTAGAAAGCCTGGAGGATAAATTATAGGGGGCTAAAGAAAATGTGGAAAGATAGATTCTGGGATCTTGAGTCTCCTTTTCATAAATTGGTATGGGACTGGGGTCAAGAAAACTGCTGAGTTCATAAAAGACAGTAAGTTCCTTCTATTAGCTTATTCTTTCATGGATAAAGAACAGTGTTTTTCATTAGTCACTGGTATATTACATAATTGGAATAAGGAGAACACACACACACACACACACAAAACAAAACAAAACAAAACAAAAACCTCTTATGAACCTATTTTAAGTATACACAGGAAAAGCTTTTTGTAGTAAAGGATGAAGCACACCTTAAAGAATTATTGCTCATTTGTTCTGTTGATATACATTGTACATGGCTCAGCCAGGATTCTTTAACCCAATGGATACCATCAAAATTTTGAAATTTGTCAAGAAGTTCATGTCCTAAGAGTTATCATTTAAGACTTTACTATATTTATTAGGAAGTGCAAATTTGAATTTAGTAAATTTATGACACATAATACCGACTTATCCACACCTGTTTCAAAATTATCCACTAGAAAGTGATTGAATGTTTATAGTTGATCATTAAAACAGGATGTTGACTCAGGATTGACAATAACATAAAACCAAAACCCAAATAAATTTACCATTTCTTTTCTCCTTGACCAAATTTCAAGTGGAATGTATTAACAAATTATGTTAAAAAACAATAACAAAAAATCTTATTTGAAAGAATTTGTGTTTAGTGTGTAAAATGATAATATGGTACAATGTAATATACTTCTAGGTTAATGAATAAATAAAGACAAAAATGTAAAAAATTTTGACGGGAAAGGGAGTAAAATTTGAGAATAGAAGGAAGTAATTCACCTATTTTATTTTTTCTAAATATTTTTTCTCTTACATTTCTCAGAAATTAAAAAAAAAAACTCTTTCTTTTACATAGGAAATCTGCAGACGTTAATTAGAGCAATTTGTATTGCATTTGTTTTAACATGCAAGGCTTGTAGGAATTGTAGGATTGAATGTCATCTCTCATGTGACTTGGAAAAGTGATGTGCACAGAAAAATAATAGTTGTCTCTAAATAGCACAAATGACGACTTAATAGAGATATGTATTCTCAATTTTTGTTCTGTAACAAGAGATCTATGGAATAAAAAAATACATCATGATAAATGATATTAGCCTATCTTTCTAAACGTGTCTTTGCTTTCAAGAGCAGTTTAATTCAGTCTAGTGAAGAACTTGCCACAGTATTGACAAGAAGGTGAAGAGTCTTCCAGTATTCAGGCCATAGGAATAAGTTTCCATTAAGCATCTACTCTTACATGAAACTTAAAGATAACTCTGCTAAAAAAATTTCATTTTCCCCTTTGATCATTTATTTATTTATTCTGGAAATTGGAGATGAAGGTAGTTTAAGGCAAAGAGTGGTGGAAGAAATTGGAACTCCAAAGCTAGCCAATTACATCATCTATATATGAACACATTTTATTTTTATGTTTATTATAAATATGTCACTTTATAGAGTGATGGAATTGATTTTTAAAATAAACCATAGTAAAAATTATATAATAAGAGAAATGTTAAACTTCAAAGTATTCTCCCTGGGAATTCATACATTTATTTTAAATAATGCTGCTATTTTTCAAACTGCATTTAGAATCACTCTTGAGATTTTTTTTTAATACTGTTTTATCGGCAACACAAGAAAATGTATTTTTTATGTTATAATTAAAGCACACATTTTAAAACCAAATGCCATATTATCCAGCTTTATCATTCTATCTTCATGTCCAATTCTGGCTACAAAATATTTTTCATTGTTATTAAAAAATAAAGAATAAAAACACAGTCAAAAGATTAAGATATTCTCACTGTATGGAGGATATCTTGATAAGTGAATAAATGCATGAAATATTAAGTGAATTCAAAAGTATGTACTTTCAGTATAGAAGATAATTTTAAGAGTTTTAAACTAATAAATCTCAGCATCAAGAAAATAATTCTGCAACCTCTGGACTTAGCCACCTAAAATGGGATTAGACTCATTTGCAAGAGTAAGAGCTTTTATGTTTATTCAAAAAACATCAGATTTTTCCTACGTTTTATTCTAGCACTTTTGAAGCTTTACTTTTCACATTTCCACCTTTATATACTTCAAATACGTTTTTGTGTATAATGTAAAGAATAAATCCAATTTTCCCCATATATGGGAAACCAATAAAAAAAAAATCAGATAGCTTTATAGACATTCTGTATAAATAGAAAACAGTGCTATATACATAAAAGTGAGTGTAACGAGCATGTCCTTTTACCAAAAGGAAGCAATTATACTGAGTAGCAAGTAATTATTTTAGTGCAAAATACAATTGCTTTTTCAATTTTATTCCATTCTAGAATTTGAACAGAAAGAGATCTTAGAGACCATTTAGTCTAACCCATCCGTTACATCATAGAAGAGGAAAATGTGGCACAGAGAAACCAGAAGCTAGATGACTTGTGTAAGTTTACACAATCATAAGTCTAATACTAGAATTGATCATTGATACAAGATTCTCTCCATTACATCCAGGTGCAACTTTAACAGGATTCATTTTATATAAAACTTACATAATATAAAGCAATTTTTAAATGTTAAATTACAGAATATGTTAATGTGTCTTTTTGGACTTAAAAAGATAAAGTACCACTGTTAACTTTGCTTCACATGGGAAAAACACTAAATTTTTAAAAGTCACATGTGGGTGATTCAGAAACGTGGAAATGTAAACTTTTAAGGAAAAGTTGAGTTTCTTTTCATCAGTCACACTGTTTGTTTTATTATTTCACTTAACAGTGAAATCAGAGTGGTCATTTCTCAATCTATTCAGTTTTTCATCCTGACACTAATACTTGCTGAAGGCTTTTGATTTATTATTATTTTTTTCATAGTCAGAATTTTTACTCTGTTTCCTTGGGGAATTTTTTACAAAATATTTTTGAAAATCTTTTTATTTCCTTTGCATTTTCCGGTTGACCACCTTTTACAAAGACATATTTCAAACACTCAAAGTCATAACTAGGTACAAATTCTTTTTTTTCAATTGTGAACAGATTTTAATTCCTTTATAGTTCTACAAATTCTTAATGTCGTCTTTGTATAAAACATCTTTATAGAAGACTTCCTTTGGATGATAAAGTATATTCAGTATTTGTATTCAATTGTTATTCTTTTGAATCTTGATTACTTGATAAAGTGTTTCACACTTTTTACTTTTCATCACAAACTCCACATTTAAACTCCAAAGCTCAAACTTTTGCAAAGTTACCTTGAAATATATTTTCACATTGGGTGTATAGCCTTTCTACATAAATTGACCTTGAGGTATGGAGGGGTGAGAGTTAGTGGGAATACAGGAGAATTACTTCACTGAGACCCCAACCAGTCTTCAAAAATATACCTTCACATTCACAAAGGGAAAACTAAAGTACATAATCTGAAAAAAAAAAAAAAGTTATATTCAGATATAATGAAAGTTTTAGAAAACTGTGCTTTAATATTCTCAAAAAATATGTGAAAACACCTGGTCTCAACCAAACAGAGGTAGGGAACCATAAGACTGAGACAAAAGCACAGTAGCTAACACAGCAGAAGGAACAGTTCAGATTGTAGAACAACCAAAACAAGAGCAGAATGAAATCTATGTTGGGGGCAGAAGTAAAAGATTTGACCTTTCAGATACATGGTAAGAACTGACAAGATGAAAGTGGTGGGATATCTATGTGAGGCAAATGTTCTAGATAGAGGAAGTAGCTTGTGTAAAGACCTTAAAAAAGAAAAGAAAAGAAAAGAAAAAGGTGTATGCTGATCAAGAACTCAAATTGATCTTCATTTATGGGATGTAGAATGCTGGCTGGGAAGGGTGGTCAGAGATGAGCAGAATCAGTTCTTAAAGGACCTAACATGCATTTTTAAGTAATTTGCACTTTATCTTCAGGGTAATGTGGAGAATTGAAGAGATTTCTTCATCATAGGATTGATACAAGACTTGTATATTAGAAAGATCACTCTAGATGCAATGTGGAAAACAGACTGTTCCTGGAGGCATGGACTTCAGCTAAAAAGCACTTGTTTTACTCCACAAAAGACAGGATGAACAAGGTTGGCTTGGACAAAGTTAAAGCTAATGGGGTTGGAGTGAAGTAATTGGATTAAAGAGATATGAAAGAGATCACTAAAAATAAAAATAAAAAGGTATTTGAATGTGGCAAACGAGGGCGGGAAATACAGCAAGGATAATACCTAGGATTTAAAGTTAGGTAATAGGGTGATGGCAGTACCATTTAATAAGAGGGGAAATGTAAAATAGAAGGAACATGCCCTTTTTGAAAATATAGTGATATGAATCCTTTTATGTTGTGCTTGAGATATATCTATGGTACGTCTATGTATGATTGCCAAATGCTATACCTAATAGTATAGTTGGATAGATGAATCTGGAGCTCAAAAGAAATACATGGCAGAGAAATATAGGCCTTGGAATTTGGGTGATATATATATATATACTCACACACACACACATACACACACCAAACCATATACATATATATGTATATGGTTTGGTGTGTGCATCTATTACTCATTGATAAAAAGGAATTAAGTACTGATGTATGTTACAATGTCGACAAACCTCCAAAATGTTATGCTAAGTGTTTGCCCTGCAAAGAATAAGAGGACAATTTAGTGTAATGTTCCAGAAATCACAGGAAGAGTGCATTTTGAGAACAAAGGGAAATGTATGGATACACAAATTGTGGAATACACATACAATGAAATATTATTCAACTGTAATAAGTAATGACATTATAATGTGCATGAACCTCCAAAGCACGTCAAGTGAAAGAAGCCAGAGAGAAAAGGTAACATATGATTTTTTTTGATGTATGAAATGTCCAGTATAAATAAATTCATACTGACCGAATGCAAATTGGTTGTTGTTGGGGCCTGAAAAGGAGGTGGATATGGGGAGAAACTGTTGAATGGGTAAGGGATTTTTGGAGTGATGCAAGTGTTTTGGAGGTAGACAAAGGCGGTGGTCTCAAACATTGTGAATAAACTAAATGACACTGAACCTTTCATTTTAAATTACTACATTTTATGTTATGTGAATTTTGCCTCAATATATTTTTTTTATTTTTTAAAGAAGGAAAGTAAATGACAAAAACAGAAGCTACTGTGAGATCAAAGAAAATAAGGACTGAAAAATTTCCGTTTGTTTTAAAGAGAGCTGTTGGTGGTGCAGTGGGAAGAAGCCAGATTGCAGTGGGTAGAAGAAAGAGTAGGATGTTAAGAAATGAAGATATTAAGTGTTGAAGCTGTGAAAATTTGGGGAGGACAAAGGTACATTTCCAGTTGAAGATGGATGTGCTATCTAGAGAAAACTAACATGAGGCAATTTTAATATGTTTAACTGTTCACTGGAATGATGTAGTAGAAACTGAGAGGCTAGAGTCCCAGGACTAGCTTTCATGTCACAGGAGAGACTGAATGAGGGTACATGGTAAGCTTAGTGGTGGTCAAGAACAGATTTCCCACCAAGCACTTGTTTTTTTAATGAGAGGACGTGAGGGAAGAAGTCATCTGCTGAAAGTGAGGAAAGAGAGGAAAAGGTAGAGATGTAAAGGAGTGGAGGAGGGTTCCAAGAGGCTTTGTGGTGATTAGGAATACAAGTTGACTTTTTTTTGGTTATAGGTGCTGAGAATGTGGCTAATCCAACTGGTCCTTTTGAAATGACTTGAACATTTGTGTGGAACAGCAGACCATGGGGGGAGCTGGAGGACAATCAGACTTCTTTTTTATGAAACAGTCTTTACTTAACTTTTTTTTTTAATTTATTGGGGTGACAATTGTTAGTAAAATCACATAGATTTCAGGTGTACAAGTCTGTATTACATCATCTATAAATCCCATTGTGTGTTCACCACCCAGAGTCAGTTCTTCTTCTATCACCATATATTTGATCAACCTTACCCTCATCTCCCACCCCTTACCTCCCTTACCCTCTGGTAATCACTAAACTATTGTCTGGGTCTATGAGTTTTTGTTTCTCATTTGTTTGTCTTGTTCTTTTGTTGTTTTTGGTTGAAATACCACTATCAGTGAAATCATATGGTTCTCTGCTTTTTCTGTCTGACTTATTTTGCTTAGCATTATACTATCAAGATCCATCCATGTTGTCACAAATGTTCCTATATCATCTTTTCTTACCCACGAATAGCATTCCATTGTGTATATATACCACAACTTCTTTATCCATTCATCTATCGAAGGACATTTTGGTTGTTTCCATGTCTTGGCCACCGTAAACAAAGCTGCAATGAACATTGGAGCACACTATCTTATGTATAAATGTTTTCAGATTTTTTGGATAGATACCCCGGAGAGGAATTGCTGGGTTATATGGTAATTCTATTTGTAATTTTTTGAGGAACTTCCACACTGCCTTCCATAACAGCTGCACCAGTCTGCATTCCCACCAACAGTGTATGAGGGTTCCTTTTTCTCCACAGCCTCTCCAACACTTGTTACTATTTGTCTTGTTGATGATAGCCATTCTGACTGGGTTGAGGTGATATCTCATTGTGGTTTTTATTTGCATGTCTCTGATGATTAGTGATGTTGAGCATTTTTTCATATGTCTATTTGCCATTTGTATGTCCTCTTTGGAGAAATGTCTCTTCAGGTCCTCTGCCAATTTTTCAATTGGGTTGTTTGTTTTTTTTGTTGTTCAGTTTCATGAGTTCCTTGTATATTTCGGATATTAGCCCCTTATCGGAGGCACTGTTTGCAAAAACCTTCTCTTGTTCAGTTGGTTGCCTCTTTATTTTGTCGATGGTTTCTTTTGCTGTGCAGAAGCTTTTAAGTTTCATATAGTTCCATTCGTTTATTTTAGCTTTTACTTCCATTGACTTTGGAGTCAAATTCATAAAATGCTCTTTGAACCCAAGGTCCATAAGTTTAGTACCTATATTATCTTCTATGCAGTTTATTGTGTCAGGTCTTATGCTTAAGTCTTTGATCCATTTTGAATTAATTTTGGTACATGGTGACAGATAGCAGTCCAGTTTCATTCTTTTGCACGTGGCCATCCAATTCTCCCAGCACAATCTATTGAAGAGGCAGTCTTTCCTCCATTGTATGTTTTTAGCTTCTTTGTCAAAAAGTATTTGTCCGTATTTATATGGTTTTATTTCTGGGTTCTCAATTCTATTCCATTGGTCTATGTGTCTGTTTTTCTGCCAATACCATGTTGTTGTTTTCATTATTGTAGCCCTGTAGTACAAGCTAAAGTAAGGGAGTGTGATACCTCCAGTATTGTTCTTTTTTCTTAAGATTGCTTTGACTATTTGGGGTCTTTTGTGTTTTCAAACAAATCTGATGATTTTTTGTTCCATTTCTTTAAAAATTACCATTGGGATTTTGATGGGGATTGCATTAAATCTGTATATTTCTTTGGGTAATATGGCCATTTTAACTATGTTGATTCTTCCAGTCCATGAGCAAGGAATGTCTTTACATTTCTTTGTGTCATCAATTTATTTCAAAAATGTCTTGTAGTTTTCAGCATATAGGTCTTTCACATTCTTGGTTAAGTTTATTCCTAGGTATTTTATTCTTTTTGCTGCAATTGCAAAAGGAATTATTTTTTGTATTTTTTTTTCTGACATTTCATTGTTAGTATATAGGAATGCAATGGACTTTTTGTACATTGATTTTGTAGCCAGCAACTTTAATGTATTCGTTGATTGTTTCTAATAGCTTTTTGGTGGAGTGTTTAGGATTTTCTATATATAGCATCATGTCATCTGCAAAGAGTGATAATTTAACTTCTTCATTCCCAATTTGGATGCCTTTTATTTCTTTCTCTTGCCTGATTGTTCTGGCAAGGATTTCCAACACTATGTTGAAAAGCAGAGGTGATAGGGTCAGCCCTGTTGTGTTCCTGAATGTAGAGCAAAAGGCTTCAGTTTTTCACCATTAATTATGAGATTAGTTGAGGGCTTGTCATATATGGCCTTTATTATGTTATTTTCCTTCTATACCTATTTTATTAAGTGTTTTAATCATAAATGGATGTTGTATCTTGTCAAATGCTTTTTCTGCATCAATTCATATAATCATATGATTTTTGTCCTTTATTTTGTTTATGTGATGTATCACATTGATGGATTTGCGGATGTTGAACCATCCTTGTGCCCCGGGGATGAACCCCACTTGGTCGTGGTGAATAATTTTTTTAATGCATTGGTGTATTCGATTTGCTAGAATTTTGTTTATGAGTTTTGCATCTGTATTCATCAAAGATATTGCTCTGTAGTTTTCTTTTTTTGTGTTGTCCTTACCAGGTTTTGGTATCAGGGTAATGTTGGCCTCATAAAATGAGTTAGGGCGTACTGTCTCTTCTTCAATATTTTGGAAGAGTTTGAGCAGGATTGGTATTAGATCCTCTTTGAAGGTTTGGTAGAATTCACTAGTGAAGCCATCTGGTCCCAGGACTTTTGCTTTGGGGAAGGTTCTGAATGACTGATTCAATTTCATTACTGGTGATCCGTCTCTTTAGATTTTCCATTTCTTCCTGGTTCAGCTTTGGAAGGCTATATGTTTCTAAGAACTTGTCCATTTCTTCTAGGTTATTGAATTTGGTGGCATATAGTCCTTCATAGTATTCTTGGATGATCCTTTGTATTTCTGTGGTGTCCATGATAACTTCCACCTTTTCATTTCTGATTTTGTTAATTAGTGTCTTCTTTCTTTTTATCTTAGTGAGTCTAGCCAAGGGTTTGTCAATTTTGTTAATCTTTTCAAAGAACCAGCTCTTTGTCACATTAATTTTTTCTATTGTCTTTTTGTTCTCTGTTTCATTTAGTTCTGCTCTGATTTTTGTTATTTCCTTTCTTCTGATGACCTTGGGTTTCACTTTGGGTTCTTTAAGGTGTAACATGAGATTATTTATTTGGGATTTTTCTTATATCTTGAGATAGGCCTGTAATTATATAAATTTCCCTCTTAAAACAGCTTTCGCTGCATCCCAAAAATTTTAAAGCCTTGTGATCAGAGAATATGCTTGGGCCTCTTCTTCTTGCCTGTCTGCTGTGCAGGGAGTCCTTTGTGGAGTTATTGTTGTCATATTTGTTATAAATTCCAGGGGAGCTTTACAGAGGCTCACCTCA
Organism: Rhinolophus hipposideros; assembly: GCF_964194185.1. Classification (NCBI taxonomy): domain Eukaryota; kingdom Metazoa; phylum Chordata; class Mammalia; order Chiroptera; family Rhinolophidae; genus Rhinolophus; species Rhinolophus hipposideros. The sequence continues at coordinate 30,925,567 of NC_138055.1, forward strand.
CGCCGCCATTTTGATCTACTTAACTTTTTATAATGCAAGCTTGATTGGCATTTTCACACTGCTTTACAGTATGCACTTTTGTATGCATCATCTCATTTAATTGCCCATATAACAAAACAGTGTTATCATTAAAATTTTCACTTGATAGTGAGAAAAGATAGACTCAGGGAAGTTGAAATGTGTTAAATGTATCACATAGGCTTTCTGACTGTAAGGGCTGAGCTTTGGACCACATTCACAAAGCTTTCAGAACTATGTTTGATTAAATGACTGAAGGTGGAATTTACCCGAGGGTAAACAGGAGAGACAAAGACAACTTCTCAACTTGGTTGAAGGCTGACCTGGTCACCCACAAATGAGAGAATGGAGGTTTCTATGAAATCTGACAAATAACATGGTTAGATGCAATACATAAAAATATATATTATATCTTAAAAGAAATCAATCCTTGATTCATAGCTGAAAATACCATTTTTTTTTTCTTTCCTGGTGCAGCAGAGGATGCTCTGGTATTGTTTCAAGCAACATTTAGTGAGTAAAAGTAACTGAATGCAATATTATTTACCAATAATAGTGCCAGGGCTTTATAAGACACAGTATTGATTTACTTCTTTCAAAACCAAAGTGATTCATGTGATCACTTTGAATGAATCAGGAAAGCTATCTGAGGATTTAAAAGTGGCACATACAAATCCATTAGTTTTAAAATGGGTCAAAAGACAAACCAGAAAACTAGACTAGTGAGTCAGTGAATTCAACATCTACTATAGGAAAATACTGGACATTGTGTATGGGAGAATGTAGGAGGAAAGAAGTCAGAAAAGGAGTTGGAGTAAGAAGAGTTTCATGATTCTATAGCCATGAGCAAGTTCAGAGATTTCTCTTACCTGCAGCAACAAATTACGCTTTTGGGGTTTTATAGTCAACAGACACATATCATTTATTTATTAGTGATTTTTAGAGTTTGTGTAAAGCTGTTCCAATAATTCACTTGTCATTGGAGAATCATGTAAATAAAACAGAATCATGTTTAGTCATTTTTTTTTTCCTCGAGTAGCTCAGTATGGCTCAGATAATGCACCCACTGAGATGCAGAAGAAGCTATATTTGCCTTGCTCTGATTGTTTCCTAGAGACTCTGCCTCAGGTTTGAGTTAATAGGACAGCAAGCACTGAGCAGTGGTTTAGTGTAGCTGCTATCAGAAGTTTGTTTTGCTCAATTCACAGGTTACTTGGCCAGGTTCCTACTCACTTCAACAACAGGGAAAATGGATGTAAGGGAGAGGGGCTACCAGAATGGTTGACTCGGTCCTGGAAATGGAGGGGTGACAGATATTGAGTCCAGATCTATGTCACATGCAGTTCAACCTTCATTGAGTCACTAAAAGTAGGCTGTTGTTCATGTTGTTCCATTACCATGGCAATGCCACCACTCCAAGTAATGGATGATGAGGATAATCTTGCAAAAATGGGATTTTTTTTCCATTAGGTTGATGAAGTAGAAAGACATTTTTCAGTTTGATTACGAAACCGTACCTCTTTGTTTAAAAAAGTAGTAAAAATACTAGAGAAGTTAGATCTATTCAATAGCTTATTTCTCTTTGTCACATTAAATGTTACTATATATTTTTTCCTTATTGGTTCTTTGACAAAATCTGTAGTTAGAGATTCACCACCGTATAGCACTCAAAAACAGTAATTTTCAAAGTGTGCCAAGACCATGGTAAAATGTACCCATCCTAGCCATCATCCTAGATTTTCTAAATCAGAATCTCTAGAATTTTAGCAATGAAATGCTAAAATTTTGTTTACCGAGATCGTTGGGTGACTTTTAGAAGCATGAAATGTAATATCCATAAAGGAAAGGGTGTATTTCACAACTTTACATTGTGGTGATTTTTCACAATCTGAACGCACCCATATAACCAGCACTTTGATCAAGAAACAGAATATGAGTAGCATTTTTTGATGCTGACAAGAATACCTCTTGACTATAGCCAGAGAAACCTCTTGAGTAACATTCCTAGTCACTGCCTCCGCCAAGAATAATCACTACCCTGATTTCTAAAAGCATAAATAAGCTTTATCTGTTTTGTATTTGTATGAATTGAATCAAACAGGATGTACTCTTCTGTGACTGGCTTCTTTTACTTGACAATGTGTTTGTAAAAACTGATCCACGTTTTTGCCTGTAGTTTTCGTGCATTTTTTTCTTACTGTTGAACAGAATTGTATTGTGAGTATACCATGATTTATGTATTCATTCAACTTTTGATGGGCAGTTGGCTAGTTTTAAACTATTGGAGGTTATTTTGAATAGTGCCGCTATGAACATTCTTGTGCATTTTTTCTTGCACTACATATGTTTGCATCTCTGTTGAGAACATCAAAGCAAAAAATGTATCAAACAGAGGAAGGTAAGGATGACCTTATTCAAGGTTATTGCAATAGAGACTAGAATACAGTCTAAATTCAACTCCACTGAAACAACATTCAAAAGAGTTATTAAAAGTTGGGGTGGGGAAAGCATCTGTGCTGGCTAATTGGCCATATCCAATGACATAGTTGCAAAATAGAAAGTAGTTTTACAACTTGCAGCTAGGAGCCCACTAAAATTAGGCTTCTACCCTCCAACAGAGACAGAGAGGCAGAGGTGCTGTCTTCCTTGTTGATTATATTACAAAGGGATGGCTCCCAGGTTCTTGAGAAGGACAGTCTTGGGTTGTAAACTGGTAAGAGACTTTTTAAAAAAAGTTTATATTTCAAAGGTGCAGAGAAAGAATTTATGATAATAGGTTTTCTAATATAAGTGCTCTAGGAATGGAAGGTCAGGGTCTAAGAGTAAAGAGGAACCCTGCCTAACATTTGGACAAAAGCTGCGAGAAGTGTTAGGGCTATCTCGGTCAGTAATACATCTAAGAGTGAAATTGGTTACGCAGATATTTATGTTTAGCAGATACTGCTATACTCTTTTCCAAAATTGTACTAATTTATACTCGTTCCAACAGCATAGGACACTTCGGATTATTCCACATCCTCCCCAAAATTTGGCATTTTATCTTTTATTTTAGCCATTCTGTTGGGTATAAGTGGTATTTCATTATATCTACATATTCCTATGTTACTAAGCAATTTTTAGGAGCTATGAGCTTTGGAGTTTTGTCTAAGGCCTTTTCATCACATGCTGACACATTCTTATGGGTTTTTTCCTTAGATAAATTAATATAGTGATATGAATAGACTATCTAATACATACTGAACCATCCTTGCATTCCTGAATTGTTTGTATAAAATATTTTTATTTAGCTGTTGAATTATGTTTGGTGACATATTATTAATATTATTTAACCAATATTTGTGAGTGAGGTTAGTCTATACTTATCTTTCTCAACTTTAGGTACTAATGCTAAAATTTATATAGAAATATTCACAAATTTCTACAGTATGTCACTCATGAAGAGCCAATAGGCTACTCATTAAATTGTTCCAATTTCAGTATGTATATTTCTGAAGTAAACATATGTCCACTAAGTTCTTAATTTCAGGGAATAAACTTTTCACTTTGCTATTTTATGGTTTTTACTCATTTTTAATAGTGGTTATTACTATAGTTTATTTCCTTCTTTTATATTTTCATCCTTTCATTGTCAATTCATTTCTACATATACAGTACCATGAAGACTTTATGGTTTATAGCGGACATCTGATAAATATTTGTTAAATAAATGAAGAGCTGAAGGAATAAACTTATTTTATCATATTTAATATATTGATTTTAAAGGAGGTTATTTCTTTTGAGATTTGTAAATTGTGAGTGCGTGTGTGTGTGTGTGTGTGTGTGTGTGTGTGTGTGAGCTTGGCAGAGGTTCTGTGGAAGGTCAGTATAAATTTTAATGGGAAAATGTTTGCGTCTCTCAGGGATCTAGGGTTTTCAATATCTTCACATAGGGTTATGTTAACTTCCTAGAATGCATCTCTATTATCATATACAGAGTACATACCGGGGGTGCCAAAAAAATGTATACAAGTGGACACTTTGGTCAACTTTGATGAAGCAGTAGTTTGCTGTAATAAGAAGTGTCTGGATGCTAATGGTAACCACTTTGAGCAACTTTCATCATTGCAGAAGTCAAACATGACTTGCACTCATCTTCTGTTATCGGTATATCTCGAGTATAACAATTTTAATACAGTTTTTGTTTTTTAAAATGCGTATATATTTTTTTGGCACTCTCTGTGTTTAGATTGCATACATGAACATGTAATAGATCTAGATATTCCATTTCTTATGGTGGTCTTTCTTTTCTTTTATTCTAGATATGTAACAATTTAAAAAACAAAACCCTTCTCTAGGACTTTAGAAACATTTATTTATTTATTTACTATTATTATTTTTTGTCTACCTTGTTCTAATAGCTAAGTCAGTACTTCAAAGTTCTGAGCTTTACCCAGGTGACTTTCTTTCTTAAACTTTCTACTTTTTAAGGATGGTAAGACACATCTTTCTGTACAATGGTGTTAGACTTTGGGCCTCAAAGATTAATGAAATACCCATAAGTGAATCACTTTGATGGTTGTTGGTCTGGTTTTGAGTTTTCTCTCTGTTGCTAGTACCTAAGGAGTAGTTTTCTTTTATTTTTATGCTTGACTCATATTTCACAATTTCTAAATTACATTTTTTCAGCATTTCTCTATGTAAGGGTATCCATCAGCTTGGCCTTTAATATTTCTGGTAATTTATTTCCAGGTGATTCTCATGTTCACTTAAAATTTACAACCATTGATGGGGTAATTTAATGGTTTAATAAAGTCAATCTTGTTTTATTTATAACATAGTGACATGATATATGGCATTTCTTTGAATTTCTATATGTGTCTTAACACGGAAAATTTTTATCATATTGGTGTCTCACATCAACAGCATAGGTTTACAAATAGAAGACATAAATCATTAGACTGAATGAGATGTGACCAGAAAGGTATGAGAAAACCCAGTGAAGAATATTTTCAAAAGTCAAAGGAAGATACAACCTAGCAAGAAGCAGCAGTAAGCAGAGTCAAATTCCACACAGAGCTCAGGTTTCATAAAAACAGAAAATTGTTTACTGCCTTTGAAATATGAAGACCATTGATGACTGTTGACCTTAGCAATAGTTGTAGTGTGGGAGCAAAGGTCAGACTGATTTTGGTTAGAAAGTAAAAGGGGAGTAAATAAACAGAGGCAATGAGTGAGAATTACACTTTAAAAATACTTGGCCATGGAGGAAAGGAAAACAGTTGCTAGGTAGATAGAATAGGTCATTGGGATGAAGGGAGATGTATTTATTTTTATTATGGGAGATACAAGATTATGTTTATAATTCTAATACAAGATTATGATTATAATTATGTTCATAATTCTAAAATATTGTTCATTAAGAAGAGAGATGGAATCATTTTTGAAGTGAGTTGCCTGAGGATGCAGTGGAAATGGGAATAACCTTTAAATAGCACACAAATTAAGGTTTATAAAGGCCACAATTTGGATGGTTGGTTACGTAACTGTGACAGGATCCATTATTTGCTTGCTCCCACCCCCAAATTCTTCCTTTATTTACTTATTATACAAACTTTGATTTTACTAGAGTGACAATGTGCTCCATCCTAGGAAGTCAGTCTAACCGTTATTAATTTAGGTTAGCTATAGGAATATGTCCTTTTCCAGATACTTATTTTCCTAAATTTTCTTGCAGTTCTCGTCAAGGAAGTAAACAGTTAGGTCTTCTAGGGAGTATCTATGTAAGTTTTCCCTTTACTGATGAAAGAGACTTGACTAAAAGGTCCTTTTTTGCTACTACTCTGACTTCTGACATTGAATGTGACTATTTTATGACCCATGGAAACTCTGAACTCCTTAAAAACTATCTCAAAAATTCCCAGGTTTCTCCTTCATATATCCATTTTGCTCAAGTAACAAAATTATAGCAAAATTAATAATTAGTAATTCTCATTAAGGAAGATATTATAATTGTTTTGCTCTATATTAGCTAATTTCCCATTACTTACATGGATACGATTCAATAAATATTAATTAAATAAAGCAATCGACTGTAACACATTCAACTCATTTTATGAAAGACATACCCTAAAATACTTTATTTAATTCCTCAAGATGAATGAATTCTTCCTGCTCAACTATTTTTAGATGCTATTTTCACCCATTTATGAAAATTATTCCTTATACTGTAGTTAATATATAGCCTCTACCTCTTCTGTTAGAATGATCCATGAAACTAAATTCCAGTAAACTGGATATAAGCAGACTACTTACTGTACACAACTTCGAGGTCATATTTTTAAATAGGAAATTGCATGCCCTTCATTTCTTCTCATTCTCCTTTCTTACATCTGGAACATGGATGGAGTATTGATGAGTTAGCTTTGACTCAATGAAGACTAAAAAAATACCCTAAGGGATCTGAATCCTAGAGGACCTCATGGAACATTATACCTATTTGCCCTGTTTTTTTCACCTTTCACTCAATTCACTCAATTTCACTCAATTCCAGCCATTATAAAAACCTCTTCTAAATTCAGATGTCATCTGATGAAAGATGAAGGACAAGAAAGTGTTAAAGAAATCCCTAAAAGCTGAGTATTTCCCCCAATGAATCCTTATTAATCTGGAGGTGACTAGATTACACTGAAGCTGAAATGCTGGTGTTATTTTATTCCCTTCTTAACAAAAATGGAGGGCTGTAATGGAATTAAATTCAGTTCGGTGAAAAAATATTCTGCACATCAGAATTGTGACTCTGGACTTTAAACTTGATTACCATACAATAGATAGTTATGGAATCACGAGAATGTTTCAGCACTGGGTTTTCAACTTGGGTACAGAGGGGAAGGAGACAAGAGCTCTGCTCCATAGGGAGGGCTAGTAAGAGAGAAAACAGTATAAATGGGTAATTGACATTCATTTTGAAAAGTGTTCATCATAAAAATGTGAAAAAAGGGTTTAGGAGGCACATAGTAGGGAGAAATCAATTGAATCCAGGAGAATTAGAAACATCTTTTAAATCTGATTTTTTTCAAATACTTCTAATAACATTGTCATTAGTTGGAAAAAGATGCTTAAATTTTAGGCATCATCTTCTTATGAGCGCATTATTTAATAGAAGAAAGTTCAAAGAGCCTAGACATATGGAGACTATCTTGAAGATACTTGAAAGAAATTATATCAATTATGACTTTGACATTCACACTTATCTTAATTGTTTCTTTTTAATAGCAAGAAATCATATTTTAATTCAATAAATATTATGTCAAGTATAAACTTTCTTAAAAATGAGACTCAATTCATTTCTCTAAACAAGCTGCTTTAATACTTATTTTCGTTGCCTATTGGCAGCTGTGTTAAAATAGAGGTCCTTTTGAAAGATGATCATGACAGAGACCAGATTCAGGGATGTTAAAACAAAACATAGCCAGAAAATTTCTCACTTGCCTATCTGTGCTTGGAACTCTGATTGAGATTTTCCTGGGCACAGCAGAAGATACATTGCTTCAATGTCACATGCCAAATTTGAACGAGTAACAGCCATTCAAACATTACAGTCTCTTAGTTATTGTATAAAGTTTATAAAGGATCGAGAGGTGATTATATCCACTTAATTTTTCCCCTGTTTATGTTTAGTAAGTGAAGGATAATGGAGGAAAGGGAATCTGAATGTTGCATAAACGTAATGATAAGGGAAATAACATGCCCAGATTGTGACAATCCACTTGGAAAAAAATCCAAACTAATTTTGTTCTATTTCTTCTAAGCCATCTGAGAGACTTTCTACATTTACCAATACAGAATAAACGACACTGTGATTGAGTTTATGGAAAGATAGCAGCACATATGTAGATGAAAGCACAGAGAGATATTTATGAGAAACTGGTTTCTATAAAAAAAGGGGAACGTTGGTTGTTATTTTGAGTATATTTGTCTAAAAATGGAAATTTTAAAGAATATGTCACTTATTCAAACATGCCACTTTTTCTCAAAAAGAGAGAAACATGTTTTCCATGATAAGCCATTGTTAAATGTTGGCTTTGGTTGGTGCAGCCTTTTGTCTCCCCAGCTGTATGAATCACCTCTACAATATGTCCCTTTTGTTTGCATACTGGGATTCAGTGCCTATCTGGGAGTGGGCTAATGTGTGGAGAAAAACCTGTTACTTTGTTACCCTAGGACCAGATTGTTTCAAGTGTGTGTGCATATTTTATTTCAGAGTCTTTCCTTAAATCTTGGCTTTCTTTTCTTTCTTTCTTGCATATTTCTGCCCATCCTAAGAAAATAAACCTAGTTTTGAACCAAAAATAAAATACATGTTATTAATAAATCAAATTCTGTAAATCCCTTCTGTTTATTCTTAAAATTGCCTGTGTACGATAAAAAAAAATATACTGGCCTTTTACGTCCCACTTGCAAGCTTATCTAATCTTATCTTTATAAAAATGTAGTTTCCATAATGCACTTCCATTTGTCAGCGTGTGTTAGAAGTCTCCATTTTTATGGGCACCCAGTCTGTGTTTCTATTTACATATAGAAAGTTTATGTTAATTATAATTTATACATGTATATTGCATATATACATTCATTAGGATAAATGTGTTCTAGGCATTTTTATGAGCATAATTTTGTTAAATTCTTTTGGGGTTGGCACCACTTTACCACTTCAGATATGGAAACAGAGACTTGGACATGTTAAAGGGAATTTATCCTTGCAGATAGCTATGTAGCACCACTGTTCATCCCCATAAAGACAATCTGGTACATAGAGGCCAGGCTGGGCTCTGGTGAGAAGTGGAGTGGTATTTGAACCCAGGATTATACAAGAGTCAAATACATACATGTTCTTTAGCTTACATAAGATGTCAACAAATCTCAAGTCTGAAATATTCTCTTCTGCTCACCCCAAATATAAAATAAATGCTTTAAAACGTTATTTTATACAACCAGGTCTCCTAATAGAATCTATGTTTCATTGTTATTTTTTGTTTTGTTTTCTTTTGCCTGTTTAGAATCAAGCTTTTTCACTTTCTGTTATAGATTTTATCTTTAAAAAGTCATGTATGATTAGTATAGAAAATCTGGAAAATAGCTAAATATACAAATAGGCCTGGAATTAAGAAATAACTACTCTGAACTTTTTGCCTTGTATACTTGCAGTATTGTTGCAAGGCATATGTTTCTGTGGAAGCTGTTTCTTTTGGAAAATGTGTTCAGAAACAACAATTTGGCTTTTCATAGGTGAAAATTTTTTCATAGCATTATTATTGTAAAATAAACTTACTTTGCAGTATAGTACTTCATTGTAGGGTTATACTTAATATTTTAACCAATCCTTTACTCTTTAGAATTTTAAGTCCAATTTTTCTATCATATGGAACTTTCTTTGGTGACCATTACTCATTCAACTACAGTAATGTTTGAAAGTGTCTGCATACATCCATTAAGTGTTGGGTGTTATAAAGTATTTCACAAGTTAGAGAGGCAAAATGATATTCCATTTTGGTTTTAAGTCATATATGATTGTTTACTATTACAAATAAGCTTTTGAAACTTGCTTTACTCTTTCTTGGTTAATTCAATCACCCACTCTTTCATTCACTTGGTTATATTCCTCCATTCTTTCAGAATGTGCATGCGTAGAGGCTATTAGTAGAACAGGTTCTACACAGGGAGAAGATACCTGGCCCCAGTCCATATAAAACTTACAAACTCATAAGCCTCATAAACAATAAATGTCAACCCAAATTTATTTGTACTACAATTTTTATAAGTTCTCTGAAAGAAGTGAATGGAATGCTGAGATAGAGAAGTACTTACTTGTTAAAAACATTACTTCTATTTGAAAAAATAAAGTATATGCATGTGCAGAATTTAAAATATACAAAAGCATATGCTGTGAAAAGTACATCTCCTAACTCTCTCTCAAATTTTATCATAAAAGGAAATCAATATTCAATTATTTATTCTACGTCTTTTCAGAGATATTCTGTATATATGATTTAAAAAAATATACATGGGTTGACTCACTCACCTTTCCTTATTTTGTAATTTTCACTTGAAGACTATTCATATACACAGAGGATGTCAAATAAATGTATACACATTTTAAGGATAGAAAAGAATGTATTAAAATTGCAATACTCAATGTATACCAATAACAAAAGATGAATACAAGTCACATTTGACTTCTGCAATTACAAGAGTTGCTCAAAGTGATTCCATCAGCATAATTCATAATTTTAACATTTTTTTTCCTTTCTTAAAATGTGTATACATTTTTGGCACTATATATATATATATATATATATAGCACTATATATATATATATATATATATATATATACATATATGTATATATATATACATATATGACTTTATTCTTTTCAATGGCTACATGTATTCCACTATATTGTTGCAACTTAATTTATATAACCAATACTTTATTAAAAACATTTTCTTTGATTTGACAGAAAAATTTGGTTTGAATTCTGTAGTCATCTTTAAGTTATATTTTCTGTTGTTATGTTATTTTTCTTCTTTTGTTATATTGCATGTTTGTTTTACTTATTTTCTGTGTTAATTTGCATAGCATGTATTTTGTTTCAGTAAATGTATATATAACTATAGCTGATTACAAACATATAATGTTGTATTTTAAAACAGTATTCATTATCATACTAGTAAAGAGAAATGAAAATAAAACATTTTTACTTTATTTATCTCCTCTAAACTCAATATTTCCTGCTAATAATTTTTTTCTACATTTAAAGTTTTATATAACGGAACATATTTATACTTCTATTATTTGATTATTACCTGTAAATGATATATTTTTATTTTTAACTGAAAATAAGATTTCTTCTTAACTATTATTTATAATATAATTTATTTATCATTGGCTACATTTTACCACATACATTTTTGTCAAGGTTTTAATAATTTTTCATTTGTAAGTTTAACCCTATATTTAAATATAATCTATGCCTTTTGTCAGGACTTTGTATTTCCTCATTTTCAATGATAATAATAACAACAATAAAAATACCACCATGATTTTGATTAAGCTTCCTAGAAAATACACATCAATTTGAGATTAAAAACTTGATGATATTAAGTGTTCTGATTCATTAGCATGGTACATTTTCTACATTTATTGAGCCCTTTTAAATGTTTTCCAGCAATATTTCATAATTTTCAGTGTAAAGGTCTTACACATATTTTATAAAACTTATCCCTAAGCTTTGTGATTTCTATTTTAAATGAAAGTTATCTATATTATATATATTATAATATATACTTAAATTTTTATTTGTTTCTTGCAACTATGAGGTCTGACAATTATGTTAGCTAACTTGTTGCAACAATGTTGCTAACCTTTTTTGATATCAGAGGGATTATTCATTATGAATGTGTACCAACTGGACAGACAGTTAACCAAATTTACTATTTGGAAGTACTAAAAAGGCTGCATGAAAAAGTTAGATGACCTCAACTTTTCACCAAGAATTCATGGCTCTTGCACCACAACAATGCACCAGCTCACACGGCACTATTTGTGAGGGAATTTTGAGCCAGTAAACAAAACTGTACTCACCTGATCTGGCCCCCAATGACTTCTTTCTTTACCCAAAGATAAAGGAAATATAAAGGAAGACATTTTGATGACATTCAGGATATCAAGGGCAATAGGACAACAGCTCTGATGGCCGTTCCAGAAAAAGAGTTCCAAAATTGTTTTAAAGGGTGGAGTAGGTGCAGGCATCAGTGCATAGCTTCCCAAGAGGAGTACTTCAAAGGTGATCATAGTGATATTCAGCAATGAGGTATGTAGCACTTTTCCCAGGATGCGTTCGCGTACTTAATTGTCAGAACTTCATGTGTAGAAATGAAATTGTTTTTTAGTTCTGACTGTTTCCTGTGACCTTGCTAAACACAATTATTGATGCCAGCATTATCATTATTACTTTTTGTTTATCTTTGGAATTGTCTAGATAATCATGGATAAGCAAATACATAGTTTTATTTGTATCACTTTATCTGTATGGTTTTTATTTTCTTTTGTTTTCTTTTTTTGGTAACTTAGATGTGATCAACAAATTCTTTAAAAGACAACCTACCAAATACACTCAAAATAAACTGGCTAACCTGAATTGTTTTATATCTAATCCAAAATTAAGTTCATACTTAATGTTTTTTTATGTAGGCTCTCCAGTACAATGTTGGTAGAAGAGATGAGAGCAGTCATATTATCTTTGTCCTTAGGAAAGATTTTAGGAGGAAACATTCAGTCTTTACCATTAAATATCATATTAGTGGTAGGTTTGTTCCTGATTACCTTTATGAGAATAAGAACATTTTCATCTATTTGTAGTTTGCATAGAGGTGTTTTGTTTTCCTTTTTTGGATGAATGGATGTTGAATGCTTTCTCAAATGCTTTCTCTGAGTCTACTGAGATTTTTTTTTCAGTCTGCTCATTTGGTGAAACAACTTATTTTCTAATGTTGAACTAACCTTGCATTCCTTGATTAAATCCCATTTGTTCATGATGTATTATATTTTTATATTTATATATGTTTAAATATTTCTGTATTTGACTTAATATGTTGCTAAGATTTTTTGAGCCAATGTTCATGAGGGATATTATTTTACTTTATTTATTTATTTATTTATTTATTTATTTATTTATTTATTTATTGTTTTGCCTTGCCTTTGTCTGATTATGGTAACAGGTTAAGGTTTTCTTCCACAAAATGGCAGTTTCCTTCATTTTTGCATGTAGCAGAAGAGTGTCTCTCTGAAGCTTCATCTTTTTTAAGAACTGAACAGCTTGAGTCAGACATATCTGTGAGCATCTCCCTTTTTATTAACTCAAAGTCAGTGATTAACACCTTTATCCTGGGAGCAATATTCCTCCACAATTTCATGTCCCACATACACTCAAGGGGAACAGATTATACAGGGTATGAACACCATGGGGCAGGTCTTGGGAAGGCATCATAGATTTCTATCCACAGCATAGATATTCCCATCTACTAAAGAAGATAAAATATATTTTGTTTTCTCATTAATTATGCTATTTTATTTTCACATTGATCACATTATGAGTGGAAGAGAAGACAGCCCTTATTTTAAAACTAGAAATAGGGAATATCTTTTAGACACAAAGTTTATGGAGTATGACTTTACAAAGTTCATGCATAATTGGAAAATAGAAAAATAATAAGCAGTCAGCTATTTGAAATGAAGGAGATAGAGAATTTAAAGATTTAACAGAGTATGCTAAGGTCCTGAGATGAGAAAGAACTTGGTATATTTAAGAAGAGACCATAATTAAGTTATGGAGTGAGTCATGTGCCATTGCTAGGGAAGACCTTTCTAAAGAGAGTGAATAAGTCTAAAATGGGAACAAGCTTAAGGTATTCAATGAATATTCAATAAGAATATTCAATACGACTAATATTCTTAGAGCAAAGCCAGCAAAGGGAAAGGAGAGTGGCAGGGGAAAAAAACAAAATGGTCTGTGGGAACAATTTCATGAAGGATATTTTGACCATGGTTTGGAATCACGAATTATTTTGAAAGGTAATTGTAAGCAATTCAAACTTTTAAGCTGGGAGGAGGAGCATGAACAAGCGACTGTGTCCCAAAAATTGCTGTGGCTGATATGTCAATAGTGAATTACAAAGAAGCAAGAGTGGAAGCTACTAGACGACTTAACAGGCTATTTTTGTAGTGCAGGAGACAGAAAAATCATGATTAGGATTATGGTGGAAATTGAGGGAGGTAGACAAATGTGATGTGTGAGTTTTGGCTTCAAAGCTCTTCAATTATTGTTGATTTCTTAACTTGAGTATTTATTTTTTAAATTCTAATCATAAGTTTTAAAAAATATATTTAAATATGTAGGTCATATTTTTATAGGTATTTTTGTCTGTTTGCTATTTGATTTTAGATTTTATTCATGGTATTTTTGATAATGTTGTCAAATCAACATTCCTATTGGTGTTAAGTTTTCATTGTTTAGCAATTGTACCACTACGTGTGTAGTCTGTGATATAAACTAAGTCATGTACTTAGAGGTACTATAATAAAATTATACAACATAATACATAATATACTTTGTATTAAGTGAGTTATAAACAAATATGTAATACAGTATTGCACTGTCATCTGGGATTTTCAGTGTAAGGAAAGCAAAGAAACCATTTTTTTTTTTTGTCTTAGAATTTTCACTGATGCAGAATCATCTTGCTTGAGTGTTTTTTTTTTAATTTTATTTTTGCTCATGAGAATAAAGTTAAACTTTTGGGGAATAATTTTATTGAACTATGCAATACATACACGCATACTTCCTTTGATTTTTAAATACGTGTAGATTTGAAAATGTGAACATTATTGATTAACACTAGATGACAAAATAAAGAAAATCTCAGTTTATATTACATGTGTTTCTGGTGCCTTGGAACTCACAAATTAAAGGTTACTATGATATTCAGCATGGTGACCTTTAGAAAGAACTGAATTGACTCATCTTTTCATTTAGGGCTTCACTTTGCAAATCCATAAAGATGGCCTAAGGTCAGGCTCAGAATCCTCCTCTCATGAAGGAAGCAAGTGTATTTCCAATATTAAGAATATTAAAGTAGTATTCTTTAAAAGTTATAAAATGTGTTTAGGTATTATGCATGTGATAAATGTGCCTGGGTATTTTTGTCTTGGGGAAATTATTAGCTACGGATGCTAACACCTGTGGGCAGAATATACAGGGATGCTCTTCTTCTCAAGTTCTTTGTTTGGGCCCAGTGGTAGAAATTTCTCCTTTGGATTGAGGGATTATTTAAAAAAACATTTCCAATTTCTCTACCACCTTCCTCTGATTTTTCTTTCCGACAGAATAGCAACAAATCTTTGCTAGAAAGTTTACCATCTTTAGATAATTGAAAGAGAAGTTATGTACCTATCTCTTGTGTATTGTCTCTATCAATGACAGGGAGAAAGGAAGAGTTATCTCTCATTTGTAGAGATCTCACTTGCTGATATCATCTTGGGACAGATTCTGCTGTGTAGCTGGAGAAAGTGAATTATGCCTGATAGTTCCCATTTGTCCTTCCAGATTAATTCTCAACCCTTCTCTGTCCTCCTTATCCCAAATTACATCATGGTTCCCATACCCTTTGGCTTACTGTTCAGTTTGGCCAAAGGGCCATCTCTTCAGGATAGTTAAAAGGTGTCAGGAGAATGAAGTCCCAACATTTATTTCCTTATACCCCTCTGTACAAGGTTGCATCTCTATCCTTAAGTTGAAGTTTACTGTTTCTCTCAGTGTTTCTTAACCTACATGATACTGTTCTTCTGTTTATAGCAATCCCCTTTTCCTTTTGCCCTTTGGGCCTGGGATGCTGATAGAAAATGCTAGCATGCCTAGGGCTACTTCATCATGCACCTAAATCTATACCTTCATAAATAGTGTCTCTTAAAATAAAACCTCCTTGAACTGCCATATTTTGAAAGTGGCATTATTTCTAATGGCTTCCCAAAAGGAAGAAAGGGTGATTGGCCTTTGAATCTAACCTCTGTCAACACTAAGATTCTTTTTACTCATCAACACAGAGGATCTAAATTTTGTTTACGCTAAAAGGGGCTTATTAATATATTTATTTTAAGAAAAGCATTTTGCTATGAAGTCTTACCTTCCTGAAATTGCCATTAAATAGTTAATAAAAGTGGAAACTCATTATATCTTGGGGCTCTTTTTCCGAACTTTTGTCTGTGTTGAGAAGTCCTATTTATCAAGCTAGGACTAAATGGCTAATACAGGGCTAAAAGCCAGAATTCTAAAGTTAGATATAAGGCTCTACATGGTAAGAAAACAGGTTATCTCTTTTAATAAAATATGATCCAGACACTCTCTATTGGTAAACAAAGGAGAATCTGCACGTGGATAGGAAACCGTGGTCCTCAAATTCCTTACTCTGTTCCCCGAAGGACTGGCTTCATTTCCTTATTGCCCTGGGTTTGGGGGCAAGTGGTGGCTCTGCTGCTGGCTCGAGGCTGGATCCAAGCTGGAGCTCACACCATTTCTCCTAATTCCTAGAGTGCAGCTGAGGCTAAGTTAGTCCATTGTCACATCCAGCACGACAAGAGTTGTGGGAAGCGAGGAGGGTGGCACAAGGTTAAGAAAGACAGTAGACGAGAGTAGAGAGCAAGCGGGGCCAAAGGACTCCAGCCTCAAGGACTGAGCCCCAAATTGGGCCAAAGCATGGCTTTTATTAGTTAGGTGTGGAAGTAAAAGAAGCAAAGCTTGTCAACCTCAAGATCTGTGAATCTCATAAGTTACAATAGGGAACTGATTTAAGCCAATCACCCTTGCCTGCAGGCAGCGGAACCCTAAGTCCCAGGATAAGTACTTCACCAAGGGGCAAAACCTATATGCATATGAATAGATGGAGAGCACATCATTGAATCACTTCCCCTGCAGGTTGTGGGAAGGAATGCAGCCACAGAGGCAGAGACTCTCCTTAGCCAGGGGGATGTGGGGGGCCCTGCCCACCTCTGTCGACCCTGCGAGTTCCCCAGATGGTCCCCACATGGCTGTGTCTGGCTTGGGTTGCCTCCCCCAAGGTGGGGAGTCGTACCCGCCTTTGACTAGCGAGACATCTTTCTGGGGCCAAACAAGGAGACATTAGATGTAAGCACAAAGGTGAAGCAAAGTCCCTGAAAGGATCTGTCTCACCGACTCTCCTTTCTTTTGGGGCAGGTAGGAGGAGGCAGATGGGTAGGCTGCTGCGTGGCAACAGTCCATCTAAATTCTAGTCAATTTACAAGGACTATCCTAAAAATGGTAGCACGAAACTAAGTAAATACGTCATAAAACACTTATCTTTAACTTGGGGAAACTTTAGAAAATTTCCTTGACTACTTATCAACACATGAAAGAGGCATTATTATCTTATAAATGTTGGGATCACTATCAAGCATATCCAGAAAATTTAAAATATATACTCTGGAAAGGTACATTCAGAAAGATTAAGATACTTTCTATCCCTGAAGCCACACACCTCAGTCTGTGCCCCGTATGTCTCTGAGGCCCCCTGAGTCACTGTCCCTCTGCTGGAGCCCAAGGCCAAGCAATTTACAAAATGTGAGCTGTCCCAGGTGTTCAATTTAGAATCTCAAAAATAGAAACCCTCTTCCAGCTTAAGTCCCAGGCCACTTCATTCACTACACACCAGCTGACATTTTCTCAAACACATCATGCTTTCTGTCACCATGAGAACTTTGCCCTTAGTACTACCTCAGCCTGGACCTCTTTTTCACAAAACATGTCCTCAGGACTGACTCCTTCACTTCAAAATAACACTTGCCTAGCTCTTGAGTAATCAAGAAAACTTTCCTTGAGACACTCTCTAAATAAATACTCACTTTCAGTTGTTCACAGGCTGTTTCCTGTCCTTTATGTTATATTTCTTCACACCACTTAACCACATTGTTTATTTATTGATGTAGTGTTTGTCTCCTCCACTAGACTGTAAGCCTCATTGGAGTGAGGCTCTTTTGTATCCCAAACTAGTGTCTGGTACATAATAAATCTTCGGTAAATATTTGCAGCAGGAATGAATTATCTAAGTTGAGATACATACTGTCGGTAGAAAAACGGTGATTTTTATAATGATATTAAAGACTGAGAACTAGCAGGTAGATGTATTAATCAGAGTTCTCCAAAGAAACAAAACCAACACGTGTGTGGGTGTGTGTGGTGTGTGTGGGTATGTGCGCACGCGCACATGCATGCTTGAGCTCAAAGATTATTTTTTTTTTAAGTAATTGATTCACAAGATCAGGAAAGGTAATTCTTTGTTCTATTAATACCATCAACTAATTTCGATAAGGCCCATCCATGTTATGGAGGGTAATCTGTTTTACTCTAAATCTACCAATTTAAATGTTAATGTCAGACAAAAACACCTTCACAGAAACATGCCCAATTATATTTGACCAAATATGTGGGCTCTGCGGTCTCAGCCAAGTTGACACATAAAATTTACCATCATAGTAGACTTGAAGAAGTAGCCATAATGAAATTGCCAAGGAAGAACCAAGAGTATGGAATCAAATAAGTTTTTAACACAGAGATGTCTATGGTTTGGCAAAGCAAGTAGTAGGAAAATGTAGTTCAGTAATATAGTGCTATTGCTATGTAGGTTTAAACAAAAACTCAGCTATTATAACATATACTCTTAAAATGGGTCGTGAATACACAATGCAATTTATAGATGATGTATTATAGAAATGTATACTTGAAACCTATATAATTTTACTAATCAATGTCACCTCAATAAATTTAATAAAGATTCATAAAAAAATGTAAAACATCTGAAGACCTCTAAAAAAAAGGCAGTGGCTTAAATAAAATGAGAATTTACTACTGCTTCCCATAACAGTTCAGGGAAGATAGGCAGGGAAGATAGGCAGATTCTGCTCTCAATGCTCATTTAAGAACCTAGGCTGGTAGGTGGACACTGGTGAATTTCCATTGCCAACATGCACTTTCCATTTCTGGCCTTAAGGTTGCTTATCTACTTCTACTCATTAACATGTTGAAAGGAAGCTCAGCAACATACATGTTCATGTTCTAGCCCATGGGAGGGGAGTAGAAAGAAACAGGACAAGAAGCTTCATCTTTAAGAAATAACCTGGAAACTAAACACATAACTTCCATTTAAATCCCCTTTCTCTGAACTTAGTAATATGATTACACCTAGCTTCAAGGAAGGCTGGGAAATACAGTCTCAGGTCGAACATATATATACTCGTATGTGCTCAGCTAGAAATAAGTGTGTGTGTGTTTGGGGAGGAGATTAATTACTAAAAGGATGAACGGAGGAAATGCATCCAGGAAAAGGGTTTGCAATTTCCATTCTCAGGTTTCATTGATCTTAAATTTGCCCCTGTTAACTATTTTTCCTACACTAGATCACTCTCACTGAGGAAGAGTAGTACGCGATAAATGTGAAAAAAAAAATTCGAATTATAAAGGAAAAAAATAGAATACATGACAGTTACTAGTTCATATCAATGATGAAATCCTGCTGAGCAGAAATTACACAAATTTTCTGCTCTGGTGGTAGAACATTTTTTTGGTTTGTTTTTAATCAGATATTAATTCCATTTTTTTTGGAAAGAGAGAACTTGGTCCGTTGTTCTCTGTGATCCCTGATTTGGCCCTTTGAGATAGGTCTTCTGTGTTCATTATCTTTTGTGAATGTATTGGAGTGGGCATCACTGAATTGTCCAGCTTTTTCAGCCCACTCCCTGATGATGCAGATTTGAAAATTCAGAAATAATTTTAGGACTCAAATAGTCATATGGGTTTTGAAGGACTGACTGGCTGTTTCTTTGACAATATGATTTCTTTTAAAACTTTTTGACTTTCAGTTAATTTACTTTTAATAATTTTATGTACCTTTCACCATACCAAAGTTAACTTTTGGATATAGTTCTCTAAACCTATATGAAATCCTAGCTTCTATTCCAGGACCATCCCTTTTCTCCTCCATTTTAATGGTTATAATCTGAAAAAAAATAAAGACTAATGGAATAAGATCTCGTTAATCTCATCTTTACCACTAGGTTATTTTCCATTTTTCTACTTAAGAAGTCACATTGAGAGCTATTTGAGAAATGTCTGGAACATTATTTTCTACTATTTGAGTTAAATAAGCAGTTGACTTTTCAACCCTGCCTACTATAATAAATGGGCTGTCTAACTGAGGCCAAAAGTAGATAAAATCTCTTTTATAGAATCCTATTCTATCTCATCTCTGCATGCAAATGTGTCAGTTTTTGACTGAGCTTATCTTTTTTCTTATACCTTGCTAAAAGCATTAAAGAACACTTGACACACTATAGCATTCTACCCATTTTAATCTCCAAGCCTTGAAATTACATTCTCTTTAAGATGTGTAATCTGCTTTCCAAGTTATTGTAGATGACAATTTAAGTGTTTGGCTATGAAATAATAAGGCCCATAGCTTTCTAGTTTGTAATATGCATTTTCTTATTACCTACTGAGCCACAGCCCTATATTTTAATATTTTTTAAATTGTAACATGCTATTTCTTTTGCTCAGAGTTCCTAGAAGAAAATGGTCTAGAATGGAAAATGCAACAGAATAAAACAAGAAGATAACTTAGCAAAGACCATTGGATTTGACATGGAAAAGCCTACAGATGGCAGTTGAGAAAGAAATTTTAATTCAATGATAGAGGTATAAGCAGAATATCAGAGATCACACACAGACACTGCGAGTAGAGGCAGTTTTTCAGGAAATCTGATTTTCAAAAAAGGAGAGAGTGAAGATGGCTCATCATTTGAAGGGGATCCAGTTTTGGTGCATTTTTTGGGGGTTATCTCTGTTCAGATTAAGCATACCCAAAAGGAACAAGGCAGAGAGGCAGTAGTCATTTTTTTTTTTTTTTGGTGCCGAAACCCGGGACAGTAGTCATTTAAAATTTTTCACTCCCAAAAGCTCCTGCCATAGTTATGCACAAGATGAATTTAAAAATTTTAATTTTATCTCTAATGTTTTTTGTTTTTTTTTCCCAAGTCTTTTGATTCATGTGCTGGTCTATGAAGTTATCCAGAGACAAACAGCAGGAATAAGGAGGAGAATCCAAAGGCCTAAGTAATTCACAATTTGGAATACAGGTCCCTGAGAATTGTATCCATGGTTTAAGAACATTGAAAAAGGATCATGGCTGCCTTTCCTTAGGAGTGAAGTTATCTCAAATACAGTTACACAATGCCTACATATATGAACATATATGAACATAATAAATATTTCCTTCCTTCCTTCTTCCAATAATATAATAAACAGGTTCAAAACAAATAGATATGCTGAATTGGATGATACATTATCTATCATCTGTCTATCTATCTATCTATCTATCTATCATCTATCTATCTATCTATCTCTCTAAACAAACATATACTTATGTGGTATGTGAAGGTATATACATATATGTATATATGTATAGAAAGAGGGAGAGGTAGGAACTTTTATAACTATCACCATACTTTAAAGTTTGTATCCAACTGATGACTGACAGAATAATAGCAGAAAAGTAAAAGAAGACATATAGAAAAGTATTTTACAGAATGTGTCTGATGAAGATACTACAAAAGTGTCAATCATTCTAATATTGCAGTGTTACTTTTTTGTCATTACTTTAGATTGGAATGCCTATTTGAAACCTAGGATCAGCATAAAAATGGTAAATTATGACATTTTTCTGAGACAATGCAAACTTAGTGTCACCACTCTTTTTGGTGAATAGAGAGATGATCGGGCTATTTTAGGCTAATTTGCAGTCTCGTAAGAGCACTTAGGGCAGGATGGGACATGGCAAATTGAACATTTATTATGTTCTACTTAAATAGCATTTTTTATTTTATGTTGAGCTATAACAGCGACCCAATTTAATACATCATCAAGAATTTCTTTGCTGTCAGATCAACATCTCTGCAGAGTTTTATTATTTATTTTGTCAAAGAAGACCTGGAAGTTGTAAACTCTTCGAGAACAGATTTCCGTCTTATGTATCTTTGTTTTCTCCCAAATTGTCGAGCACAGAGTTTTGCCCATAGGAGTTACATTAACAGAAGCTTATTTAGTGAGGGATGAATGAATGGAAATATTCCCCAATAAAGTCCCAAGGTAAAATAAATAACAATTTACAATCTTTTAAAAAAGCAAGCTAGTGATTACATATTCCATAACTTCTTTGGTCAACATATCTATGCATTTCTCTCTTTTTGATTCACGGATAGAAAATGTTATGAATTTACTACAAAGTTTTACACTGTGTAACTAATTAAATAGCAAGTCAGAACCATCACTCATCTGAATTTTGATTTGTGCCACTTATACTAAGACAAAGCTTTACCTATCACATTACCACCTGGGTGACTTTCAGAATTCTCAAAAAAAAATCTTCAGTAGCATTGGTTTCTGTATTTCCGAAGGTACTTATTTAATCAACATTTGTGAAATAGTTACTTATTTTCCCACAATTCCTTATAAAGCTATACAAAGACAGAAAAATGTCTGATTCCTTTAGACATCCTCTGTAGCACTTTGCATTGAACAAAACATTTATCTGCTCATTTTGTCCACCCACTCAATCTTGCATAAGCTATGGGTGATTTACAATTTCCTAGTTTTTTCCCTAAGTACTAGATTTAGATACAGTCACCTTAATTGGGAGTTTCAGCACTTTATCTAGCTTGATCTCAAAACCTTCTCACTATAACATGCAATAGAGCACTTTCTTTTTTTAAATAGAAGATTCTAAAACTCCCCTTTGACAAGTTATAAACAAATGTCCTTAGTTCTTTTGAATTAATTAGGGATACCCTGGCACACCCACACCAGGGTTACCATTGGCTCATGTAAGATATTTCTGTTCTAGTTTCCTTTCCCATGGAGAAAGGGCTAGATTCAGGCAGTGATTTTCAGCAGGGATGTCACAGGTATTTTTGTTAGGACAATTCATAATTTTACGGGATACTTTTAAATGCCCCTACCCTTTCAAATGCCCCTAATGGGGTGAATTTCTTCAGGCTGGAAACCACTTAGCTAAAGTTTGATTATGGAGTAATATTGATAATGACATGTTTGACTGAACTATATTTTAAACAGTCGGTGATGGATTATGGTTGTGCTTCAAATTCTCTGTTCAATTTTTGTGCTGCTCAGTGCCTCCAGGGTAAAAGACTTTAAAAATAATAACAAAATTTCAACATATTAAAGTTATTGCTAATATAACTTTATTTCTTTCTCACAATGTCAGTGTACAGTGGGGGGTTGCAAACCTAAGTCTAGGTACTGGTTCCATTGGAGACATATTCATTTAATTGATAGGAATAAATACTTTAATAATATCCAAATCCAGAGAGTATGCCAGGAGAAATTCACATAACATTTTAGAGCACTTGAATGATTTTTAGAAAATATTAGGGAACATTCAAAGCCCCAGGATGTCCAATATCAAATAAAAAATATATGTATTTTAAAAATTATGGTTGCTTCCTTTTTTTTATAAGCCTATTTTAGCTTACAAAATAATTTTATTTATGCAATATAACTGTTTGAGTACTTGCATATTATGAGCTTTCTTTTCATCAAAAGTTTTCTACTTTATTTCTCCCTAAGTAAAAATGAGTCACTCTTTTCTCTTGTTTTGTACCTCCTTTAATATGTGTCTGTAGACTGTGAGTGCCTAGGTTGACTTCTCTCTCTCTCCTATAGAGACATCACAGTCAATAATTTTAATGAGAACATTCGATGCATAAATATTACAAACCTGAGATCTAAGTGATGAGATGGTGGAAAGAGAAATAAATAGTGTAATTGAAGGAAGTGGGATGTTAATGGAACAGCAGGAGCTGCTATCCAGTTAGGGAAGAGAGCAGTCTGCTGAAACTTTACTTTCCCTGATCAAAATGGAAGCTTTTCAAGGACAAACTGTTTCCTGTAGCACATAAATAAAGTTGTGGTTTCATAAATACTCTTTGATTTGATTATTTGATATTTCCTATTAAGAATCAAAGTATACTGAAAGAGAAATTAAAAAGTAAAGAGGCATCAATAATTTAAAACAATTATAAAATAGAACTAGCACAAGCATTTTACATTTAATTTGACTGACTTTTTAAACAATATGTAGACCAAAAAGAAAATAGAGCTTCCAACTGTGTTGGAACAAATTTGATCCACATTTCTCCTTTAGTGAGTACGAAATATATAAACTAATGTGGGTAGATTTTCTTGGAAGTAAGCCCTTTTCTACGGCATTATGTATAATGTTTTTGCACCTGTTTTTTGCTGCAATTTTACCAACAAGGGGTCTAGGGAAGCACTGCTTTATACTTGGCCTACAGCCAAACCAATAAACAAAAATGTCATTAATCACTGTCACTTGTCAATTCACCATTTAAGAAATTGTCTCTTTTCATTGTTGCTACTGAAAACACAAGGGAGATTGATAAATTTTGTTTTGGAGAACTAAGGCTCAGTTTTTAAAAGTGAAATGTTTTTTTCAAAGGGAAAATATGGCATTTAAAGGTAGGTTACTGCTGAAACTGAGTATATCTGTGAGAGTAAAATCATGCATGTATGTATTCTGGTCATCCAAGAGATTGTGCTGAAAGGAATTTGTATTTAAACAGAGTGCTATTTCTGCAGGCCATTTCTTCTAGGTGTTGGTTGAAGGATCAGATATGGTGTAGGACAGCATTGGATGTATGCACACCCGCCTGGCCTCCTACATTAAACAATATAAAGGGGATTACAAACCAAGAGCAGAATGATCCTAAGGACTTCCCAATTTCTACTGCAGAGCTTAGACCAACAGGTCCTGCCCAACTGTAATCAGAATAGTCCCATCATCAGATACACACATATGTTAATCTATTTAAAAACCAAAAGCATAGACCAAACAAGGAATATTTTCTCCACATTATCATTTTGTTAATCTGACAGGAATCAGATGACTTCAAAAGATGATAATAGGAAATATTCAAGTACTATCCCTTATTTCATTGTATAGGTTTTGAATAATTTTTTGATGGTTTAGAGCTCTGGTCCAGTAGTGATGGAAGTGAAATGAAAACTGAAGAGGGAAATAGGCAGAGTGTCTGCAGACAGTATGAGGAGGTGACTGAGAGAATGAGCTCTACAGTCAAACCTGTCTGAGTTTGAATCCTGAGAGCTTTGTCACTTTGGGCTGGTTACTAAATTTCTGTGTCTTAATCATTAATTAATGCTTTGAAATACACACATACATACACACATATAACTCATATAGCACAATGTCTGGTAAATAGTAAGTGTTCAATAATGGTACATACATAAATACTAGACACATATATGCACACACACACACACACACATACACACTCACACAGTCTCTTTAAATATAAGTACCATTAGATTGGAGTTTAAAATTTCATTCTTCTACTTATTAGTGTCTATAAGCATCAGTTTGTGCAACTGTAAAAGGGTGATAATGACAACATGCTTCGGAATTTTTGTAAGGATTAAGTGAAATAAATAATTTAATGTCAAGACCTACCATGGTATCTTCCATTTTGTTCAATGTTAGTTGAATCTGAATTTGACAGAGTCTATGAATGCATCTTTACCATGTGCACCACAAGCTGCTAGGCTCTTTGGGACACAAAAGCCAACATATTGAAAATAAGTTGATTATGGATTACTTTGTCCTTGTGACACCTAATAATAGGATTTCAGTACTTGGATATTGTGAATCACCCAGTTCTTCACACCTGCCATTTTTGTCAGTTAAGAATCTGGAAATGAAATTGAGTGCATGACAATATAGAAGCCAAGAGCTCCTTAAATTTGCCAAGTATGATAAAAAATACAGTCCAGAGAACTAACTTGTTCAAGATGGTACAATTTTTGTGCTTCTCAGGATAGTGGAAACCATGAACATCATGGATCTATGATAAGTGGCCTACAGGTTTAGCATTTTGGTAGCCAGATGAGCTAATTAAACACAATGGGAAAGAATGTCTATGAGGCTTTAGTAGGAAGTGGTTTAATAAGACTAGAATCATAAAATTCCGTCTTTTAAACTGAGGTCTTATCATAAGTCCTTGAAAAGATAGGACAATGGTAAACAAAACAAAACAAAACAAAACAAACAAAAAACTGCCTTTTTTTACTTTAAAATCTTTTGAATATATATTGTTTTCAAATTTAAAAAAATGCATCTTACTCCATGTTCCCTAAAACAATGTTATGTGTCCTATCTAAAGCACCTTCATAACATGAGTTATTTGGAACATAGTTCATTTATCTCTAAAAAATAGAAGGTGGAATTGATACTGGGATTTGGATTTGGATATCTTTCTAGAAAATGAGGTATTCTACTTTTGATCATTAAGCCATCCCCAATAACTCTTGGCTCCATTTCTGTTGCTCTATCATATTTTGTTGTTTTTTAATCATTTAACTCATCAGCTAAGCTGTGCTGCCACAGGAGGAGAGGAGAATGAATATATTAGTAGAGTACTAAGAATAGTTTTTTATAGTAAATTCATTTTTAATGAAGTGTGTACAAGTGAAAATTTATGCCCCCAAAACTGCAATCGACTACATTTTCATAGTATTTATCTTGAAGTGAAATGTTTCCTTTGAGCTCATTTCAATTTCTTTCCAGTACTTCTGTTTTGGTGCCAGGATATTGATGTCCATTAACAGTAGGGTAAATCGGCAGTGTAAACATGTTAGAAATATTCCCAAAGGCAGTAGTACCCTGACTTTTTTTTGAGATGTAAGGATGACAGTCAGTTCTTTGGAGAAGCCAGCTATTAACTACCTGCTGAGTTTATTTGCACATGTCCTTCTCTGTTATATTCAGGCATCTAGAAATTAATTTGTTGCTAGATTACATTTTTTGTATATATGATTATATTGAATAATATGAGATTTCAACAACAACAAAAAAAGCAGGGCAATTCTAAAGCATTATTTTAGGTCATTCAGTCTCTAATCTTTTCCAGGGCTCTTTTGCATGTAAAGTGTCTTTTTATTAAGTTATGGAAATTGGAACTCATTTCCTGGTTTCTAAAAACAATTATTATTTGTGTGTGTACTAGAGGTGTTTATGTTTTCTCCTTTTTCTATTATGATGCCTTTCTTATTATCATATTGTATGTTCTGCTCTCTGACTGAAAATATCTGTTTTTCAGATCTTGCTTTTATTTTTGTATTCTTTCATTTTCTCAGGTGCTTATGCTTTAATAAGTTTCCCCTGATTTGTGCTGCCTCAGTTAAAAGATTTTTCCTGCTTACTTCTTTGAGAATGGTTCTTTCACTAAAGATAATATATAGTATATTAACATATTTACTTTGACCCTCATAAATATTTTTATTTTGCAACTTTTCAAATATATACCATTTTACAATTTTATATTATAAAACACTATTTAGGAAATACTGAATGTTGGTAAATGCACTGAATGGCAATTGGAATTTTCTCTATCTGCCCATAACTGTGATATACACACTCACAAAAAAATTATTTTATTTGTCTAGACTAGGAGGTAAGATCTTTTGTGTTTGAGATCTAAGACTATGAACAGAAGAGACCCATTTTTTCCCCCCTTTTGGTGTGATAATAGTGCCTCTGAGAAAATTAAGGGAGTAATATGATGGTAATATCTTTCCTTTGATTTTATTATTTCTTGCTATTACCCTGAAATAGGCATTCACCCTTTTGCTACTTAACTATTGAACCAGGCTTCTCAATAATTACTCTGCTTTTTATCTTTTCCAAATACAGTCCATTCTATATACTGCTATTATATTAATTATTCTAAAACACTCTTTTGTGCAAGCTCTTCCTCTGGTCGAGTCTTCATTGACTCCTCATTGCTTAGAGAAAAATATTCAAAATCTTTAGCCTCGCATTCAGAAGCCTGAAAAATGTATCTTCAACCTTCCTCTCCTTCCTAAATGATACACATGTCGACCTGCAGGAATTACCAAAGTGTTAAAAACACTGACTCTAGAGACCATCTTGCTTCAAAGGCTGCAAGAATATGAGCAAGTTATTTCTCTTTCTAAGCTTCATTCTCCTCAGAGCTATAATGGAGATAATGAGTATTTATCTCATAGGATTGTTAGGCATTAAATATGTTAATACATGTGAATTTCGCAGAACAGAACAGGAACAAGTACTGAATGTGGATTGGTTTCTAAATTTTTTAAAATTTTTATTTATTTGGTTCAAAGTTTCTTCCCCACATCATATGCCTTTACTCCTAAATTATCCTATGCTAGGTTCTACCTAGCGTAAGATGCATAAAATGTTGCATAAGATGGTGATTCCTTCCTCTGTGAACTTGGGACAATTATAAGTCTGTGCTAGTTATTTGATTTTTAATACTATGTCCCCTTTAAGTGCTAGTACAATATTAAGATATATATGTTTTTCTTTCCCCACACCACCCTTATAATCAATCACAAGACTTAGTAGGTTGCCTTGCATGCAGTATATGCTCAACAAATGATTTTTGTTGATAATAATCATTATAAAAGTAGCCAAGAAAAGCTGCAATAGAGCTGTAGTGTGATAAAATGTTCCTTAACCCTATCACTCTCATTCCTCTGATTATCCCTCTGTATGGAGCTATCTTGAAAGAGACAAATAACATGGTTGAAGTTTTGTTTGAAAAGTATGTATGTGCATCTTTATACCTTTACGTAAAAGTCAGAAAAGATATACACCAAATAGAAAATAATAATTACATAGCTCTGAGTGGAGTGGAGTGGAGTGGAAATGCCAGTGGGTAGAGTAGATAAAAGCTCTCCTTATTATTTTATGTAACTGAGACACAATAGGGATGGAATTATACTAGAATATTATTTTTATATTGCACAGATTTTTAAAGTAAAACAAATATGAAGTGAATATTTGTATAGGAAGGTTAGTTCTCTATCATAAGTATAAAACCCACTATTAAAAATTACACATAGGATTTCCAACAAGTAAAGAGTTTGTAAGTCATCAGCACCAATTTCACAATAACAAAAAGTTGAACAAGCTGAAAATCAATTACTTTTATTAGACCTATCAGAGAATTGCAGTCAAAGACAAACTACCACCTTAAAACCTAGAGAGACAGGTGAAGACAGAGGATTACAGCCAAGATTAGTTTACTTGGAATAAACATTGGAGCCAGAAACAAGTGAGAATGTTTAAATGTTCCTATTACCACATACATCGTATCATCGCCAGCTTGCAACAAAAAAATTACAAAGAATCATGAAAGTACAATCTGAAGAAGCAAAGCAAACATCTAGACTGGATTGGGATATGGCACACAGTCTGGAATTATCAGATAGAAAATTTAAAATAAATATGACTAATATGTTGAGGCATTAATGTAAAATACAGACAACATGTAAGAACAGATGGATGATGTAAGCAGAAAGATAAAAACTACAACAATGAATCAAAAGGAAATTTTGGAAAAAAATAAAAAAATGGAGATTACCTTTGGTAGACTCATCAGTAGGCTTGACACCACCAAGGAGAGAGTCAGTGAACTTACAGGTCTGTCAATAGAAGTTCCTGAAAAGAGGAAACAGAATGAACAAAATGGAACAGAATATCCAAGAATAGTGATATGATTGCAAAACGTGAGACATACATTTAATGGGAATATGAGAGAGGGAAGAAAAAGAGAAGAGAAGAAACATTTGAAGTTATGATTGCTAAGAATTTTCCAAAATTAGTGAGAGACACAAAACTCCAGACCCAGGAAGCTGACAGAATACCATAAAGAAAATATATATATATATTTTTTTCTTAAATATGTTTATATATTTAAATAAATATATATATATATGTGTGTGTGTGTGTGTATATATATATATATATATATATATATATATATATATATATATGCCTAGAAATATCATGTTCAAAGGGCAGAAAACCAAAAGCAAAGAGAAAATTTTGAAAATAGCCGGAGGAAGGAAAAACACACCTTACCTATAGAGGAACAAGTATAAGAATTACACAGGGCTTCTTTTTAGAATGAAGAGAGTGGAGTGAAACATAAACTACTGAAAAAAAAAAAGCCAATATAGAATGCTGTACAGTGAAGTAATCTTTCAAGAGTGAAGGAGACACCTCCACCAGGGTGACTACTATAAAAACAAAACAAAACAAAAACAAAAACAAGGGAAAACCCTAAGAAAATAACAAGTGGTGGCAAGATGTGGAGAAATTGGAACACTTGTGTACTGCTGATGGGACTGTAAAATTGCACAACCATTACGGAAAACAGTATGGATGTTCCTCAAAAGAGTAAAAATAGAATTACCCTATGATCCAGCAATCCTACTTCTGGGTATACATCCAGAAGAATTGAAAGCAAGGTATCTAAAATATATTTGCACACCCGTGTTCATAGCAGAACTATTCTCAATAGCTGTGAAATAAAATGCTACTTCTAATTGTATACTTCAGATGTTTCAGCCCACTTTCCCAAACTCCTGACTCATAAACTTAGAAATATGTTAAACTTTTTAAAAGGGACTACTGATGGGTTTGAATATGTCTTTGTTTTCTATGTTTATACTACAGTATATTTTATTCTGCCTTTTAGAATTTTTTTCCTGGTGCCTTAGCCCCTGGTGGCGGCCAAAATTAAAAAAACTATCTAGCAGGAAAACCAGCCATGCATTTGAATCCTCTTACGTTTCCATTTTACCCACCAACAACTCATAAGTGGTAAAGTGCTGCTAGTTATTCATTCACTGAATAGATTAGTTTTTATTAAACCAAGTCTGAGCTTCAGTCATACTCAGAATTACCAAATAAACAAAACAAATAAACAAAAAAGAAACTGCAACATATTATCAATTATCATCTTCAGAAAGTCCCTCCTATAAAATTTGAGTTTTATATTCTTTGTTGCTTCAAAAGCTCTTGGGTGTCTTTAAACTGTGTTTAAAAATTTTATCCACCCTTTTCCCATTGTTGAAGACTACATGAGACATTTAATTCTTTCTCAAAAGGAGAGTCTTGATTATTAGTGATGTTGAGCATCTTTTCATGTCTATTGGCCATCTGTATGTCCTCTTTGGAGAAATGTCCATTCATGTCCCCTGCCCATTTCTTAATCTGATTGTTTGCTTTTTGGTGTTGAATTGTATGAGTTCCTTGTATATTTTAGATATTAATCCCTCATTGGATGGGTGTATCATTGGCAACTATCTTCTCCCCTTCAGTAGATTGTCTTTTCATTTTGTTGATGGTTTCCTTCACTGTGCAAAAATTCTTTAGTTTGATGTAGTCCCATTTGTTTATTTTTTTCTGTTGTTTTCCTTGCCCGAGGAGACCTACTTCCCCCCAAAAAAAAAAATTACTAAGAGCAATGTCGAAGAGTTTATTGCCTGCTTTCTTCCAGAAGTTGTATGGCTTCTGGTCTTACATTTAAGTCTTTAACCCACTTTGAGTTTATTCGTATCTGTGGTGTTAGAAAGTGATACAGTTGCATTCTTTTGCATGTGTCTGTTCAGTTTTTCCAACATCATTTATTGAAGAGACTGTCTTTCTTTTCTTGGGGTTTGATATTAAGCAAAGTATGGTTTTTGTTTTCTTTTGTTTTTTACAGTGGAAATAATGGAGAGTGTAATGGTTTGTTAATAGTGTAATTCTGTCTCTCATCCTCTATAAAATGCAAACTTCCAAAACGTCTTTTGTCAAAGAAACATGTTATATAAAAAAACTGCAAAGAAATAAAAATAAATTAAATTAAAAATCTAGATATTTGTGTATTTGTAGAATGTCACCATCAATTAACATTTCCAGAACCATTTTTTGATTTTTAGACTAGGGTGTGAAATTTTCTTCCAATGTCATGTTAAAGTTGTTCCCAACTAGTGATCAGTATCATTATTTTATTGGTGAAATCAATAAAAAATTTCTTAATACACTTTAATATATGTATTTTAATACAGTATAGTTTACTGACCCATTTAATTTATTTATAACCGGTATGAATATTTATATTACTACACTGTGTTTTATGTTTTATATTAAGAAATATGGATTTGAGAAAAAAAGTTCCCAATCTTCTGTTATTTTTGTAATGATTAAAATGCATATTTGAAATACATTTTATATGTATAAGTTAAATAATGAACTAATTGTGGGAGGGAGTGATTAGAAAACTTAAGCTTCTATTAGAATAAGAATTTTATTTTTTGACTATATGGTTAATCAAAATAGCTAACTTTTGTATAGCACTTATAATATATATAATATATATATATATATATATAATATATATATATATATATGTTGATATAAGTTATTCTGATAACTTATGTTATTCTGATAACTTATGTTATTCTGAACATAAGTTATTCTGATAACTTATGATGCATTTCACAGAATAATTTCCAATAAACAGACTGGGCTGATTTTCCCTTTCTCTTTATAATCAGATAGAATAAAGAAGAGGAAAAATATGAAAAATGGTTAATTAAAGCTCTCAGCCTTTGTCAGGGGTTTGGAAATTTGGGGCTGGACCCAGAGACCATATATCACTATAGTGTAATCTGTTTTGCAAGAATGATCAAAAGTATCAGGCAATGTTAGAAGTCTAGATTGACAACCAAAGAACAAGTCTACATTTAGGTAACTATATAAATTATATTCTATACTAGTTTACAAATAAAATAACACATATGCATTATTTACCTGCAATCTTTCAAAAGTACAAGGTAGATAAGTGTTATTATCTTTATTGTACAGAGAGAGTTACAGTTGAAGCTTGCGAAAGCTGTAAGTTAAATACTTTGTGAGAAATAATTAGGAACATTTCTCTGAGTAAGTTCAAACTCCATCACAATTTGTTTATAAAAAACAAATACTTGAAGGGATCAAAGTAATCTCTATTAAAGGGAAAAGAGAAAACTGCAAGTTGGTTATCTACTGAAAGAATTTCCAATCCCTCCATTTTAACCACAGGCTCGAAACCCTATTCAATTGGTATTTCATATTTTTCCCTTTTCAGAAGGAAAAGCTAAGGAGGCAGAGGGAGGGATGGAGACCTCTTTCATTGCCCAACAAAATTAGAATGAGTTCCTATCTGGAAATTGGGATCATTTCCTGAACCTAAATATACATCTATCTATCTATCTATCTATCTATCTATCTATCTATCTATCATCTATCTATCATCTATCATCTCCCATCTCCATCATGCACATACATGCAAGCAAATTTTAAATAAATAAATAAACAGATGAAAGAGAGAATGAATGAATATAAATAATGCCCATGTGCCTTCCTGAAGCATAAAGTGAGATGGAGGTTCAGAGGTAGAGGATAGATCTGTGTAATCATTTTTTATAACAAGCTCTCCAGGTGATTCTTAAAATCATACGTGTTTGGGAACACCAGCTCACATTTCATAGTGCAGTAAATAAGTGGCAGTAATAATATCTGAGCATATACATCCATTAGTGTCAGGTAATTACTTTCTCCTAGCTTTCATTTCAGAACTAGCCATCTCTAGCTCCTCTCTGTGTACACCTCTGTTTCTCTTTCTCTGTCTCTTCAAATATTTCTCTAATATCAATTTCTGTCCACCCTTTTTATATCTGCCACTCTCAGAGTAGTCTCTTATGTTATATTTCCTTTTTCTATTTAAGATGGTAGTATTTCACTTAATGATGTTCAGAAACCATTTTTTAAATTTTTTTCTAATCAGACACAAGATGAAATAGCCAAATGAATCTTATACATAAAAATCAAGTGTGAGCCTCATGTTAATGAATACATAGTTTTAGAAGTATTGTACCTTTTTTTCCTCTCCCCTTCCCTTAGATTTCTTTTGCTCAGATGTTGTCCCTCCTGACTTTCCTTATATCTCTAGAACTCATTTACAGGCTTATGAACTTAGTGAACTTCCAAGGTAGCTATTTCTTTTGAGAGAGAGATAGGGAGAGAAATGCATTGGCAAGGCAGTCATCTCTCCTATTCTTTAAATTTGTAGTGAATGATATTATTGCAGGGGCAGTAAGAATACGTTCTCTTGGTGCTGCATATATATTATTTGATCTGGTAATAAATGTAAAATATAGTCTTACATAAACATACATACAAGCTAACAGTTGAAGGTGGCAAATGAATTATAGAATACAAAACTAGTCCCTGGTAGCCTGATTGCCCTGTGTGTATAAAATTTCATACTATGTGAACAGAGCTTCTTTAAAAGACTTTTCCCGAATATTATTTCTAACAGTGTAAGAAACCGGGACCTTGAAGTAAACCTTTTCATTTTTGAAAGTGCATTTACTACTTTAAGATTCTGTCTGGAATCCTCTGTGCATTTATACACTGCTTCCTACTTCTTGCCCTATGTACCTGAGTTCTGACACAGTGGAACATGAGAAACCAGCTTATCCTCCAAAGCTCATTTCTGACTGCTGATAGGGTACAGGTCAATGCTAGTGTAGACTGCTGAATCTTATTGCTTTGTTACCTGCGCACAGTATATTGAAATTCAAGTAAAATGCAATATTTTGAAACAATCGATCAACAAATGTTGATTGAGCACCCAAGACATGTTAGGTAGAGTGGGATATTAAAGTTGTACGTATTGGGCAAGGCCCATACCCTCAAGGAACTTAAAATTTAGTTAGTTGATCATTTTTTAAAAATGGGAAAAATTACATACCAATAACATCAGAAATAATGCTTAAAAGTAAGCTAAAGTTTAAAAGATAATAATTGGAAAATACACAGTAGATAAATGATTAGTATCCAGAATATCTGACTATTGCCTACATATCAGTGAGTGAAAGATCAATAATCCATATCAAAATGTGCAAATGATATGAACAAATAATTTGGTCTGCAGGCAGTTTTGCTGACTCTAAAGTTAGCAGGCTATAGCAATAATCTTGAGAGCATTAGTTACGATGAAGTGGAGAGAGTTAAGAGATAGGATTGCATATTTTACATACTTTGAAATTAGAGTCAGTAGGATTTGCTGATAAGTTTGATGTGAAGTGGGAGAGAAATAGGTACCAAGAATGATTTTAAGATTTTGATCTGAGCAACTGAAGGTGAAGATTGCCATTCACTGAGCTAGAGAAGATTAAAGGAGGATCACTTTTGCAGAAGAAAATTAGAAATTCAGATTGGTATATATTAAGTTATTTGAAATCCAGGTGGAAATGGCAAGGACATAATTGGAAAAACAAATCTGGAGCTCATGGCCTTTGTCTGGGATGGAGATATACTTTGGGAATCATCAGTATATAAATAGTATGAAAGCCATGAGACTTGTTTAAATTACAAGAGAATGAGTAGGAAATAGTTTTAATAATGGACTGTGGACTATAATCAAAACACAACTAATGAAACATGGAATGGTAGGGTTAGTGAAGATTTATCAGAGAAAAAGTTATAGTTCCCAGCCATGAAGAAAAATTGTTGAATTGGGGCTCTAGAGAGTATGAGTTATAAAAATCAGAGATTTTCTGACATGAACTATAATCATTGAGATCATGGAGGAGTTTCAGTTGCTGGTCATAGAAGAATTCAGCATCTAACTCAGAGTATATGATTGAGGTAGACATAAATTAAGATCATCAGATTAGGAAAGGTTAAGAAACTAAAAGGTCATATTTGAACTGTTTTTGTGTTTATTAAAGTCACCAAGAATATTGGCAGGAAAACAATGCGTGTCATTATGAAGCTAAACCAATCAATAAATCAAAAGAAATGTTGAGTTCTGCAGATAATTGCAAAAAGAAAAAGCAAAGGTTGATAAAGATTTTTTCCATGGTTCTTAAAAGACTTTTCCCTCCATTTTTATTTGTAAATGGAATAGGGAGGAACAGTGATTTGGAAATTACAATCAGAAATACATACCACACTTCTAAAGTTGGTAACTTGGAAAGTATGTGAGAACAACATACTACCTGAGAGAACTGCAAGGAAACCAGAGTGCTTAGAAAATTGTCAAATTTCAATTTAAATAGGAAGGTGAAGGAAATGCTCAGAGAAAGTGCTAAATAAAAAGGAAATTGAAATCCTTAAGTTTCAGGTCAAACAATGAAAGAGTTTTGGGAGTTGGGGACGAATAGGAGATAGGGTCACAATAGGTGTGGTCAGAACCTTATCGGAATAGGATTCTAGCTGATGAGAGATGACAGGACACCGTGGTGTTCTGTTGTGGACCAAAGTAAACAAAAATAAAGGGTATGATAGTCCTGACAGACTCAGGTAGTGATGAGAGACGAGCTTGGAACAGAAATCTTTCTTGAGATGTAGAGCTTTGGTATCTCCTAATTCTCTTATGGCTGGACATGTAGACTCCAGGGAAGCAGCAGTGCTATCAGAAGCAAGTGAGATTCTATATTCATAAAAATCAGTGAAAAGATGTAAGATGATTTTTTTCTAAAGGACAAATTTTCCCAGTAAAATAGGTAATAGTAACCGGAGAAAAATGTTTGTTTGAAAGAAATAGAGATGTTTAAACTTTATTTGAAAACATGTGTAATAAAATGTGCATGCTAAAAATTTAGGATAACCACTTATATGGATGGAAATGCAATTTATAGCTTCTAACATCATCTGCAGTAGGAGGAAAAAAGAATGAGGGGATAAATAAAGATTATCAAATCCAGAGGAGACAAGTAGAAGAAAAATAAAAAAGGAATTAATGATAAGTAGAAAACAAAAAGAAGATAGACTTTGATATATCAGCTATCATAATCACTGTAAATAAATTAAACTCATCTATTAATATCTGGAGTATATGAGATTGATTTTAAAATTAAAACTGAATGCCATCATGTGTGCTTACTAGACACAAACCTAAAACATTAAGACAGAAAAAAAATGATAACTATTTTTTACAATGAGACAAATATTAAACAAAATAGTGTCACAATATTAATGTCTTTCAAAACAAAATTTTAGCAAAAAACACTATTATGGATAAAAAACAACATGAAGGTAAAAGAAAATTTATAAAGAAAATAATTCAATAATAAGCATATAAGGACCTAATAATGTATATGTGAATTATATAAAACAAACAAATAAAGAACTTTACGTCATGGTAAACAAGAACATTACGTCATGGTAAGAACTTGCAGCATAAATTTGCCAGAACTTTTTGGTGAAACAGATAAAAATAATAAATAAATGAACTGCCTGGGGTATAGAATGTTTGAACTATAATTTGATTTAGTATATATTTAAGTACATTCTTGACAAAGACAAAAAGAAAATGTTCCTTTCTTTAAGCATTCATGGAACATTAGCAAAAGTTGAGTATTATAAAAGTCACAAAGAATATTTTATCAATTTTCATTGAGCTTTAATAATTCAAGTCATGTCCTATGAGCAAATCAAATAAAACTAAGTATCACAAAGAAAATATGCCTTGAAATAAACAACATCTAGATACTAAAATTTCATTCCTAAATAGTTCATGGATAAAAGTAGAAATTACAATGACATTATGAAATCTATATTTTACAATTAAGTAACAATGATTCATTCTTATTTGTAAAGCTAAAATGGTGTTTAGAGGTTTACATCTACAGCCTTGTGAATTTAATTAAAAGATAAAAGGAAACATTTAGATAAAACTAGTCAAACATTCAAGTTAAAAACAGAAAAAAAGAGTTAACTAGAAGAAAGAAATAATAAAATAAGGCAGGAATTAATGAATGAAATAAAAACTAGAGGTTCAACCAAACCAAATTAAAAATAAAAGGATGTTAATAATGATAATAAAACCTCTAGCTAGACTATAAAAAAAAGAGAAGGCATAAGTAAATTTATATTAGAGTTTAAAAGGTAACAGAAACAATTACAGATATGTTCAAGAATTTTAAACCATAAGAATATAGAATAATAATCTATGTCAATGTATTTGGAAATTTGAATGCTATAGACAAGTTATGTACGTGTTACATATGAAATTAAGAAATAAAAAACCTATGTAAAACAAAAATGACATAAAATTAAATATATAATGAAACATCTTCTGCATCTAAAATAACCAATCCAAAAATTTGTTACAGATGAGTTTTACTAAGTCTTCAAGTAAGAGATAATTTAACTTATAATAACAATTTTCAACACTGGAAACAGAGAGATATACCCTTTTTAGAAAAACAAGAAGTGAAAAAAACAAGAAAAACATTATAAATCATCATACGTAAAGATAAAGATACAAAATATTAAACAACTAACAAAGTGAATACCACAGTGTGGAAAAAATTATATTGTGATCACATTTGATTATTCCAGGTATGCAAAGATTATACAATATTAAAAATTCAATAAATTAGACTTCCACTACAAGCCACAATTAACTTCGATTGGATTTAACCCTCTTTTCTGAAACAACTGAAAAACCTGTACAAAATATTGAAAAAACAGTTTTCAGGCATTGGTCGTCAAGGTAACAAAGAACCACAATCCCTGAGAGAGGGAGCATGCAAGGTGAGACAATAAAGACCCCAGATTATGGTTTGGAGAGGTAGAAGCACAGGTACGAGAGAAGCAGATTGAGTGCCAGGAGTTGGACGTTCCAGGAAACAAAGGCAGACAGAGTTTGCAGATCAGAATACGGGGGAGAAAAGAGGGATGCATACAGAGTACTCTGGGGATCTGTAAAGGATACCCCTTGAGAATTCAGCTCAACGCTGATCAGCAAATGTATGTAAGAAAACTAGTTAAGGTTGGGGAGCAAAAACACCCACAAGGACTAGAGGAACAATCTTTGAGGCTCATATAGAGTCAGGGAGAATTTGTGTTCCTAACATCCAAAGTGGGGAAAGAAAACATAATTTATGCAACATCGGACAAAATCCTCAGAAGGATATTGTCTCAGCAGTGGGGGACATATTAGCTCTAGATTAAAAGTTGCTCTTGATCCCATGTAACAAAGATTAAAAGCAAGCCTCAAAAAGATTAAAGCGTTTCTAAGTAACTTAACTATATTCTAGAACAAAGCTGAAGAACATAT
This sequence comes from Rhinolophus hipposideros, assembly GCF_964194185.1. Taxonomy (NCBI): domain Eukaryota; kingdom Metazoa; phylum Chordata; class Mammalia; order Chiroptera; family Rhinolophidae; genus Rhinolophus; species Rhinolophus hipposideros. The sequence goes on from NC_138055.1 coordinate 30,964,223, forward strand.
GTAGTCACATAAAAATATCCAGTACTCAAGGAGGAAAAATTCACAAATGTCTGTCATCCAATAAATAATGACCATCTATGCAAAAAGGAAGGAAAGTGTGATCATACAATGATTTTGATAACTATCTGATAATATTCAGTGAAGCTGAAAGTACAGAAAGATTGCTTGTAATTATATAACCTACATAGAAACTCTTGCATATGTGTATGATACATGCATAAGTATGTTTAAGGTGTTATTGTACTTAATTGCTAAAATTGGAGCAACCCAATATCCATCAGCAATGGAATGGATAAATGTTTTACTATTTACACAATGGGACACTATCTAGAATAAAATGAGTGCACTATTATTTCCACGTGTTTATATCTTGAAAGCAGAAAGTTGAGAAAACAAGCTTTAGAAAAATTATATTATGGACATTTTAAGACATACGTGTATATGACAACACCATACACTCTTTATGGTTACATATATGCACAATAAAAGTACAGAAATAAACTATATTTTAAGAAGCATGACAACAGGTGTTTCTGAGAATAGAGCAAAGAGAATGGGATTGGGGAAGGGATCATAAGAGCTTTCAACTTTATCATTACTGTTTTATTTCTTTTAAGCCATAAAAGTTTGGAAGTAAATATAACACAATTTTTGAAAAGAGGTATATTTGCGATTTTATATTATGATTTGAGTTTTGTGTGTTTTATGTCAATTATCTTTTTTAAAAGCAACAACCGTGGTAATTGGAAACATACCAACTAATGTCACGATGATATGATATTTCGTTAATCAGCCTGAAAAATTGATAAAATTTAACATCATTGAAGATTGGCAAAGATGTAGGACCATGTGCCCTCTCACACACTCATACACTAATGAAGATGCTATGAAGAGCAACATGACAATAATCTAGTGAAATCAAAATGCTCCTAATATTCCTATTTTCATTAATTCTGCTTTTTTATGTAATTTAAAGAACATTTTGCACAGGTACATATTTGATGTATTACCAAACTGATCAAGTGTTGTCTATGATGGCGAAAAACTAGAAATGTACTTATTCATTATTAGAAGATGAATTCATAAGGTTTGGTATATTTATACAATGTGTTAACATACAATAGGAAATAGAAATAAACTAGATTTAACTATCACACACACGTATACATGTGTTTGTGTGTGCATATGTTTGTGAATATATTTCTAAAACTGTTTCTGAAAGACACACATTTAAATAATTATACTATGAGTGTAATTTTTCATGTAAATGTATATATATATAAAATATAATGTACATGAATACAGATGGATATACTTACACAAAATACAATGAAAAAATTGCACAGAAATCGTGAAATGATTATCTCTTGGAATAAGTGGGGGACATGGAATGTATTGAATGCTAGCAAAGGTGGATTTCTAAAGGTTTTATTAATTCTTAAATAATAATATACATACATTTATATTTTCTTAAATGTATGTATACACGTGTACCAGCAGTGAGTTTTAGAGATGTGTTCTGTGCAACTTGACCAGTGGATGGAAGACGAAAAAGTCTGTGCTGAAGTCTCCAGGTACTTTCAATGCATATTCTCCTACTGCTGACGTACCCTACCCTTTGCCTATAATAAAGCTGTTCCATGAATAGAAAACATTTGGTCCTGTGAGCCTTTTTACAAACACTCAAGATCATTAACAACATGTATGTAAATAACATGTATGTTCATACTTTAAAAATGTCATATTAAGAATGATGTCACATTTATAGCTTAAATTATTATGGTACAATAATATAATAATCACTCATCTAATCGCACCACCAATACTTATTAATGGGTCTCTTCTCATTTTTTTATTTTTCCAGGGACAAAACTACCTTGAATTTTGTGTTAATCCAAGGCTTACTTCCCTGCAGAGTTTTACTGTATTTATATGCAACACTAAAAAAATATCATTTAGATTTGTCTGTTTCTGAACTATGATGAATAAAATCATAAAGTATGATTTATTTTGTGGCTTGTTGTTTTTCAGCTTAATATTGTATATTTGAGATTCATTTGTAGTGTTGTTTGCAACTATAGTTTATTCTTTTCAATGTTTTGTAGTCCGTTATAAGACCATATCATAATTTATCTACTCTCCTGCTAATTGACACTTGGTTTACTTCCAATATTTTATTATATAAAATGCTACATTTAATATTCTTGCACATGACTCATGGCTGGATAGAAGCAAGAGGTCCTCCAGGTTTGTATATAGAAGAAGCACTTCTGAGTTAAGGGTTTACACATATTCAACTTTATGAGTTCATGCATAACCCAAAGTTGTTGTACCAATTTGAACTATTACCAGCGACATAATATAATTTTCCATAAGTGAGTTATTTGCTGGCAGTTAAAACAGATATTTGTAGATTCTTAAGGAAATAATATTATATTTGTAGTATAATGTAGCTTGAGTGAAACATTGGGGATTTTAAGGAAATCATATATTTGAGTACTTTTAAACATGTATTTACACATATATAATTTATGCCATAGGAATCAATGGATTTTAAATTAATTTTGAATATTTTAAATTAAATATGAGGTTTTTACATTTTAAAGTTGTTTCTATGTACTTTTTAAACCAGAAATCATACATTTATGTTTTATCACGCATGATAGGAAATTGATTTCCTATCATTCATGATAAATCTGACAGAGACTAGTCAAGATACCTGCTTTATACTAACTTCATATAAAGCTTTGTTATCGTAATCATAGTGAGTCTATATTTTAGGGCAGCTGGATGCTCTACATAAACATGGTTGTCTCATATGCAACATCTTAAGATATAAAGATGCACTGTTGTTGTTTATCAAGACTAGTACCCCAGAATCGACATGAATGTCATGTCTGAAAAGGTATGGTCTAATGATAAATATCAGATATACTCGTAGCCTCAGGAAAATTAAAGGATTAAGTCTGCTGGTTCCCAAATGTGATCTTGGGAAAACATGCGGCCTCTCTGACCACCGGTTCCTTAAACTGTAAATTGCCAGTCGTCATTGTGTTACTCTACTGGCTCAGGTACATAATATACAAGAAAGTTCTTCATAAACTCCAGAGCTGCTACCTAAAATTGGCCGGTGCCCAATGCACTATTTTTATTAGATGTCAAGGTTCATTGGTGTAAGCAACATAAGATGATTTCCCTAGAAGATAAATCTATTTTAAAAGCTTTTGAAAAACCCAAACTATCATTGGAAAGGGCAAAGAACCAGGAGGAAATCCCTACATCATGAAGCAGAACTGATTCAGCAATATGCCACTTTCTCCCTTTCTGTACTCCAGATGCCATGTTTGTATCTCTGACAGCATGGGTGTCAGACAATGGATGCTTCTGCCAACACTGCCAACCTCTGCACCTGGAAAATGGATGGAGCCGCTGCCATTTCTGTTGGACTCACCACTTCTTTGCATCACTAGCTGTACACTCAATATCCAGGGTGACTTTGTTGATTGGCAAATTACAGATCAGGGGCCTGCATCATAGTCAGGAGGGAGGATAGAAAAGAAAGCAGAACAGCTTCAATTTATAGAAGTTAGGTCAGAGGCTGGGTGGCCCCAAATAATGACCAATGCCAATGTATGTTTACTTTAAACCCTTTAAAAATGTTGATAAAACAAAGGTGCAGAAAAGTTAGGTGACTTATCTAAAATCACAGAATCATTATGGGGCAGACATACAAATAGAAACCTACTTGACTTCAAACAATGCAACTATCAAACTGCTCTAAATTGTTTCAATAAGAAATCAGCCTGCTATGTGTCAGTGTTTCTATGGGTTTTTCTTTTCTTTTCTTTTTTTTTTTTTTTTTTTTGGTTGTTGTTTTCCCCTCTTAATACCTGGGGACCAAGGAATAAATTGGATCTCGTATAACTTAACTGATGCCCTGGAATAGTTAATGATAAAGGTGTTAACTTGAAAAAAAATACATGATATTTTTCTTGGTTCAGTATGGGTAAAGATTATCTGTTTTAAACTGTGTACTATGTTATAAATACTATATTCTGTCATAAATCAAAAAGAAAGAAAACTCTATTACAAAGCCACTGTGATGCTGAGATGCCAGCACTGATTTGTCCATTTAAGAACCACTCAAATGTGTCTACATTTCATTGACCTCTTTCCAAATATAAAGTGCTGCGTGAATTCTTAATGATAACAACGGTGACCTAAGTTACTGATGTCTGATGGCTTTCAGTTTTAAATGTTGATGGTGTGTAAGTTCAGTTCATGAGAGACGAGTGCCTACACCATGGAAACCTCTATCACAATGAGTACTAATTTGCAGTCTAAACGGAAAGGCCAAAGTTTGACTAAAGAGGCTAAATTTCCTTCTTATTTTTTATTTTATTTTTTGTGACTATTTCTACAAGTTAGGTATTAGAAGCCAATTTTAAATATAGTCACTTTGCGCAATTTCATATTTAAGCATGAGATAAAGCATGGCAGATCCAATTTGCATTGAGAGGACAGTGTCATATGCTGGAATGACTTCACAGCTAAGTCAGAAGACCTAGGTTTGAGCGCCAACCATGGCTGTTGCTTTTTTAGTTTTGTAACCTTTGGCAAGTCACCTAAACTATGTGAGCCTCAGTTACTTCATGTGTCAAATGACGATCATGATACCTATTGCACAAATTTGTTTATATTTCAAAGAAAAGGAATGAGAAAGCATTGTGGTTAAACTGCCATTCAGGTGTAGGTCAATCTTTTATTTTTAACTTTATGGTTAATTGATTTGCTATACAATTTGGTAGCCGGTACCTGCAATGATTACAAAACATTTAAGCAAGTTAATGAAACCTGTTATCAACTCAATCAATCCAGCATTTTACTTTTTTTCAGCTTTAGAGAGGGATAACTGACAAAACTGTAAGATATTTAAATGTATGCATTGTGATGATTTGATATACATATCCATTGTGAAAGGATTCCCCCAATCTAGTTAACTAACACATCCATCACCTCAAATATTTATAGACATATTTTTGGTGTTTGGTGAGCACAATATCACTTTTTATTTGGGAAAAATGCTGTGAGTCTTCTTGGCTCTTTTTTTGGTGGGGATTTATTGTGAACAAAGAGTGAGAGATCATTGGTCTGCTACCAATGAAGGGAGGATGTTGCCCTTATAATTAAGTACAGTTCCAAAATTGGTTTAAGGTTTCAATATTGCCTAAAATACAGCTATTCAATGTATCAGCATATCCAATCAATTTCAACTGAAACTTTACCTGAAATTCATTTGTTTTTCTCCATTTTAACTTCTGGCTTCTACTCTTTCTTACTTTCAGTACATTCCTTACTCATCTGTCCTCGAAATCTTTTAAAAAATCAAATCACATTTTCTTCCCAACTTAAAATTATTTCATGCTTTCTTGTTGCATTTAAAATGAAAGCCAGACTCCAAACGTGCATAATCTGGCACCTGCCTCCTTCCCCATTTATCTCTCATGTCATTCTCCTCTCTCTAATTTCAACCATTAAGGCTTCTTTTTTTTTCTTTTTTTTTTTTTTCATATCTTCAATTTGGCCAACTCTTTGCTGCCTCCAAGACTTTTGCCTTTCTCCTCAGGAATGCTCTTTGCCCTTCTTTTCATAAACATAACACCTCAGACTTCAAGTCCCAAGATAAATGTCAACTCTTCAGAAAAGTCTTTCTTGACTATGCTTTGTATCTAACTCCTGCCCCATTTTACTTAACTTATTAATTAACTTGCTTTTGGTCTGACTTCCCCACAAGAACGAGAGCTACATGATGGCAGGGATCATGTCTGTGAAGTTTACCAATGTATATCATGCTTTTAGCAAAATCCTGGATCATATTTTCTGTTCAATCTACATTTGTAAATGAATGAACAAATGGCTGCCTGACTGGCTAGCTGTCTGAATGGATGATGTATTAGAACTTTGCCCCTCCTGTCTAAAAAATCCCCCAAAACAACAAAAAAACACTTGTCAATTAAGACATCAGTATTGTTCCTAGGAGACTACATGCAAATTGGAATTTTATTTTAAAAACATGATTTCCCATTATAATTTCATGAATTATTTATCATTTATTTTAAGTGATTTTGGTAAGCATCTGTTCTTAACAATTGAAAAGTTTCTATCTTCAGATTCTTGATTAAAGAATTAATGGCATCTGGGAATCAGAAGGTTTGAAGTCCATCAATCTCAGCTAGTACACCCAACCTAATTCACAGGCTAGAATCCTTTCTATGATATCTGAACCATTCATTTTTGTCATGCACAATTCCATTGACAAGAAATTCACTATTTCCAGAGTCCTTGCATTCTATTTTGAACAGCTCTGACTGCTGAAAACATATCCTGTTTATCTGAGCTTAAATCTCACTTTTTTCCACACATTTCTTGCAGTTCTATAATTTTTAGCCTGGAAATTAGGCCTGATCTGTTTGATGCATGAATCCTTCCTATTTGGAGATAGACATGTTAAACCTCCTTATCTCTTTCTTCTAGCTAAACACTATCTTTTCCCTATGCTATTAACCTCCAAATAAATATAAAATATAGCTTAAAAAAACTTTTTTCTATATTTCTGTAATGTAAAAATTCATATTATAAAATGAATAATGACATTCAATGAACATCTGGTCTAAACTTGTGTTATGATTAAATGGGAAACAAACTCACATTGCAAACAAATATTGAAACCTTCAATGTATAGCTTTCATATTGTATTAATATATTATTTTGTTTGCTTTTACTAAGTTTCCATATGTTTTTTGGCAAAGCTAGGCAGTTATTTAAACTACACTTAGTATAAAATTATTTGTTATATAATGTTTTATGTTTATAGATAAGTCAATATAAATTATTACTGCAGTTGTCTCTTCCTCATGAATAGCTTAACATAATTCACCTCTTTTTCCCTACCCCATCTCTTCCTGTTATATGCACATATATATGTATTCACCATATGCACTTTGTAAACTTTGATTGGCTGTATTTTAACATATTCACTTGCCCGTTTACAGTATTAAATGTATTCTGGACATTAAACTTAAGGAAAAAAAGGAAATAAATTAACTTTAAAATTTGTATGTGGGATATAAAACTGAAAGCAACAAATGAACAAGACAAACAAACAAACAAAACTCATAGACATAGACAATAGTTTAGTGGTTACCAGACGGTAAGGGGGAAGAAAGGGGTGGTAGATGAGGGTAAACAGGATCAAATATATGGTGATGGAAGGAGAACTGACGCTGGGTGGTGAATACATAATGCACTATATAGATGATGTACTGTAGAATTGTACACTTGAAACCCATACAATTTTGCTAATGAGTGTCACCTCAATGAATTTAATAAAAAAATTTTAAAAATTCTACTCCTATAGCAACAAAACAATTTCTTTGCTCTTTATTTGTTTTAATAATTTTAACCAAGAGGATCCAAGTATTAATTGTGGATTTATGATGACAGAAGATAAAGCGTATATAAGCAGTTTTATGATTTTACTAATTCTAAAGTATTATTTTTGTAAAATATTAGAAACTGTGCAATCTTGTTTGGTAATAACATTTTGTACATGTGTCCATGAAAAGTTTCCTCTGAGTTATGAAAGGTGATCATATAAAGATAGCAGAAGTCTGTTGCAAATAAAAATATAAAACGTGAGCTACATATATGCTTGTTGAGAGTTAAAAAAACAAGTTTTTTCCCCTTATACATTATTAATATATTTCCAAAAACAGATTCATTAGGAAAACTATCCATAGTGAAAGAGAAACTGACCAAATCCATGGGAATAAAAGGAAGTTGAAAACAAATGAAGCTAAAACTCTGTGTTATGATATTTAAGTTTAGGCCTCTCTGGAGTTTAGACTACAGGAGAGATGAAATTCATATCTGTGTACCTACAAATAAACTAGATTCTACTAATTTAAAAATTAATAGAGCATGGTACCTAGCATTCCTGACCCTATCTCCTTTCCCAAATTCTTTTTGGAGTCTTACTTTGCTACACTGATTGGATTAAGAATGGGCACATGGCCCAAAGTGAGCCAATGGTGTTTTTGCTGATGTTTTTAAGAATGAAGGTATTTTCTCCTTGGGATAGCTAGAGCTTAATGTGGCCATTATACCACAACATGGGGAGGGTCTGCCTTAAAATCAAGGCAACAGACTGAAAAGCATTCCCTAAAGATGACAGGTGAAAAATAAGTAACATGATGACCTTATTTGAGCTATTGAATCTAAAAGCTGTTTACCAGATAAAGAAGCCAATACATTTGCTTTCCTATTTCTGCTGGTATAGGTTTGATTTTTTGTCACTTGCACTGAAATAGTCCTGACTTTTACACATATTATATGTAGTGCATATTTCAAGTTTTCAGATAAAATGGAGTAATAAAAGACTCGAATCCTTTCTGCCACCATAGAGTCCCATTTTGGAGAGCTAGGTTACAGCTTTCTCTATGAGTATAGCTCTCCAAATGCTTAACTCTGTCATTTATACAGAAAATACAGAGGGTGCCCAAAAAATGTATACACATTTTAAGAAAGGAAAATTGTATTAAAATTGTAATACTCGATATATGCCAATAATAAAAGATGAATACAAGTCACGTTTGACTTCTGCAATTACAAGAGGTGATCAAAGTGGTTCCCATCAGTGTCCAGAGACTTCTGATTACGGCAAACTCCTGAGTGAGCAACGCTAACCAAAGTGTCCACTTGTATACATTTTTTGGGGCACCCCCGGTATATTTATTCTTAAAATTATGTAACCATGTATCAGCTGATGTCTTTGCATAGTCTGAGATTTAAATTAAATTAGCTGGATATCTCTGTTCAATACCTTGTGAAAGTACCAGGTCTTCCCCAAGTATGTTGCCAATTCTTTATGTCCTATATGTCCTCAAGGTATCTATTCTTCCTGTAAATCTTTTAGTCTCCCTTATCTCATTTTACATGAATCTTTTTGTTTCATGTGTTTATTATGCCTTCTCAGAATTGTAACTCAGGCTTTCATCTTAATTTCACTCAAACCTCTCCCACAAGGCATATTTGCACAGGAAGCTTTTAATGGCGTAGCGTGGCAGAGTGGTTTGCACTGCAATAGGGAAATTAGTCCCCTTTTCCCGAGAGTCAGAACTTTCTTACATATTGTCCAGATTTTGCTCTTGCTCTGTCTTTTCTTCCACTTTTTTCTCTTTTTTTCCTCTCCGCTTTTCCTAATTCCTGTTCATTTTATCTGCAGGATAATTTGGTTCCCTTTCTTCTCAACTCTGTTCCTAAAGTTTCACCTTCCTTACTAAAATCCTTATCAGCTTGTTTGCCCAAATGACAACCCCCATCCTGAACGCTTGAGGTAACAATTTTGTTTTCTTGCTACCCTTTAAAAAGATGTTCAAATGATAAATACGTAGCTTTTTTTCATTCAGCATATACTTTCCTCATGCCAAAGTAATTTAAGTAAAGGGGTTCAGGAGAGAAAAATTGATCTCTGCTAACCTAATAAAAGGAAGAGATGCAATACGAATGGAAGTTCTCCAGGAATGGCCACACCGACGAAATTTCACCTTGAACAACCCAACTCAGATCTGGTGGTAAGAGGAGCACAAGTCTAGCCAATACTTGGGTCACACTCTAATTCTCTCATAAGCAAGGGCAGTGATTTTGAAGTGCTTTGATTAATATATAAACAGGAAACTTGTTTGGGGAAAGAGGGAAAGTTCAACTGTGTGACAGAATGGACATTTTCTTCTATTTTCTAGGTTGTTTATTGGAAAACCAGACTGCTTTCCAATAAAAATTTGGCCAGGATATATAATATGGAAAATAAAGCTAATTTCTCAACTGGCCTATTCTCAGTGTTATCATTTTAGAACCCAAAATGAGTTCATTTTTGAAACACACAGACATAGTTTATTTCAGTAATGTTTTCAGGTGATATCTGTAAATGTATACCAGCAAGATCATTTTGGAAGTACCAAACACATACATGGGTAAGATGATAGTATTGTCAAGGATTCGTAGCCGCCTTGCGTTGCCAAAACTACTTCTGTAAGACACACGTTTTTCCACCACGAGCTGAGAATAATGTCAATCTGTTTCCTTTTCCAGTCTTGAAGGAACAATTAGATAGTATTTGGAAAATGTTTTGAGTCCTATGGAACATGAATCTGTGCTGTGACCTCCCTGGGACTTACACAGAACATTAGTCCTTTTGTTGTTTCTGAGTTTAATTGCTTTTTCTAATTTAAAATTATTATTATTTTTTATTTTATAGATCAGTTATAAAGTAGCCTTTGTACTATTTAAAGCTTGCAGACCAGTGACTCAAAAGTAATTTGATAGTCTAAGTCTGTAGGGATCTCTTTTATTTGACCAATGGAAAATGAAAGGAATCGTTCCAGACTTGAACGGCATCCCATGGTATTAATCTCGTGAGAAAAAATTTCCTTCAAGTTTAAAATAAACAGGTAGAAGTTGTCAGGACACACTAGCAAAGAATCTGAAAAGGCAATTCCAGCTAATTCTTTTCCATTAGTGCCCCTTTGCCCGTACAATCTTATTTCTGCCTCATGCACTGTTGTGTAAGATACTGAACACAGCTATGGATCAATGAAGTCATTTACAGATCTACCTCATAGGCAAGATAAATGATGGATTAATCTAAGTTCCCTGGGGCCTATATTTTTGTAACGCATCCTAATGGTAACTGAAATCCCTTCCTGGAGCTTCCTCAAATTGTTGCTTTCTCTTTCTTTCCTTCCTAAATTTAATGGGTCTTTGTTGCTGTTGTTGTTAACATTTTATTATTGCTTCCACATTAGTCCAATTCACTGAGAGCTATCTATGAACACTGGTTTCTATACCTAGCCATGGGTCTTTCCCACCACAAAAATAAAAGATGCATGTCTTTATCACATAGGCATCAAATGTTAATATAATCCCACAACAGGTAACTTATCTTTTGAGAACTATGGGAGGCATAACTCAGTTCTAGCACTTGACGTCATTAATATTGACATTGAAGGCCAGAGAGAAATAAACAGAGGATAGAAAACTGAGAGAAAGTTAATGTCAATTTTTTCAGGGAATCAAACTTTGGAGTAGCCATAATAAAGATGAACTTAAAATAATGTAGCATGATGGCTAGTTTGGTGGACTCATTTCTTCTCAATCCTGACATAATCTGTGAATCATCATTTTGGTGGTGATGGTGATGGGACCTAGATAAAGTGTTTTATGCACAAGATGATCCCAGAAAATAGATGGGAATAATGTCCGCATTTTATAGAAAAGGGACTATGTATAAGTAGAAGAACTTCTCCAAGGTCCCACAGCCAATAAAGAATTAAATTTCAACTGGATTGACTGTAGGGGCAACAACCACCTATAGACCTGGGGAAATAATACTCAAAACACATGTATCATCTGCGCTCAACAAAACGTCTCTCAAAACGTCTTTTCTCTTATGTTCTATTCATTCAGGAGTGTAGGATATTATTTATCCTTAGAGCTAATTAAGAAATCTTGTTTTCTTCCATAAAATCAGCTTTCCATCCTCAAATGAAATTACCCTTTTTGTGTGGATTCTTTTTGAATATTTCAGATAACCAATTTCTTGATGTTATTCTATTTTGTGTATCCAGGTTTCTAAGTGTACCTTGGAAGATACATTATTTTATGTCAGCCTACGTTACTAAGAACTGAGTGTAATAGAATGAGAATATCTTATAATATGGGAATGAGTTACTGGGAGTTGTACATCATCTTAAAAGGGATGACCAGAACTCAATCTTTACATTCTGGGATGAATTGTGCTAGGAGTGGATGTCTTTTAAAATGTTAATATCTAGTCAACTCTTCTGCTTATGCTTTTCAATTGTTATATAGGAGGTCATTATGCCAGAGAAATCTTATGGAATAACACCTATCCTAACCACTTACCTCTCTTAGAAAATTGTTACTCCCTGTTGGATGATGTCTATGCTTTTGAAGCAATTTAATGGATTATTATAAGGTTCAATCCTGGGATTTTCGTGAAAACTGACTTAGCACGTACAACTCTGTGAAATATTAGGTGTCTTTTTAAAGGTTCGGTGATGTTCAATGCAGCAGTCATAGGGATATATAGTCTATGATAATCAGTGTTTGATCTTAGTGGTGCTTGTAATAATACTGAGTATTTAGAACCCAATCACATTAGCGATTGCTTTATTGCTGTTCATTGTTATAATTAAATGAATTAGTAATTAATAGTCATATAGTCACTGAAATATCAGGGAAAGAGAAATATCATTTTCCATTCTGCATTTATTTTTGTATGTATATGTGCAGTTTTCTCCTCAGTGATGAAACTACACAGTTGAGCTCTTTGAATTGAAGAAAAGGACGGATATTTTGGTGAATTATCACAGTGGAAATAAGAAGAATATTTGATTTTTTAAAATTATGTTGTTGGAGAAAAATAGTTGGAAACTAGTTTACGTTTGAATATGTTTAATATTTTATGCATTCTGACATATTTTAAAAATCAATAAAGGAATTATGCTTCACTTTATAAGCATTTACTACATATTTTCATAGCTTTGTAAAAAATCTTTTAAACCAAACTAAGTATGATTATATTCATAATCAATATTGAATAATATAAACTGACTAAATTAAAACATGGAATTATGGTTAGGAAATCATGTAATACTAATAACATATTTAGAAGTATACTATAAAATATTTGGAAAATCATAAGGAAATTTTAGTTTTTACATTCTACATATACTGATCATAGCCATACGGTGGGTGATAAGGATAATCAAAATTCCCTACAAATCTCTAAAGGAAAAAAAAATACATAAAAGTATACTCGCCTCTCATATCCTTCCTTAAAGTTATATTTTTCAGGAAATAAAGACAGGTTTAGTATTCAAAAAGATCTGAATGACATCTAAAGAACTCATTTAATTCTTACATGTAAAGAATAATCTTATGCTTATAGTATTTGAGTTCTGAGACCATCTTCTTTTCATGCTTAATTAATTTAAGTAAGTGAAACACTAATTTTAAGCTAAATGTACTCAGGCACATTGCCCTATCCATTCTGAAAGGATAAAAGCAAATTTTTGTCTTGGCTATCTGGTTAATTGAGAAAAGATTGCATTTGGTATCAGAATTATTGACATGCTTACTAAATCTTCCATTTCCCTTTGATTGGTAGGTCTGACATTAGGCCATGGCACTGGAATATATCTAGACTGAAATATAATTTATTTGGACCCTATTTTGTCAAGGGTGCTACTCACCTTGTAAATTTATCCTACACAGTTTGTTTCTATGGGGTTCAGGTACTCCTAGTGATGTTAAAAATAATTATTTTTTATTGGAAATATTAAGAATTAAAAAGAAAACAAATCATTTTAAAAATGGCTGATTCCATAGCAAGGAACAAAATCTTTACCAATGTAAAATAAATCATTTAATCATTATTAGTTGTGCTTGTGTTTGATCAGATATGGATATTATATTACACACACATATAGAGAATTGGGGTTAACTTCTAATATTTATCTTTAAGGATTTGGCAAAGCTTTGCTTGAAAGTGGGCATATATGATACTCATGTCATGATCCTGTCCGGATCCTTGTTTTCTATCCTCCTTCGTTCTACAAGGCATGCTCATGCATTTCTCCCTTAACGCTGATCCATGCTCTATAGATATATATAATAAGAGGTCCTATAGTTAATACAGAAAATTCTCACTATCTGCTGATGATCAAAATTTGGATTTAACATTTTCTCTATCAAATGGCTACATCTATTAATATTTTGATATTGCCATTTATTACTACATAAATCTCCAGAGTTTGTGAAAGAGGTGTCTTCTCATGCTGTGTTTCTCAAATATTGTGTACTACAAATCACAGGGTAAAATTGCTAAAATATAGATTGTGATCCAGTAGGTCTTGGGTTGCTCCTAAGTACCTGCATCTCTAACAAGGAAATGCCAATGCTGCTGGTTCTGGTTTATATTCTGAGTAGCAAGATGATACACACACTCAACACAGCTCTCTGCTGCTGCTACCAGAGAATACTTTTCCTCTGTGCTTCCTATGATGAGAGAGTAAATATGTGTGTTCATGAGTTAGAGGGATGCAAGTCAGAGGAAATTATGTTTACCCTGGTTTTTGGCTTCTGCAATCATTGCTAATATAAAATGTTTTGCCTTATATTTCAACAATTCATTTACTCACGAACCAACATCTCCTCTAGTTAAAGCAGGTTGAAGTGTCACTACTCAATCCTGTCATGCTACACATATACCTTCATTCATTCATTTACTTGACAATCACAAATTAGGTACTACAGTAAGTCCTCACTTGCTGTTGTCAACAGGTTCTGCAACTTTAAAGAAAAACAAAACCAATTTTACTGTAAGCTAATTGATATAAACAAGATTTAAGTTCCTATAGCATCTCATCAACATTGTTATATTGAAACAATATTGAATGAAACAACATTTTTTGAGGACCTGTATATATTTCAGAAAATGTATTAGGCAGTATCTATAAATGGTGAGTAATACTTGATTCCTTCATTCAAGGAACTCACATCTAAGTGAAAGACAGACTGTTCAGGGAAATAGTAATATTGAGTTAAATACAAAGTACTATATAACCACGGAGGAAAAGATACAAATGTTTGGGATGTTTGGGATTCTGTAAAGTTTCACAGAGGATGTGACATTGTTCTGAGCCTTGATGAGTGAAGAAGCGTATTCAGACAGCAGACATTAAGGAAGGACACTCCTTGCAGAAGGTAACAGCACTTGCAAAGGCAAAGAGACATTAAAATGCATGGTGTACTCAAGGAATCCCAGGTAGTTTGGGATGACAGTGGGGAATGGTGAAAGGTAAGGCTAGAAAAGTAGATAAAACACTAAGTCATGACTGACCTTTATTCTAAGAAAGATAGATTTTTATCTCATAGATGATATGGAAATATTGAGTGATAGAGTTTTAGGCAATAATTTCAGGAGCAATATAGAATACTTAATGACAAAAGGACAAGTTTGCCCTTAATGGCAAAAGGGCAAATTAATACAAGTGAGAAGCAATGGATTCTGAACTGTATCAGTGAGGTAGTATCAGTGAAGATAGTGAAAGGTATTCTAGAGGTAGAAATGACAGGACTTTGTGATGAATTGGACATTGGAGTAAGACTGAGGAAAGACATGGTTTTCAAGTTTCAAATCTGGTTAATTAGGTGGAACATAATGGTATTTGTTAAAGAACTCTGTATGGGATCTATTTTGGAAGTAGTGATAATAACTTCAGTTTTTATGTCATTGAGTTTGAGCATTTCGTAGGAGGATCAGATAGCTGTGTGGCAGGTAGTTGAGAATATCCAGCTTAAAAAACATACATATGGAATATGGAAGTTAATTCTTTCTATTAGTGTGGATAACCTTGTATCTTCTCTTTGTATCTCAAAAATGCTGCTTTGGTGAATGACACCTCTGAGCAATCTACAATGTCAGCATTTATAATTGCTGTTCTTCTGACTTGCTTTGGAATTTGATGAGACCAAAGACAAAAATTACAATAGTTTTCTTCATGATGTTATATAATAGCAAGAGTGATTAGCTATTTTGGAGCAGTACTAGTAATCATTCAAGCTAGAGGCATTTTCTGATGTCTTTGACATGTACATGTTTATTTAAGAATTAATTACCTTTTTGTTATAAGACAAAAAAACCAGGTCTGACGTTTTTTAAAAAGGCATATTGCCCTTATTGACACTTAATACTATCTCCAAATATTACTAGACCTCATGTCTCAGATCAGAGATTTACACCAGTTTATGGTGTTAGGAAGTTTAGCAGAACTAATATGTGACATTAATACATGGCATTACTTGATCATATAGTATAAATAGATAGGAATGAGCATGATTTAGTTCCAGCTAATAAATGACCGGGTAGAATAAGAGCTTCTAGCAATTCTCCTTTTGACTTCCTTCTGGAATTCAAGAAGAAAGTTGGCTTCTCAGATAGTAAATAATTGATTTATATAGATATATTAGAGAATATTACTAATTCAAAGGCTTCTGAAATGTGTGACTGGTAAGGTGATTCTATTTAAAACTGAAAGAAAACGGAAAATGGGAATGGCTGCAGGTAAGATTGGATATTTTGGGACAAAACACAAGGATTTCATACTAGTGAGCTAGTAACTCATCTGCAGTCATCATGCAAAGTAAAGTTTTATAGCTTCTGATCATTTTTACTTACATATACATCATACTGATGAAATAAGGTTTATATTTGCTTTACTTCTTTGTTTGCATCTGACTATCAGTTACTTTCAAGATTAAATAAGAAATTTATTGAACTGTAACATCACATACTTATTAGTAAATTGCTGGGTATTATATATTTATATTTATATATTTATACATATCTTAACCTAAATCTGCAACCAAAGCCTCTAGTAACTTTGTATAACTCTGCACCATTAATTTCTTCAGAGTGACATTCTGATGTGAGCTGAACAGATGGAATTGCAGGATTGTTCTAGCAAATTTATCATAAAAAATGCATCCGACACCTGTGTAATTTGCCTAATCATTTTCCTAATAAGCTCCCACCATTAATTATGCACGATTTCCACAATGCAATCAAGATAAAAGTAAATCTGATGACTTAATACCCTTCAAAATAATTGGTTCACCCAACACAAGGCCTCCTTTGCTTTCCATAGCCATTTTAGTTAATTAGAAAAAGGGTGCACCCTGTTGGAGTCAGCAGAACGGAGGCTGATCGCTTGGTGGGAGGTAGACCTGCTGGGTTTTTGGGCAGGAGTCAAGGATATTAACTCGTGAAAGAATAGAAGAGAATTCTGCCCCTTCCTCTTCTTTCCTTCCCTTCTCAACCTCCGCCTCCCACCTTACAACTAACTTCTCTGCCTCCCCCCACCCCACCCCAGTAGCAAACAGATGCGATTAGTGTTCTTCAGCCATCAGAAATCTGACTGCAGGACTCTGTGGGTCTAATGAGAATCAACTTTTCCGAGGCTGCTGTCTTGCGGTGCAGTCCACCTGTCACATCATTAGGTGCAGCATGTGCCTTGAATTCACTTTGCTAAATGAGATTTACAGGCCCCAGTGAAACGTATCCTGCAGCATCCCTGCTTCAATTAGCTAAAGATTAATTGTCTGAGAAAGGGAATGAAAGTTTTACTTCAACTGACCTGAAAAAAAAAAAAAAAAAGATAAAAAAAAAAATGTATGGTTCAGGTATTCCACATAGGCCTGAGGCAGTGTGGAAAAACGTGATAATTTAAAGGTGCTGCAAATTTCTTACACCTCGCCTGGATGAATGAAATTAACTAGCACTAAAAGCTGTCAAATTAAAGGTTGACTTCCAGATATTAGCACCTTAAATGTCACCGAATATTCTCTTTCTCTCTTCCTCTCCCCCCTCACCTTTTTTTTTTTTTTTTTTTTTTTTTTTTTTGGCAAACATTCACGTCAGCACACCTGCACATGCACACAAACATTTTCTTACTGCTGTTCCTGCTAACTGCTTGTTCGTGCCCAGCCTGGAGTTACTTGCTATAAATCTTTGGTGTAACCATGGCTACAGAACAACTGGCAATTACAAAATTTCCTCCATTTTAATGTTATACTAATTATGTTTGAGTATGTTTTAATGGAGATGACGAGTTGGAGGTGAGGAGAGCTTCTGGAAGAAGGGCAGAAGGGGTGGGGTGGGGGCGCGGAAATCTCTGCTCCCATCTGCCACACTTTCCCTGTGCTACTCAGACACCCACAGCTTGCAGGTGGAGGTATATCACCCGTAGTTTGAATATCTTAAGTTCTAAATCTTAATGCAAATTATGGAACTTAAAAATTTTAACATTATGGGCAATGGCCTAAAGCAAATAGACAATTTAATCAATTGTTATAGCATTGTGGGAAATGCAATGCTCTATCAGGATTTGGATAGAAAATATGAAAACTTCTAGTTTTAGCTAAGATTTATTTTTAACTAATAAATAAGAAACAAAGAGCATTCTTAATTTTGAACATAAGGACTGGCACTGGCAACCTTATCTGTTAGAATGTCAGACACAACAGAATACATGTAGGAAGACTGGACATCCCTCACATTTGGGGTAGCAGGGGTCCTTTCATTCATCCGAAAATAACAGCTAACCAGAAAATAAGCCCTAGCATGATTTTTCAGGATGACATCCCCTGAACATAAGCCCTAATGCGTCTTTTGGAGCAAAAATTAATGTAAGACTCGGTCTTATTTTCGGGGAAACACGGTATTCAATTTTAACATATTATAACTGACCATAACTTGTTTGTCTTGTCCCAGTTTAAATTGTGGGTTATAACACATAGTTTTAACTAAAAATAATTTCACAAACTACAAACACACCTGGGGAAAATCTTTTGCAAGAGATCACAGAAATAATATAATATTATATATTTAAGCCCAAATGAACAATAAGAAAAAAGAATTGACATTACTCTGAATGTAAGTCTCCTTTTACCCACATTAAGAGATCAAAAACAAGGAAAAAAAAGATGACCTAGTCATCCAAAAAGTCTTGAATGAATTATTTTATAAATATTACGGTTTGAAACCAATGTCATTAACAATGACTCTCACCCTAAGTGTATATTTTACATGAGTTATTGACTAACAATACTATGAAGCATGATTTGAAAGTCATCTAATTGTTTCTTTTCTTTTTAATTTGTACTTACGTTCTATAATGTGTGTGATTCATTAGTAAAATTACACAATGTACTTGCAAACATATGTGTACATATATTTAAATATTTTTAAATAAAAGACATTTTTAAATTTAAATTTAACTCTTTTATCTTTAATAGGATACATATCCAGAAAGTTCAGAGTATGTTATTCCAAGATTCCACTCCTCAGTTGTACAATTAGACAAATGCTACAATAACTATGTGGCTACTTTGGGTTATAACTTCATGGCCATGAGTTTTTATATGCCTATGGATCTTTCATAGTTGGAGGTTCTCCCTGATTTAAACCCAATAGGTAAGATTAATCCTATAGGATGGGACACAGGGAATACTCCTCGGTGCAAAACCTTTCTCTATGTTCTCTTTTCATGTTAGTAGAATTGTGTGCTATGCTCTTAAAAGGATTCTTAGTGAAAAGATCCTTCACAATGGTTGCCTTTTTTTTTGACACCTATCTGCATGTTTACTTAGTCTAGTCATTAGTACAGTGATTTAGAAGAACGGTGTTATAATACTTTCTGTGTCCCCTGCTCCTCCCTATGTGCCAACATTAATGTAATATTATCCAACCTGCATCAAAATTGTACTATATTCCAGACTCTGTTGTAAATACTTTTACAAGTATTACTTCATTTAATAATTAACACAAACCTATTAAGTTTTATTATTTTGCCACTTTTACTGATAGGTAAAATGAAGTTATAGAAATTAAATAACTTGCTCAAGGGCACTCTGCTCAAAACAAGACTAGGATTCAAACATTCTAAAGCCTTAACTCTATGTTGGCATGGCAAAACTAACATTGATAAATTGTTTTTTAAAATTAATACCCTGCTGGACCTAGAAAGTATTATGCTAAGTAAAATAAGTCAGTCAGTGATTTCACTTATATGTGGAATCTAAAAAACAAAACAAAACAAAAACAAAACAGAAACAAACTCATAAGATACAGAGAAGAAAAACTGATGGATGCCAGAGGGGAAAATGATGAGGGGATGGGCAGAAAAGAGTAAGGGGATTAAGAAGTACAAACTTCCAGGATAAAATAAGTCATGGGGGTGTGGCTATATTTCCAATATAGGGAATATAGTCAACAGTATCATAATAATTATGTATGGTGATAGATAATTATTAGGCTTATTGTTGTGATCACTTTCTAAGGTATATAAGTATTGAACCATTATAGTATACACCTGAAATATAATATATTATAATATAATATTATACACCAACTATAATAAATAAATAAATAAATAAATAAATAAATAAATAAATAAATAAATAAATAAATAAATTTGATACCTGCTTGTTTCCATGGGGATTCAAAAATGTAATAAAACTAAAATATTTCTGTTTTATAGGTTTGCGTCCAAACCAACGAATGTATATGAGTGTGTGTGTGTGTGTGTGTGTGTGTGTGTGTGTGTGTGTGTGAGATGGGTAAATGGGGAGGCTAAAGTGCTTATGTGTGATTTACCATGAAAATAAATTAATATTTAATTGAATCCTGGGTGTCATTACTTCCATAATTATGATGTAGCATACATGTTTAAGAGACATTATAAGATTTGCCACTGCTTAGATTTGATGTCAGCTTGTATCTTAAAAAGATATGCAGCAAAATATACACATCTTACAAAATATGATCCCATTGTACAAAATATGATCAAAAGCAATATGAACAAAACTCTATAATTTTTCTGAAAAGCACCAAAGAATTCTGAATATTTTAAAGGTGTCAATTCTTCTTCACTAGAGTATATATTGAATACAATTCTGACTAAAACCTTAGTAGAGATTATTTGGGTTTTAGCAAAATAATTCTGGAGTGCATCTGGAAAATTAACTTAATGAGGTCAGTAATTAGCATTTTGAAAAAGAAACTAGTTGAAAATAAAAGACATTTCCTACCAGATAATAAATCTTACAAAACTGTAATAATAAGAAAGTACTAATTAGAAGGAATTGACATAAAGATGAAAAGAACAAAATAGGTGGGAAATCACATATATAAAAATGTGCAGATAAAAATGTTATCAAAATTCATCAGGAAATAGAAATGTAAATCTATACATCGTGATGTGACAATTAGTTAATCAGTTACAATTTTTTTATACTAAAGTTGATTTCATATTATTTGGATAATGAAATATATTAGGCATAAGTTAAAATAGAATAATTGATTTTGTCTTCGGGAAGAATTTTTAAGTACAGAAATAACGTAAGCGAGAGCATAGGAAAAATTGATAAATGTAACTGCACAAAAGCTAAATCCATATTCCACCACATGTGATAAACAAAATTAAAAGCCAAAATTAGGCTGGAATTATTATTTTTTTAAATCTATGTGATAGAGAAATGTAAAGATTATAAATGAAATTGAAAACAAATAACTGAAAGAAAAACTGGGGAAGAAAAACTGTGAAGAAAAACAAGAAACAGGCAATTTATAGAGATTAAAACAGAAATTAATGATTTAAAAATCATGTTAAGCATAAAAGTTAAAATATCAAAACACAATCTTTCACCATGAAATGGAATTTAAATAAAATGTTAATGTCAAAAGACAATCAAGGATATCTAAAATGAATACAATTATAAACAATGTTTCCAGGAGTGAAAATTTATACATTTTGAAAAACATTGGTAACAGAAACTAAAGTTTTAAAAATGTTCATAGCCTTCTACCATACTGAACAGTCTTGCTTCAATCATACTACTATGATAAACTAACCAGTGCCTCCCTGCAATACTGAAAAAGAAGATAATCTAAGGTTCCAGTAAAAAAGGGAAACTGTTAAATAAATATTATTCATCCATTTAAAAATGAAATTTTGAAGAACATGTAATACATAAGAAAATGCTCAGAATCAGTGTCATAATAACAGTATGAGAAACCAGAAAACATCTAAAATAAACTGCATGGAACAATCCGCGTATGTGTAAAACAAGCAAAAATGTTTTAATAATGCAATATATGGCTAAGAGCTAAGATCTGTAAACATTCTAAGTTTGTAGCCTACCCTTATCACTTTAACTATATGTCTTTGGAAAGTTACTTTTTCTACTTGTATCCCGGTTTTCTAATCTATAAATGGTGAGAATAATCCATACTTTGTGGTTTTATGGGGTTTTAAATAGATTAACTATGTGATATATTTAGCACATGGCCAGGTACTAACCAAGACTGCAATAAAAGTGATTAGCTATTATTATCTCTAGATGGTGAGATGGTATTATGAATATGTTTCTCCCTTTTAAATGCATATGAGATATTTTTACAATAAATTTTTGATAACCTTATTTAAGTTATGTTGAAAGAAAATATGTATCTGCTACACAAAAGTAAAGGTACCAGCACAACCAGGAAACAATATGTATAGATGAGAATTCTTTCTCCTTTTTATTTTCTTAGTCCTTTTTCTATTAACTGTAAGTCTATTATATATAATTATTTCATTCATTCATTTATCCATCCCGTGAATAATTATTTAATGTATTAAGTGCCAAGCGATAGTCTAAGTTCTGGGAACGTATAAGTGAACAAGAATTTTCTTTTCATTACACAGATTATAGTCTCTTGGAGGAGATGGAATTTAAAACAAAACAAAACAGATATATATATATATATATATATATATATATATATATATATACATACATATATATACATATATATATATGTATGTATATATATACATATATATATCTCATATGCAATAAATGCTAAAGAGAAATAACAAAATTGGAAAATAAGTTTTTATAATAACTGAAGAGATGGCTTTAAGCAAATACCTGGATCATTTTGTTGACACTTACCTTGTTAAATCAAGAAAACAAGAACTGTCCAACTGTCCAAAGGTCATAGTTAAATCTATAAAGAAAAAATATATATAATGATATGGTAAAAGCATTATATGAAAATTCAAAGAGATCATGATTATACTATGTTTCTGAGTATACAGTTTAGTTGATTTCAATGTAATTTTAAATATAGTCCCTATAAATTAATCAAATCAAACTTTTAAATGTTGTCTTCCATTTGCATGTAACTTTAGGTATACTGATGTATCACACACATAACAATAGCACCAACAACCAATAATATTTATTAAACACTTATTATCAGCTAAGATCTGCTAAGCAATCCTCACAGAAACACTGTGAGGCTGTTGCCAGTATTATCTCTGCTTTACAGAACAGGAAACAAAGATAAAATATTTTTTTTCCAAAACTACCAGTTTGTAAGTGATGGAGTTTTGATTAGAACCAGATCTGTCCAATATCAAAATCAGTTGCTAAATCTATTGGCTGTACTGCTTTGGGTTTGGACATCTAAATGCATATGAGATGTTTTTATTTTAACTAAGTCTTTCCTAATTATTTTTAATTTCAAAAATTCAAACATTAAATCAGTCATTTGAAAAAAAATAGTAGATTTGGCTGCAATAAAGAACTGGTCCATTGTCTTCAAATATGCATAAGTGTTTGAAATAACTCAAGTGTTAGTTAGCTCATTCAACCTAATGCACCGCGTCTAAGAATTACTGAAATTCTAGTTTTTAAAGAGAAAAGTTACACATATTATTATATTAGAACACAATATATTATGTACTAACATGTCCTAAGCATTTTATTAAACAGATTATGTAGCAGGTGATTAAACAATCCAATTAATATTTTTAAAGTAATAAGTACCTCATAATAATTATAATAGTGTCATAATAATAAACAAAAATGCTTATATTAATTAAGTTCTCACTGTGTGTCAGCAGTTGTACTTTTCATGGTTGGCATGAATTCTTTCAAATTCATAACTCAATGAAGTAGATAGTATTTACCAATATGCAAAGTAAGGCATTGAAAACTTAAACAATATGCCTAACTCCTCCCAACTACTTAACCTGAGAGTCAGACTTTAAACTCATATCTGCCTAGAAATAATAAAATTTCTAGAATAAAATCCACTTCTAGAGATGCAGCATCATTATCCAAATAATTTCAACTATTTATATCATATTTACTTCTCTAATACAAAAGATTTCACAGTGTCATGTTTAGCTCTGCTAATTGAAAGGAAGGAGAATAACTCAAAGCCTGCTAAGTATTATACTTATACCTTAATGATCAGACCTCGGACTTTGAGCAAAGGGTCAAAATGTGAGTATGTCGATGGGAGTATGGAATGTCTGTGAATAGCACGGGAAAATTATAGTAAAGCATTCATTCAACCATAGCTTTTTTACAATGATTAATATGTAATATAACTGACTTTTGTTGTTTAGGTTACCATCTGTCACAAATGTTAGAAAGCACTTACTATTTTGGTATAAATTGGGTTAAAATAGTCTGTATAGCATGGCGATATACTGCAGGATATTTGAAGTGGAACTTCTCTGTTCCTGTAGAGTTGTATAGTGTTTGGTATTATTATTATTTTTTAATTTTAGAAAGAAGTTCAGAAAATTTTCATCACCCTTTTACTGAAGGGCTTAACTTTTTGCCCCCTGCATACCTATTTCTAATTCCTATCTCTGAAATAGACATAAATGTATCTGGTAAGTAGATACGTGGTGTTAGATTCTAAGAATCGGTTTTTATTTTCAAGAGGTGCCATCCAAGTTTCCTGTAGTGAACCTTACTTTGCTATCAGTCAGTTTTACACAATGGCTAAATCACCAAATGACAATGAATTGAAAAGCCATAAAATGGAAGCATGGGTGTGTAGGAAAACAAAGAAGAATGTTGTTTTCTTAATACCCAGGCTGGATGGCTGAATGGCACCCCTGCCCAGAACTGAAGACACTAAATATAATCATCATCAACAACAACAACAACAAGAACAATTCATTCTCAATGTGTCCATTGTATAAAAAATGAGACAGTTCAAGTACAGTATTACTACATTTCCAGTACACTTTTGGAATATTTTAATAGACTTTCAGATTGAGTAAAAGGATCTTAAGGTGATGAATAACAAGTACCTTATGTAAGTATGTACAGAGTGAAGTTGAAGGAGTGGGCAACAAAGCGATTTTGAACATATTACACATTTATAAAAAAGGAATGAGAAACATGTTACTTGTGGTATTAATTTGTTATCTCTCTTTGCTTTCTTAGCAGGGAAATTCAACACACAGACACACACACACACACACTCCCACATGTCCACTGGTGACTGTGAGACTGGAATACAATTACAAGTTTCCTCACAGCAGTGAGCTCTCCATCCCAGCTGTGCCTTCAGTGGCATGAGCCAGCTTGATTATGCTAAAGCACCCCTGGATTCCTTCCTCTTTTGTTTCATTCCACCCAGGGTCTTAAAGCTTAAACATTTGACATGCTTGGGCAGTTTTCTCTCTAATTTCACCCAAGCTGACTGTGCAGTGAGTTTAATGTGTAGGTGTAACTTGTAGGTGCTAGTAGCTTCTTCAGTATTTTTTTCCCCTTTAGCCATCTGAACACGGGAAGCATTCCAAGTTGAAGTGAATCTATGTTATGGTAAAACGTTAAACCACATCACAAGAGAAATCATATTACCCGACCAAACTGATTTAGATCAATATCTACACAGGCATAGGTGGACTTTGAAACTGCAGGTGAAATGCTTCTGGCTCTAACAATATAAAGGATGATGCTCTCTAGAAAGTCAACAGATCCTCATATATGGGGGTGTGTTAAGTTCAGTTATAACCTTGTAAAACTATGTCATGAGAGAAAATTCAAGCTGGCTTTTTTGTGCACTAATTTCTCATTATTTAATGTTAATGTTAAAGAAAATACTTTTTGTTTTTTTAAATTTGGAAAAAAAACAAAACACCTCATATAACAACAAACTTGGTCCCAAACCAGATTTTGCAGCATCACTTTTCAATCCTTTCTCTTTTTGAGGTGTTCTGGAACTCTTCACTACTTAGTGAAACTATAATGAAACATAACTGAAGTAGCAGATATTTTAAGTACTCTGAAAAATAAGTGTCTAAATCATTGAGGGACCTTCTAATATCCCTGTAAATACTGAAGAACACATACCTTAGACTCTATATTATGCCTGCTCTTCTGTGAAAAGAGATTGCACTGATTTTTACCCTGGCTTGTTTCTGGGTCACATTAATTCCTTTATGGATTTATCTGGCATTTACAAAAATCTATACTTTAGGGAAAATATAGATTTTGTGTGTGTGTAGAATTTCAAACCTAGAATAAAATATTTCAGAGATGGGAAGATCCTGATGACAATGTATAGCTCTAAATTCTGTGATCTGTGTGGGCATGCGTGTGTGTCTGTGTTTGTGTGTGTGTGAAATTTCACAAGTAAGTAGATTGAGAGTAGTGTGTCCCAAAAGCAAACTTGTCAGAACCTCCTTTGTACTGTAGCTCTCCATCTCTTATTATCTATACATATAATGACAGTAACGTGTTAAACAATTCTCATGTACTGACCTGGAAAATCCATTCCTTTCTCTTTTATTCAAGAAAGCATATCGAGTACAAGTGAGAGGGATAATTAATTTAGTGGTAAATTTGTTTCCCATGCAATTTATACTTTAAGTAATCTGTTTGCAAACTTAGGTACTGTGAATGTCATTGGGAACTTGTTTTGGATACTCCATAATGAATCACACAAACCATCATGTCATCACCCCTCAGATGAGAATCGCTGTCTCCGAGCATCAGTGGGGAGCACATTTGTGACTTGTAGTAGTATTTGCACTTCTTAAAATGCTTTATTTTAAAATGATGATAAAAAAATTGCCTTAGTTCTTATAAAGCTTTCCCAAGGATCATGAGTAGAGGCTCTCCACTCTCTTATGGGGACACTAATAGAGTGGTGACTGTCACCTTTACATCATTTACATCCTCTGCTCAACCAGTTCAGCACTGCCATTCTCTAAGAGCCTCAGCAGTCCACACTCACTATGAAGCTGACTTTCAGGTACCTACAGTGGTGTTTCAAAGGCAATGGTAATGAAAGACAGAAATTACTCCCTGTCACAGTGCATTGGAAGTAAACTCTGTACCCAATATAGCAATGAAGAATTCCCCAACTAAATTTACAAAGATTCTGACTGCAGTAATCTAGACACAGGTAAAACCTGAATGGAAATTCAGGAGGAATAATATTATTTCATAAAGAAGAAGAAAAAGAGCATCAGACAAAGAGAGGAGACCCAATTCTTGGATTTGATACTGCCATTATAAAGATGTGTGACTTAAGTCAATGACTTAACTTCCTTGACCTTTCAACTTCTCTTTGGTAAATGAGAGTGTTGGGCTAGAACAGCAGATATCAATCTACTTCAAGAAACATTGGTTAATAGACCATGTAAGAATAAAGGTTCATTGGTAAAATACAGTTGATAAACTCTGTGAATGAAACATACTCCACCATGAGTCTGTGTCACAATGAATTGTAACAACTAAAGGCTGCAAAGTATCCTGTCATAAAACTTTGCTTAACCCTGACTGAAGCACCTATACTTCTAAAGAAATACTCAGGACACCACTATAAACCATTAAATAAGAACCTCCAAAGATGGATTATGGGAATCAATAACTTAACCTTTACTTCTATTGCCTTTGAGATCAAATTCATAAAATCTTTTCTGAACCCAAGGTCCATGTAGTACCTATGCTTTCTTCTATGCAATTATTTCAGGTTTTATGTTTAGGTTTTTGATCCATTTTGAGTTAATTTTGGTTTATGGTGACAGATAGCAGTCTAGCTTAATTCTTTCGCACATGGCTTTCCAATTCTCTCAGCACTATTTATTGAAGAAGCTTTCTTTTCTCTATTGTATATTTTTGACTCCTTTGTCAAAAATTATCTGTCCACATATATGTGAGTTTATTTCTGGGTTCTCAATTCTATTCCATTGGTCTATGTGCCTGTTTTTAATCCAATACCATACTGTTTTGATTACTATAGCTTTGTACTAGAGTATATATAGTTTAAAATCAGGAGGTATGATACCACCGGTTTTGTTCTTTCTTAAGACAGCTTTGGCTATTTGGGTTCTTTTGTGGATCCATACAAACCTTAGCATTGCTTTTTTCTAATTCTGTGGTACATGTCATTGGAATTTTGATGGGGATTACATTGAATCTGTAGATTGCTTTGGGCAATATGGACATTTTAACAATATTAATTCTTCCAATCCATGAGCATGAAATATCTTTTCATTTATTCGTGGCTTCTTTAGTTTCAACAATGTCTTATAGTTTTCAGTGTAAGTTCTTTCACTTCATGGATTAAATTTATTCCTAAGTATTTTGTACTTTTTGATGTTATTGTAAATGGGATTATTTTCTTAATTGCTAATTCTGATAGTTTGTTATTAGTGTATAGAAATGCAGGAGATTTTTGCACATTGATTTTATATCCTGCAACTCTACTGTATTTATTTGTTTGTTCTCTGTAACATGTTTTTGGTAGAATCTTTGAGTTTTCTATATATAGTAGTATATCATCTGCAAATAGAGAAAATTTTACATCTTCTTTTTTGATTTAGATGTCATTTATATTTATTTCCTACATAATTGCTCTTCCTAGACTTCTAGTCTGTGATGAATAAACAGGGCAAGAGTGGGCAACCTTGTCTTGTTCCTGATCTTAGAAAAACAGCTTTCAGCTTTTTACCATTGAGTCCATTAGCTGTGGGTTTCTCCTATAAGGCTTTTATTATGCTGAGGTACATTCCCTCTACACCCAGTTTGTTGAAAGTTTTTATAATGAATGGAATTTGAATTTTGCCAAATGTTATTTTTTTTTCTGCATCTATTGAGATGATCTTGTGATTTTTACTTTTCATTTTGTGAACGTGGTGATTCACAATGACTGATTTACAGATATTAAAGCATTCTTGTATCTCTAGAATAAATCCCCCTTGATCATGGTGTATGATCCTTGTAATGTACTCTTGAATTTAGTTTGTTAATATTTTGTTGAGTATTTTTGCATCTACGTTCATCAGGGATATTGGCCTGTAATTTTCTTTGCTTGTCGTGTTCTAGTTTTGGTATCAGGGTGATGCTGACCGGATAAAATAAGTTTGGAAGTGTCCCTTTTTCTTCTTATATTTTTTGAACAATTTGAGAAGGACTGGTATTAATTCTTCTTTATGTGTTTGGTAGAATTTATCATTGTAGCCATCTGGTCTCATGCTTTTCTTTGTTACGAAGTTTTTGATTACTGATCCAAATTTCTACTAGTAATTGGTTTGTTCAGATTTTCTATTTCTTAATGATTCAATCTTGGAAGATTATATGTTTCTAGGAATTTATCCATACCTTCTAAGTTGTCCAATAATTTTGGTGTACAATTTTTCATTGTAGTCTCTTATAATTCTTTTTATTTCTGTGGTATCAGTTGTAATATCTCTTCTTTCATTTTTCAAATTATTTATTTGAGTCCTCTTTTTTTTTCTTGGTAAGTCTAGTTTAAGGTTTATCAATTTTGTTTATCTTTTCAAAAATATCTCTTAGTTTCATTGATTTTTTTTCTATTGTCTTTTTAGTCTCTATTTCATTTATTTCCATTCAGAACTTTGTTATTCCCTTTCTTCTATTAACTCTGGGATTAGTTTGTTCTTTTTCTCCCCTATTTCCTTGAGGTATATAGTTAGATTGTATATTTGCGATGTTTCTTGTTTCTTAATGTAGAAATTTATTGCTGCCATGCAGAGATAATCTATCCACTGAATTAAAGCAACATAAAGAGGAAAAGGAAGCCAAATATAAAGAGAATGACCACAGCTTTCATGCCTGTAAATATGGCCATGTCAAAACCTAATACGTGACCAAACTTCCCATTTGTATAAGTCAATGCTTTTTCTGTTTTATGTAAAATATTTTCAGTTGGGTATCTATAAATTTCCACAGAAATTCCTAACTGATATAAAAAGCAAAGTCAGACAATGCTTTAAATCTTATTTATGATTTAGTATTTTATTGTGCTATTTATGTTGATATATTGGAATTTCTATCATTGATATTCCATGATATGTTTTTCACATTCCTTTATGTTTCATTCTGTTCTAGGCATGTCTTTTGTAAGTAAGAATATTTTAAAATGTAGTCTCATCTGACTTTTTTAAAACTAAATTTAATCTACTACTTTTGTTTTATTTACTCATATATTTTGACTTATTTTAACATCTCATTTGATGTTTCTTATTTATTATCATTTTTTTTCTTGACTTTTTTTTTTCTCTTTTCTTTTTTTTTTTTTTTTTTTTTTTTAATTAATTTTATTGGGGTGACAATTGTTAGTAAATTTACATAGATTTCAGGTGTACAATTCTGTATTACATCGTCTATAAATCCCATTGTGTGTTCACCACCCAGAGTCAGTTCTCCTTCCATCACCATATATTTGATCCCCTTTACCCTCATCACCCACCCCCCACCCCCTTACCCTCTGGTAACCACTAAATTATTGTCTGTGTCTATGAGTTTTTGTTTCTCATTTGTTTGTCTTGTTCTTTTTGGTTTATATACCACATATCAGTGAAATCATAGGGTTCTCTGCTTTTTCTGTCTGACTTATTTCACTTAGCATTATTCTCTCGAGATCCATCCATGTTGTCACAAATGCTCCTATATCATCTTTCCTTAACGCCGAATAGTATTCCATTGTGTATATGTACCACAACTTCTTTATCCATTCATCTATCGAAGGACATTTTGGTTGTTTCCATGTCTTGGCCACCGTAAACAAAGCTGCAATGAACATTGGAGTACACGTGTCTCTGTAGAGAAATGCTTTTATATTTTTGGGGTAGATACCCAGGAGAGCGATTGCTGGGTCATATGGTAATTCTATTCGTAATTTCTTGAGGAACCTCCACACTGCCTTCCATAGCGGCTGCACCAGTCTGCATTCCCACCAACAGTGTATGAGAGTTCCTTTTTCTCCACAGCCTCTCCAACACTTGTTACTATTTGTTTTGTTGATGAAAGCCATTCTGACTGGGGTGAGGTGATATCTCATTGTGGTTTTCATTTGCATTTCTCTGATGATTAGCGATGTTGAGCATTTTTTCATATGTCTATTTGCCATTTGTAAGTCCTCTTTGGAGAAATGTCTCTTCAGGTCCTCTGCCCATTTTTCAATTGGGTTGTTTGTTTTTTTGTTGTTGAGTTTCATGAGTTCCTTGTATATTTTGGATATTAGCCCCTTATCAGAGGAACTGTTTGCGAAAATCTTCTCCCATTCAGTTGGTTGCCTCATTATTTTGTCAATAGTTTCTTTTGCTGTGCAGAAGCTTTTCAGTTTCATATAATCCCATTTGTTTATTTTAGTTTTTACTTCCATTGCCTTTGGAGTCAAATTCATAAAATGCTCTTTGAACCCAAGGTCCATAAGTTTAGTACCTATGTTTTCTTCAATGCAGTTTATTGTGTCAGGTCTTATGCTTAAGTCTTTGATCCATTTTGAATTAATTTTGGTACATGGTGACAGATAGCAGTCCAGTTTCATTCTTTTGCACGTGGCTATCCAATTCTGCCAGCACCATTTATTGAAGAGGCTGTCTTTTCTCCATTGTATGTTTTTAGCTTCTTTGTCAAAAATTATCTGTCCATATTTATGTGGTTTTATTTCTGGGTTCTCAATTCTATTCCATTGGTCTATGAGTCTGTTTTTCCGCCAATACCAAGCTGTTTTGATTATTGTAGCCCTGTAGTACAAGGAAAAATCAGGGAGTGTGATACCTCCAGTATTGTTCTTTTTTTTAAATATTGCTTTGGCTATTCGGGGTCTTTTGTGGTTCCAAACAAATCTGATGATTTTTTGTTCTATTTCTTTAAAAAATGCCATTGGGATTTTAATGGGGATTGCATTAAATCTGTATATGGCTTTGGGTAATATGGCCATTTTAACGATGTTGATTCTTCCAATCCATGAGCACGGAATGTCTTTCCATTTCTTTGTGTCTTCTTCAATTTCTTTCAAAAATGTCTTATAGTTTTCAGCATATAAATCCTTCACATCCTTGGTTAAGTTTATTCCTAGGTATTTTATTCTTTTTGCTGCAATTGCAAAAGGAATTGTTTTTTCTATCTCTTTTTCTGAGATTTCATTGTTGGTATATAGGAAAGCAATGGACTTTTGTACGTTGATTTTGTAGCCAGCAACTTTACTATATTCATTGATTGTTTCTAATAGCTTTTTGGTGGAGTCTTTAGGGTTTTCTATGTATAGCATCATGTCATCTGCAAACAGTGACAATTTAACTTCTTCATTCCCAATTTGGATGCCTTTTATTTCTTTCTCTTGCCTGATAGCTCTGGCGAGGACTTCCAACACTATGTTGAAAAGCAGAGGTGATAGGGGACAACCTTGTCGTGTTCCTGAACGTAGAGCAAAGGGCTTCAGCTTTTCACCATTAATTATGAGGTTAGCTGAGGGCTTGTCGTATATGGCCTTTATTATGTTGAGGTATTTTCCTTCTATACCAATTTTAGTAAGTGTTTTAATCATAAATGGATGTTGTATCTTATCAAATGCTTTTTCTGCATCAATTGATAGAATCATATGGTTTTTGTCCTTTATTTTGTTTATGTGATGTATCACATTGATGGATTTGCGAATGTTGAACCATCCTTGTGCCCCGGGGATGAACCCCACTTGGTCGTGATGAATAATCTTTTTAATGCATTGTTGTATTCGATTTGCTAGAATTTTGTTTAGGATTTTAGCATCTGTATTCATCAGAGATATAGGTCTGTAGTTTTCTTTTTTTGTGTTGTCCTTACCAGGTTTTGGTATCAGGGTAATGTTGGCCTCATAAAATGAGTTAGGGAGTACTGACTCTTCTTCAATTTTTTGGAAGAGTTTGAGCAGGATTGGTATTAGATCCTGTTTGAAGGTTTGGTAGAATTCACTGGTGAAGCCATCTGGTCCAGGAGTTTTGCTTTTGGGAAGGTTTTTGATGACTGATTCAATTTCGTTACTGGTGATCGGCCTGTTTAGATTTTCCACTTCTTCTTGGTTCAGCCTTGGAAGGCTATATGTTTCTAAGAACTTGTCCATTTCTTCTAAGTTATTAAATTTGGTGGCATATAGTCCTTCATAGTATTCTTGGATAATCCTTTGTATTTCTGTGGTGTCCGTGCTAACTTCCCCTTTTTCATTTCTGATTTTGTTAATTAGTGTCTTCTCTCTTTTTATCTTAGTGAGTCTAGCCAAGGGTTTGTCGATTTTGTTAATCTTTTCAAAGAACCAGCTTTTTGTCACATTAATTTTTTCTATTGTCTTTTTGTTCTCTATTTCATTTAGTTCTGCTCTGATTTTTGTTATTTCCTTTCTTCTGCTGACCTTGGGTTTCGCTTGTTCTTCTTTTTCTAGTTTTTTAAGGTGTAACATGAGGTTATTTATTTGGGATTTTTCTTGTTTCTTGAGATAGGCCTGTAATGATATAAATTTCCCTCTTAAAACTGCTTTCGCGGCATCCCAAAAATTTTGGTAGGATGTATTTTCATTGTCATTTGTTTCTATGTATCTTTTGAGCTCTCCTCTAATTTCTTCTTTGACCCAGTCGTTCTTTAAAAGTATGTTGTTTAATCTCCATGTATTTGTGTTTTTTCCTGCTTTCTTTTTGCAGTTGATATCCAATTTCAAAGCTTTGTGATCAGAGAATATGCTTGGTATGATTTCAATTTTCTTAAATTTGCTGAGGCTGATTTTGTGTCCCAATATATGGTCTATCCTTGAGAATGTTCCATGTACACTAGAAAAGAATGTATAGTCTGATGTTTTAGGATGAAGTGCTCTATATATGTCAATTATGTCCAATTCATCTAATGTGTCATTTAGGGCTGCGATTTCGTTATTTATCTTCTGTTTGGATGATCTATCCATAGCTGTCAATGATGTATTTAAGTCCCCTAGTATAATTGTGTTTTGGTCAATTTCTCCCTTTAGTTCTGTTAGTAGTTGCTTGGTGTATTTTGGTGCTCCCTGATTGGGGGCATAAATATTGATGACTGTTATGTCTTCTTGTTGTATAGTCCCCTTTACCATTATGAAATGTCCATCTTTGTCTCTTGTTATCTTTTTCACCCTGAAGTCTGTTTCATCGGAAATCATTATGGCTACACCTGATTTTTTCTGGGTACCATTTGCTTGAAGTGTCAATTTCCACCCTTTCACTTTGAGTCTATGCTTGTCCTTGTAGCTGAGATGTGTCTCTTGTAGGCAGCATATGGTTGGGTTTAGTTTTTTGATCCAATCTGCTACTCTGTGTCTCTTTATTGGTGAGTTCAGTCCATTTACATTTAGGGTGATTATTGATATGTGAGGATTTCCTGTCATTCTGTCTTTAGTTTTCTGGTAAGGCTGTGTCTCCATTGTTTCTTTGCCTTTTTGTTGTTGTCTGTTATTTCTGTGTGGTAGTATTCTATGATGTTTCCCTCTGTTTCTTCTTTTATTACAGTATATATTTCAGATTTGGATGTTTTTTGAGTGGTTACCCTTGAGTTTATGTAAAAGAAAGTTTGATATTTAGAGTATTCCAGTTTCTTCAGTCCGCTTACTTTCTCTATTCCCATATTCCAGTTCAGGCCTTTACGCTCCCCCTTTTTATGTTTTGGTTGCCACAAGTTGTCCCTGTTGATGGTGGTCTAATAGCCTCCTTTAGTATTTCTTGTAGTGCAGGTCGTGTATTAGAAAATTCCCTCAGCTTCTGGATGTCTGGAAAGGTCTTTATTCCTCCTTCATATCTAAAGGAGATCTTTGCTGGATATATTATTCTTGGCTCATGATTTCTCTCTTTCAATAGTTTGAATATTTGGTTCCATTCCCTCCTAGCTTGTAGAGTTTCTGCTGAAAAATCTGATGATAATCTAATGGGCTTTCCTTTGTAATTTACCGTCTTCTTTTCCCTGGCTGCCTTGAGGATTCTTTCTTTGTCATTGATTTTAGACAGCTTCAATACAATGTGCCTTGGTGAAGGCCTGTTGGGATTGAGGTAATTAGGTGTTCTATTTGCTTCTTGGATTCGAGGATCCAGTTCTGTCCACAAGTTTGGGAAGTTCTCATCGACGATTTGTTTGAATATATTCTCTGTTCCTTTCCCTCTTTCTTCTCCTTCTGGTATGCCCATTATTCTTATATTGCTCTTTCTGATGGAGTCAGAAAGTTCTTGTAGCGTTCTTTCATTTCTTTTAAGTCTCAAGTCTCTTTCTTCTTCCCTCTGTGTAAATTCCAGGTTCCTATCTTCGATGTCACTGATTCTTTCCTCCATCTGGTCAACTCTACTACCTAAGCTGGAAATTTTATTGTTAATTTCTTCTATTGAGTTCTTAATCTCCAGAAATTCTATTTGGTTCTTTTTCAAGATTTCAATCTCTTTTGTAAAATGCTCATGGTGTTCTTTGATTGTGTTTCTGAGTTCATTAAACTGCCTTTCTGTGTTTTCTTGCATCTCGTTCAGTTTTTTCAGAATTGCGATCTTGAATTCTCTGTCATTTAAATCACAAAGGTCCATATCTCTAAGTTCCTTTTCTGGAGACTTTTCACTTTCTTTCTGAGCTATCTTGTTGCCTTGGTTATTCATGGCAATCACTGATTTACTATTTCTCTTCCTAGACATCTACAGGAGTGTCTTCTGCAACAGGTTGATAGGTATCCAAAGAGCTTTTGGAGTTCCAAAGCTCTTTCTGCACCAGATTCAGAGCCCGTTTGTTTCAGCAGTTCTGTTTACTCCTGCAGGGATCCGCCCAGATAGGTGGGGCCAGGGGCGGGGTGAGTTGTGAGAGGTGGCCCAGAGCAATGGCGGCGACCACCACCACAGCCAGTCCTGCTTCCACAGCTCCCTCCCCTTTGCCGGAACTAGTTGAGCTGCGAATCTGTGTCTGCGGTCCACAGTTCTCAGAGCAGCAAATATTCTGTCCTTTGATCCGACACTGCTACTTTATCGCTTCTAGCACGGGGCAGGTGGGGGCGGGGCGAGCTCTGGGAGGGTAGGGAGGGGGCGGCTAGTCTCCATGCCTAGGGCTTCCGTTCTCCACTCGGCAGTGAGGGCTTAAACCACCGATTTCAGCCCTCTTCCCTCAGTCTTTGCTCCGAGGTCTGCCGTGAGCGAGCTTTGTGTTCAGCTGTGTTATATGCTGCCCCCTCAGCCCTGTGGGCCGTAAGCGGAGCCCTAGCAGTCCGAGTCCTTCCCTCTCCCGCAGCGGCAGTAGTTCCGGGAGCAGAGGGCTCCGATCACTGAGCTAGGTCTGTGTCCTGCGCCCGCGCGGCTCCGTCTCCGCACTTCTCCTCTCCCTCCTCCCCCGCTCGCGCGATTCACCCACCTGGAGGTGAATTCAGTAGTCGGCCTCTTCGTCTTGCCTGTCTGCTGTGCAAGGAGTCCTTTGTGGAGTTATTGTTGTCCGATTCGTTGTAAATTCCAGGGGAGCGTTACAGAGGCTCACCTCACGCCGCCATTTTTTTCAGTCTTTTTTTCTCTTTTCTATATCTTGTTATATTGATAAAGATTTTGACACTATCCTTCTAGAGGTTAAGAAACTTGCCCAAGGTCACAGAACTAGTCAGAGTGAAAAAGGGCTTTGGAACCATGTATTACTTGAATCCAGTATTTTTATACTTAATGACTAGATAATATTGCTGCCAGGGTATAGAAGGATAATTATGTGCTAAAACACTTGCAATGGGGATGGAAACAGAAGGATAATAAACAAAAGAGATGGTATTAATTTGAATTGATTTGACTTAAAATGATTAATGTTGAAAGTAAAAGAGAGACATGTAGGATGACTGACAGAATTCTTGTTTAAGTGACTTAATGTGTGTTGTCCAAGTTATCAGGAAAACTGTATAGAGAGAAGGGGAATATTTTTAGCTTAGATGGCAGTATGTCATCCAGTGGAGGAGAGGTATGCTAGTTAGTTTGTGAGAAAATTTCCATTTCAGAAACATTATCTGTGCTAGAATTTAAAGATCCGTATTTCTAAATGTGTAGGTAAGCCATGGAAGTAGATAAGGACACTTAAAGAGACTGTATAATAAAGTATATCCAGAAGAAGACAAAGGACGGTTTTATAGATGAACTATAGATGAACACGTAGAAGCCTGTGGTGTGAAGTTTAAACGGATTAATAGATGCAGAATACTGGAAACAACACCTGATATAGAGTAAGTACTAAACAATGGTTACCTGATGAGGATGATGAGGATGATGATGGTGATGATGATAATAATATAAACATGCTTCTATTGTATTTTTTTTAGTTTACAGGACACTGTATTAGGTCCAAGTCCAAAACCAGAACTTAGAGAATTAGTACATTATTTACCTCACACAGTAAATACTCTCCAACTATTACTTTGATACCCCAACTATGTTTTATTTCTAATTAAAGGGGAATGAATATTAGTAAAGTGATGAATATTAGTAAAGTGATTAGTAAAGTGATTAGTAAATCTCTCATAGTGATTTATCAGCTTCTGCAAAAAACTAAACTAATTTATAAGGCTGCTAAAGAACTCTTAGATAAGTAGTGGGAAGTTTTATGTAGTAGCCATATAAATTTTCTTCCGCAAAAAGCAGAGTAAGATTTAACTCAAGTTTTCTTTTTTCTTTTTTGTTTTTGTTTTTTACATTTCTCATCAAATTCCACTGGTATAATTTGGACATGTGCAACTATATGTGAAAAGCACTTTTTCTGTTTCCCCCCCAAACACATCTTCACATAGTGAAGGTGAAATCTGTGCATCCTTGGGGATTTTATGAAAACAGAAAGGTGGAAGGAGAAGTTGAAAGGCAAAGAGTAAGTTCAAATTGTCAAGCCATGAGCTCTGTCTGAATTTTACCCAGGGGATTACCCATTCTTATTGTCAAAAGCTGAGAGATCTAGGGAAGCAAGAAAGACAATTCAAAAGTGATGGGAAAATCCCAAGCCAAACAGCAAAAATGAATGATAATATTTTACAAGTTGTGAAGCAGTTTTATTTCCAAGGGCTTTTTAAGAACAAGCACAGTTTCTCAGCTACGTACAGTTTTGGACTGAGAAAAGCTTCATAGCAATTGAAATAACACCAGAGTGAAACGGAATTTCCGAATTAAGTTTAATTTACATTTATTTTTTTAAAATTAAAATTTGTATAATTGTATTCAAGTTCAAATGCAAATTATGTATGTTTTGTACCTATTCTGATCCCTTTCAGGCACTTTTAATTTTTCATGAGTATATTTTTTATCTGATTTTGATATATTTCAGGATCATTTTAAGGCAACCACCCATTCTGACACCCTCAAATGATAATAAGTATTTGCCCTGCATTTTTTTTTTTTTTAATTTATTTATTGGGGTGACAATTGTCAATGAAATCACATAATTTCAGGTGTACAATTCCGCATCACATCATCAATAAATCCCATTGTGTGTTCACCACCCAGAGTCAGCCCTCCTTCCATCACCATATATTTGATCCCCCTTACCCTCATCTCCCTCCCCCCACCCCCCTTACCCTCTGGTAACCACTAAACTATGTCTGTGTCTATGAGTTCTTGTTTCTCATTTGTTTGTCTTGTTTTTGGTTTATATACCACATATCAGTGAAATCATAGGGTTCTCTGCTTTTTCTGTCTGACTTATTTCGCTTAGCATTATATTCTCAAGATCCATCCATGTTGTCAGAAATGTTCCTATATCATCTTTCCTTAACGCTGAATAGTATTCCATTGTGTATATGTACCACAACTTCTTTATCCATTCATCTATCGAAGGACATTTTGGTTGTTTCCATGTCTTGGCCACCGTAAACAAAGCTGCAATGAACATTGGAGTACACGTGTCTCTATAGAGAAATGCTTTTATATTTTTGGGGTAGATACCCAGGAGAGCGATTGCTGGGTCATATGGTAATTCTATTCGTAATTTCTTGAGGAACCTCCACACTGCCTTCCATAGCGGCTGCACCAGTCTGCATTCCCACCAACAGTGTATGAGGGTTCCTTTTTCTCCACAGCCTCTCCAACACTTG
Source organism: Rhinolophus hipposideros (assembly GCF_964194185.1). Lineage (NCBI taxonomy): Eukaryota > Metazoa > Chordata > Mammalia > Chiroptera > Rhinolophidae > Rhinolophus > Rhinolophus hipposideros. Next base: position 31,003,035 of record NC_138055.1, read on the forward strand.
TTGCTATTTGTCTTGTTGATGATAGCCATTCTGACTGGGGTGAGGTGATATCTCATTGTGGTTTTCATTTGCATTTCTCTGATGATTAGTGATGTTGAGCATTTTTTCATATGTCTATTTGCCATTTGGAAGTCCTCTTTAGAGAAATGTCTCTTTAGGTCCTCTGCCCATTTTTCAATTGGGTTGTTCGTTTTTTTGTTGTTGAGTTTCATGAGTTCCTTGTATATTTTGGATATTAGACCCTTATCGGAGGAACTATTTGCAAAAATCTTCTCCCATTCAGTCGGTACCCTCTTTATTTTGTCGATGGTTTCTTTTGCTGTGCAGAAACTTTTAAGTTTCATATAGTCCCATTTGTTTATTTTATCTTTTACTTCCATTGCCTTTGGAGTCAAATTCATAAAATGCTCTTTGAACCCAAGGTCCATAAGTTTAGTACCTATGTTTTCTTCAATGCAGTTTATTGTGTCAGGTCTTATGCTTAAGTCTTTGATCCATTTTGAATTAATTTTGGTACATGGTGACAGATAGCAGTCCAGTTTCATTCTTTTGCACGTGGCTATCCAATTCTGCCAGCACCATTTATTGAAGAGGCTGTCATTCCTCCATTGTATGTTTTTAGCTTCTTTGTCAAAAATTATCTGTCCATATTTATGTGGTTTTATTTCTGGGTTCTCAATTCTATTCCATTGGTCTACGTGTCTGTTTTTCCGCCAATACCATGCTGTTTTGATTATTGTAGCCCTGTAGTACAAGCTAAAGTCAGGCAGTGTGATACCTCCAGCACTGTTCTTTTTTCTTAAGATTGCTTTGGCTATTCGGGGTCTTTTGTGGTTCCAAACAAATCTGATGATTTTTTGTTCTATTTCTTTAAAAAATGCCATTGGGATTTTGATGGGGATTGCATTAAATCTGTATATTGCTTTGGGTAATATGGCCATTTTAACTATGTTGATTCTTCCAAGCCATGAGCACGGAATGTCCTTCCATTTCTTTGTGTCATCTTCAATTTCTTTCAAAAATGTCTCATAGTTTTCAGCATATAAATCCTTCACATCCTTGGTTAAATTTATTCCTAGGTATTTTATTCTTTTTGCTGCAATTGCAAAGGGAATTGTTTTTTGTATTTCTTTTTCTGAGATTTCATTGTTAGTATATAGGAATGCAATGGACTTTTGTACGTTGATTTTGTAGCCAGCAACTTTACTGTATTCATTGATTGTTTCTAACAGCTTTTTGGTGGAGTCTTTAGGGTTTTCTATATATAGCATCATATCATCTGCAAAGAGTGATATTTTAACTTCTTCATTCCCAATTTGGATGCCTTTTATTTCTTTCTCTTGCCTGATGGCTCTGGCGAGGACTTCCAACACTATGTTGAAAAGCAGAGGTGATAGGGGACAGCCCTGTCGTGTTCCTGAACGTAGAGCAAAGGGCTTCAGTTTTTCACCATTAATTATGAGATTAGCTGAGGGCTTGTCATAGATGGCCTTTATTATGTCGAGGTATCTTCCTTCTATACCTATTTTATTAAGTGTTTTAATCATAAATGGATGTTGTATCTTGTCAAATGCTTTTTCTGCATCAATTGATATAATCATATGATTTTTGTCCTTTATTTTGTTTATGTGATGTATCACATTGATGGATTTGCGGACGTTGAACCATCCTTGTGCCCCGGGGATGAACCCCACTTGGTCATGATGAATAATCTTTTTAATGCATTGTTGTATTCGATTTGCTAAAATTTTGTTTAGGATTTTTGCATCAGTATTCATCAGAGATATAGGTCTGTAGTTTTCTTTTTTTGTGTTGTCCTTACCAGGTTTTGGTATCAGGGTAATGTTGGCCTCATAAAATGAGTTAGGGAGTACTGACTCTTCTTCAATTTTTTGGAAGAGTTTGAGCAGGATTGGTATTAGATCCTGTTTGAAGGTTTGGTAGAATTCACTAGTGAAGCCATCTGGTCCCGGACTTTTGCTTTTGGGAAGGTTTTGGATGACTGATTCAATGTCTTTACTGGTGATCGGTCTGTTTAGGTTTTCCAGTTCTTCATGGTTCAGCCTTGGAAGGCTATATGTTTCTAAGAACTTGTCCATTTCTTCTAGGTTATTAAATTTGGTGGCATATAGTCCTTCATAGTATTCTTGGATGATCCTTTGTATTTCTGTGGTGTCCGTGATAACTTCCTCTTTCTCATTTCTGATTTTGTTAATTAGTGTCTTCTCTCTTTTTATCTTAGTGAGTCTAGCCAAGGGTTTGTCGATTTTATTAATTTTTTCAAAGAACCAGCTCTTTGTCACATTAATTTTTTCTATTGTCTTTTTGTTCTCTATTTCATTTAGCTCTGCTCTGATTTTTGTTATTTCCTTTCTTCTGCTGACTTTGGGTTTCACTTGTTCTTCTTTTTCTAGTTCTTTGAGGTGCAACATGAGGTTGTTTATTTGGGATTTTTCTTGTTTCTTGAGATAGGCCTGTAATGATATAAATTTCCCTCTTATAACTGCTTTCGCCGCATCCGAAAAATTTTGGTAGGATGTATTTTCATTGTCATTTGTTTCTATATATCTTTTGATCTCTCCTCTAATTTCTTCTTTGACCCAGTCGTTCTTTAAAAGTATGTTGTTTAATCTCCATGTATTTGTGTTTCTTTTTGCTTTCTTTTCGCAGTTGATATCCAATTTCAAAGCCTTGTGATCAGAGAATATGCTTGGTATGATTTCAATCTTCTTAAATTTGCTGAGGCTGCTTTTATGTCCCAATATATGGTCTATCCTTGAGAATGTTCCATGTACACTCGAAAAGAATGTATAATCTGATGTTTTAGGATGAAGTGCTCTATATATGTCAATGATGTCCATTTCATTTAATGTGTCATTTAGGGCTGCAATTTCGTTATTTATTTTCTGTTTGGATGATCTATCCATAGCTGTCAATGATGTATTTAAGTCCCCTAGTATAATTGTGTTTTGATCAATTTCTCCCTTTAGTTCTGTTAGTAGTTGCTTGGTGTATTTTGGTGCTCCCTGATTGGGGGCATAAATATTGATGACTGTTATGTCTTCTTGTTGTATAGTCCCCTTTACCATTATGAAATGTCCATCTTTGTCTCTTGTTATCTTTTTCACCCTGAAGTCTGTTTCATCTGATATCATTATGGCTACACCTGATTTTCTCTGGGTACCATTTGCTTGGAGTGCCAGTTTCCACCCTTTCACTTTGAGTCTATGCTTGTCCTTGTAGCTGAGATGTGTCTCTTGGAGACAGCATATGGTTGGGTTTAGTTTTTTGATCCAATCTGCTACTCTGTGCCTTTTTATTGGTGAGTTCAGTCCATTTACATTTAGGGTGATTATTGATACGTGAGGATTTCCTGTCATTCTAGCTTTAGTTTTCTGGTAAGGCTGTGTCTCCATTGTTTCTTTGCCTTTTTGTTGTTGTCGATTATTTCTGTGTGGTGGTATTCTATGATGTTTCCCTCTGTTTCTTCTTTTATTACAATATATATTTCAGTTCTGGAATTTTTTTGAGTGGTTACCCTTAAGATTATGTAAAAGTAAGTTTGATATTTAGAGTATTCCATTTTCTTCAGCACGCTTACTTTCTCCATTCCCATATTCCGGTTCAGGCCTTTACGCTCCCCCTTTTTATGTTTCGGTTGCCACAAATTGTCCCTGTTGATGGTGGTCTAATAGCCTCCTTTAGTATTTCTTGTAGTGCAGGTCGTGTATTAGAAAATTCCCTCAGCTTCTGTATGTCTGGAAAGGTCTTAATTCCTCCTTCATATCTAAAGGATATCTTCGCTGGATATATTATTCTTGGCTCATGATTTCTCTCTTTCAATAGTTTGAATATTTGGTTCCACTCCCTCCTGGCTTGTAGAGTTTCTGCTGAAAAATCGGATGATAATCTAATGGGCTTTCCTTTGTAGGTTACCGTCTTCTTTTCCCTGGCTGCCTTGAGGATTCTTTCTTTGGAGTTAATTTTAGACAGCTTGAATACAATGTGTCTTGGAGAAGGCCTGTTGGGATTGAGGTAATTAGGTGTTCTATTTGCTTCTTGGATTCGAGGATCCAGTTCTGTCCACAAATTTGGGAAATTCTCATTGACAATTTCTTTGAGTATATTCTCTGTTCCCTTCTCTCTTTCTTCTCCTTCTGGTATGCCCATTATTCTTATATTGCTCTTTCTGATGGAGTCAGAAAGTTCTTGTAGAGTTCTTTCGTTTCTTTTAAGTCTCAAGTCCCTTTCTTCTTCCATCTGTGTAATTTCCAGGTTTCTATCTTCGATGTCACTGATTCTATCTTCCATCTGGTCAACTCTACTACCTAAGCTGGTTATTTCATTCTTAATTTCTTCTATTGAGTTCTTAATCTCCAGAAATTCCATTTGGTTCTTTTTTAAAATTTCAATCTCTTTCGTAAAATGCTCATGTTGTTCTTTGATTGCGTTTCTCAGTTCATTAAATTGCCTTTCTGTGTTTTCTTGCATCTCTTTGAGGTTTTTCAGAACTGCAATCTTGAATTCTCTATCATTTAAGTCACATATTTCCATATCTCTAAGTTCCTTTTCTGGAGACTTTTCACTTTCTTTTTGAGCTGTCTTGTTGCCTTGGTTATTCATGGCAATTACTGATTTATTATTTCTCTTCCTAGACATCTACAGGAGTGGTTTATTCAACAGGTTGATAGGAAGAGGTCTCTCTGACACAGTAGTGCTATATTTTCTCTGCACTTTTCCAGCTTCTCACACGATGGGGGGATTCCCTGGGAGACGGGCCTCTCCTCTTTTAACAGTTCACCTGGGTCATAGGGCGTCACGTCCCTGTGGGGGTGCGGAGAGCTTTTGAAGTTCCAAAGCTCTTTCTGCACCCGATTCAGAGCCCGTATGTTTCAGCAGTTCTGTTTACTCCTGCAGGGATCCGCCCAGATAGGTGGGGCCAGGGGCGGGGTGAGTTGTGAGAGGTGGCCCAGAGCAATGGCGGCGACCACCACCACAGCCGGTCCTGCTTCCACAGCTCCCTCCCCTTTGCCGTAACTAGTTGGGCTGCGAATCTGTTTCTGCAGTCCACAGTTCTCAGAACAGCAAAGATCCTGTCCTTGTGATCTGACACTGCTAGTTTATCGCTTCTAGCACCGGGCAGGTGGGGGTGGGGCGAGCTCTGGGAGGGTAGGGAGGGGCGGTTAGTCTCAGTGCCTAAGGCTTCCGTTCTCCGCTCGGCAGTGAGGGCTTAATCACAGTTTTCAGCCTTCTTCCCTCAGTCTTTTCTCCGAGGTCTGCCGTGAACGTTGGGTTCAGCTGTGCTATATGCTGCCCCCTCAGCCCTGTGGGCCGTAAGCGGAGCCCTAGCAGTCCGAGTCCTTCCCTTTCCCGCAGCTGCGGTAGTTCCGGGATGCAGCGAGCTCGGAGCACTGAGCTAGGTCTTTGTCCTGCGCCCGCGGGGCTCCGTCCCGCACTTCTCCCTTCCCTCCTCCTCCGCTCGCGCGATTCACCCACCTGGAGGTGAATTCAGTAGTGGACCTCTTCGTCTTGCCTGTCTGCTGTGCAGGGAGTGTTTTGTGGAGTTATTGTTGTCCAATTAGTTGTAAATTCCAGGAGAGCTTTACAGAGGCTCACCTCACGCCGCCATTTTGATCCGGATCCTTGCCCTGCATTTTATGTTGAATTGAGAGTAATCAATATTTTATCAATTGTATTTCACCAAATTACTAGATGTCCATTTTGCAGATTAAAAAAAATTGCTTAAGGTCACTGAGTAATAGAATTAGGACTAGAATTATCTTCCTTCATAATTCAAGGCATTGTTAGTTTATTATATCAAACTCTTTTTGGTTTATGTGTTTTGAATATTATAGTCAGAAGATATTATCTAATAATTTATTAAGCAGGGTAGAAACCTGAAATGCAATTGACAAATTGCTGGAGTCTCAGTACAGACAACTCTGAGAGTTAAAACCTCTGGGAGGACCCAGTCATAGGAAGGGCTTATTGTGAGATTTACCTCCAAGAGCTAAACCAGATTCACCCAGTAAATATGGGAGAAAAATCCACTTCTGTTTCTGTCAGAGGATGGAGGGAAAAAAGACAGAAGAAAAAAAAAAAAAAGAACAACATTTTGAAGTACTGCAGAACACTCTGTTTTTCTTAATAAGGCTTACCCCCTATTAAGGGGGGACTACTTAACCTAACCAGAACCTAACCAGCTATAGTATTATCAGTGTCTAACTGACCTAGGGGCAGGGAAATACCCAACTCCGGCCCAATTTAGCTGTCCTGTCTGACCTAAGAGGACAACACACACACACACACACACACACACACATACACACACACACACACAAAAAAAAAAAAAAACACACACAAAAAAAACACAGAGAAACACTTATGAAGTTCATGGTCCAGGGTCCAGAGGCAAGCCTCACTAAAAGGCTGAGAATTAATCACAGAACTGTAGAACACTTCCCTTCCCCCTTAACTCATGAGTACATTACTAAGACCTATTTACAGCAGTTCTTTTTTATCCAGTACATCATGTTCTGTTATCAATTATTGTTTTAAATTTGAGGTCTTATAATTCCACATTCCTGTATGTCTGGTTCTGATGCTTGCTCTATCTCTTCAAATTTTGTGTGTGTGTGTGTGTGTGTGTGTGTGTGTTTCCTTTTGTATGCCTTTCTTTTTTTTTTTTTTGAAATTGGAAAGAACTAACATCTTGACACTATTGAGTCTTCCATTCCATAAACAAGGAATAGTTCTCCTTTTATTTAGTTCTTTTTTTATTATGTTACTCATTGTAGTTTTATAGATCTTTCTCTTTTTTGTTAAGTTCATTCAGGTGAACATGGTTAGTAAAGTTATATGGGTTTCAAGTGTACAATTCTGTAATACATCATCTATATATCACATTGTGTGTTCACCCTGAGTCAGTTCTCCTTCCATCATATATTTGATTCTGTTTACCCTCATCTGCCCACCCCTCCCCCCCGTCTACCTTCTGGTAACCACTAAACTATTGTCTGTGTCTATGAGTTTTTGTTTCCTTATTTGTTTTATAGATCTCATATACATTTTGCTTATATTAAGATTTTATACTGTGAATATTTCATTTTTGGGGATGCCAATGTAAATGGTATTGTGGTTCTAATTTCAAATTCTCACTTGTTCATTGTTAGTATATAGGAAAACAATTAAATTTTATACATTAACCTTTTATACTGCAACTAACCTATAAATAGCTTATTAGTTCCAGGATTTTGTCAATTAATTTTGGATTTTCTACATGAAGATGTCATGTCATCTCCGAACAAAAACAGTTTTATGTCTTCCTTACCAATCTGTATATATTTTATTTCTCTTTCTTGTCTTATTGCATTAGCTAGAACTTCTAGTATGATGTTGGAAAGGATTTGAAAATCAATTAATGTAATTTATCATATCAATAGGCTAAAAAAGAAAAAATTACATGATCATATTCATAGATGCAAGAAAAGCATTTCACAGGATCCATCACCGATTCTTGATAAAAACTTTAAGTAAAGAAAGAATAAAGGGGAAGTTCTTCAACTTAATAAAGAATATGTACAAACCTATAATTAATATCACACTTAATGGTAAGAAACAATTTTTTTATGAAGAGCAGATACAAAGCAAGAATTTCCTCTTTACATTAAATTTTTCCTCAGTATTCTTTCAGGATATTTTCTTTATTTTTGATTTTCTGTAGTTTGAAGATCATATGCCTAGGTACAGTTTTTGTTTGGTTGGTTTCATTGTTATTGTTGTTTTGGTATTTATCCTGTTAGTGGTCTATAGGATTCCTGAAACTGGTTTGGTGTGTGACACTAAAATGAGAAAATTTTCAGTCATTATTGCTTGAAATATGTTTTCTCTTTCTTTCTCTCTTTCTTCTTCTAGTATTAATGTTATTTGTTTTAAATTTGCAGTCTCATAATTTCAACATCCCTGAATACCTTGTTCTGATGCTTGCTTGATCTCTACTAATTGTGTTTTGGGGGGCAATGGAGGAGGTAAAAAGAGGTGGAACACAGAGGATTTTTAGGGCAGTGAAAATATTCTGTATGATACCTTAATCATGGATAAATATCATTGTGCGTTTGTCTAATCTCATAGCATTTACAACACAAAGATTAAACCCTAATGCAAACTATGGACTTGAGATAATTAAGATACATCAATGCAGGTTCATCAGTTATAACAAATGTTCCTCTCTGGTAGGGAATTTGAATAATGGTAGATGCTATGTATGTATAGGGGTAGGGGGTATATAAGAAATCTCAGTTCCTTCCCCTCATTTTTCCAACTCAAGTTGTTATCCTTTCAATCTTAGTTGTGGAGGGCGCACCTCAGCTCTAGGCCCAGTTGCTGTTGTTAGTTGCAGGGGGCGCTGCCCACCATCCCTTGCGGGAGTCAAACCGGCAACCTTGTGGTTGAGAGGACGCGCTCCAACCAACTGAACCATTTGGGAGCTCAGCTTCCCCTCATTTTCTTTTGTAAAAAAAATTAAAACTGCTCTAAAAAAAGTCTTATTAAAAAAACTACATTAAATATATTTGCATGCCTAGAACTTTAGTTGATATTTTACACTGAAAATTATACAGGGAGGTCTTTAGGCTTTGGGTGTACATAATATAAGAAAATGCATATGCAATCTAGTCAAATAACAGGAAAACATAAAAAACAACAACGTTTTAAGATATAAACATAAGTAAATTATAAGCTCATTTTAAAGATCACAGTTGAATACTGATTTCTTTGTAGTTCATGTTTGAGTCTAGTGTTTGAGGAAACCATTAAAATTATTCCTATACGATCAGACATGAAAACTTTCATGGAGCATGATATGTCGGTATGACCTGGAATATGTTACATGCTGAGGATTCCTATCTAAGGTATTAAAGGAAAAAGAGTACGTAGAATAAACACACACACAAAAAACATTTTTTGTACCATTAGAATATGTAGAAATTGGACTGTGACTGTCAAACACTGATTTGTACTGAATTCCCTTAGTTAGTGTTTTTGTTTCCTTTCTTCTATGCATCTCATCCTTGAATTTTTCTCTTTTCTTGTCCATCTGGTATTAACATTGGCAAAAATTATTACCCAAAGCAATATACAGATTTAATGCAATCCACATCAAAATCCCAATGACATTTTATAAATAAATAGAACAAAAAGTCATCAGATTTGTATGGAATTACAAAAGACCCTGAATAACCAAAGCAATCCTAAGATAAAAGAACAAGTCTGGAGGTATCACACTCCCTGAGTTCGATCTATACTACAAGGTGACAATAAACAAAACAACATAGTATGGGCAAAAAAACAGACACACAGACGAATTGAATAGAATTGAGAACTCAGAAATAAATCCATATATGTTTAGGCAAATCTTTTTTGACAAAGGAGGCAAAAACATGCAATAGAGAAAAGAAAGCCTCTTCCATAAATGGTGCTGGGAAAACTGGAAAGCCATGTAAAAAAGAATGAAACTAGACTGTTATGTGTCACCATATATCAAAATTAACTCAAAATGGGTCAGAGACCTAAACATAAGACCTGAAACAATACATTGCAGAGAGGAAAGCATAGGTACTAAACTTATAGACCTTGAATTCAGAGAGGATTTTTATGAATTTGACCCCAAAGGCAATGAAAGTAAAAGCAAAAATAAATGAATGGGACTATATCAAACTAAAAAGCTTCTGCACAGCAAAAGAAACCATTAACAAAATGGCAAGCAACCGAATGGGAGAAGATATTTGCAAACAGCGTCTCTGGTAAAGGGGGTAATTCCAAAATATATAAAGAACTCATACAACTCAATGACAGAAAAGCAAACAATCCAATTTAAAAAATGGGCAGATGACCTGAACCGACATTTCTCCCAAGAAGACATACAAATGGCCAACAAATATAAAAAAAGTGCTCAACTTCACTAGCTATTAGGAAACTGCAAATCAAAACCACAACGAAATATCACCTCACACCTGTTAGAATGGCTATCATCAATAAGACAAGAAATGACAGCCTGTGGAGAAAAAGGAACCCTCATTCACTGCTGATATAGTCACTATGGAAAACAATATGGAGGTTCCTCAAAAAATTAAAAGTAGAATTACCATATGACCCAGCAATCCCTCTTCTGGGTATCTGTCGTGTGGGCGACCCTGCTCGCTGCACCATTTGTCGTGCAGGGTGTCAAGTAGGATGTCAGCTCCCGCTCCCCACCTTAGAACGCAGAATATGGTGAGGCCAAACAGGAACACCCATGGAGCCATAGATAGGGGAGTCATATCATTATACTCTCACTGGCGGCATCTGCCTCTCTGTAATCCGCTCTTGCTAGCCCCCATCTTTTTCTGCTAACGTAGCCACAGCAGTTATATTAGTGGCCAATGGCTCACTGGTTACAGCTGATGGCCAACTAGTCACAGCTGATAGCCATCCAATCACAGTTGATGGCCATTTACTACCTGAACCAGCACCTTTCTATGTGAGGCCGAGAGCCTGGAATCTGCTTTCTGGGGCTCTGTCCCCACAGAATCTACCCTAATAATCTGAAGACATTCACCCATAAAGATATATGTACCCCTATGTTGATTGTAGTATTATTCACAGGGTCCAAGATTTGGAAACAACTAAAATGTCCTTTGATAGACCATTGGATAAAGATGTGGTGCTGTGGGGACAAAGCCCCAAAAAGCAGTTTCCAGGCTCTCGGCCTCACATAGAAAGGTGCTGGCTCGGGTAGTAAATGGCCATCAACTGTGATCAGATGGCCAGCAGCTGTGGCTAGTTGGCCGTCAGCTGTAACCCGTAAGCCATTGGCCATTAATATAACTGCTGTGGCTACACTAGCAGAGAAAAATGGGGGCTAGCAAGGAGATGGGGGCTAGCAAGAGCGAATTGCAGAGAGGCGGATGCCGCCGGCGAGAATATATTGGTTTGACTCCCTTACTTATGGCTCCGTGGGTGTTCCTTTTTGGACTCACCATGTCCTGCGTTCTTATGTGGGGAGCGGGACCAGAGACCTCGCAGGATATCCCACACGACAAATGGCGCAGCGAGCAGGGTCCCCTACGACAGGTGTATATACACAATGGAATATTACTCTGCCAATAGAAATGTTGAAATACTGCCATTGTGACAACATATATGGATCTTGAGATTATCATGCTAAGCAAAATAAGTCAGGCAGAAAAAGCTGAGAACAATATGACTTCACTCATATGTGGGATGTAAACTGAAAGGAACAAGACAAACAAACAAAGAAACAAAAACTCGTAGACAGAGACAACAGTTTAGTGGTTACAAGAGGGTAAGGTTAGAGGCGGGAGGTAGAAAAGATGAAAGGGGGTCAAATGTGTTGTGGTGGAAGGAGAACTGACTCTGGATGGTGAACACAGAATGCAATATATAGATGATGTATTATGGAAATGTACACTTGAAACATATAATTTTACTAATCAATGTCACCCTAATAACTTTAATAAAAATAAAAAAAATAGAGAAATTATTCTGGACGATCTGTGTTTACCCAGTGTGTTCACCTGAGCGCTTACAAGCTCCAGAAGTAATGGGACTCATTACATTTTAAAATACTATCTTATACCAGGGGTGCCCAAAACAATGTACGCACATGATTTCTATTCATCTTTTGTTATCAGTATATGTTGACTGTTACAATTTTAATACACTTTTTTCTTTCTTAAATGTGTATACATTTTTTTGACACCCTCTCTGTTTTTGTAGGTTACAGTAATACATCCTTTTACAGATTTGATCCATTCCTCTTCATTTTTTCCTTTCAGCACAAAATAAGTTTCTATATTTTACTTATATTTTCTCACTTTACATATTTGCAAACAATACTGAATTATGAAATGAAAGTTTTACTTTGTTTTTGTTAATTGCATCACCAAGTACTGAACTGATCCATTTGTATTCATCATTAAACTCTAATATAGCTTTAGTTAACCCTTTTTTAAAAAGAATTTCAAAAGCCTGTATTCATTTTGTTTTTAGTATATTTAACTCCATTCTTACCTATTTACAACACTTTTTGCCTTTCTTTTATAGTTTATTATTGCATTGAACAGTAATATATGCACATTAAAAAATGAGAAGTAAGGAAAATTACCAAAATGAAAAGAATTCACAATCCAAATAACCTTTTCTATTTTTCACTGACATAATTTTTAATTTTTGTATGATCATATTTTGTAAGATTTTCAAAGCAAATATTAAATCTGTCTGAGATTTTTCTAGAAGAAATTCCTACCTGTAATTATAATTTTTCCATAATGAGAAACGTCAGTGTGTTACAATTTTTTTTTCTAATTTCAACTAAATGTCATTTTGAGATAGAGCACTGACCCCTCCACATTCTTAAATAATTCTTGATGTGGTCATTATATCAAGTGTGATTTGTTTAAATTGTCTGTTTTTAAGGTATTTGTGAGAAGTTGTAGTATATCAGTTCTCTCATATAGTAACTTTCCCATTCTTTGCTTATTAACTGTAATTCACATCCCATTGCCTAGAATATATCTGTGAAAGTATTAATATTTTAAGTTAACCTCAATTTTTAAAAAATTGCTTTGATTTTCATAATGACACAAACAATTATAATGATGAAGATTTATTAAAAAATTATTTTATTTATAGTAAGCATTTTAGCTACACCATGTGTCTTCCTCCTTTGGTGAATTAAAGACCTTCTTTAATGATATTTTCTTACCCTATCTCCTACCATCGAATTTGGTAACTTAAACATTTACATTACGGACATAACCAACAATCTGGTCTTACCTCCTCCATCTCTTCCATTTCAATACCTGTGTTTTGAAAATTCACCAGCATTTCAACATTTTGGATCTTAGCAACCTTAAGATCTATATAACTTCAAGAAAAAATAATCCGCAAATTAGACCCTGTAGTAGTCCCCTGTTGAGGGACTACATTCTCTCTCTCTTTCTCTGTCACACACATACACACACACACACACACACACACACACACACACTCACAAACATTACAAAATATAGAATATAGGATTTTTGACATACCGCAATATCCCAAAGGATATGTCGAGAAGATGCTGAATTTGCTTTGAGTGTATTGTTTGGTCATGAATAACATGGAACATTCATTATGGATCTAAAGCTATACATATGCATTCTAATTAATATATTTGCAGATGTACTTTAAGGTTCTGAGTGAGTTAATGTTTTCCTTTTTCTGGAAGGTTTATTTCCTTTAGTGAAACAATCACTGTCATTTTGAGTTCCTATGAGAGGTTAAGAGCTGTTAAAATGACAATCTGATGGTGGGGTGGGTTATATTTTGTACCAAAACATGACGCTAAGCATCTTACCTCATTTAATTATGAATGGAATTTTGTATTCTGTAATTCTAAAAATAACATCACATAAAATAATTATTATGATTTTCAGTTGATCACAGCTGGAATTTTAAATATGTATCTCTGAATCTTTACATATTTATATTTTATTTATATTTAAGTAGATATCGGAAACATCATAACTTTATTTTTCCAGTAATAGCTCCTTCATTAATTTTTAGATCTTGAGTCGCAAACTTCAAATTACTGATTTTTTTTTCTGTTTCTAGAGATTATTCTTAAGGGATTGGGTCCTTTATAACTTAGTTAACACTGGTCAACCTTATAGTTCGATGTTAATTAAAAAGCTTGATATGTTTCCTGAGGTGTTATCTGACACTATACAAGTTAACATTTTTTCTCTGCGTAAACTGTTGAATTTACATATATATGTATATATAAATATATATATATGTCAATGTATATATACATATACATATATGTGTATATATATATATTTGTCCCTCTCTCTCTCTCTCTCTCCATATATATATATATGTTTATATATGTATATATATGTATATGTATATATACGTATACACTTGCAAATACTTCTATGCAATAGGATAAAAAAGAAATGAGCGTCTATCTAACTTTCCACTTGAAAGATGTAGACTTCCAATTAGCTGAAGGAAAGGAATTTTTACCAGTAGAAAGTAGTAAGCAAGTTTTAAAGATGTTTACTATCTTGGAATTATATTTTTAGTTACTTTGTGAATAAAACTAATAGGTATTGAAAATCAATGTTAGATGCAGTATTTATCTCTGTAATTTTCAATTGCTTATTTTTGCTACTATTTTTCTGTCTTACAAAAGCTGTTGAAGGGTGGATTGTTTTCACTCTTTATTATACCTAGGAATTAGGACCAAGAATACTAGATAGAAGAAAAGGCAAAGGTAACCTGTTACTAGAGATTATGAAGACCCTGCTCTATCAGTGGGAATTCTGGAGTTGTCTAAACTAGGAAGCTAATCGTAGATGTCATTTTTTTTTTTTTCCTATGAGCATTAGGAAGCTTTTGTGATAGGAGTTGAAAATGTATTTTATTTGGCTAATGTCGAGTTTATTCTGTGCCTAAATATTTTACTTATAGGAGATGTGGAGGAAAATCTTTTCTAATTTATGAGTAAAACACTGTACTGATCCAAAAAATGCCACCTCTGTTCTTTAATGAATGATGCTTGCCTTCCCGTTACCAGTAGCAAGGACCTTTTAATTCATAACTTGAGAAGCTTAGAGAATCTTAACACTGATTTTAAAATCCATTAAGTCACAGCAAACCCTCTTTATTGGCATTCACTATGGAATTTTAAAGAGAGGGAAAGAGTAGACCTTGGCTATTTAAAAACGAGGTGAGGAGTAATAGCTGAACCTAAACACATTTTGGCCAATTAAATGTGTGCTTATAATTAGCTCTGCAAGGTATTTGTCCTAAACCATGACTAATTTAACTTTGGGCAGGTAAATAAAGAAAGCATTTTCCTTTCAGTTTTACCTGTGCTGAGTTTCTGTGCCATGACACAGAAGTTAGTGGCATGTCCAGCAACATGCCAATCCCTGGGAGTTGAGTGCAGGGAGCTAAGAGGAGGCTAGACACAATGAAAGCTATTGCTTTCTTCTTTCCAGGTAAGAGTCTCTGGGAGCTCATCCCTGGGGCTCCTCTTAGTCAGCTTCTCCTCTTAACTCTCTCTCCTCCCTTATCCAGCCACAGGGCAGCAGTGATGCATTAATGGCTCAGTGCTGGGAACACCATGGTGTGCTTGATGGTATTCAGAAATCCTTATCCTCACAAGCTTTTGCTGTGCAGTTCATTTTCTAACAAAGGACTAGACACAAAAATGTGGATGCCAGTGAAAGAGAAGAGCAGGGGGTGAAAGACCACTTTGTAGCAAATGAATTACATTCAAAGTCAATTTTTAACTAATTCTCCCTGTGGCTATTAAAAGAGCTAGTGTTACATAGAGTCACAAACCAGTCCCCAGAAAATGAGTATCAGTGAGAGATCCACTTCTGGGCATAATGCATCCTCTTTAGAGAAAATCATTCGTGAAGTCCATATATTAAGTGTGTTCTCACTATTCTGAGACAGGTTTCAAAAATACATCAGAAAAGAAAGAAAAACTGTTGGATTTATTCATTTTAAAGAGACTATAAATTGACCTCCCACTGATGACAGAGTACCCAGTAGAGGAAAAGAAAACAACAAAGAAATTTCACAGCCAACAATAGAGATTGCTTTAGTTCAATTTCCTCTCATGTACAGGATCTTGCTTTATATTTTAGTCGCATAATACATTTATTAGGAGAAAATTCAAGAACATTATCAAACAAGTGAAAAAATAAAATCCTAGTGCTCCTGGGCACAAAACATTTTTTACGTCTTTGCCCTATTAGCGGCAATATAAACTTTACCGTCAACTATTTTATTTGTTAAGTCCTTCCTTCTTTCAATCCTCCTTTCCCTCTTTCCTTTATGAAAGGCCCTATTCTAAGCTATGGGACATGTTAGGGAAAGCTAAATTTCTTTTCCTTACAGAGCTTATACTAATAGTTTCATTTGTTAGCCTTTACTTTTAAATTGGGGTCTCCCACCCTTAATTCTATTGCAACATACGTTGACAGCATCTACTTTAATTGCACCAGAAAGGAAAGTCTCAGAAATGTGCCTTTATTTCTGCAGTTA
This sequence comes from Rhinolophus hipposideros, assembly GCF_964194185.1. Classification (NCBI taxonomy): domain Eukaryota; kingdom Metazoa; phylum Chordata; class Mammalia; order Chiroptera; family Rhinolophidae; genus Rhinolophus; species Rhinolophus hipposideros. Next base: position 31,019,145 of record NC_138055.1, read on the forward strand.
TCTAGTCTATTAGCTGCTTTGTAGAAACTTCTTGGAGGTGACCTCTTCAAGATATGCACATCTTGCCACCAACAATCCATAAGAGACTTTGAAATGGGGTGTGAGAACTTGCAACATTTTACTCAGTGTCTTGGGAGACACCATAATCACGACCCCTTAAATTTATTGTCTTTGCAGTCAACTTGCTATGGGAAAGGGAGACTTTGGAGTTAACTCAGCAGCTTCTGCAAATGAATGTTCCATGAGAGTATTACTGCAACCCCCAAGAGGAGGCATTAGTCTAGCTCTTCATTAGCAGGGGTGAGAAAAAGCTGTCCTCTGTGTTCCTGGATGGGCAGACTTTATTCCAGTAGGGGTTTCTCTCTGGAATTCAATTCTCTGAAATTCTTAGTGCTCCCAAAGTCAGACTTGTCTTTAATGGAAACGGGCTAAGGGGAATCTGAAAATGTCATGTGCAGAGTTTTATTTTTCAAGGAGACCATGGGTTTACAAATTGTGAGGGGGAAAAAAAGATTCCTTTAAGCAGAATTAAAGTGCAATTGTAAAAGTCTAACACATTGCAATTCGACAATGTGCACTAACTGATAATGCTACCCACTTGACTTATTTACCAATTTAAGGTTATTCTATAATCTCCCTGTGAGCTTCGCAACATAACAGAAAAACTGTGTGTGTGTGTGTGTGTGTGTGTGCGCGCGCGCACGTGCATGTATAGAGGTACTGATCTAAACAACAAATAACTTTCCACAATGCTTAAGAAAATACAACTAAGAACCCCTTCCTCACCTATTTTATAGCAATGATATTTGTGTAAAGGTAATTTTTTTTGAAGTTAAATTTTAGTGCAAGGTGTGGGTGAATAAAATGCAACTGAAATTTCAAAAGCATGTAAATAATGTTTAAAAAATAATTGATACAAGAGAGAAAATATGGATGAAAATACTGAAAGTGTTCAAATCTAAGTAAAGTGAAAGTGAAACCTAAATAGAAAAAAAAACACTCAACATTTGATATAAAAGTATTTAAAAGACACAACTTGATTTGCTAATCTATGTATTCCTAAGTTTAAAAAATCACCAAAATCATTCTAAAATAATTTTATCTTTTTATCACTACAAAAATATGCTGGTAATAGTGAATCAGAAATGCAGAATGGTTTTCCTTTATTAAACTTTTACATTCCTTATAGTTTAGTGTAGTCACACAGCAACCTAGCAGTCTGTCCCCTCCAATCTGTCCCTCATTGGGGTTGAGTTTATGCTACTCTAAGTCTCCATGTTTGGTCCTTGTAAGCAGGGTCTGCAGTCAAAGACGGGTAAGATTTCTCATGGGAGAAACAACCTAAGCCAGATGGGACCCCCCTAGGACCCCCATGAGCTAATGTAAAGTTAGGAGGTAGCTGTGCCCCTCCTCTTCTGAGAAGCTGCTGACGCATGCCTCAACTGTTGTCCTTTACCCTCAGGTGTAATGGACCCATTAACACAATAGCATCTCGCCCTCCTGTTTGGCTCATGGGATAATCTTATCTTGTGAGACTTGTTCCCCCAGGGATTGTATGCACCACACCTTGGTCATTTGGGGGATGGTATGCATTGGTTGCTTTGGGACGATTATGGGATTTGGAATAAATGATTATTGTGTGGTGTAAGAGATTCACAGACCCTGCCCCTAATCATGTGATCTCTATTGTGAAAAATCAATAAATACCCACGGTGACCCAATTCGGGGCTCCAGTCCCTTGAGGCTGTGAGTCCCTTGGTCCTCTGTGATTTAACTATATTTGAGTCTCTTGTCTCTTTATGAGAGTTTAACTCTCGCCGCCTCCCTTGCCTTCTCATGGCTTGTGTTGTGCAGGACGCAACAGTTTAGAATTTTTGAAATATCTAATTTATTAGACATATTCTATATATACTAGTTAGAGAAAGAAATTTTGATTGGGACTTCTATCTATACCTAAGATGGATATTGGAAGGAATGTTAAACTCAAATCAGTCATATCATTGTGATTCTTTTTTTTTTACAACACTTGTAGAAATAGGCTAATGAATAAAGCACAGCAGTAAAAAACATCCAGTAGTGATTTCTGTCAGTAAAATAATTACAAAGCGTCTACTCATCATTATGCTAGATTTGAGATTTTACAGAGATCTGTACAAATTCTCATGCTCTAAGAACTTAAAAACTAAAGAGATGAATTGCCATATTAATTTTGTATGTTGTTTTTTTTTTTTTTATACCACTGAATATTTTTAGAAGTTGTGGTTTGAAAAACAAAATAAAGATCCTCCATAAGGTCAATGAGAGGTGGCCCTCCTGGCTCTGTTTGAACAATTCTAAGAGTGGGGAATTCACTGCAACACAAGGGAAACTGATCCTTTAATGAAAGTCTCTGAAAAGTCTCTCATCTTCTAACCAATAGACCAAATTTTATTTTCTAAAGCAATTATATCAAATTTATTATATCTTGTCAACTCAGAAGCCACTTGTCCTAGTTTTCTTCCCTAAATTTCCAAAGCTCTCGTGTAATTTTAATAAATCCTCTGATTTTTATATTACATCTTACATTATGGTAGCTATGAATTTCCAAAGTTTATATCCCATTTGTTTCAATAAGCTAAGAGGTTGCCCTTTGATCCCTTTCCACGACATAGCATGTTAGCACTTTTAGAAACCTCTATGCTTTTCTCTTTAGTGTACATTCTTCTCTCCCTTGCCCACCTCTTTCTCTCCACTTCGAGGTTTTGGCCTCTATCATGGTTTCTGGCCTAGTCTCCATTGGACTGGAAGCTTGGTTGGTACTGTTTCTTCCCTTCTTTGGCTCAGCGGCACATCTAAATACCATATCTGGTCACAACTCCCACAGTCTCCCACACATATCTACAGTCTTCGCATAAAATCTGGTTGAAGGAATATGACAAAAATCAGAGCTCAGGCATCCTAGATTTCTCAGAGAGATTTCTGAATAATTATTCCATGAGTTCCATATCCCAGGGGTTCTATTTGTCCCTGTCTCTTGGACTGAACAGAATAGTGGCCTAGGTCTGCTGAGATTTCCTATCTGTGGCAAATGATAGCTTATTCAAGCACAATGGAGAGGATTTCATGCTGAGCTTGTGAGTGTACCTCTTCCAACTGCCCATTGACAGTCTTCTTAGGCTCATGTTCAGGCTTCTCATGGAAGCTTTCCAATTAAAAAGTTCATTTCCAGGTTTTTGAAATATTTCATGCATCAAAATATTTCCCCTCAGGTGCTTGGCATCTAATTAAATGCAAAGTTCAAAGTGGAAAGGATACTCCACCCACTGGTATCATTGTAGCTGCTAGACAGAGAAATTCACCAGTGCTGGAGACACTCATTTTCCCTTAAGAGATGTCTGTAATATCACATAATAAACTATAAGTTTACAGGGAGTCAATGTGCATCAACTTTCTGAATGGGTAATGTCTTTCCTTTCCCTAAGTGGGTTGTACTATTGTTATAAGTCTATTGAAACATCCATTCTAGCAGCATTGAGGTCTATTTCTGTGACCCTACTCACCATGGGATAAACAAATTTTAGACTCAGAATATGAAGAGAGGACAGAGTTACTGATCCATACAAGAACAAGACTAAATGACTAGATCTATATTTTTGTTTCAAGAAGTCTTCAAATGGACCCAAATGATAAACTTATGTGAGTCCCTGAAATGCCTATCATTTCTAAACAGGTGACTCAGCTCCAGAGAGAAGCTGCTGATGAGATCGATTTTTGAGGTTTTTGTTTTTTTTTCCCTAATGACTCATATTATATTCATTGGATGAAGGATTAACTCAATGGGGAAATATAATGGTCCTTACCCTCTAACTCACTATAGTACCGTGTTTCCCCGAAAATAAGACCTAGCTGGACAATCAGCTCTACTGCTCTTTTTGGAACAAAAATTAATATAAAAGCCAGTATAAGATTAGATTAGATTAGATTAGATTAGATTAGATTAGATTAGATTAGGTTAGAAAGACTGGGTTTTATATTATAATAAAATAAGACTGGGTCTTATATTAATTTTTGCTGTAAAAGATGCATTAGAGCTGATTGGCCGGCTAGGTCGTATTTTCGGGGAATCATGGTAGTACGTATGTAATGAAACTCATCTGTGGGTTCCTCCTCTCAGACTGAAGTTATTGCTAGAGACTTAGCATAACTGGTCACTTTGAGGATCAGGCCATAGTGCACTGGACCCAAATTTCCACCTGACCTAAAGCTGAGTTCATATGGAGGAGCTCTGCCGATGGACAGTTCCAGGTTCATGTCCATGCTACTCATCCCATGCAACTACATGTAGGAGAGCAAGTTGAGATGCATGCCACTTATTGCCAATTGTGTTTGGCCTCTCCTACTTAAACGTCCACTAATTCTAATCTCAGTCCCCTCTAGTCTCTTAGTTGAATTTTTTAAGCAGCCACATAATACTGCAGGTTTATATTGAGCTTGTGACAAACTAAACCATGAGTACTCTTTTGTAAAACTTTCTGTTAATCCAAATCTTCATACATCCTCTTCCTGTCAATTTGTTTTTCTTTTTAAAGTAAAAAGTTTACATTGATATTTGGATCGTGCACTCAGTCACCTATGAGCCATCATTTCCATAATTGCCTTTCTTTTATATTATGATAGCTGTGGTCATTTTCCCTTTACATGTAATTTATTGTTTTACCAATTAGTTTTGTTTGGCCAGACTGGTTTGACAGATATTTAATAGTACTTGGGATTAATTAGAGAGAATTCCTCAGCTGTTCCTTGTAATTCAAAAGATAAACATGGAGCTCTTATGGCTTAATACTGCCCTTCTAGTCAAAAACCAATTTTGCGTAGCCCTGCTCCAAGATGGCCAGAGACTGAGAGAAATGGTGTGGCAAAAGTAGCTTGGACATACTTTTCCTCAAGTGCATATTTATCGAGAACCAGTATTACCAACAAAATATCTCTACCTTACATAAAGACACTTTCATCAAAGGAAACATTATAGAAATAATTCTTGACTATCCATCTGAGTGCAATGAAGAGAAAAATTGAACAATTATATCAATGAGAATCACCAGTGAGCAAAATTCTGCCTGGAAAAGACTATAGCTTCAAGTCATGGAATTTTGGGGTCAGCAGTAGGCTAAGTATTCACTCAATTTGATCATTTTCCCATATGGAGCCAAGCAGAATAGTTTCATGAAATGACAATAAAGTATTTCTTCAAGACATTTTACTTAAAATATATTCAAGAGGACAAGGGTTGTACAATATAACTCTCTCTGACAATTACTAGCACACAGATGATTCCTTATGAAAAGGTAATATACTTTAAATACACTAAAAATACTTGCAGAACTGCTAGCACATCATGGGAAAACTTTGAAAAATGTGTTCAGAAAAATCTATTAGCCTATATTCTGTTGCTTTTATTTTGCATATTGTTTATTGATTTAGACAATGATGTAATTCTCATTCTATAGGTCTCATACCTGTTTTGTGATTTCTTCCTTTCATTCTATAAACATCAAATTTACTCATTCTATACTATCGTAAAATTAAATCATTTCCTTCATTCTATTCAACCAATTTCTACATAAAAATGGAAATTCAATGACATTTTGCGCTATATTCTTTATAATTTCACTTACAACTTTTCTTTTTTCTGCTAGGTTTTTGTATTTGTTTGTCGGTATAGTTTTTTTTCTCTTAATGCTTTCAAGACAGAATTATATATATCAAGACCTAATAAACTACCTGACATATAGTAAGTCCTTAATAAATATTTGTATGAATCATTCTAGATTATAGTTTGATAGTGTTTACCCATTAAATCATCACGACTAGATTTTTATTGATTCATACTTCCTGTCACTCACCCCTCAAATCCTATTTAAATACAATTTGAATACCTGGGCAAAACTATTAGATTACTGTTATAAATTACTGTTTCTCTGGACAATGTTTAAGAACTTAACTACTGTGATTTATTTCTCATCAGAGAACAGAATATTTCCTTGGGATCATTATAACATATGCCCTGGGCAATTTTCCAAGTTGCTTTGCTAAATATTTTCAAGTGAATTTGATATACTATAAACTTTAGTATAAATTGTAATTAATTTATGCACAATCACCAGAATCATCTGAACCATCTTATTTATTTCTGCCACCTTTATTATCCTCCATATATTAAAGAAATGATAAATATGATTGATATTTTAGCAAATATTCTCAGATTTTGGTCATAGACATAGGTTGTCATGAAAACTAAATGAAAGGATTGATGTTCCGTTTTAATACACCACCTAATTTCCATTGGAACTATAACTTCTTTTAGGCCTTGGGCATGTGGACCAGTTCTATTTTCGTGGATTCATTGGGTTGTCAAAAGTTAAGGGCAGTGACTTGACAAATCATCTTCAGGAGAAGGTGAGTTTAAGAAACATATTTGCTCTCATGGCTTCACATAGTTAAAATAAAGGAAGAGAAATGTTTGGTGTGAGTGTGCCCTGCTATGGAAAGGTGTCCTGCCCAGGATGAGTTTTCATTTTGTCCCCTGAGCTGCTGGGACAGGCTCCGGCCACCTGAAACCCTGAACTGGAATAAGTGAGCTGGAAAATAATGATCTTACTTTTTAAAATAAATCTTTCTTAAATGTACATGTAGCTCACTTTTATTTTAATGCTTAATACTAGAAATGTTTTGGGTCTTTATTTGAAGTTTGGTGATGTTTTGGGGATCAGAAATATGCCGTGGAAACTTAACTCTTGTTTATATCAATTAGCCCATGGTGAAATTGATCCGTTATATATCATTTCACTTAAAGCTGCCATTTCCAAATACCTATCAACAAGTAAGGACTTACTGTAATACCACAGCTGCCTGCCCAAATACCACTACAGAGCACATATTACCACACAATAATGTCAAGCCCCTGACAGCATGCCAAGCCTTGAGGGCAGAGACCCGGGGCCCCTAACCAAGCAGAGCACCAACTAGCAGATATTAAATATTGTGCTTAGGGTGTTCCCTCGGCCATGGGAACGTCCATACCGTCATGTCTGATAGCTCTATTCTGCCACTCACAGCATGTTCTCTGTAGCTTATGATGTGCAGATTTTTAAAAAGGCAATTGTATCCACATATCTTTACAAATAGACCCCCTTTCAGGTATCATCTAAGGTACGGTAGGTACATCCAAGGGCTTAAAAACAGTCAGGCATTGCTGCGCACAATGTCACTCAAAGCTCTGGAAATCTATGTTTTCCTTAACTAATTTCCTTCTCTCCCTTTTCCCTCTATGTCTCCACAGTGCATTCTGCAATGAAAAGTGGACACACGTCCCAACAACCCTTCTGAAATTTTCCTCCACCTTGCCTTACCTATACCTTGGCTTTCTCCTGAGGACAATTTCTATATGATCTTCTCTAAGGGTGTTATTCATTTCTTCAAACATCAGAAATAGGAGGAGGAGGGTATCAAAAACAATGCAGGTTCTGGATCATTCTTTTGTGACTTTCTTTTAAAAATTAACATGAAAAAACACTGCCTTGACATGTATGCTCCCTCTGGTAGATCTACGGCTTCCTGTTTCCCACCTACTTTCTGGATTCACCACTCAAAGCAGTTTGTTAACTGGCATCCTGTCTTTTTCTCCACCTTAAGATTTTTGTCATCATCGCAGAAGATTCTGATATCCTGATCAGTGACCTTATATAAATAACCTGATCAAAGCTATATTTTTTTAAGTTTCAAAGCCATTAAATCTTACTGCTAGTTTGCTATCTTGAAGAAATGGCATCTAATAATTAGCTATGTCCAGCTGCTTTATATTATCAAATAAAACAAACAAAAAACACAAGTGAAATAAACTTGATCACTTAGAATCCAATGTCTTATGGTGAAAATATATTCCTTTAAAGAGAATGAATTAATACTTCCATGGTATTAATGCCTCAAACTGAAATGTATTCCTTTAAAGGATTAGATTAGTAAAAGCAACTTCCAAAAATCCAAAATATTTTTTTCTACTTGGTCTTCAGTTAGTTCAAGATACATTGTTGACAATAGATAAATTATCACCTCTTGGTTCAAAAATTTAGGCTTTCCATAACATGGCTAATTGAAAAATAGATGAGCATTGCTAGCCTTTAATAATCATCTCACAAAATAAATATCACACATACACGCATTTTGTTATTTAATTATTTAACACAAAGAGCTAGAGTCTTGCTACTGAGAATGAACAATGCCTTTTTAGTTCATTTCTACTCATTTTAATGACTGATTTAACATAGTTTTGATCATTAGGCAACTGTTCTAATATTTGCTATCTAAGAATAAAGTATTGAATTTTAAAGCAAGGATATTAAATTTTAAAAGCGGTCAGGATATTTCCCAACCTTCAAATATGTAATCCAGAGAGGAGATATTTAATGACCTAACCATATTCTAATTATTACATATGGAAATAAATATAAAAAATATTACTATGATAAATAGTTGGTTTTCTGCTTATTGAGCTTTTTATTTATTCTTATTTGAACTGGGTTGTGTTCTGTCATGTATAGACATTCTAAACGATTTTATTCAGAAATATAGTCTCTCTCAATCTCCCTTCCGCTCTGCCTCCCTCCCTTCCCTCCTTGCTTCCCTCTCTGGCTATCTGCTTATTCTTTTATCAATCTGTCTGTTCATAGATACGAATAATATATATCAGAATTTTATACATACATATATTTTTTCCTTGAAACATGTTTAATAATTTATTTTGCCTCATACATCCTTTATGTTCATATTTTCCTCCTCCTCCTTCTTTAGTACTACAGGATTTATTTTTAGACACCATAGGTGGTGTGATCAGAGCCATGCGTGGAATGGATAACTACTGTCAGCACTAATCTGGGGAGCAGGCTACTGCAATAGGTCATTAGGAACTGGAGGAACGTGAGCATGCAGAGGAGATAGAATTACTTCAAAAGTAGGATCATAACATTTGGCCAGTAATGAGGGAATGAACACAATTTAAAATAGCTGGCGTTTCAAGTCTTAGAAACTGGATGATTAGTGATATTCTTACCAGACATGGAAAAGATTGGAGCACACTTATAAGGAAAACCAATGCACCCACTTTGGAATATGTTATACTGAGGTGCTTTGAGAGTATGCACATGGAGGCATTCACTATAATGGGAACATTTTCATATAAGACTATAAGGATGGTTTGAGAAAATGTCTTAGGAAATGGGTTAATGTCACTACTCCTCTAAATTAGAAAATAATATCTTCAAACTGAACAAATAATAGACTGAAAGTATTTTTATGGAACGATACTGATTTTAGAAGGTGACATTGAAAATTAGGAAAATTATAAAACCAACTTAAAATACTCAAAGCAAACCAGAGAACTCATACTAAAATGGCAGGGCTAATTTCTTCATAGTATTTCTATTTAAAGCATACTGAATTTGTATTTTTGACATGATTTTTCACAGAGCCAAATTAAGTCTTAAATATTTTTGTTTATGAATTTCATGCATTCATTTCAGCAATTTAGGTAGGCTTCTAAATAAAAAAATCACATGATGTAACTATTTGTATTTCTATTTATATACATTGTTTTCATCTCGAGTTCTTAATCTCCCATTCCAAAAGACACACACACATGCACAATCAAAGAAAATGTTTAAGAAACTAAACAAAATTGTATTTGCCACACATTTAAAAAAAACACAATGTGAAAGCTTTAAAGAAGGTTCCTCCTGAAAAACAATCATGACAAAAGAGTACTTGAATGACAATAAAAAATAAATAAATAAAACCAGAGAATTAATCTTTGTCTTTACAAACACTGGCTGATGCTAACACAATTGCAGAAACTGTGCATTTAAAGCTACATTTTATAAAACTTCACTGGCAAAAATCAATAGGAAGCTTTAGTGGGTAGAATATGTGTAATAGTAACAAGTAGAAAGGTTAGTGTAGAAGTTAATGGTTCTATCAGGAATAAAACCGAGTTAAAATGTGAAGGAAAGGTCTCCCACAAGTGGCTCGTTAACCTTTTAGAACCCAAGTGTATCCTCACGGTAAAGATTAAAACAAATCTGACCCAGAGTTTCCTAGTATTTGCTAATACTCCAGCCATGCACAGCACTATGCACATTTCTGGTGATAGAATTATTTCCTTTAAAATTACATGTTAGTGCTAAAAACTAAAACGGCAGAACTAGTTTGCAGAGGGCATTAGTAAGCTCACACCATGAAGTTGGTTTTGTTGCTTTTTTATTTGTTTTCCTTCAAGTCTTTTTTGCATCTGAGATAGCTGCAGACACAGTCATGTTTTTAATGACTTATCAGTACTTATCTCAGGCTTCTGTTAATTTTAAGCTTACTCCTAGCATTGATTGAATATTGAGAAGGGTGGAGAAGTTTTCAGACCCTATTTGCATCATTCAGATAAATAAAACAGTATCATTATCTTTTTTTGAATAAAAATATATTCTATGTCCTCTAAATCACCTGGAAAAGTGTTTTGGAGAAGGGTGAGGATTTGATCTGCATTGTAATAATTCAGAGATATAATTATGGTAATAAAAAAAAACACAATTACAAACACGTTGGCATTAACACTAATTTTATGTCCTTGGATAAAATTTAGTCATAGGGTCATCCCCTTGTTTTCTGTAATCATCCTTTATTATATTTTGATCATAACAAAATAATTTAAAAACATTCTCATGCCTAACTTCCCTCCTTGCAAAATATCCTTTCTGCTACCCTTGTTCTCCTTGTTCCCTCTCTCAAATATTTCTTTCTTTCCTTTCAGCAAATTTCAGGGTAGAAGTTTAAATGAGCAGCTGCCACAGCAGGCACTGCCAGTGTTCTCTGGCCAACCAACCAACAGGGGGTACTCTTGTACAGGATGGCTGGCTCCCCTTTCGAGACAGAACTAACCTCTGTGACAAATTCAGAGTCCACCAGCTTGGGGCCTGAAATCCCAGACCTTACTTTCCTTCCAAATTTTCCAGTTGGTAATCTAACCTGCTGGGCTGATTCCTTTCAAATTTCCATATAATCCAAAAATGAAGTAATTTTTCTTTCTTCCTCTGTTTTTTTTTTTTTTTTTTTTTTTTTTTCAAAGAAGGGAGAATTCAGTTCACAATTAGGGGAGGAATAGTTTTTGGATTCTATCCCCTACATGAAATCTGTTATAAATATGTCCTGCCAAAATCCTGAACAGTGATGTGCCAGTTTTGTAATAGGTTTAGTTCTCTGGTCTTTTTCTCTAAGTCCAAATTCTCTGTCATTTTATAACATTTTGTCCTTGAAAACCATTCTCCCCCCACTCCCGCCTCAAACACACACACACACACACACACAATTTTCTTTTTAAAAAGATGATGTGGTATGCATGTTTTAAGCCATCCTATCTGTGACAGCTGAAGACAAAAACGTCAGCCTGAGTTTTGGCACCATTTGGGCCTCTGTCTTGTAATCTCATTTGTGCCTGTCCTAGAACTGTTCTTATTCACCAGAATTCTTATCTCGTAGCCACAGCCGAGGGCAGTATTGTGGCTTTTCGAGCACAATCGATGCACTGGCGAAAACAACATCCAGATCTCTGTTAGAGCAGACACCATCTTTGGAATTGACTGATGTTGAAAATTGCTGAACCCCTTAATCTGTTTCATTTCTCTTGCTTGAATGATGGTGTGAACAGTGTCACTTCAGAGAACAATGGTTCTGGCTCTCTGACATGTTGATTTTCATCGGTGCCATGATGTGATGGGCATATAAACTTTATATAGTCGGTCAATGGTAATAAGGCCTTCTACAAAGAACACCGTTTACTGTGTAGTGTTCCTCTCACTTGCCAGCAAGCTTTGTCTGGAAACACACAGCGGACTTCATGAAACCTGGAGTTAAATGAGAACTTTGATTTTGCTGCAGTAGTTTTAGTTTTTAAATACTTTTGTTGTGCTTCTTTCACATACTTTTAAACACAAAACTTTATTGGATCTTGATGCTTTGGAAGCAGATTTTTTTTTTTTTAAAGAGTCAAGATTCTAATTTTCTCTTTGATTTGAAACTTACCTTTTTATTATTGATAAGCTTTTATGCTTTTGTGCTGTATATTAAATAATACAGAACTCATTTATAATAAAATAGTCTATCATGAGGTTAGCTCACAGGATCCATCACTCTAAATTGTTGCCTAATTCTATTTTTATGGCCTGAACAATTATATGAATTGTTGGTAACTTGAGAATATGTTTACCATCTAAAGAGTGATTACATTAAAACTAAACCCATATGATATTTACCTATTATTATTGAGACCTTTTTTTTATTAAATATGAACTTATTTATGTCTATAGTACATAAAACCCAGGTGGTAATCTATTATCATCAAAGCCATCATCACAAAATCTAAAAATTGTATCTAGTTTACAACTCTAACATATAAAGTCAAAGAAATTGACCGAATTTTTAAGATTTGGAAATAAAGGCATAACGTTTTTCTGCTACACACTAAATGAAGTTAGAAATAAATGCTTAAGGACATAAAAGCTCTGATGTTACCTGAGAAGTGTTTTTGTTGTTGTTGTTGTTGTTATTGTTGTTCCTTTTAAGATATGAGGTCAATTTTATCAATTTTCAGTATTTGCAAAACCTCTATATGGGTGACACTCTTACTTGGACAGGCTTCTTATTTCATGGTGTAGAACAGGAATTAATTATCATGCTTTGCTTAGTTGATGATCTCATCCAGAAGTCTAGAATCTTATATCTTATGTGATAGTCTCCCCTTATAACTGTGAAGTTCCCCTTATAACTGTTCTTAACTCACTGTCACACAATGAAAAGGAAACTGTGAGTATGACAATAGAGGGACTCACAGTCTCAAGGGACCTGACAGTATATGATCACAGTAAGAGAGATGATCTCAATGAATTAGACTCAACAATAAGAAAAGGGACAAAATCTCAAACAGAATTTCAAGATACTGGAAGTAAAAAAAACTGCTGAAAAGGCATATTATCTTTCTAATTAATTTGATTCGGTATCAGATAAAAAAAATTACAACTTAAATGAAATAGAACATATAACTAGATTAGCTTTTAAAACAAAATTGGTCATAAAAATAGACTATCAATCTTCAAATTTTGAAAGATACATGATATTTATTCTGCTCATTAAATGAAAATTCCCCATTACTGATACTGTTTTATTTTTTAATGACTTACAAATATATGAGAAACAAGCTTTTGATCTCCAGTCCTTACATGCTTAGTGATCTCTATCCATATTCAGCATGGGCAACAATCTAAATATCAACCTATTATTTAGTCTTTATGTTCTCCAGACTTGACTTCACTACATATCAGTGTGTGATAGAGTGCAATGTGCTTAATCCCCGTGAGTTTTTGTTTCCTACTTTATAAAATAAGGAGAACAATACATTTCTCTACTGTGGTTCTTCAGATTGAATTTTATACTGTTTTCTTCTGTCCCTACCACCTTGTTTTATTCACTCTCTTCCCCTCCCTCCTACTCCCTACCAGTCACATGAGTATCCACCCACCACTTACATGAGTATCTATCTATCTATCTATCTATCTATCTATCTATCTATCTATCTATCATCTATCTGTCATCTATCTCTCTATCTATCCACATATATATCTATCCACTCATCTGCCTATTTACATATTACCACAAGGAATTGGAAATAGATTGCCAATATCTACAATAAATTTGAAAATAGAATACAAAAGAAAATAAAGAAGGGGACAAAAGTCAAATAAGTTAAGATATTAAAATTTAAAGGTAGTCAACAAATAGTCAATCGATTGTACAAAAAAGGAATGGAGTCTGTTTTGTATTACTATAATTTCCAACAGTGTTGTTGGTTTTTTTTTTTGGCAATTTAGAATATGTTTGCACCTAATTCCATATTACCACAATAAGCCCTGGGTTTGTTTTCACCATCAAGTGGAATTGATAGAGTTGGCAGCATGGGTATAATAAATATCCTTTTGTAAGAGAGCTATAATTTTGTCAAATATACAAAACAACAAATGGCATTTTGTAAAATAGTAGATTGCGCTTTTCCAGTGTGGAAAAAACCTTATTTCCACCTTATTTTTTTCAAAAATGAATAAAACTTCACTTTGCTGGCTATAAATGAAACATTATTTCAGCACCGATTGTCAACATTCTTTAATATAAATTAGCTAGATGACTGAGTCACTTCTCTATTTTAATTTACAGACAGCAAACAATAGGATTTGCAACATTTTACACGATAAAACAAAATAAGAGGATTTAGTAGATTCACCTAAATCTTGGATTTCTCTCATATTTGAACATATTCCCCAAAGTTTTGAATTGTGACTAAACTTAACTCTGTTTCAAACCCTAGAAAGTTTAGCTTAGTTATTCATGCTTCAGGATGTAATAAACAAACTCAATTTTAGGGTCAATGGAATTAATCTTTATTTTTTTTAGAAGGACAAAACGACCATTTTTCATTTCCTAGTTCTAGAGATTATTTGGCATTGTCTATAAAGGATCTTAAGACATGTATGGCTCCTTGGAAATATTTATAGGTAGCAAACATTCCTAAAATCATTAGCTTGATATATCTATTAATTCTTGAACTTAACACATGAAACTTTACTGTACTTTGGAAAGACATGCATATTAAATGGGCCTGTATTTTTCAAGTGTTAACACTGTTACTAGTTGTACCAAAAATCCTTTGAAAAAAATGTATTTTTATTCTTTCAGCAAAATACCATTAGATAGAAAATTTGACAATGTATCTCAATTTAAGTCAGGCCAAAATTTCAAGCAATAAAATTGTTCCCCATTTACCTCAGAGATCAAGGAAAAAATACCTAGAATCTTGGGAGAATTTCAAGTCTATATTCATGACACAGAATCCATTTTCTGGCTCAGACAACCAAGATGAATAAGAATCCAACTCTCCAGATTATTTCCCTTTATTCATCTTTTATGGCCATTTATCTATATATACCTACTTTGCAGAGTTCTTATGAAGACAAGTGGAATAGTTTGCTCTAAAGTGCTTAAACTCTTAGGAGGAAAGCATGCTATAAGAACAAATTATTATTAGCTTTATTACTGTAACAAACACAGGGGATAATTATTTTTGAGTCAAAAAGAACAAGGCAAAGTGTGATTCTGTATCAAAAATGACATGGTGGGTGGTAAATGGTTTTTACTTCTATAAAGAGCAATACAATGACTTTCACATTGCCCTGCTTATAAAACATATCCTCTAAAGACCTTGCTTCTCGTGCTCTGCTATCTTTCTTTCCCACATAAATTGGCTGACTTTACCCTTTGTATACCTGTGTAAGTTTAGCAAAATTACAGAAAATGAGTTAATTTCTTGCCAAAAGTAGATTATAAAGAATCCAAGATCTCTGCACAATAATTCACTGTATTGTATATTTTCTTTTACATTATAGATTCAATGTAAGTATGTAATTTTAATAGTAGTTTTCTTGGGAGTTTTTCTATAATTATTTTTATTTATCCTAATCCATCTGTTTAGAGACTATTCTTTTAGCTTTGTAGATAAACCACTTTCTCTTTTCATAATTAGTTCTTGAGTATTATTTTCTGCAATGTATATATTTCCTGATTAGCGTTAGTTACATATTTTGTTGGGCTCCAATTTATTGTATTTGCGGTAAAAGTAGGGGAATAATTCTATTTCCTAGGTTTGGTGTTGACAGAGAAATGAAAACTAGGTTTTGCAACTGACTATAAGTAAAAACAATGGAGAGGTTACTGGTTTTTAAAGTACAAAATAAGTCTAGAAGACTGTTCTTAGTTCTTCTCTCACTTTTTTGCTCTTCTATCTCCCTTCTTATACCTAATCTTTAATATATCGTTTTCTTATGATGCTTCTTCTATATTCGGGTTTTAGCAGGACACTCACCTATCCTCTACATTCTTCTTAGCCTTACTCCAAATATTACATAAGTTAAAACAACAGGGCTAAGTTAACACCTGAGTTATTTCTTGGAAGACATGATCTACCTACCCCTTTCTATAGATGACAGTTCTTGGTGTTAAGAAAGGTTAAAGGTAGAGAGGTGGCTGAAGGATCAAAGTATGGTATGTTTCTGCTTTCTTCCTTAACCTTAACTACTCTGGGACACATGGCAATAAAACAATAATTATCTATTATTTCCTATTCTGTTGCAGATCTCTCTCTCTCTCTCTCTCTCTCTCACTCTCACTCTCTCTCCCTGTCAAATTTAATAAGCAAATTAGAGACTGCATATTATTTGGATTTGACTCATCTTTGGTGACTGTGGAAAGAAGAGCTCACAATAAAATTATGTTCTTCCAATTTCCTTACTTCAACATTGTTTAATTTTAGAGTTTTCCAAGAAAAAAAAAATTTGATTGTTCCTGGAAGTAGTCTTTATCAAGTTCTCCTCATTTCCAAGATGATTCATGATTAACTGTCAGAATCTTTAGAGCACCTGATTTAAAGAGACAGTTGCCAATTGCTTATTGATAGTTTTAGGAAAGGTATCAATAACTCCAAGTTTGGTAGAGCCTACATGACACTGGTTAACTTCATGATAATTTCTGTAGGCAGAGTATAACCCTGTTTGGTTCAGTAGGGACTCTGAGGAGCTAATAGGTAAAAGAGTCCCATAGAAAGTATTTGTTTCAAACATCTGTACTTTATATTTTTGCAAGTAAGGTGTTTGCACTACAAGGTATTAAAATAAACAAGGTTCATTTATTTAAAATACATTTTAAAATCAGAAATTCATTTATTCTGTGTGCCATGCACTCCACTATGCTTTTGACATATACTTTTGCTTAAAACTAAAAAAGATCCCTTACTTAGTGGGCTTTACATTTTAGTATGAACAGACACTAAACAATAAATTGTTAAATAGGTAAATTAAATAGGATATGAGAAATTCACGGCCTAAAGGAAAAATAGAGAACAGAGTATAAGGTTTGGGAAGTGGGAGGTTGAAATAGTAAATATGTTGATGGATAATTCTCATGAGAAAATGAAATTGAGCAAAACTGAAAGAGTGAGGCTCTAGTTAAGCAAATGTCTAGATCAAAACAAGCAGAGAAAAATCTAGAACAAAAACCATAGGGCAGAATAATTATTTGGAAGATTCTATGAACAGTAACAAGTGGCGGTAGTGAGATGAGTATAGGGCATAGGACTTATGGAAAAGAAAATCAGGTGTCATTGGCCAATAAACTAATTTGGAATTTTACTTAGAGAATGTACAGGTGTTACAATGTTGAAGCAGAGAAGTGACATGATATGACAAATTAAAATTTGTATTCCATTGGAACGGAGTGGTCAATGTCGTTTTAGAATTATTCATCTCAATTCTTGTCACTTTACTATTTTACTTTTATTTTATGTATTTGTAAGATCATATAAAAATGGTATCAGTATATCTTTTTTTTTTTTACCCAGCACATTGTTTTTTAAATTCTATTTAAATCAAGTTTATTTTTAACCCACTTAAATCAATTAGAATACACCCAAGGATATGACCTTTAAAGGAATGTTATAGTCACCATTTTGTAAAGTAAAAGCTTTTTCATTTCCCTGCAATAATCTTATTATAGTTTATATTCAAACTATGTATAATGTCATTCCTAAGAAAATGGAAGTTAGAAAAAAAAGGAATTCTAGATCATCAAAGATACCGATATATATATCCCACAGGTTGATTTCCAGTCGCAATGGACTTGTGGTCTTTAATATTTATTCCTTCCATGTGCTCATGTGAAGTGTGTATGTGTGTTTATGTCTGTGTATTTCAGAAAGAGAGACAGACAGACACAGAGACACAGAGAGAGACATGCACAACCGAAGAAAGCGAACAGGAGAATGGAATACTGAAATGAATTAGTACATGTAAAAAATGAGCAACTTCTCTGTCTGTCCATCCATCCACCCACCCCTTCATCTATATGTAATTGTTTTTTTAGAATGGTAGTTTCTGATTTCATACTGGAAATATCAGTGCGATAAAAATTATCAAGATTCACTTGTCAGCAGGGGTAAAGTCGGGGTACCAGGATACAACGGTGGAATGTATTCTTTTACTCAAATCAGAAGAAAGAAAAAATTATTATGAAAAAGCAAGTAGGAAAAGTTGGTTTTCTTCAACCATATCAGTATGTGACCTTTTTCACTACATCTGTTGCACACCTGCTTACAACAGTGACCACGCAAATCGCCCAAGTGGTCAATGTTGTTTTAGAATTGTTCATCTCAATTCTTGTCACTTTACTATTTTACTTTTATTCTATGTATTTGTAAGTTGTTACTTTGAAATGAATTAAAATCTGAGGAGTCATAGACTGGAAGTCATATGTATGTTAGAAAAGGATATAGAGAAATACCTACAGATAAGAACTCTTAGAAAGAACTGCCAAAATGTAAGTAGATACCAAAATAATGTTTGTATTTTTCTGTAGGATTAGCTGAGACCATGCATCATATATTCATCCTAAATGTCACTTTTGTAATCCATACTGCTAAGTGGCTCATTCAGTTGTTTAGATATTTCTGACATTTCCTATCTTTCCTTTGATTCCCTAAAGTTAAATTTTTGAAGTTTAGTATTTATCAAGAGGAAATTTTACAAGCAAAAATTAAGGCAGCTTTTAAGTTATTTTAGCTAACTTGCTCTTCTTTGTGTATTTCAGATATTAACACCTTTACGATGTCTTGTTGAACCCAAAGAGAAAAAATATCCCATAATTTCTTTAATCTAAAATAGATCCTACAAGGACACACTCAAATTTAAAATAACTTATATTATGTTAAAGTATTAACCATATGTTGCTTGTAGTAAGATGAGGAGACAGTGTAACACTTACATATGTAATCTCCTAAAAGTGATAGGCATATGTAAATAGAAGATCTTATACAGATTTTTATCAATATGAATATTTTCTGTCAACATATATTCACTTTGTCATGCTGGCTTTTTCATAGTTGCTATCTAGAGAGCTCTAATTATCTCTTAAAACTATAAGTGTTTACATTTTGCTTTGTCTCCTGATTGTTTACCACTACTATGTCACATTTTTTTTTCCATATGTGGTGACAACGGGTCACTCATCATTAATAATATGACAAGTCTCTTACCCAAGCTGTAAACACAGTAGGTTTTAAAAACAAACTTCAAAGATAAAATCTCCTCTGTGATTTCCTCCAGTGTACACATCGATAGAGTTGACTTAGTGCCTGTCACTTTCCTCTGTTAAAGTTAACTGAATCATCACTAAACATTATGCACTTAAACTCACAGTATTCTTTTAATAACCTGAGTTGAATGAGAGGAGGAGTGTGGGGGTAGAAAAGGGTAAAGGGGTTCAAATATATATGTATATATTTAAGGAGATTTGACTTTGGGTGGTGAACACACAATGAATTATACAGATGATATATTATAGAATTGAAACCTATGTGATTTTATTAACTAAAGTCTTCCCAATAAATTTAATAATATAGAAAAAAGAACCTGAGTTGAAAATGAGCAAGTTGTTAGAATGTTTGCTTTTCTTTAGCGAACCCACATTTATTTATAAAATAGAAAACAGAAAAGAGATAGAAATATACCTTCAGTTGATCTTGTATCTCATTTATATTTAACTATGATGTAGCTAATGGCCTTATAACATTTATTTAAGCTTAGTAATAGCAAGAATTACTTCTTTTTAAAGCTTGCTTAGCAACATAATGTAGCCCCATGTTTTGGATGGGTTATTCTTTAATAAAATGTTGTTAAAATAAAATAGCTCAAGTCACACTGGTCAGGCTAAGAATTTACATGTGTAAAGTAGATTTGAAACATGGTATCTGAGCTATTTAAAAAAAATACAGTTTACAAAACTAAGTCAGTTTCCTCTCAAAAATTTGTATGCAATGCTTACAAATTTTATGCTTCAGAGTTGGAAGATGTTTTAAGACACAGCAACAACTGAAGACAGAACAGTAACATCTACAGGGACTATATATGAGTATTTGAATATCTTCCCCTCTAAATATAATATTTGTGATTTAGATCTTAGCCATAATATAAATAATACTGCATATTTAAGCAGTATAATCCAATCATTCAAAAGTCATTTAAAAAATGGGGCCTATTCTTACATTTTGTTTGTCTCCTGATTGTTTACCACTAATATGTCACTTTTTTTTTTCCATATGTGGTGAAAACTGGTCACTCATCACTAATAACATCACAAGTCTCTTATGTAATCTGCAAACACAGTAGGTTTTTGAAACAAACTTGCCCAGAAACTAATATACGTGTGTGTGATATTGGATATGAATAGTGGTAATATCTAGACACAAAACCCCCAAACAAAGGGACAACTTTGAACAAGATAAGCTATAAAATTTAACAAATGCCTCAGACATTTACAACTCTGCACAAATATAACAGAACCTATACTTAATACTTATATTAAATTGCAGATAATATGTGGTAAAATGCTGTGCCCAATGAATTAGAAATGCCCTTATCAATCTTATGGTGGAAAAAAGATAATTGACAAAAAAAAAATAATCCTGTTTATTGTAAAGGATAGGGTAAAACACTTTATGGCATAGTGACAAAAACTCATATAGTACCTTAAAATAACAGCACAGATGTTACAGGCCATTATGAAACAAACCCCAAATTTCAATAAGAATAACAGATTATGTTTAAAGATGTCACATTGTATGAAATCCTAGTCTAATTCAATGGTAGTGCACTGAAAGGTGGAAAAATAATTTTTGACATAAAGGCTCATATTTTGAGGTAGGTAATAGTTACTATGGATGAAACTCATTGATTTTGTATGGACTGCATCATGTAGCAATGCTCCCTCCATTTTAATACAACACACTATCAGAAAAGAAGTAGTATAAGTTTTATCTGGCTAATTTTAAGCACTTTAGTAGAACAGAAGTGTGTTCAAATAAAGACTTGAGGTAGAAAGACGAATGAGGATAAAGATGTACAGCGATTTTTGTAGTTTTTAAATTATAGAAGTTATGTATAATCTTTGTACAATATACAAGATGTTGGTAAAAATTCCCATATTATCTTAAGACAGTTATTGTTCATGTCTGGGTATAAATGAACTAAATCAGTGCCTCCTGACCCTGTGACATAAAGTGTGGGACATTGCCTAACCACATGTTACTAGTTCACTATGTTTTGTTAAACTATTGTCTATTTATAGCAAGACACCCCCTTTTTGAGCACTGGCACTTCGAGTAACATTGAGATAAATGTAGCAGAGGATATCTATCTATCTCATCTATATCTATATCTATCTATCTATCTATCTATCTATCTATCTATCTATCTATCTATCTATCTATCATCTCTCATCTATCATCAATCAGTTTATCTATCTTCTGTCAAGAAATATCCATACAAGATTATAATCTATGAGGGGCAAAGATAAGATGTGTGGGTGCAATGATTTCTCCCTTTCGTCTACCTCCAAAGCCTTTCTAAAAAAAAACATATTCCTCCCTCTCTCTCACTGTCCACTGAAGAGAATTTATAGAGCCAATTATTTTTTGTATTACACAATTTGTAAGAGAATTTAACTAAAAAGCCTATGTTTAAAAAAATCATAACGACTTCTGACAAATGGGGAGCAGAGAAATAACTACTCAAAGGTGAGTCAGGAGGCAGAGGTTTGGCGTCTGGCTTGCGATGTCCTCAGACTAAGTTGCTGTTACCAGGAAACAGGGCAGTGAAGTTTTTGAGTGGTATTGCTATGGGATATAAATTTGGATCCCTCCTAATGCTTTTGAAACATGAAAGTAAAAGTTTTCTATTGTTTTAAATTACTCTGTGGTTGAAGTCCCGAGCCTACTTAAATGTGAGCCCTTTCTAAGTGTGCCATTGAAAAACAAAACAAAGAGATGGAGGATGATCTGGTGATTTAAAAATGGTTATCAGCCAAGAGGAAATAGACACGTGAGTGGACAGAGAGCAAAAGGGGGAAAACAATCAAATACTAAGCAAAACCCAAATGGGACAGCAGTGATCAAATAGGGATAATGACATTCTGTCACCTGGGAAAATATAAATATCGTATAACTCCTGAGGAGCACCCACATCAAACACCACCATTTTCCTGTCCCTCTGCACTATTCATTTTTACCTCTGGGCAACTGGTACATGAAAAGTCTAAAACCAGATTCTTGGTTTCTCCCACCAACCTTTTCTTTTACTGTTTTAACTATCTCAGGTAATAGTGACCCCTTTCTACAAGTCATTTAGGCCAAAATACTTAAAATCATCCTTGACTCCTCCCTTTTGCTCAATTTCCACATTGAGTTCATCAAATCCTATGTACTCTATTTTTGTAATACACCCCAAATTTAATTGTTTCTTACTACCTGTACCCCAGCACATCTCTCTAGAGCATTGCCACAGGTTTTTTTTTTTTGTTTGTTTTTTTTTTAACCTGGTTCTCTTCCTTTGGCTTTTGACCTAACACAGTTGTCAGAGGAATTCTTTTAGAATATAATAAAATAATGTTCTCTTCTGCTCAATCCTATGAATGGATTTTATTTTACTTAAAAATAAAAAATCCAAAGTCCTATGTGTTTATGGCTATGGAGCCTACGTAAGTCTACCCATAGCTAGTTTTCTGATATCATCCTCTATGTTTCCATACCCCTTCTTCCTCACTCTCCTCTGTCTTCTTTTTTTTGCTGTTTGTCAGTTACTTCAAATAAACTTCTCAAAGCCTTGCCATTGCTTTTCTCTTTGCTTCAAAACTTCGCCCATCATATATATGCATAGTTTGTTCCTTCAATTATCAGAGGTGAATTTTTAGACTTTCTGCTCATCCAATACATTATTTATTTATCTGTTTATTTTTGTTGTCTCCCACTCTAATGTAAGCTTCCTGACACCAGGCATATTATTTGATTGCTATACCCACAGTACTTTGACCTATAGTGGGCCCTTATTTAATGTAACATTTGTTAAATGAATGAATGGATACCTCCACTAGTGCAATCATTTTATTGTATTGCAATTATTTGTTTGCACACAAATATAACCACAAGGATTTGTGATTCTTGAGGAGAGGACTTTCTTTAGTTTGGATCATCCAAAAATGCAGATGCCAAAATGAAATTAGAAGTGCAAGAGTTGTATTCTACGAAATGCATATGACAATTAAGGAGTGAAACAGAAAGGATACGAAGAGCTTTTAGACTGTGGTGTAGATCTGATTTCCATAAAGGAGAGCAGAAGAAAGGAGAATTGGGTAAGAAAAATCACAGATGTCAGTGTAGTTCTAAGAAAGTTTCAATCAGGTAAATAGGGAGTACTTGGGCCAAAGTGGTCATTTAAATGAGTCTTGTATCTCACAGCAGTGGGCCTGCATTATATACGCTCACTGCAAACAGTATTTGGTGGGATATATGGCTTAGGAGCAAATGTGATTGTAGATGCAGCAGCCAGAGTCAGTCAATTATGTTTTGTATAGCAGGAGATCTGAACAGTGAATTTCAGGGAAACCACAGGGTCTAACATTTTACATCTACAGATTCCTTTGCAGCACATGAGCAAATCAAGAAGTACATAAATAATAATATGCCTATATTATCCCATCTATCTTTCAGGTCAGTTCAAATCCTCTACTCCATGAAAATCTCCTTAAGATACCTCTGTCCATAATAGTTTCTCTTATTAAAATTGTTTAAATATATTAGGTATTATTAATTTGGCATCAAAATAAACACTGTTTTGTTTGACTGTGAAATCATGTTTTCTAAAAGACAATCCACCTGACTACTTCTAAAGTATTAAATATATAACAATTACCTGTGGATTCAGAATAATTGCCTAATATATGAGCCTTAAATCAAATACTAATTGTGCCCCTGGTCCATAAACAATCAGAAGAAACGGTGTGAAATATAGTAACAGAAGATCAAGGATATAGAGTAGAGGGAGGTCTGTTATAAGGAAAGCAACATCAAGAGCCAAGGTGGCCGATTTTCTGCTGGGGAAAAAGCACCTGTACTTGCCTGAATGCAGTTTTTACACATACTGATACATAACAACAAAACTCTTGATGAGCAATATTTTTTTTCTGTATTGTAACTTCTTTATCAAATAATAATAATCTTTCAATACATATGACATGTAGAAAGAGAGGAGTAAATAGTTATAGCATTTAAATATAGGTTTATAAATTGAGGCATCGTTAAACTGAAGAAATTCATGACAATATATGAACTAAATATGTGGCCACTTTATTTTAATGATATTGCTAGCCTAGACATGAAAATTATTGGAAAAAAATGTTTGTATGTCTAAATATGTGCATATATGTCCCTTGAAACTAAAAATATTAAAGATGATTTGCAATTAATAAAATATGTTGTTAGATTGACTGCATAACTTAAGTTAATCAAATAATGGTCAAATCTTTTCTTTCTTGTGAATTATACAAAACCAGTGGAATGTTACCAACTACATAAACATGAAAGTCTATTTGCCTGACTCATTACTGTAATGGCAAAAAACAAGAGTGAAACAATTTATACTACTGAATGACTTATAGGTAAGAGTGAGGTAGTAGACAGAATAAGTTTTCCTTTATAACAAAATTTAAAGTTCAGGAAGTTAATACTACCAATGTTGAATAAAATAATTGTTCTCAGATCCTAAGAGGCTTAACTCTTCCATGACCATTTTTCCAGAAGATCTTGAAAGATCATCAAGTCAGAAATCCATTTAGCAGACTGAGTGCCACCTACTACATTTCTGTGTGAAATGCAAATCTTCACCAGTTGGAATTATGTAAACGGACCTGTGGTGTACTACTTAATAGCTGTATAGGAGTACTTACTCCTCTTAGGGATAAGATAATACAAACTTCCTAAGTAAAATAAATATTTGCATAATGAATTGTTGAACAAGAGAAATCTATTCTTTGCTTGAGAAGGCTGTTTACTCCATTGCATATTTATATAACAGTTTGACTCCTTTGGAGGAAAGAATTGTTAAAATCTAACACATAAAGATCAATAACTTTATGAACTTTCTCCTCTCCTTGAATCTCACTTTCTTTCAAAATGTCATGAAGAAGACTTAGAAAAGAAAACTTACCAATCATTTGTAGATATGTAATGTATTGAATGTTGGTTAATCTGTGTTTCTGATCTAAAATAAAAAAAATCCCCTGGTTACATTGGTCTTTTCAATAATTTCAATATTGTTCAGATGACCCAAAATTATACCTTGCTTGAATAGCCTCATTGACTTGTATCAAAATATAAATGTTAAATGTCATCTTTAGCAACTTTATTTCTGCCCCACCATCCTCATTATGGACGAGTGGTCATACTCAGAGACAATTAATATAAGATACTAAGAAAAAAATATTTTGTTCTTATAATTTGTCAGCCTATGCTGGATCTCAGTCATAAAAATTACAGAATGAAATTTTTACTTCTGTGACTTTTTCAATTGCCATTTCTTACAAAATGCAATATAGTACTATAAGGAGAAAATCCAGGCTCAGATAGTTTCATTAATAAGTTCTCCCAAAAATGTGAAGAAGAAATAATACCAATTCTATACACATTCTTCCAGAAAACTGAAATGGTAAGATTTTTCAACTCATTTTGTAAACCTAAATTGCATGATGCTCAAACCAAACAGAAATGTTACAAGAAAGGAAGATTCCAAATATCTTTCATGAACACAGATGTAAAACCTCTGAATGACATCTTATCAGACTAAATCATCAATACAGAAGTATAAATACATTATGATCAAGTTTAATTTGGAATACAACGTTGTATCTACAAGTACGTCCCCAAATTAAGCAGAATACTCTTCTTCTGAAACTGGGAATAAGCCATCTGATCTCACCATTTTTATTCAATAGTATATTGGATATCCTAGCTGCATTACACACTAACTAAAAATCTCACTCATAGGTGTTTACCCAAGATAACTGAAAATATATATTCATGCAATAACCTGTATGGGAATGGTCACAGCAGCTTAATTTGTAATTACCCTAAACTGAAAACAACCAGTGCATCAGCTGATGAATATACAAACTAATTGTAGTATATCTATAAAATGGAATGCTACTCAGCAATAAAATGAAAGAAATTACTGATATATGCAAAAAGTACAGATAAATCTCAATTATATTATGCTAAGTGAGAGAAGAAAGACACAGAAGGCTACACACTGCATAATTCCATTTACATGATTTGGAAAGAAGACACATCTGTTGGGACAAAGAACAAACCAATGCAAATTCTGGATGCAGCAAGTTCTGGATGGAGAAGGTATTATGATAATCAGGCTAAGGGAACTTTTCCAATAATACATGAAAAAATAAATTAAGACCTATGTTGCATTTTTGAATCTTAGTTCCTTTCTGAATCTTCATTTTCTTCACATGTGAAAGAAAATGTTTTTGTCTTTTCTATAAGTTAAGTATATGCAGTCTTGTTGGACTTGTCACACCACAACATTATGCAGTAACTTGTAAACAGAAGAGATTTATTTGATAAATCCACAACTGAAATCAAAACAGTGACAGAATAAATGGGAATGAGTGAGAAAATACAGGCAAAAGGATACTGGTTTGGATAAGGGAAAAACCACATAGTTCTCAACCAGCTAATGCACATTAAGTGGAAAAAAGTAAAAATGATTATAGAAAAACAGTTATGAGGCTGGAGTTACTCTTCTAGCTCTGTGAAAAGTTTACTATACTAGTTTAGTCAAGCAAATTTATTCTGAATCTTCACTTTCTTCATTGGAATAATGAAAGAAGATGGAGTAATAATATCTAAATTTTCTATCAGCTTGACACAGGAAGATAAACTCAGATCCCCAAATGCAAGTTGTCAGGACGTGCCATTGCAAACTGAAATATGGTAGAGGAACATGTGTGACATGATAGCACACAAATAAAGATAGTGTGGCAGGTATACAGCACACCTAAAAGAGGTTTAGAGAATTTTGCAAACAACAAATACAGCGATGACAGTGTTACCCAAAAAGCTTAAAGAATTTTAAGGAGAAATAAAACAAATATAAATTCTAAACAAACACAAAGCAATAACAGTTCCTTACACTACATCAAAGACCATGTTGGAGTGTTAGTCTCACTCTGAGAATTACGCCTTGAGAATGTTGTAGACATATTATGACATGTTCAAAGAAGAATGAGCACAATGTTTAAGAGACTCTAAACCACAACATGCAAGGAAAACTGAAAGAACTGAAACTTTCTATCCTCTGTTTTCAAGGGGAACATGCCATTGACAAATACTTGAAAGGTGTCCCTATAGCAAAGGAATTAGACTTACTCAAATTGACTGTGTGACTCAAAGGTCTAAAACTGGGGTTTATGTTTATAGACATAGACATAAACATAGTTTTAGGCAAATTTTTTAATTGTCATAACTGTCTAAAGGTAAATACAGATGATTGAAGAATTGATTGAAGACCATATCACAGGAGCTATTGAAGTGTGAGACGTATGGCCGTGTGTTACATGGATTTATAAGAATCAACTGGGTAGTTGGAACAGATCAGATTCAAGGTTTGTTTTTTTTTAATTAAAGTTTATTGAGGTGACAACTGTTAGTAAAGTTATATAGATTTCAAGTGTACAATTCTGTAATACATTATCTATATCTCACATTGTGTGTTCATCACACAGAGTAGTTCTCCTTCCATCACCATATATTAAACACCATTTACCCTCTTCTAGAACTCCCCTCCCCCCAGACCCTCTGGTAACCCCTAAACTATTGTCTATGTCTATACATTCTCTCATTTGTTTGTCTTGTTCTTTTATTGTTTTCAATTTTTTATAGCACATATCAGTGAAATCATACAGTTCTCTGCTTTTTCTGTCTGACTTATTTCACTTAGCATTATAATCTCAAGATCCATCCATGTTGTCACAAATGGTACTATTTCATCTTTTCTTACCGGTGAATAGTATTCCATTGTGCATATATACTGCAACTTCTTTATCCATTCATTTATCGAAAGACATTTTGGTTGTTTCCATGGCCACCACAAATAAAGCTGCAATGAACATTGGAGCACGCATGTCTTTATGGATAAATGTTTTCAGATTTTTTGGGTAGATACCCAGGAGAGGGATTTCTGGGTAATATGCTAATTCTATTCGTAATTTTTTGAGGAACCTCCACACTGCCTTCCATAACAGCTGCACCAGTCTGCATTCCCACCAACAGTGTATGAGGGTTCCTTTTTCTCCACAGCCTCTCCAACACTTGTTACAATCCATTTTGTTGATGATAGCCATTCTGACTAGGGTGAGATGATATCTCATTGTGGTTTTTATTTGCATTTCTCTGATAATTAGTGATGCTGAGCATTTTTTCATATGTCTATTTGCCATTTGTATGTCCTCTTTGGAGAAATGTATCTTCAGGTCCTCTGCTCATTTTTCAATTGGGCTGTTTGGGTTTTTTTGTTGTTGTTGTTGAGTTGTATGAGTTCCTCGTATTTTTTGGATATTAGCCCCATATTGGAGGTGTTGTTTGCAAAAATCTTCTCCCATTCAGTTGGTTGCCTTTTTATTTTGTTGATGGTTTCTTTTACTGTGCAGAAGCTTTTAAGTTTGATATAGTCACATTCATTTATTTTAGTTTTTACTTCCTTTGCCTTTGGAGTCAAATTCATAAAATTATCTTTGAACCCAAGGTCCATAGATTAGTACTTATGTTTTCTTCTATGCAGTTTATTGTTTCAGGTCTTTGATCCATTTTGAATTAATTTTGGTACATGGCTAGAGATAGCAGTCCAGTTTCATTCTTTTGCATGTGGCTTTCCAATTCTCCCAGCACCGTTTATTGAAGAGGCTGTTTTTTCTCCATTGTATATTTTCTGCTTCTTTGTCAAAAATTATCTCTCCATATTTATGTAGGTTTATTTCTGGGTGCTCAAATCTATTCCATTGGTCTGTGTGTCTGTTTTTCTGCCAATGCACAATCCCTGACTTTAGCTTGTACTACAGGGCAACAATAATCAAGGTTCTTTTCAAAGCAAAGATTCTATGATTCTCGGATAATTCTCATATGCTACATAAGTAAGAACAAGTATGGAAATGAAGGGTAGACAAGTTGTAGTGCAAGAGAAATAAGGACTTGCTAAGAATTATGGTTATACAATGATCTAATACGTTCTCTCACTAGTAAGCCTCATTCTCTATTAGAGGAAATGTCAAGGTATAGTCACTGTTTAAGATCATTTGTAGGTCCCCTGAATGCTATTTAAAACAGAATATTCTGCCTTGCATTTAGACCCTTTCTGGAGAGCCCTACTCTATCACTCTGTATTTATGGCTATTTCCCTACTCAGAATCTCTATTGCAGAAAAATAAATATTCATATGTTTGTATACATATTGTTTCCACCATTATAACTGAGTATAATATTTACTAAGGAACATTTTCTCTCTTTTCTTCCTCCTATGCAAATCTTACACATTTGTCAAAAAACAGTTCAATTTCAATCTGTTTCATTGAAGCCTTCCCTGACTCATCCCATCAAGCTGTTTTTCCCTCTGCAGAGTGCTCCATGCTTCATAAATCTGTCTCTCCAAAACAAAATCAATTGTTTCTAATACTTTCCTATGTTACTATCCTCTATTCTCAATTTGAAGTGAATCAAAACTTATATTGCTCTTGTATCCACCAAGCACCTATGGTATAATTTGACACAGAATTGATATTTAATAAAGGACTGTTATTGCTCTTAACAGAATCCTAGGAGTCCAATCATATCCATTCTCTGACTTTAAATATTTCAAGTATCACTTACTTAATCATTTTGCAGTTACGCTGCAGTAGTTATCTATTGCTGGATAACAATATATCTCAAAACTGAAAACTAAAACCATAAATACTTATTGCCTACGTAATTTGTGAAGGTCAGGAATCTGAGCATGACTCAGCTGGGTGGCTCTGGCATAGGGTGTCACATGAGATTCCAGGTAAGGTATTAGCTTCAGTCATCTGAAGGCTTGACTGGGGGTGAAGGATCTGCTTACAAGATGGCTCACTGAAATGGTACTGTCTGAAGGCCTCAGTGCCTTACCATGTGGCTCTTTCTCCACAGGACTGCTTAAGTGTTCTCATTGCATAGCAGTTAACTTAAACCATAGTGAGAGAGAGCAAGGCAGAAGTTGCCTTGTCTTTTATAACCTAGTCTAAAAATGCATACAGCATTACTTCTGCCATAATCCACTGGTCAATCACATACCAAGCCTAATTTAATGTGAGAGAGAATACTAGGCAAGGATCATTAAAGGTTTGTTATCACACATCTTTTTTTTAAATGTTTGATACGAAGTGCTTTTCACTATTTGTTCTTCATATAAGTGCAAAATAGTAACAAGAACACGACCTCAAATTATTTTAGCTATTTTCCTTTCAGTTTGATATATTCTTAATTTCCTTAGTTGAATTAAATTTCCATATAATTTGATATTTTTAATGGAGACTGGAAAAATTGGAAAAAATAAAAGAAGCTGAATGAAAGAGAGAATAAAGACAATAATTAGGTTCCTTCAAATTTTATTCATTTGCAATGTGATTGTCCTCCTATTGAATAAAGTGAAAATTTAAGAGCTTAGATTTAATTAAGAGAGAAGAGATGATTTTGTTATATGTTAGAGAACTAAATGTACTTTCCTCATGATAGTTGCAAAAGTTAAATATTTTTTTCTAGAATCTTCTATGTACAAGGTCAGACAGTTCAGTTCACGAACTCATCCTAGAAAAAGTGCTACATACCTCATTGCTGAATATCACTATGGTCATCTTTGAAGTACTCCCCTTGGGAAGCTGTACACCAATGGCAGTGCCTAGTCCATTATTCAAAGAAATATTGGAACTCTTTTTCTGGAGTGGCCATCACAGCTGTTGTCATATTAGGTCCTTGATGTCCTGAATATCATCAAAATGTCTTCCTTTCAATGTTTTCTTTATTTTCTGGTAAAGAGAGAAGTCATTGTGGGCCAGATCAGGTGAGTAGGGAGGGTGTTCCAATACAGTTATTTGCTTACTGGCTAAAATCTCCCTCACAAACATTGCCATGTGAGCTGGTGCATTGTCATGATGCAAGAGCCATGAATTGTTGGTGAAAAGTTCAGGTTGTCTAAGTTTTTCATGCAGCCTTTTCAGTACTTCCTAACAATAAACTTTGTTAACTGTCCAGTTGGTACAAATTCGTAATGAATAATCCCTCTAATATCAAAAAAGGTTAGCAACCGTGTTGCAACAAGTTTGTGAACTTAATTGTCAGACCTCATATGTGCCCCTTTTTATATTTTTGTGTATAATATTTTGTTTTTCCGGTTAGAATGTCATCTTCTAGAGATAGAAATTGTACTCCTCATACCTAACTGTGTGGAGAATATGTTAGGTTTCCTTAAATGTTTATTGAAATGAAATATCCTTGACTTAATCCAAATTTCATCCTAAATTTAGAGCTGTATGTATGTCCTTTATAGGACTATATATGGAATTTCCTTTGTCCATTTAAATGAGTTGACTTATAATGGTGCTACTATTGTACAATTAATCCCTTGTTAACCATGTTTTTGTAATAGGATATTTTTATAACCATCAGCTATACTCTGCTGTGCAATTTTTTGTGAAATGTTATTTAATGTGTTACTCTGGCTGAAAATGCTTTTTGACTCCTCAAGAATATATTAAATTATATTCCGCTTAGCTGCAGTATTATATAATTGTGTTCCGTTAGCTTTCAAATGGAAAATCTATGTATAATAATTCAGTATCCATTTATCCTTCTTCAGATAACCCTGCTGGCTACTGTCTCAGAAGCATTCTTCTTCATTTCATAGTCCTTGTGTTTCAGAAAGGGCAACACTGCTGGCTGGTAGACATTGGTTTTCAGGCTCAAAGCAATGAGAACATTATATGGTAATCAGTTCAATGAAAGTCCTCATGCAAGCACACTTTCAAAACCAATAAGAAACAAAATGTATCTTGAAAAGGTATTCCTATTTTTCCCTTATGGAATTTGAAGTAAAAAGCATGGGAGGTGAACTTATTTCAATATCTTTACAGCAACAACAACAACAAAAATGCCTATCTTAGAAAAAACATGGAGAATTGAGCCAAACCTAGAAAGAAACCAGGTCCTTTAATTATTTGAAACTGGTCTATATCTCATACAGAAACCAAATACCAAAATTTCCTGCTGCTCAAGGTGGCAGCATGTTTACAAATGGTTAAATAATTTTAATGTTTTTATTCTTTGGTATTTGTAGATTCAAATATCTTTTCCTCAGTGTTTTAGTGGCTTTGTCTATCTTTTAAACAAAGCCCATTAACTAAATAGGTCAAGCTCCATACCTGTTAGCTTTTTTTCTGTGTGACCTGACTTATGTGATCATTACTTATTTTTTGATAAGCTCTGGCTGTGGTCAATTTCTAAAATCCTATTGACAGCTTCAAATGCTTAGTAAGCATATAAAGACATTAACTTTCTACATAACTATGTCATTAATTTAGCTGTACTCTAGAAAAGTGACTTTAATGCAGGGTAGGCCTAGGGATTGCCTAGGATTAGTTTACAATTGGAAAGTGTGAGTTGGTTTTTGGTGGAGAAGAGGTCTATGAACCTGGATCATTACAGTGTATTCAAATCAATATTACACTCAGTACCAGGCCACGTCAGTTCACCCTATACTTATGTATACTATATACATTTATACTTATTTAGCCTTTCATCTACCTTGTATGAGGTCATGACACCCATGTTGTATTGGTTGAGTTCCTTCAGATAGACATTATATATTAGTCAGCGCTCTCCAAAGAAACAGAACCAATAGGATGTGTATGTATGTAAAAAGAGATTTATCTTTATAAATTAGCTCATGTAGTTATAAAGTCTGGAAAGTCAAAATCTACATTGTGGTCCGACAGGCTGGAGACCCATGGAAGAGCCTAAGTTGCAGTTCAAATCTGAAGGTAATCGGTTAGCAGAATTCTCTCTTGCTCTGGTATATGTGGGTGGGTGGGTGGGTGGGTGGGTGTTGGGGGTGGAGGGTGGGTGTGGGTCAGTCTTTGTTCTATTTAAGCCATCTATTGATTGGATGAGGCCCACCCACATATGGAGAGCAATCTGCTCTATTCAAAGTTCACTGATTTAACTGTTAATCTCATCTAAAAAACACCCTCAGACAAAATAATATTTGATTAAATATCTGGCACTATGGTCTAGCCAAGTTGACACATAAAATTAAACATCACAGACTTGAAAGCTTTAGCAAAAATTTCATTTAACAGACCTTATTTCATATTATTTTTGCCTTCCTCTTTGTAATTCTTAGTATCTACTTACATTTACTTACACTTTTGGTTGTTGCGTCACTAAGTTTTCTAGCTAAACAGTCTTCTTTTAGTAAATTATAAAGGTCATGTTATATTAGCTAGCACTTTTATCAAATCAACTCTGGGTTTAGTAGTCAACATTTGTTTTTCTTGTCCAAAGCAATTCCTGAAGTAACATCACAGAGATTAACACCAATCCACAGGAGTCTGCCCGAAAATTTCTACAAAGAGTTTGGGGTCTTAATAGGTCATTGGCTAAGATCTGATGAAATTTTAAAAGAGCAAAATCTTATGTCAAAATAGTATCTTATCTTAGTTTCTAGAGTCTATACATCTTAAAGGATTCAAAATCATTCAATTTTTTTAACTTTTTCATATTCCTAGTGTCACTACATTTCAACCTATTATAAATATTGTTTTAAAAATAACTAGAGTGAATTTAACATTTTCCATTTAATGATTTTCTGGGTTCATTATCTTTTACTAGAGGATAGCTTTGATGTAACAGATAAGTGTAAACATCTAAACATCTAATATCAAGATCTCCTGGAGAAATGATTGCTTTCCAGGTGATAAAAAGGTTTATCAAACTTCTATCAAAGTTCAAGGTATAGTGCAAGACCTCAAAAGAAAATTGTAACTTCCAATCTTATGGAGGTGGATTTACTGTTCTTTAACTATCTTTTAATTTGTCTCCCTTTAACGTAATCTTTATTATATCTTCAGTTGCATGATCTTATGCTTTAGAACAGTTTGGCAGAAACTTTCTAGGAAATAACTCTACCTGCTGCACTGAATTACAGTATTTTCTGTCATATCACATCTGTGATGCCACTTAACACCTGCACCACACTTATATTGGTGAATTGCCGTTGCCTTTTCTGTGACTTAATGGCACAGAATATACAGCATATGTTGGTAATTCTTTTGTAATACATTTGAAAATGTGCATACAAATGAATCCTCTTCAGGTGCAAGAGCATGAATTTATAGTGCAATTAACAGTTTGAGCTCACACCTGCTTTAAATACCACATAGGCTTGTATTTTAATTACAAGGTATGCAGTGAGACCACCCAAAGTCTCTATTCCATATGTAGTTTAAAGAACTGGGGCAAAATCCAATTCCAAGTTTTAAGCTTGCTTTCAAGGTCCACATATTTTAAAATTAAGAAATAAATATTCTTCTTATAGACTACTCAGCTTCTTAAAGAATTAAAAAATGAAATATCTTACATTTGAAATAACAGAAGAGGAAAATGAAGATTGATTGAATATTGATTGGTTGAAGATATAACAGAATTTCACACCTAGAAATAATTAGATTCATACTTTTGACTCAAATATTTCTTGAATCTGTATTTCCTATTTGATTAGTCAACAAGTCTGACCTGAAGTCTTACAGAAATAGTTATGTAACTAGCTTTGTCAATACTACCCTTTGTTTCCACTAGCAGCATGTAAAAGCTATTATTATTCCATATCCTGACCAATATTCAAATCAACAGACTTCTAAATCTTTGTCAGCCTTGCAGTAATATCACTGTGGTCTTAATTGACATTTCTCTAATACTGATGTGGTTTTCACTTGATGTTTGGCTATTCTTGTTTCCATATTCATAAAATGCTCACTGCCAATTTGTTCAAATGTCTTTTGTCATTTTAAGTAAGGTATTCATCTTATTGATTTGATTTGGAAAAAAATATATGCTATACATACTTATTATTTTATGATTATGTGAATTGCAAGTAGCTTCTCTCAGATTCTAACTAGACATTTAATTGTCTCTGTAAAATCTTTCCATGAATAACAAAGCTGAATGTTAATGTAGTAAATTAATCAACATTTTCCTTCATGGAATATGTTTTGGATTTTTAATATAAAATATTTTCATAACTCAAAGTCCTAAAGCTATTATTTTACTTCTTTCTAAAAGTTATAAAATGTTGCTTCTGATCTTTCATTCCTTGTCCTACCTGGAATTGATGTATTTGTTTGGTGTAAGGAAGTAAACCAATTTTATTTTTTCCTTCAAATAAATATTATTTTAGTACCATTTACTGAGTAGTAGCTCTTTTCTTATCACAGTTATACTACAAGTGTCCATGAATAGGATGATCAGGTTCTGATCTAATGGTCTCTATGCCTTTTTCCAAGACCACACTGTATTATCTAACTAATAAAGTTTTATTAAAAATCATTTTGATGTCTGATAGAGCATATCTTTCCACCTCATTATTCTTGAAAAGCAACTTGGCTATTTTCGATATTTTGTCCTCATATGGCTAATATAAGTCAGCTTGTCAAATTATTAGAGATGTGTGTTAGTTTTTTTTTTTAATTGGAGCTGAATTAAATCTATATATAAAGTTGTAGACAACTGCATCCATATCTTATGAGCATTTATTTTTATTGTTAATGTGTTTTAATGATATTTTATTTTATTTTTTCTGTAAAAGTCTTGAATGTCTTAAATAATATTTATCCCTAGGTTTCTTACTTTTTTAGTTGACATTTTAAATGGTATCATTTGTGGTTATTTTGGTTGACAGTATTGTTATTTGAAAATACTCATTACACCCCTTGGGGGAGGGGTTATTATTCCCCACATCTTTAAGAGCAAGCATGGTTATGTGATATATGTAGGCAGAACTTTTAAGAGCCAGTGCATGGTTAGGTCTGCTGTCTTTTCTTTCTAACATCAGTGTTTCAGATAGATACTGCTCCATCATTTTTGGTTATACTATAGAAACAATGAGGGGTTATGTTAGAGCTGAACTGCACAAATGTGCAGCATGAGCAAAAATCATACTTTGAGTTCTAAGCTACTGAGATTTTGGAGTCATTTGTAATTGTTCTATATTTTAATGTGTATTTCCCAAACTTCTTTTCTTCATTATAGCTCTCTCCTCTCCAATTTCAATGTGCTTTTAGACTTTCCTCTTTTTTTGTTTTCGCCCCCATCTAATAGAGCTGAGTTGCAGGATCAAAAAATAATTGTAACAGCTAAGGTTTTTTTCACCTCCAAAAATAAATTTTCATTCCCTTGGGCGTAATATCATATTAGGATGCGTTAACTTGAAATAATTATATTTACAAACGCTTTGTCTTCTTTGAAGATCAACATAGTTGCTTTTTGTATAATAATATTATATGAAGCTATCTTGCTTAAGTCTCCAAGTCTAATCATTTCCTTGTATTTTAATTTTTTATGTAGACAAATATATGCAAATGACAGTAATTTTTTCCCAAATCCCTATTTCATTAATCTAGTTAGACAGTTTTCTTGTTGACTAGAGTAGAACCACCTGATACAATTTTGAATAGAAAAGGTGATAGTGAGATTCCTTGATAGTTTCTGATTTTAAAGGAACTATTTCTTGCATTTCTTATTTGTAAATGTATTTGCTTATATTCCATATAGGACTGATAAAATTATCTGTAATAATTAAGTAAATGTTAACCTTCATCAACAATATCTTAAAATACATAATATATTGGTTTAAATAACATAATAGTTTTAGCCTCTCCAATAACTATTAAATGATAATTTGGCACATGTCTCAACACATGTCTCAGATGACTCAGGTTATTGCTATTTCTCAGATTTTATTGATTTTAGTTTCTTCAACCAACTTTTCCTTTTAAAAAATTCCAAATATACACAAAAATTTAAAACAATAGTACAAAATATACCAACATACCCATATATTCTTTACCTATGGTGACCAAATGTTAATGTTTTCCTGGCTTGGTTAAAAACTAACTTCAAGCATTTGGTTCTTTGCTTTTAGCATGAAGAGCTTTTTTAATTTTGTCAAAGTATTTATCTGCTATTGTTGAAATTAAATTGTTCTTGTAATTTGATGACATAATGAGTTATATTTGTAATTTTCCTAATAATTTTCAAAGTGAAAAGAAAATAACTATCATAGTAAATAGTAAACCCCGAAAAAATATCTTGGAAAAAAGGAACAAAATAAACAGTTTTATACAAGTAAAAATTATCAACAGATTCTCAAAAGAAAAGCCCATTCAAGTACAAACTTGAAAAAGAAGAAAACATCACAGAAGAAAGACCCAAAATGCAAGAGGAATGCTCGGCAAAAGTAATCATTTGCTTATATTTTAAATTTTATTTTAAAAAATGATAGAAAAAATGTTAATATGTAAAATTAAAAATCAATGATGATAGAAGTACTTTCCATGAAAATAATATCATATGATTTGGAAATTTTCAAATGAAATGAATATATTGGTTCACGTTAGGCATTTTTCAAGCTAAGTTTTTAAGCTAAATATGTATGTTTACATTGCTATCATAACCATTAAAGAATGGAAATAAAGTGCACAATTTCTAAATAAGTAGAAGGGAAAATGGAGTGAGAAAAGAAAAAATGTTAAAAAAAAGCTAAAGAAGAAAATGGTAGGAAAAGTGGGACAAAATAAGCAGAAAGTAAGATAATACATATTTCAGTGGTAATACTTTTAATAAATGCAATTATTATAAAAATACATATTTCATGTAAAGAAACAGCTCTACGTTGTTTGGAAAAAACATTTGCTTTAATCATAAGAACTCAAAAAGGTTGAGGTAAAATGGTAGCACCAGCAACTAACTACTAACAAAGAAATTAAAAACAGACAAATTAGACGAGTAGATATTCAGCAATAAGCATTATTATAGTTGATATAAGACAACATACATTATTTGGCTTTATCCGTAAAATGGAAAACATAAGTAAATCATAATGTAAATGTTACAATACCAAAATAATTCATTTTAAACTCAAGAAAAGCACTATGAACTATATTTAAAATATACTGGTGATCCTAATGTGTGCAATAAAACAGTAAAATAAAGACATAAGAATTAGAAATACATAATCTTAAGGCCAATTTTTCCAGGAGTTTTGATGTTCTGTAAGAAAATTTATGAGTATTTAGTTAGCATTCGCTTAAATAAATGAATTTGTCAAAATATTAACCATGTACCTTTCTGTAAAATAGCAAACAAAATTTAAAATAATATATGAAATTAAAATATTACTCTGAAATAAATTTAACAAGGAATGTCTAATTAAAAACTTCTCAATGAAGACCTAAATACTGCAGATAAATATATTCATAATAGAAAGATATAATATCCTAGATTAATTAAGGATTCAACGTTATTATAATAAAGATTATACATTTTTTAGGAATCTTTCCAATTTCAAATTTTAATCAAAGAGCAATAGTCCAAGAAAAATTAATATACATCTGAAGAAAACAAATCAAGTAGGGCTACATACCATGATTGATATCTAGAGTTGTGATAAAGCCCCTGAAATTAATGTAGAATGGAATGATTCAGGGGTGACATATTAACAACTGAAAAATATAGATGCCCTACACATAGAAACACACATATATGAAAGTTTAATATGTGAAAGTGGAAAAAACAAATAAGACAAAATGGACTGACTAGTCAATAAATGATGTTTTGATGATTATCAATATTAGGGGTTAAAAACAACAAGAAATTGGATCCCATACATAAAAGTCAATTCTAAGTGGATTATGCTCTTAAATATGAAAAATAAAATTTTAAATTATTATGACTGAATGTAGAAGCATGACATTTTAATCAAAGTAAAATAATAAACTAACACGTATATATAAATACATGTTAATCACAAGATAAAAGATTAATAAAAATAAAAAAATTCTTAAACTTATAAATTTATCTTCATCAGAATATACCATAAGAGAGTAAAAAGAAAAATCGCTGAATGAGAAACAGTAATAATACAACACATAGCATGAAAGGATTAGCATCCAGAATATCTTTAAAACTGTTTCAAATAAATAAGGAAACAAATTTCCAAAACAAACAAACAAACAAACAAACAAAAACAGGCATTTCACATAAGGCAGTTTGAAATGCTAAACAACAAATGAAAACATATCAACTGTATTATTAATCAGAGAAATATAAAATAAGATTCACATTGATTCCATTTAACATCCATCAAATGGACCATAATAAAATGGAAATGCCAAGTGTGGAAAAATAGAAAGTTGTATGTGAATACATATACTGGTGTAACTATAAATTGACAAATAAGTTTTCAAAAAGTTTTCTCATTACTTAGTAAATGCGAATTAATGCATACCCAAAGATCTAGAATTTCCACTCATAGGAATTCTCCCTAGAGAAATAATTACATACGTGTATGTGCATCACAAGACACACTGAAGGATTTTCAAAGAAGCATTGTTCTGAATTGTGAAAACTGGGGGGAAAAAACCACAACAACAACACTAAAATCCCTTAGTATGCAAAAGGATAAAGGTATAGTGGAGATAAGGATAAAGAATAAAATTATGCATTATAAATAATGAAAATAAATGAACTACAACTATATGAATAAACATTGTTTTTCTTAAAACGTTTTGAATATGATTAAAAAAACGTGCCACTCAAGAATCTGTTAGTAGTATTTCAATCATACAAAATTTTAAAAAGGGCAAAACTTGAAAAAGTATTGAAAAATAATTTAAACATTAAGGAAAAGCTATTTTAAAAGAAAAAAAAATTATTAACATAAAATTTAGAATATCACTTAATTTGTAGGTAGGGAATGAAATTTGTGAAATGCTCACAGCAG
The DNA here is from genome assembly GCF_964194185.1 of Rhinolophus hipposideros. Taxonomy (NCBI): domain Eukaryota; kingdom Metazoa; phylum Chordata; class Mammalia; order Chiroptera; family Rhinolophidae; genus Rhinolophus; species Rhinolophus hipposideros. Next base: position 31,059,269 of record NC_138055.1, read on the forward strand.
GTTTGAAAGAAGTTAACATTCCACTTTTATGCTGTATGTAATATTTGTGTGTATACATAATATGTATAATACACAAAAAATTCTTATATACAGAAGATGTGAAAAAATGTACACACATTTTAAGAAAGGAAAAGAACTGTATTAATTATAATACTCAATATATACTGATAACAAAAGATGAATACAAGTCACGTTTGACTTCTGCAATTACAAGAGGTGCTCAAAGTGTTTATATCAGCATCCACACACTTATGATTATGGCAAACTACTGCTTGAGCATAGATAACATCTCTTAAAATGTGCATATATTTTTTTGGCACCCCAGGTATATTAGAAACTCCCCAAAATGTTATATATGTTATTTCTTGTCTTTCAGTTAAAATACATTAAAATCTTTAAGAATATAACTGTTTAATCTGAATCAGCTAAGCTATTCCGTTGTATACTACATATGTGACACTTATACATTCCAATTTGGCAAATACTAATGGCTAATATCAATAAAGGATAACTTTTGAGTATTTCCAAGGCAATGCTGACCAAAAAAGAGACAACAAAGAAATTGAGTAAATCAAGAGGTGTTATAGATGCAATGTTTAGAAACAGATTGGGCCTTTTCTCACTTGACTTTTGTGAAAGGGACAACAGATGGTTCTACATGCAAGACTGAGGACTTGCAGGTCTGTAAGAGACAGGGTTTGTGATTCACCTTAAAAAGGTACTTACACAATGTCTACTATCAGAATCTGGACAATATATTTTAACATTCTTTCTATGATTTAACTTAAAGCACACTTGTGAGGTAAATATTATTCTCAAGCCATACTGGGACACCTAAATTAAGAGAGGTTTAGTTACCAGTTCAAGGTTATAATGCAGGTTGTAGTGTCAAAAATTCAACCTTTACTTCCCTATCTTGATCTGGTTTTCTAATATTGTGATACTTTATTCATGGACAGGTATGTTTAAGATACACATCTGGAAAGAATACTATATTTGGCTTTTCAAGTAATCTCTGTCATTTCTGCTTGTGTCATTTTGATACAAGTATTATTCTCTCATACCAGGCTCGTCATAATTGGCTCTTAAACATTTTATTCCTTGAAAAAAATGGCCAAACTTCTAGTTTAAAATAATACAGTTTATATAGTAGCTAACTGCCCTTAGCCCATCCCAACCCCACTTTCTCATAAACATCTATGGAGAGACCAAAATAAAAAGTCATATTACCAACAAAAGTAAGAATTACAATCAATGCTTATAAAATCTGAGAGAGGATTGAAAGATAATTGGTGTGTTAGACATTTTTATCCTTATCTTTCCACTTTCAAAAATTTAAAACAAAAATGCCTTATGATTCTTACAAAGGCACATGTTTCAAAATTGCATAAAATTTAAAATTTGAGAATAAATTTTGGCAAGATAAATAAGGATAGGAAAGTAAAACGAAGCCGAAAGTAAGTGTAGAAACTAAAATTTAATGCTATGATGACTTCAGTTGTGTTCCACCAAAATTCATGCCCACCAGGAAATTTTGACTGTGACCTTATTTGGAAATAGGGTCTTTGCAGAAGCAATCAAGAGGAGATCGTACTAGATAGGGGGTGGGGTGCAGGGCTAAATATAACATGACTGGTGCCTTTATAAGAAGAGGGACATTTGAACACAGAGACAGTCGTAGTGGAGAAGACCAGGTGAAGACGGAGATAGAGATTGAAGTTATAGAAGCTGCAAGTCAAGGAAAATGAAAAATTACCAGCAATCACCAGAAGGTATGAGACAAGGAAGGATTTGTAAGAAATAAATGGAGCCAATTTAAAACTGCGTCGGAACTACCATTCTAGATGAACTGCCTTGCAAGTCTTATTCCTTAAACCATTGGAGTGTTAAAACTGGGCAAAATAACCTTTGGACTGGGCCTAAAGCAGCACTGTATCCCAAACAACTATTTGCAAAGAAAACAAGACAGCAGATATTATGACTAGTGGACTGAATATTAAAAACATCTTCAGAATTAGCACCACTATGTTTGCTTATCTGTACCTAAAGAAATTTCTCCCTTCTATCATGTTATTGTTCTCCTTCTCTTTCTCATAAATACCACTTGCCTTTGCCTCCTAATGCTAAGCCTAAATAAGTGCTTCCTAAATAGTTATTCTTTTGGATCTCAAATAAATGCTTGTAACCTCTCAATTTGGACTTTTAGTTTTAGGTTAACATATCCTTCCCTAGAGCCCTCAAAGGAAATATGGCCCTGATGACATCTTGATTTCAAACTTCTAGCTTCCAAAACAGTGAGAGAATAAATTTATATCTTAAGCCTCTCAGTTTGTGCTAATTTGTTATGACAGCTCCAAGAAATTAATGTAAAAGACATTCAGTCCTGTTTTTAATATAATATGTCTATAAGATTTATGAGGAATTTTCAACAAATTCAAGGCAAATTAAGCCAAATGCAGAAATTCATTCAGAAGCACAAACTCATCTTTGCTTTCTACCAAGGCCACCAGGCTCAATGTACAACTATACTGTATTTGGGTTTTTCCTCCAATTTCTGTATCTATCTTAGGGACACAAGTTCTTGACCATCTTAAAGTTTGTAGTATATTCCTATATAGCTTTTTGAAGAGGTAGGGTATTTGCCTTTATTTCTGCCTGTCACAAGTGCTATTCTTTCCTTATCCATTCACAACTTTAAATACAGGAGGGAAATTAGAGGTATTTGGGAATGGAAAAGTTGAGAAGGGAGATTTCAGGGGTAATGCAATGTGAGGAGGGCTTGAAGAGGGAGAGGCAAGAAATTTGTAATATAGAAGGGTACAAATGTTGGATAATGTAGTCTCAACAAGTAAAGTGCTCAAGGGTAGGAAAGAGAAAGGAATATTTCCCTCAAATCAATGCATCCTAGGAAATGTAATTTTTAAAGTATTCCATCAATTTGGTATGTCAAGGACCTAGTAAGATGGGTATGATACAAGGTGTGATTAAAACTACGGTTACTATTTTTTTAATTAACAGTAAAAGGCACATTGCCATTAATTCCCCTCAAAATACTCCCCTTCACTTCAAACACACTTATCCCATTGTTCTTGCCACTTTCTGAAGCAGTTCTGGAAGTCCTCTTTCCTGAGTGTCTTTACCATGTTTTCCTGAAAATAAGATCTACCCCGAAAATAAGCCCCAGTTAAGATTGTCAGCCAGATCAATGCATTTAGTCATGATGATGTTCTAGAAGATGACATGACTGTATTTGAATAAATATAGATTGCTGTACATGAAAAATAAGACATCCCCTGAAAACTAAGCCTTAATGCATTTTTGGAGCAAAAATTAATATAAGACCTGGTCTTATTTTTGGGGAAATATGGTAGTTGAGCTATTTTGGCTGCCTCGATGTCCTGAATCTATTCAAAGAATTTACCTTTTATAGCCATTTTGACGTAGGAGAAGAATCAAAAGTTGCACGGTGTCAGATCTGGTGAATAAGGTGGATGAGGACACACTGTAATGGTTTTTATTTGAGAGAAGTTTCCGTACCACAATCAATGTGATCACAAAATACAGTGAATGCTGCTGCTGAATACCATCCAACAGCAAGACAGGGATCTTTAATAGGGGAAGCGGTGCATCAAACCTTAGTAACAGTGTGTGACAAGTTTCAACTTGTTCAGTGTAGTCAGTCCGGTGCAAGCTACAGCTGAGAGGTTTGTTTTAAAGTGTGCTATAAATCACCCTGCATCAAGACAACACGCCGTGTCACACATCACTTCTGGTATGGCAATTTCTGTCAAATAAAAACATTATAGAGTACCCTCATCCACCTTATTAACCAGATCTGGCACCAAGCAACTTCTGGCTTTTCCCCAAAGTCGAAATGATTCAAGACATTAAGGGAGCCACAATAGCACAACTAAAGATACTCATGAAAGAGGACTTTCAAAACTGCTTCAGAAAGTGGCTAGAGCAATGGGATAAGTATGTGTGTTTGAAACAAAGGGGAGTATTTGGAGGGGGGTTAATGGTGATGTGTCTTTTACTGTAATACATATATATATATATATATATATATATATATATATATATTAATTTAAACATTTACCATATTGTTTAATCACAACTCATAATATTTCAATTGTGATCCACAGAGAGACATAATGAAAAAATGTCTTTTAGGAATTAGAAATTGGGCTAGGAGTTAGGCATGTCATTCTAAGATCAGATCAAAAATCACAAAAAAGAATATTCTACTAACACCAAAGTGTGAATTGAGTAAAGTCAAAGCAAATCCGCATGATCTGTTTGTTGGCAAAGATAGTATCTGAAGAGATTAATTTTTGTTCTGGCATGAATTTTAAAAAATAGACCTATGGTAATGACAAATATTTGTAAGTGCAAAAGTATCAATTAAATAAGAAGAAAATGTTTTTAAAAGTGGATAGTTCTCAATTTTTTTATTTTTTATTTTTGCCAATCCTGTCATATCCTAGGACTGTTCCAGGAAATTTTCACTGATTCTGCAGCTGGCCATAAATCAGATCTTGAATGGTTGATGCTGGGCTCCAAACTCCATGACTACTGCCCAAAAGCCAGATACCTCCACTGGTACTCCCACTAGAAAATAGATTCTGTGTGAAACCTGTCACTTCATTTAGCTAGTAGAGTTTATATTACACATCTGTGTTATGTCTGGGGATATGAGTTTTTGTCCAATTCCTTAAAAGATATTACTTACTGTGGGAAATTTTTTAAACAAAAGAAGGATGTTTAAAATATATGTGACCACAATCATGACATACATATGCCCATTATATCAAAATGTATGCCAACAAACTAAAATAACTTTACTCCCTGAGGATTCAGAAGAAGAGTCAAGCTCTGAAAATTATTAATTGTAGAAACTAGAAGAAAAATGTAAAACTCTTTAAAGAAAGATCCCAGTAGGATACAGAAATTGTGGGACTTATGAAAAAATGCAAGGAGCTTTAGGAAGAGAGGATACAGAGATGATACCTGATTTGTGATAAAGAAAATTTGCAAAAAAAATTGAGCATGTAGTATCAAAGTTAAAATTAGCACTAGTTGCAAGAGATGCACTGACTTTTAGAAAATTGAGAAACTAATTAAAGTGATAGTATCAAGTAGAGTCCCAACAGTAAATACAATAAACACTCAAATGGATAATTTGAGGAGATTTCAGTAAAGCAAGGGTGTAGTCAAGTGTAAGGAAATCAATAAGGCATAACACTGTACTACTCCAGAGCCAGTGACAGAGGGACCTGCAGTCTTTGGCCAAAGAGGCAAAGAAAGAGGATGGCTATTGTAATCTGCAGAGGATATCTCTATGTTGAGGATAATCACAGAAGAACTGAGAGTTTGGGTACATTAATGCATTCAATTCATGGCAATGTAAAGAGATGAAAGCTAGCAAATGAATAACCCAAGTGCTCTCTTCTCCTTTCCTCTGATCTTTCGTCAATGTCTTATATTGCTCAAACTTAGCCAGAAGCTACATGGGGAGGGAATGTAACAATGTAAGTTGTATAGGCCAAAAACATAGGATGCACTGGACCAAGGGAGGAAAGTAAATCCAGAGAAATTGAGCATGGCTATACACTATGGATTTTTTTTTTTTTTCAGAATGTTGAGGGACATTAATATAAACTTGACTGAAGTTTTAGAATGTACCTGCATGAGCATTTTATATGTACTATTTCACTCAATCATCATAGGAACTAAAAAAAATAAGTACTGTAGTTGTCTCTATTTTATTATAATAATAATAACAACAACAACAATAATAGGTAGAAGAAATAAGAGGAAGAAGAAAAAGGAAGAGAAAGAGAAGGAGAAGGAGGAGGACGACGACTACGAGAAGAAGAAGAAGAAGAAGAAGAAGAAGAAGAAGAAGAAGAAGAAGAAGAAGAAGAAGAAGAAGAAGAAGAAGAAGAAGAAGAAGAAGAAGAAGGAAGAGGAGGAGGAGGAGGAGGAGGAGGAGGAGGAGGAGGAGGAGGAGGAGAAGGAAAAGAAGAAGGAGAAAGAAGAGGCAGAACTACTGACATAATTTAAATAATTTGTCCAAGGTCATACATTGTAGTGGATAATATTCTGTACCTCTTCAATATCCATCTCCACTCCCCTTTCCAACAGAACATTTTTTATGTTAAAAGCAAAACCTAACACTCTTCCATAGAGCCAAATATTTCATAAGATTACCTTATTCCAAAGTTCCAGGAGATGGCTCTGATTGAGTCTAAAACAATCACTTCATGGCATGTCTTTGCTTACTTATATTGGCCCCAGTGTGCATGAGTGGGTGTGTATGTCCAAGCATGATTTAATCAGGCTGAAAAAATGTTTTCATACTTATCTTTGTAATCTCTCTGTTTTTCTCATCATGGTTTACAAATACTGTATAACGTTGGTAAAGTAAAACACAGAAGTTAAATAGACTTGGGTTTGATTTATGGATCTGTCACTTAGATTCTGCATGTAGCAGTAGAAAAACTTCTGCCTTCGCACTGACTTGATCAATAAAGAACTTTATTATCGTTTATAACTGTAAGTCCAGAAGAAGAAAACTCCCTAGGTTCAGTTGATCAGTAGCTCAATGGTGTCCTCAATTATCCAAGATCTTTCTAATCCTGTCTACAGATATTTCAGTGTTGGCTTCATTTTAAGGCTGTTTCTTTTATGATTACAAGATAGTTGCCGGCAGTATAAGGAGCAATGCATTTTTTTGTTCATGCCCAGAAAAAGAGAGTTCCCAAGGGATAGGCAGACTATTGAGTCTTAAGGCTATTACTGAGCTTTTATACATAATGCAGAGATGTATTGAGAAAATGTGGGGATGATAATTGAAGAAATGTTGTAACTAGAGAACAGGGGCACTCTGGAGACTATCTACCTCTGGAATCCTAGTTATGTGAGATAATAAATTCCTTTATGGATTAACATTTTTTGAGTCAATAGTTTTGTTTGTAAGCTAAAATTATGCCACACACATAATCTGTGTGCTACACACAACATGTAAGTGGTAAATACCAAGCTCCAAGCACACAAATTATATGGCTCACTTTTAACCACTATGCTATACTATCCATAAACCATGAATGACACATGACAAGAATATACAGCAGAAAACATTCCAACCTAAAAATTCAAGGTATTCCTAAAGAAGAATCCAAAGAATCTATTTGAATGGATGCAATATTCATATTTAAGTAACATTTTCTTGAGCTTTGGAAAACATGAGATTTAAAAGGGCACACTAAGTTACATCCAAAATTACTTTCTTTTTTAAAAAAGCCATATGTATTGACAATTTCTTTTCACATTATAAGCATGAACATCTTACAATTATCCATGTAGGAAAATTAACAAATATTTATATACAACCATACAACAAATTGAAGTATACTGTCCTTTAATTCCATGTACATTATGGCAATTTTTAAAAAATAATTTAAGCATCTGGTCTAATTTACTTTTTTAGATATCTTCAGATAAAATTATTGCAGTATGTTACTAGGACCTTAGATAATATAAGAAGCTCCCCAAAGATGTCAAATAATCTAATCCTTGGTTAGCAAGAGAGAATCTTCCCAGTTGGAACACGTAGTTGTCTGGCAACCAGCTAATGACTGATGATGATCAACAAATTAGTAGATTGGCCAATATGTTCACAACCTAATCATCTTCTTATTTAACTCACAGTTGATATTCAAGGCTATTACCATGTTTCCCCTAAAATAAGACCTAGCCGAACCATCAACTCTAATGTGTCTTTTGGAGTGAAAATTAATATAAGACCCAGCATTATATTATATTATTATATTATATTATATTATATTATATTATATTATATTGTATTGTAATATTATATTATATTATACAATATTATAATGCAATATTGTATAATACAATATTGTATAATACAATATTATATTGTATTATATTATATTATATTATATTATATTATATTATATTAAATCCAGTCTTATATTATTTTATATAAGACCCGGTCTTATTTTAAAATAAGACCGGGTCTTATATTATTTTTTGGTCCAAAACATACATTAGAGCTGATGGTCCAGCTAGGTCTTATTTTAGGGGAAACATGGTAGTACATTAAAATAGGTTTTTGGGTTTTGTTGTTGTTTGGTTGTTTTTTTTAGCTGTCAAAGTATTAATAACAATGCACGACATTAATCACTGCTGGTGTAGAGGGATCTAAGCATTCTGACCTTTTTTTTCACCTAGAAATGTGTAATCTATTTTATTTTCTCAGTAATTCCAGTTATCAAAGTCAAATATCTGAGAATCATGCTAAATTTCTTACTCTCTTGCATAATCCAAATTGTTCCTCTGTTTAGTTTGTTTCGCTTTGTTTTAAAGTTTTGACCTTCCTTATCTGTTATAATTGTCTCTCTTTTCCTAGTTGTCTGCCTGTATTTAGATTCTTATCAGAAAAAACAGCATCCAAACTGGTCTCCCAGTATCCAGACTAACTTTACCTTTCCCTTTTCCCTTTCTTCCATGTTTATAAAATGAATATCAGATGTCACCCTCTTGCTCAACATGCTTCAACAGCTTTACATTATTTACTCACTAAAAAAAAAGAAATTCGGGACTCTTTGCTTCATTCCTCATTCAAAGAGTAGGGAAATACTGAGCTGAAGACAATTTCTGTTTTTATTCTTTAATTAAATATATTGGGATGACATTGGTTAGTAAAATTATACAGGTTTCAAGTATGCAATTCTATAAAACATCATCTCTGTATTGATTCTTTTACAGACCCTTTGCTAGGATGTTGTCCCTTCTGGAAAATTTAATCTCTTGGAGAGGATTCCATCTCTGCCCACTTGGCTAGTAAAAGAAAGGCCAAAGATGGCTCATGTGTGACATAGTCCTAAAGAGAATAAGTTAGACCACTTTTACCTTGAGATTCATTCTTTTTTTTTTTTAATTAAAATTCATTGGGGTGACAACGACCAGTAAAATTAGATAGGTTTCAAGTGTACAATTCTGTAATACATCATCTATACATCACATTGTGTGTTCACCAACTAGTGTCAGTTCTCCTTCCATCACAACAAAGGAAGAAGACAAACAAATAAAGAAACAAAAATTTATAGACACAGACAATAGTTTACTGGTTACCCAAGGGTAAGCGGGGAGGGTGGTGGTAGATGAGGGTAAACGGGGTCACATATATGAGATTCATTCTTAAGAAACTGAATTCTTACTTTATTTTCCTTGGTGTGGTTTATCTACTATCTATCTATCTATCTATCTATCTATCTATCTATCTATCTATCTATCATCTGTCTATCTATCATCTATCCAACTATTTTTTATCTATCATCTCACCATTTCTTATCACCAGAGTGGAAAGATACTGATGCTGAAATAAAGTTAGCTTGGAAGAAGCTGCTAAAGAGAACTTCTGATCAATACTTGTTGTAGGCTTCTTGGACCAATATCTAACACAGAGCAAAGGAAGTTCTTTCACTAGCCTGAACCAATCCAAGAGGGTTAGATTGGTGCCAGAGGCAAAGATTTGTATGGTAATAAAGATGTAAATTTCCTGGGTGTTTGTACTCAATGGTAGTTTTTCTGAGAGTCCTCTAGGAAGGTGACTGGGGCAAAGGAGAATTCTAGGGTTCAGAATTTTTTATCCCTTGCCAAAGATCATAACTTGCTATACTAACTGGACTAACATTTGAAATAGGAAGGGAAGGTTTTGAGTCCTGTCCATTGTTAGTCTTTTCATTCTTAAAGCCATCTCCCCATTCTCTCCAGTTACCCTTCTCTCTGACTACCTAAATTTTCTAATCTCTGTATTTCAGTCATGTCTTTGAAAATACCATTCCCTTTCTTATATAGGATGCAAGCAGCCAGTAAATTCCAAATCTTTAAAGACTCAATGTAAAAACAAAATAAAACAAAAGACAAAACAGAACAAAAAAAAAGAAAAAGAGAAAAAAAGAAAAAAACAAAGATTCAATGTAAATACCTTTTTTTTCCCTGTGCTTTTGGGGAAATCTTATTAAAAAATACCTTAAAAAACAATTGAAGTGATTTCTTTTTAATTGTATCTTCACTATGCTGTGAACTCCTGAGGGTAATTGCTATGTTCTATTTCCTTTTATTTCCAAAACCTAGTACAGTCCTTGAAATTTAGCACACTTATTATACTGAAAAACACAGGCCTTGGAACAGAAAAACTAAATTTGAATATTGGTTTTGTTATTGTTGTCTTGGAAAATATTACTGAAGCTATCTAAGCTGAATTTACTCATTTATTAGTTCATTAATTTATTCATTCTTTAATCATTCCTTCATTCACCTACTATTTTCTAGTCATTCTGATCAGGTGCTTAAATACATTAATAAACATAGAAGGAAAAATTGTATAGCATACTATAAGTGATAAATTCATTGGAAAATTCATTGGATAAATTCAAAGATCAGAGAAAGGGCTAACAGAAGTGTTGGGGGATAGCAGATTGCAATTTCAAATAGGGTGGTCAGTTCAGTCTCACTAACAAGGTGATGTGCAAACAAAATTTAAAAGGGGTGTAGCGATCTAGGGAAGAGTATTCCAGGCAGAAGAAACAACCAACAGAATGTCCCTATGGCAGGATTATGCCTGCTATTTAATCAGAAAACTTAGGGCACCAGTGGAGATAGAGCAGAGTTTGTGGGAGGATGAGGTCAGAAATAAAATGAGAACTTCATTGCAAAGGGCTTTGAAAGTCATTAAAGAGGTTTTAGTCTTTACTTTGAGCAAAATGAGGGACCATTGGAAGGGCTGAAGCAGAGGATTGAAAAGGAATCATTTTATGTTTCAAAAGAATCACTCTGGTTGTTGTGCAGAAGCAGAGACCAGACAGAACACAAGTGTAGTATTCCAAGAGAGAGATGATGTAGATTGGATTGGGTCATGTGCTAGAAGTGGTAAAAATCAGATTCTAAAAATATTATGAAGGTAAATCTCAGGAGAGCTATCGATATTAAATTTGAGATGCCTATTAGACATGTAAGTGGAGATTTCAGGAGGGTGTGAAATTTGTAAGAATTGAGTTCAATGGAGATGCTAAGGCTAAAACAATTAATTTGGAAGTTATCAGAAAGTTGATGGTAGTGGCTACAGCCATGAAAATTCATGAAATTACTATAAGAGTGATGGCAGATAGAGCAAAAAAGCTCATGGGCTGATCAAAGAAATATATTCATGCTAAGGGTTCAGGCAGATGAGGAAGAAACAACAAAGAAGAGAAAAGAATATGTGATAGAAAAACCATCATTGTGTGGCGTATTAGAAGCTTAAAAAATTTTTTAAGGATGAGGTGGTCAGCACTGCTATGTGTTATTGATAAATCACCTAGGGTAAAGACGGATAATCAATCATCAGGTACAGCAACATGAAAGTTATGGTTGACCGTGGTGAACTTTGGTGAAATAGTGAGAGAGAGGTGAAGTGATGGTGAGAGGAAAGTGTTGATTGAATATTGTTCAGAATATGTTTTGAACGTATTATTTGAAAAAATTATATATATACGAGTATACATACCATATATATACATAGATATGTAATAAGTATTTGTACATATATACACTTTTTCAAATGTGTGTACTTTTATAAAAGGAAACAAAGAAATGGTCTATAGTAAAAAGGGAATATGGGTTACACACACACATATACATACAAGGAACAATGTCTGAATAGCTGAAAGACACTGATATGAAATATACTACCCCAGATATGTTCCAGAAAAATCCATCCACCATATAAGAGGAAAGGCAAACTATGTAGGTTCAAAATCAGGTAGGTATGATATGTAAAAGTAATTATCTATATTAATTTTCTATTCGTGTATAACAAATTACCACAAATTTAGCTGCTTAGAACACATGCTTACTATCACCATTTTCATGGTTTGAAAGGTCAGACGTGGCCTAGTTATGTTCAGTGCTTAGGGTTTCAGCAGGCTGAGATCAAGGTGTTAGTCAGAGCTGTGATTTATCTAAGTCTTGGAGTCTGCTTCCCCCTCACATGGTTGTTGGCAGAATTAATTCCCTTGAAGCTGTAAAACTCATGACCCTGGGCTTATTCCAGGCTTGCACCAGTGAGAATCTCTGATGCTTTGAATCTCTGCCTTCAGAGAGGCCTAGGTTCTCTTTAAAAGTTATCTCGATTCAGTCAGGCCCACTCAAGATAATTTCCCTTTTGATTAACTAAACTCAAATGACTAGAGATAGTAATTGCACCTGGAAAATCTTTTCATCTTTGCTGTTGTGTGTCATGTGAGTGACATCCCATCCCCTTTCTATTTTCAAAAGTCACAGGCTGTGCCCTCAGTTAAGCAGAAGGGTCTATACAAGAGGGTGATTTACTGGGTGTCATTTCACTATATCTTCTAATTCACTTTTTGGTTTTAATTTGTTTTTCCTCTGAGGGGAAGCAAAGTCAATAACTAAGACAGTCTTGGCAGGTGATATTAAATGCATGAGAAAAAGAAAAAGGTTAGGATTAGTAATACGAAAGAAGAGGAAAGAGAATGACTGGATACTGTATACTTGCCAGGCAGTGGAAAAGACCCCTTAAAATTGGCCATGCATTTAATGTGACCATAGCATTCTTTTGTGTTTTTCTTCCGTTAGGTTAGGCTGTGTGAGTTCTGTAATGGAACAAGCATGGAGTTTAATTTTATTTTAGCTCTGGGAATATGTAAAGTAGAGGGAGGGGAAGTCAGTCAATTGAAGAATAAGCTAAATGATTTTGTATCCTCTTAAATGCACAAAATAATACTTTTATCCAATTATTCATTCAAAAAAACTTTTATTGAGTTTAAATTAATGTACTTGAACTTAGAATAGTACTGTAAATCCTGTGGATATTCATTATTTATTTGGTATTTGTAATAATCATCAATTCCTTTGCCTATTGAGGAAAATCTCAAAGGAATATCAGATTTGTCTTCAATATTAATAAAGATAAAACATTTATTTATATCTCTGCATATTAATCACACTTTAGTATTTAATAGATTTCTATGATAACCTAAATACAGTTTATTTTTTGTCTTCCAGATCTTTTCCTAATCTCAGGACAGTTTTGAAATTCAGATATAATGAATGTGAATGTAATTACAATATCTCCAAATACATTCAGTCATTTTTATAAAGCTGATATGAAAGACTGCCACTGCGCTATGCATTCTGACACCAGATATTGTTATACATAAATTTTGAAGCTTTCCCTCAGCTTTGTATTCAAAAAGTCATTGTCTGAAGCCATCCTTTGTATGTGGTCTAGAGAGATGGCCTCCACAGAGTGCTAGCAGTGATCAGGAGTGGGGGCTGGATTCCTTCAGGCAGGTGTTAAAGTGGATCTTCATATCAGGCAAAACAGAGGCTGTCACAACATTGAGAGGGGAGCAGTGAGCATTTATTAAGAAAAACAGCACCATAAGATGAAAGTGAGAGAGAGACAGACTCAATGAGAACAAGAGAAAAGTAAAAAGACAGAAGAGGTTTCAAGGTATTCGTATGCCACTAAGAATGTTACTAAAGATTGTCTCCATGTTTTGTGATTATGTTGATACTTTGAACTCTATTAGGTAATGCCTAAAGTGTTGCTTCTAGAAGAGCAACTTGCGAAGTTACTCTAAAATCCTGAAAGATTTACATTCTAAAAAGTATTATTTTGATATCAGTGATTTAGACACCCAGCTCTTTATCATAGAGTACACTATTGTCACTTCAAAGTCTTGAATTCACCTAGACATGAAATACTACCCCAATGCCTGTTATCTATAAAATTATTAATTTTTGTTCAGTACTTATGACACTACATATTGCCCACATTAGTGTGGTTGATTTGCATACATGGAATATTATGAAAAACAAGGAAAGTTAACAATTATTATTATAAAACTTTGATTCATGACAAAAGACATAAAGCTAACAGGAAATATGACATGATGATGAAATAATTGCCTTGTTTAAAAATCATGATACTAATTAAAGTGAAGGAAAAAGTTACAGGAAGAGAAAGCATAACCACAGCAATTGTTTAAAAAAAACATTAAAAAAATTATATATTTCTTTTCAATTTCAAGAGTTATAATTTATATGATTTGAAACTGTAATTTTTTTAGATCAAGCATACTTGATCATTTTCCTCATTTGTACTATTTCTGCATCTTTGCCTGATACTTTTTATCATTTAATTACCTTATCAATCACTTTCCCCCTTTAGTTCTTAAGTACTACTGAAAATCATCTTCACAGCGTTGGAAAGCAAAATTGATTTGTTCTTCCTCCTCTTTTTCTTTTCTCTCTCTCTCTTTTTTTTTAACCAGCAAAGACAGCTCAACATAACTTACAATTATATATTAGATTTTAACAAAGTGGTTAAGTGTTTATTAAACTTTCACCTTTCTAGCTTGTAGTTGTAAGAATCCAGCAGAAGAAAAATAATTGAAAGAACAAAAATTAAAATGGTATATTGAAGCAACCAGGAGAAATTGAGCTTGTCTCAGTGGATTTTTTTTTTTTTAATTACAGCCAATCAAGAACAAGCTAACAGGGAAACCGAACTCTCTCTCTCTCTCTCTCTCTCTCTCTCTCTCTCTCTCTCTCTCTCTCTCTCTCTCTCTTTCTCTCTCAGACACACACACACACACACACACACACACACACACACACACACCACCTTTTGTTAATGATTCTAGAAAATCCAGAAAATTATTCCTGGATAGTTTACTATGATTATTCACACTCATAGAGACAAAGAAGTAGAAGAAGCAAATGAACTTAAACACTTAATATAGCCACCAATAAATGTTTTATTTTTTTTCTGTGGCTATTTGATTGAGATATATAATTTTTGATGTTTTGGACAAGAAATGTTTCTAAAAACATCCTGAAATCATTAGTTTATCTATGTTGTTCATATCAAGAAATATTAAGCTCTTTTAAAAATACCAGAAACAGTGCTAGATGCTAAAGATGCCCCACCCCAAAAAAAGAAGGAAAAAGAAGAAAAGAGAAGTAAAAAGAAAAAAGAATATGTCAGAAGATGTGCCGTCAGAGCACAAATGATATCCTGGATAGTATCGTCAAACAGAAAACCAGTCATTAGGGATAAACCAGTGAAATTCAAATAAAGTATTGATTTTAGTAAATAGTAATCATGCAGTGAATAATGACACTTCTGTCAATGAGGGGCTCATATACGACAGTGGTCCCATGAGGTTATAAAGGAGTTGAAAGATCCCTATCACTTCGTGACATCATAGCCATCATAATATCATAGCACAATGCATTACAACTGCCTACAGTACTCAGTACAGTAACATGCTGTACAGACCTGTAGCCCATACAGCCTATGAGTGTAGTAGGCTATACCGTCCAGGGTTGTGTCAGTGCACTCTATTATGTTTGCACAATGACAAAATCACTTAACAATAAATTTCTCATTTTGAAGTGGAGATATACACAGGACTGTATACCAGTGTTGGTTCCTTAGGTGCAACTAATGCACCATGATAATATAAGATATTCACAATAGGGGAAACTTTGCGAGACATATAGAAAACTCCCTGTGCTCTCTTACTAACTTTCTGTAAGTCTAAAACTATTCTAACATGTAAAGTTCATTTACAAAACGGTATTAAGAAATAGGAAAAAGGCATAGAAGAAAACATAGGTACTAAACTTATGGACCTTGGGTTCAAAGAGCATATTATGAATTTGACTCCAAAGGCAATGGAAGTAAAAGCTAAAATAAACAAATGGGACTACATGAAACTTAAAAGTTTCTGCACAGCAAAAGAAACCATCGACAAAATAAAGAGGCAACCGACTGAATGGGAGAAGATTTTTGCAAACAGTTCCTCCGATAAGGGTCTAATATCCAAAATATACAAGGAACTCATGAAACTCAACAACAAAAAAACAAACAACCCAATTGAAAAATGGGCAGAGGACCTGAAGAGATATTTCTCCAAAGAGGACTTACAAATGGCAAATAGACATATGAAAAAAAGCTCAACATCACTAATCATCAGAGAAATGCAAATAAAAACCACAATGAGATATCACCTCACCCCAGTCAGAATGGCTATCATCAACAAGACAAATAGTAACAAGTGTTGGAGAGGCTGTGGAGAAAAAGGGTCCCTCATACACTGTTGGTGGGAATGCAGACTGGTGCAGCTGTTATGGAAGGCAGTGTGGAGGTTCCTCAAAAAGTTACAAATAGAATTACCAAATAACCCAGCAATCCCTCTCCTGGGTATCTACCCAAAGAATTTGAAATCATTTATACATAAAGACACCTGTGCACCAATGTTCATTGCAGCTTTGTTTACGGTGGCCAAGATATGGAAACAACCAAAATATCCTTGGATAGATGAATGGATAAAGAAGTTGTGGTATATATACACAATGGAATACTATTCGGCATTAAGGAAAGATGATATAGGACCATTTGTGACAACATGGATGGATCTTGAGAGTATAATGCTAAGCGAAATAAGTCAGACAGAAAAAGCAGAGAACCCTATGATTTCACTGATATGTGGTATATAAACCAAAAACAACAAAAGAATAAGACAAACAAATGAGAAACAAAATCTTATAGACACAGACAATAGTTTAGTGGTTACCAGAGGGTAAGAGGGGTGGGGGGAGGGAGATGAGGGTAAGGGGGATAAAAAAAAAAAAAGAAATAGGAAAAAGGTTGACACTTGTTGTATGGTGGCAAAAATTTAGCAGTATTATTTCCTATGTTAACTTGGAATATAGAAATCTTATCCAATAAGTTTGTGGATATGTTTTGGAAAGTTTCCAGGTAAATACAAAAACTTCCAACTATCTTCTTTAGCTGTACATGATAAAAGAAGTGATGAGAGAAGTATAATCAAGAAGGAATGATTTGGGGCCGGCCCAGTGGCTCAGGTGGTTGGAGCTCCATGCTCCTAATGCCGAAGGCTGCTGGTTCGATTCCCACATGGGCCAGTGGGCTCTCGGCCACAAGGTTACCGGTTCGACTCCTCGACATCTGCGGGGAGTGGTGGGTTGTGCCCCCTGCAACTAAGATTGAACACGGCACCTTAAGCTGAGCTGCCACTGAGCTCTCGGATGGCGTAGTTGGTTGGAGCGCGTCCTCTCAACCACAAGGTTGCTGGTGGGCTGCGCCCCCTGCAACTGGCAACAGCAACTGGACCTGGGGCTGGGCTGCGCCCTCCACAACTAAGACTGAAAGGCCAAGAACTTGACTTGAAAAAGTCAAGAAAAAATATTCTGGACGTACACACTGTTCCCCAATAAAGTCCTATTCCCCTTCCCCAATAAAAAAAAAAAAAAAAAAAAGGTAAATTTCAAAAAAAAAAAAAAAAGAAGGAATGAATTTGTTTTTAAGTAGAATTTAGAGAACATTAAAAAAAAATGTATAGTAGTGTTTCCAGGTAGCAAGATGGTTCTCAAATTATAAAATGGCAAAGATCAAATCCAGAGTAACACAATGTAATATTAATGTGGGTTAAAATAAATTCAAAGTGAAACTGTAAAATTCTTCTTTAGGACCTACGAGAGATGTACAGTGTTGACTCATAAACACTTCTAGCTAGACAAAAACCTTGTAAAGATCTTAAGGAATGTCTAGTGGATCCTCTCTCATAATCAATAAAATTTCTAAGAATCTTAAGTTCATTGTATTGTGCAACTTTAATGAATTTATCTATCAATTCTAACAAGTTTAAGGTGGCTTCTTTAAGGTTTTCTATATAAAATAGCACGTCTTCTGTAAATTGGAACAGTGTCACTTTTTTCTTTCCTCTTTTGGTGTCTTTCCTTTTTTATCTTGCCTAATTACTCTGGTTAGGATTTCTAGGACTACATAAAAAGCATAGCAAAGGGGAGCATCCCGCTCGTATTCCTGTACTTAGGGAAAAAGATTTTAGGTTGTCACCATTGTGAATGATGACAGCTATGACCTTGTTACACATTGTTGTATTATGGTGAGGTACATTCCTTTTATATCTAATTTTTTGAGAGTTTTTTATTTTTTTTCCATGAAAGTATGTTGTACTTTGACAAATGCTTTTTTCTGCACTTCTTGAGATGGCCGTGTGATTTTTATCCTTCATTCCATTAATGTGGTGTATCACATTGGTTGATTTGTGTATGTGGAACCTGCTAGGGACTCTCAGGCTTTCTCAAACCTTTTATATGGATACACTTGCTCCACATTCTTATTCCCTCTGGGTGTGGGCAGGGGGAAATCTGAGAATTGTATGCCTTCTTTTGATCCTGAAAAGTCTGGCTGGGTTCTGACAGCCCCCCATTTGTTTTCCCTAAAGTGGTGCTGAATGTTCACAACTGTGTTTTTCTCCCAATGTTGGCTGAATTGGGCTGGCTTTAAGCACATGCTCAGTATTTGACTAGAAAGGTTCACACTCAAAACTCTTGAGGGCATGCACAAGGATCCAGCCACAGGTTGGAGGTCTTTATGTATGAGGGATGCAGAGCATTGTGGGTATCCATGGGCCACATAGGGGATCCACATGTAAGCCATTCCCAGCAGCTAATGGGTGAGTTTTTTGATGGGGACCACAAAATTGTTAGTGAGATCTATTTCCTTTTGGTATGTTCTAAGCTCTGGCTGCTGTTCTCCAAGACCCTCCACACCCTGCAGTCATGCAGCTGACCTCAGTGCTCTGGATGGGGCAAGAAAGAAGTGGGCCTCTTTGATTTCGTCCCACATGGCTGGGGAATTCAGGTCCTCACTCACAGGCTCTCACGTTCCACTGTGGGAGAAACGACAGGCTAAGAGGATCTCTCTTGATACAGAGCTGTGCTACCTTGAGGAGTAATGTGGGGGGAAGTAAAACTGTTCTTCTTACCTTTTTCAATGTCTCCATCTCGGATTTTTTGCTCTAATGATATGCTGAAACTTCTTCACTGAACTGCTGGACTTCTACATAATCATTCTCATCCACATGTGATTGTCAAAATCAGTGTTTTTTGAGGAAGGATGGTAGAAAACTCCTATTCCACCATGTTGCTTATGGATTTCATTCTAAATAACACTTACATAATGTTATAATTTATAGATATAAAATATTTAATTAACTCTTTTTGAGGAATATTGGGACAATTGTAATTTTGAATTATGTCATATAATGCTTTTTTTACATCACTGAATTATTCTTAGAAGTGATGTTTCTGGATTTAAATATACTAACAAATATATACAGATTGCCCTCACAAAGTTTCCATGAACCTATACCCAAATTTGGAATATATTGAGGGCTTTGTTTGAATATTACAAAACATTTAATACTTTAGCAAACTGATTTTTAAAAACAAGTATATTTCACTATCAGTTTACTTTGAGTTACTTTTAATGTAATTATAACTGTGCAAGTTTTTGCATTCATACATGCAACGTGTGGTTTCTCTTCTGTGAATTTTTTATTTGCCAGTTAGGTGCCATGGCTGTGAATTCAAAGAAGCCATGACAGGAAATAGGTGATCAAGACTGGCCCATCCTCAAGGAGATCTTACCAGTAGGTCAGAAAATTAATAGAGCAATTACAACAAAATATAATAAGTATTTGTGCAATGAGAAAGATATGCACAGAAAATTTAGGAAAGGCTTCCAAATAAAAAGATGATTAAGTGAAAAATCTAATGGATAAGAAAAACAAAGAAAAAAGAAATTTTAGACAATTATACATCTAAAATATTTAGTCAAGTTGAGAGCATGATATATCTTAAAAAATATTTAAAGATTGCAGTGTGGCTAGAGGATAGTCAATGAAGAAAGACAGAAGTTGAGGTTGCAGAGAGGTCAGATCACAAAGAGACTTGTTAACTATGCTTAAGAGTTTGAACTTTGCCCTGTGGCCAGGGAATCCACTTCAGGGTTTCAGCGTTTTAGTGCTTGAATTTGGAAACCTTTCCCTCACTACCATGTGGAGAAGGGTTTGGTTAAGTGTGGGATCTAGGCTTGGTATAATTCAATAAAGAGGTCATGGCCTTGCATTGGATCACATTGCAGACATGAAAATATTATTCTCAAAATATATTAAATAACAGGTATGCTAGCTATTTGCCTATTGTCTCTAAGATCTTATGACACTGGAACTGGGGTCTACAAACTATATCTTTAGATACCCTTGCAGTTAACTTCTTGTTAAGTTGTACCAGGAAGAACTAGAAATAATTTTGGACAGCAGAAGGTTGGAAAAAGACTTCTTTTTATCATTTCCTGCCAGTTTTGCTGCAGCAGCAAAGACAGTCCCATCTTTCATTTTATTTTGGCCCTTCAATCCATAGCAATATTCTCCTTCAGAGATCTAAGACGAAGTCATCCAGAA
This sequence comes from Rhinolophus hipposideros, assembly GCF_964194185.1. Classification (NCBI taxonomy): domain Eukaryota; kingdom Metazoa; phylum Chordata; class Mammalia; order Chiroptera; family Rhinolophidae; genus Rhinolophus; species Rhinolophus hipposideros. Next base: position 31,079,668 of record NC_138055.1, read on the forward strand.
GCTTCTTTCCTGAGCTATTAGGACATCCCTTTACTTTACCTAGACTTCAGCATCAGATTCTTAAAGTTACTAATATTTGGGTTACCTGAACATTCCTTTTTAAAGGGGGTAGTGGTAGAAAAGGGTAAAGGGGTTCAAATATATGGTGATGGAAGGACAACTGACTCTGGGTGGTGAACACACATTGCAATATATAGATGATGTATTATAGAATTGTATACTTGAACCCTATATAATTTTACCAATGTCACCTCAATAATTTAAGACATAAGTTTTAAAAAATAAAAAGTATAAAAAATTCCATATTCAAATAACTGTAACCAATAGCTAATAAAATATCCTCCATTTAAAATAGCTAATATAGTTACTAGTTTCCAGACTGTTGATCATCCATTCTTATAATTTTTGCTTTCCACTACTTCACATTTGGACTCCCATGATTTTAGATACTGCTTTAGAATCACTGGATTGGGGTGACTGGTCTCATTTTACAAGGAGATATTTGTTTAAGCTACGTAATTAGGGGACAGAGAATTTCGGCTTACATTCAAGGGAATTTCTGGTGAATCTCTTTAATTTCCATTTGATAATAAAAAAATAATGAAAAAATAGCAACTAAACAAAAGGGACATAGAATAGGCAATGGAACAGTGAAGTCATAAGTTACAACTACAGACTTGTGACAAGTTTGACAAAAACATACAGATAAACTGTTATTTTGTCCTTTGATCGTTCTGTACATATTTACAAACACTGACTAAAATTTTCCTTTCCTCGACATTTCCCCCATTATTTTATGTAAGGATTGTTGTTGGAACCTTTCAAATTAAATCTTTAGGTTACTGAATATTCAGGTGGATTTGTAGTCAAATGAAAACAAAATTAACAGTATTGCAGGAAGGACACACTGGATACACTGACTGCTGTACTTTGCATCTAACATTTTAAAAAGAAAAACTAAAATTGTCTTCATATCAATGAAGAATTGGTATGCCTTATTGGGAGGAAGCACTGTGTTGTTACTGGTGCTGCATGGAATCTTGAATATGCTTAGAAGGAGGTGTACTGCTGCCATGTAACGCAAGAAGAGGACTGTGGTGACTCTCTCAGCTCAAATCCTATACTTCTATACTCTGTTATATTGGGACTGAAGAAGGCAAACTCTCTGGACATCTGGGTTCCTAGTATATTTTATTAGTGGAAAGGATTAGGAGAAGAATTGTTAGCACATAGGGCTTATAAGAAGCCCCCATTCTGTTTCTAATTACTACTAGTACTACTTTAGGAACAAAGGATCTCTCCATTTGCAGCAGCTGACAGGAAGCACTATATACACTCTACCTTCTCAGGGGTGCAAGTACCAACCATCCTTGGTGACCACTCACCAGGAGTGCTGGGCTCCTCTCAGCTGTCTAAGCTTCAGCTGCGTTGTAGTCCCTCCTTTGAGCTCCTAGATTCTAAGTCACACTAATTACTTTTTGTTCTCTATATCTTAAACAGAGCAGTTGCTTCCTGTAGTAGCTAGTGTCTGTCTGTCCTCAGCGTCTTGAAGATTTCTAACATACTGTTAGCCAATTCTGTTTGCAACTCCAGGCATGTTTTTTTCTTCTTCTTCTTTTTTTTAATTAGAATTTGACCAATACAGATTGGAAAACATTTCCTAAGAAAATAAATCACCTCTCACATAATTTACAAAGGTATGGGTTTGCATATGATTTAATGTAAATATAACAGAAAGTAAATATATTACATCTGAATAATAAAATTCTGGGTGATTTTCAACATTTTCTAAAATTTCTACACAATATATCCTATACGTCCATAAAGATAAAATTAGAATGATAATAACGTCGTGTTAAGTGTTGGGAGGCAAAGTATTCCCTGTTTCTGGGAACTGGACTTTATAGGTTATTAGTTCACAAAATAGTCTGTGGATTACTTGCACTGGAGTCATCTGGAAGGCCAGTTAAAAAAAACCCTTTTCAAACCCAGTGTCTTTGGATTAGAACTAAGATTCTGAATTTTAACTAGGACACCAAGTCATTCTTAAGCATATATTGAATTGAATTTGAGATCAATCTCCAAAACGTTGCCCACTTCTTCCTTCTCTGCACATGCACAGTTATCCTCACAAGTTACCTTTTACTGTGGACCTGATGTTTTAAGAAAATAAACAAGTACAATAAAGGTATTACTAATTCCCACTTAAACAATTTGTCACTTTATCGGATGCTTTTCATGCCCTCTATAAAACCTACTGCATGATACACATGTCACACCAAATGCTACCATATATGACACTATTCTTTAACGTCATAGTGTATTTTGGCTCTGATGGTTGTATTTGTTGCAAGCCAAGAACCAGTTTGCTTGTTTTCATTCATGATTCTGTCACTGTAAAAACATGAATAAGTAAAATATGAGTGCAAAGATGAGTTATTTTATGATAGTGAAGTAGGATTTTTGAGGGAGGCTACAAAAAGTTGAGTGAATAAGAGACTGTTATAAAATCAGGTGTGGGAAATTTATTCAAGAAGAGTAGGTGGAGGAGTCATAAAATCTAAAAAGATATTGAAATTTGCTTCATAATTCCCTTTCAATTCTGTTTCTATATTTTTAAAAAATCTTGATATTGTAGAATATGTATTATGACTGTTGTTTATAGAAAAAACATGATGTTAAATCCAAGTAGTAGATTACAGTAAAAGAAACATTCTGGGTCTTACCTCAAAATACTGGTGAGCAAATGTACCTTTTTTAAGATTCTCTTTTCCAGTTAATAGATAAAATACATATACAGCCAGAAAGCATTGGATAAGGAATAACTGAAAAGCAAATGAAATAGTTGGTAAATTATTTACAATCTTTCTGAATATGTGTAATTACCAGCCCCACTGATGATTCTATTTTATTTCTCAAATTGTCCTAACTTAAATTAAGTATAACATTCTTTCATCCAGTGCTGTATTAACTGAAAATATCCATTTACTTCTTATAAATGCAGGACAATGAAAATTCATGGGGGAATAGCCTCGATAGACTGAAGACTCCTGTAGTTTGTTCAGAATGACAAAAATAGTAGATGCATTTACATTTTGAATGTTTTGAAATTACCTTTGTCTTCAATGTATTTTATCGTACTCTAAAAGTGTAAAATTGATAATTTGAGTATAATACATACTAATTTTCTGGTGACTAAATTATATTCAGCAGAACACATTCCCCAAATATGCTTCTAAACATTAGAGATTGTAGTATTTTTCACTGCTTTCTAGTTTTTGTACTATTCAATAGTATATAAAGGAAGAAATGTCTCTATAAATAAGAAAAAAGTAATTTTTCTATAAAATGAAAAAGTAGTATAATTCAATTGTCAACAAATATATCACAAATTATACATTCAAATAAGTACTGTCCTCTTCAAAATTAGTGAGAATTTAGGGCTTATTAGTTGCAGTGCATTATAATAATCTAGCTAGGACTTCAAACACCATTTTTGAGCACTGAAATGATTTCTAAAGTTTACTATATATTTTAAACATAAACAATAATAAAACATCTCTATGCCTTGACACTGGCTTGATTTTTCAGAAACTAAATATCATTACTATCTAAAACTGTTCAAGAAATGCTCAATCACGGTGGCTAATAATTGAATGCATGGTTATAACATTGTAGCATTTCTCACTAAATTTTACATTTACCTGAAAACATTTATAAGATTGTTTTGAGGTATAGTTATATACATTATACAGTTATTAAAAGTAATCTGCTATTGATTGGTAGGTCTTATCAGGTATTTAAATGAGTCAATTGAGTAATTTGTTTGTTACTAACTCAAAGGAAAATTAGCTATTTAATATCTTAATTTTCATTTGGGGATAGTATAGCTGGATCTGACCATAGAAAATCAAATTTTGGAATGAACTTTTGATGAGTGCAGACTAAAAATCCTACTCACTCTTCTTTTGCCAAGCCATCATCTCAGCACAGAGTGTGGCCTCTCAAGAGGAAAAGACATCATTTTCTCATTTGTGTCATGTTAGCTGTCCAGAGTTGTTGCATTCTTGCTGCTACCATTGTCAGACGATTACAACTTCCTTTTCCACACCTTTGTATTCTGTTATCCCCAATGGCAATTAAATAATTGAAACATAGTCTAAAGTGAAACCATTTACAAAAGATAACAGGCTCACTAAGGGCTTTATATTTTTTAAGGTTTCATTTTTGTATTGATTTAGTTGTGTGTATTTTTTATAGGTATCAGTTTCAAGCTGTGAGGATAATATGGCAAAATGACATCAAATTTTTAAATTATAACTGTGGGTATGAAAAGTACATAGAAACAAGTGCCTGGAAGATGGCAGTGTTTTTCATTTCCTCTCTCCCCACCTTGCATATCGTTACATGTTGGTTGCCAGATTAGAAATTCAAAATACATGAGGTGTGTTCTGTTGTGACTAAGAGCACAATCTCTGGCAGTGTGTGATTTCTGGAACAATAGGTATTCTAGATGTCTTGCTGTACTGTAGAGGTTCCCTAATGGTGTCTTAAGGAACATGGGCTTTAGAATTCTTCATAACCTGTGGCTGAATCCTTCCTCTGCCTCCTTGGATGAGCTACTCTGAGACCGGTGTTCCATCTTTTATAAAAAAGAAATACTTATTTCTAACCCTCAAGATTGTTTTGAGAGCACCACTCACACTGAGTATTTTCCATAAATGTTCATTCACATCCAAAATGGACATCTTAAAGAAAATTTGCTTTCATTCACTGCTATTGTTAATTCAAAAATATAAATTGGGCACCTACTATGTTCCAGTCACTGTTCCAGGAACCACAGGTACATTATGAAGAACTGCAGAAATTTCTGCTTCTGTGAGGTTACATTTTAGAAGAGGAGACAAATATTTATCTCTAGATAGTTGTGCATCTGTAGAGAAAAATGCAGTATATAAGAGGAATATGGACTAATGGGACGGATGAAAATTTAAATAGGTGGATCAGAAAAGACTCCTTGAGGAAAAAAGTTTTGAGAAAATATCTGAAGGATTACATCTGGAAGCAGTTGAAGAAATGAGCCATGAAAAGGTTTATGGACTGTTTCAAGCAGAGGGAACAACAAATCCTAAGACCTGGAAACAGCATATTGGTAAGTTTGAGGAACAGCATGAAAGCCAGTATGACTGGTCCAGGGCGAGGAAAGGTGAGACCTAACAGGCAATCAGGTCACAGCCAATGGAAGACAGTATGGACTTTTGAAGACCATTGTAAGGACTTTAGCTTTTACTACACTGATACAACATTATCAGAGGATTCAGAGAACGGGTGAAAATTTGGTTCAATGGATAGAACAATGAAAAAGACATATCTGTTCCTTCCCATGATGGAAACTCCAGATTAGTAAACGGAAAAAAAATATATATATAGTAGAGTGTACTAAGAACCATGATAGCAGGGAAGAACGAGAGTCCCCCATATCCAAATGTTGCCTAGGCACACAAAAGTCGTCTCACACTGGGGATATTCACTAATAAACTGACAACTTTTAAAAACTGATTTTAATTCAAATATCCTGTCTACTGCTATCCAGCGGTGGCAGTCACTAACCAATCAAAAACGATGGCTGCTAAAAGCACTAGGGCAGGGCAATGGGAACCCTGTACTGTGCCTGGGATTTCCACTCTTGTTACTGAATTATGAGGAAGTTTAAGGGTCCCAGAGTAGGGTTAAGCTAGAGAGGGCAGCAGCACCTGGCATATTTTGGGCTTCAAAGTAGTGGTTTTATTTCAAGGTGTGGATATATCTCAATAATTTAACAACTTTTATGGCCACAATAGAGTTTACTAGATGAATATCAGCCTTGCTTCTAATGCCAAACATCATCCCCGTCGTATCGAAGTCTGCATTCCTTGTTGGTCAGTCTTTCATTGGTTGTTAGTTGTTGTAAACATGCAAAAACAATGCAAGCACAATGGCACGTGGTTACAAAGTAAAACTAAAAATTTTGTAAAAAGGATAAGATTTCATGAACTTCCTGAAAGTGATGTTTGAGAACTACATTAATCACTGGTAATGATTAACTGCATTAAAATTGGTCACTACTAATTAATGCAGTTAAATATAATTAATATAGTTAATGCATATTAATGTAGTTAAGAATAATGCTTCACTTTTTAGTGGTAGAAAAAAATGAAAAAAATCAATAAGGATTAGAAATGGGCTCTTCAAAGAGCTTGATTTGATAATCTAAGGATAAGACAGACTTTAGGGAACGTTGACAAGAACTTGATTTCCTTTTATGATAGTGTTGCCAAACTTAGGTTACTTTTATAATTATGGTATGTAATTATTCTTCTAAATTAGATTTTCTTTATTAAGTTAGAGAAGTTAGATGTAAGTAAAAGCTAATGTCTTTATTGTAATTGTTTTCATTTTTTGTTCATTTTAAGAAAAGGAATATAGTTATACTTATAAGCTAAATTTTGTTAAATACCAGATAAAATAGACATGCATAATTTTGTTTTATTTTTCATAACAAATTTCTTGTGAAAATGTTTGTGAATGTTTCCTATAATTTAAAAAACTGATTGAAATGCATTTAAGTGGGTATAACATTTATTATTAGACTCCATAAGAGAGGCACCAAAACCCCAATAGCCATGGATCTGAAAGCTGAAGAATGAATTTGAGAATTAGTCACATAAAATGCAAGTGCCACTTCTCCTCTCTTTTATAATGGTCATATTCTTCTAATATAGTTTCATGATGTCTCTGCCACTCTAAGTTGTTTCCCTCCCTTGTCAACCATGCACCTCTTGTGAATTCAATGCTCATCAGGTCTGAAACTCATAGATTGAAAGTCCCGTCACTGCTCATGGTACTTGCTACCTCTGTAAGGTACTTCTACATGGGTGTCAAATTTGGGCAGGCTGCAACTCCACATTCTTATATTTCCCTCTTGACTCCACCAACAAAATCACATGGGAATCCATGCATAAAGTAAGTGAGTATAAACAAGTAAGTGGAAAACATGCCCACTATTTCAGCCTACACAGGATCTCTTCTTATAATCAGACAGTGAGATTGGGGGTGCTAGTCAGTCATTGGCAAGTAAGGGTGACATCTAATACTAACTCATTAGTTACAGTGGACTATACCAGGCTACAGGTTGGGAAATAATGTACAGGATAATGTGTTGTTTCTTTAGTACTTCAAAGGTACAAACCTATTATTCAGATTCAATTTCATTTTTGGACCACCTGAATTTGTGAGGTTCCAGTATATTTTATAGAGGCAGTAGTAGTCAATAATGAGGTCTTTGGAGCCAGACTGCCTGAGTTTGAATACTGATTCCACTAAAACATATCACTGCAGTCTTAGACAAGCTATTTAATCTTTCTGTGTCTTTGTTTCTTCATCTGTAAAATGGGAATAATATGAATATCTACATCATGGATTACTGTGGATTAAATTAACACACATAGTTTTGAAGTATCTATCAGATGACACACTCTATATAGATTAGTTTTTAATATGACTAAGTAGTTAAGCTTTATGATACTTCATTATCTTACCAGCAAAATGGAAATACTAGTATCTAATTTGTTGTGAGTATTAAATTAAACATGTTAATGTAGGCAAAACACTCTGATGAAACATGCGAAAAGGGCAAAGAGTCAGAGATGCATCTCTCCCTCAATGTCCTGAGGTTAAGAAAATTTTCCCTTGAAACCAGGTGCCTTTTCAATCTACTTAAAATTATTATTTAGAAAATTTTCATGAGAAACTATAGGATCTACTGTCTAGGAAATTTTGTTGCATTTCTCATCGTAAATACATTGAGAGGGAGGAGGGAAGACAACGTATTTCATTAAAATTTTTCAGCAATAAAAATATTCTTACTCAGAAAATCTTATTAACCATAACACTTTCATTCCTAAAGAACTTTAATAACAAGTAAAAATAATGCATAGGAAAAAACTTAGTTTTGGCTTTCATTGTAGAGATTGTGTCTATGTTTTTCCTATGATCCTAGTTTCCACAATAGTTTATACCACATGGTACCTTCTTAATTAATGATAGCTATGAATGTTTCTAATAACAATATTACTATTACATCCAGGGCTCAATAAATACTTGTTAAGAAAATTCTGAATAGAAATTAAGATATCATTTAGTTTAATACATTCAGTTTTGTTTTTTAATTACCAAAACAAAACCCTCAAGTGACCCAGATTTGGTATTCTCTGGTTCCCTCATCTCAAGTTTTAAGATTTAAATAAAAAAATGTTTATGATTCTAACTTTTGCTATTTTCAGTCTAAGACAAATCTTTGAGTAGTTAGTTATTCATGAAGATTTGAAAATGCTCTCAACTTTTTCATGTAGATAATAATCATATTATCATCATTCTTTTTAACATTAACAGTCTTTCATTTCTGCTAAAATGTAATTATTCTAGTGGAGAACAAAATAATATGTAATATTTTGTGCAAGATCATTTTTTATTGTAGAACTGTGTGTGTGTGTGTGTGTGTGTGTGTGTGTGTATGTGTATATTCCTAGTACAATTGGTGCCATTTCACAACCTTGGTTTTATTTTGTAACCAAGTAAGCTCTCTTAAAAATCTTTGAATTCCCAACGTTAAGTCATAGCATAAATGTCTAGTGTCTCTCTCTCTCTCTCTCTCTCTCTCTCTCTCTCTCTCTCTCTCTCTCACACACACACACACACACACACACACACACACACACACATGAACATGTGTTGTGCTTGTTAAATGTATAAGTGATAGCAATTGTTTGGCAATTATAGAAACTAAACCTTCTCCTGCAGTAATAAAACAATTAAATGAAATAATGCATTAGAACCATGACTGGTATAGTAAGTACTCAATAAATCTTAGCTATATTATTATTATAAAATTATCTCTGATAAATAAATATTCATAAAGTTCTAAGGGAACCTCATGGAGGGAAGATTACATTTGCAGATTAGATAAGAAACTACAAAAAGGTTAAAATATAATCTAGCTCTTTATGTCTGAGTAGGCGTTTACCAGTTTCTATTGTATGTAGTTGGATATAAACACTGCATTTTTTAAACACACATAATTGCAGTTGGCACATAGTGGACATCTATCTGTACAACTGAATATTCAAGACATTGAAAGGAATAAAACACAGATAGGATGAAACTAACTTAGAGATAATTCACCACTGGATGATAAGCATGTTTCCTACTATTGTAAGAAAGATATATTAATTCAATATACACAAACTATGAGATAATCTAGTTAACAGCCTACTTTCAAGGTCAGTCTTCATTTTCATTCTCTTATTCAAGTCATTCCTTAATTTTGGTAGCCTTTGAAAAATCATATCAAGGCGCCATTCATGTACAGTATCATTCATTTTCTTCAACATGTAAACAAACTATCACATCTGATGAGGTAATATGAGAAATTGCTATGAAAGCAAAGAACAAATGTATACAAGGTAGGATGTAAAAAAAAAAAAAAACCCTGTGCTTATTATATCCTGAAATACATTGAAAAGGATTCACCCTACCTCCAATTAATGAGAGATTGTAAATGTTATTAAAATGTGTGGGTAAGTAAAAAAAAAAAAAAAAAAAAAAAATATATATATATATATATATATATATATATATATATATATATATATATATATATATATTGCATTTGTTTCTGTGACATTATAAGAGAACATCTCAACAGAATCTCTATTAAATGGACTGTGGTTTAATTCTTAATCATCAGAAAACAAGAATAACAACCACTAACACAACAAGAAACAAAAAGGAAACAAGCTTCTGGCCTATTCACTGGAAAATTTTCAAATGGAAAATTTTATCCAGATTTTCATTATTGAGAACTCAGAAACACTTTTCCTTATCAACAATATTCCCATCCAAATAGAGATGTTTAAAAGATTTCAAAAGTTCTTGGTTTGGGAAAGCAGTTTCTCAGATTTTGATACTAACATAAATTCTGTTCTCAAAAATTATTTCTCAGGTTCCTTTAAATTAAAAAATCTATGATATTAAGGGGAAAAAGAAAAATGAAATGGCAGTTGGCCATGCTTTAATGATTTAACTTGGCATCTGGTCAAATGACCTGGGCAAATGTTCTTTTGAAAAATGTCATGGAATTTTTATTAATGATGAATATTTAAGATCTCAAACCATAACCATCATCTTAAATTAAACTACTTTAGCAATGTAGGTTCTGTCAAAACTGGGTTTTGAATGACTTGACCCTCATAATAATTGAACTAGTTCTGAATGCAAATGTAGTCTAAATCACCTTTCTCTCAGGCATCCAAATTCTTTTGTTGAATATGAACAAAACATGCACCAAAAATTAAAGAAATCTGGAAACATTTATTTCTTCAGGAAACTTGGAGTTGTCATCAAGTTGCAATGCTGAATTTTGTGAACTTAAAACTTGCAAACCTAATTTCATAGACTATGTAATTTTTAGGAATTATTTATATCTCAAAAACACCTGATTCCAAATGTCATAATATCAGGGAATATAAGTGAACATAAAATATTGGGAATGAAAAAAAATTTTGTTTACAAGTGAATAAACAAACTTGAACAATAACATCAACAGTAATAATGTAATTAAAAAACTTTTAATTTTACTTACAGATACCATGTACCATATGACAGACATTTTCTTAGTGCCTTCCATGAATTTTTTCATCTGCACTTTCTATGTGGAACTTCATATGGGATAATGGCACAAGATCATAGAACTAGTAAATTATGAAATCAGAATTGAGGAGAATGATATTTAAAATAGGGTTTACAAATTCATCATCAGAGTGCAAGTTCTGGACTGTGAAAGACCTGAGTTCAAATTCCTGTGCTACTTCTTATAAGCAATGAAACTTCCTGCAACTTATTTGACCTGATTGTGGCACAGTTTTATTATCCATGAAATGGGGATATTAATAATAGGGTCTAATAAATATCTGTCCAATATAAGAGAGTACATGTGATGCTCTTAGAAGACTGTGGCATACATAACTCAATGCTTTATTATTATTGTTATTATCATTATTTATTTTCTATTGATTGTTTTATTTCCCTTTGGCAATTATTTTTAATTACAGTTATTGTATCTTATATACTACCGGGACATAATGAATAACTTGTTTTTTATCATAGGTTAGTATAATTTTAGAAGGTAAGATTTCTTGTATGTCAGAAATTAGAATACCCCTGCCTCGATAATACATGATTAAGAAATATGTTAACTAGAAATAAATTCCTGGCTACAATATTACACACTACGTCTATAATAATAATAATAATAATAATAATAGTACTTCAATAATAATATTGAAATATAAAAGATTAAAATATCAAAATAAAGCAAGTATATGTACCCCCAAATTAGGTTGATTCTACATATATACTATGTAAAAGAGAGGGTGGGGGGGAAGGAAAGGAAAATACAAAGATATTTTGCGCCTACATGTGTCACTTTCCTTTCACTTTTTATTAATTCCATAAAATTACCCATATTCAAATCTTGTCAATTCATTTCCAAACTCCATTCATTTCTTTATATCTCTGTTATCACTAACTCAGTCCAAACTGTCATCATCTCTCACTTTTATTACCATAATTTTATCTTCCAACAAGTCTACCTCCATCCACTGGCCACCCTCTATTTTTTTCTCCATATGCATAGAAAATGCCTTTTTGAAGAACAAATCTACTCATGTCACCCTATTGTCTTTACCAACTCATAAACACTTTCAGTGGATTCCCATTCTCTTAAGATTTATTATGTTGCTCATACTCCGCCTACCTCCCAGGCTTATCTGAGATGACTCACCTGTGTTCTTTCCCTTCAGTGAATCCACTATACTCGACATCACATCCCTGACAAGGCCTTTGCACATAATTCTCTCCTTCTCAAATGTTCTTCTTACTTAGCCTCCAGATCTCAACTGAAACATCAATCACTTGTTTTACAAAGCCTTCTTGACAGCAAGATCCATAATGCAGGTTCTGAAATCAACAAGTGCCTCTCCTTCCAAATGACTGTAATAGTTACAGCTTCATATATGTTATGAATATATATATATAGTTATAATAATAATAGTTATTATTAGTTATGTTAGTTACGAATATATATATTTATATATATTCGTCTACTTGATCATTGTCTGTCAGTCTTCTAGATTGAATTAATAATCATTAGTTTATATTAAGTATTCCTTAGGTATTATACATTGTTCTACTCTGCTTTATGTACACTAACTAAACATCTTGTAGCAGCCTAAAGAGTAAGTTCTATTGTTAATAACACTGTACAAATTAAAATATCTAAGTATGAAAAAATTAAGTACATTTTCCAAGGTCACAAAGTAGTAGAGACAGGATTCAAATTAGACATTACATTCAGAATAGATTCTCTTAACTATTTCATTTGCTTCTTCTTAGGAGCTGCAAAAGGATTTATGTTACCCCTATGGTATCCTAGAATGATCACAGTGATTGGATGCAAATTGATGGACCCTCATTAAAAGATATTTTTGGATTATCGGAGTGTAAAATTTACTTGTATTTGAACCAGCAATTCTGCCTCTAGAGTTATCTTTCAGCTCTAATGGTCCATGTGCTCAAAATAGGGGAGAAGGGCCTACATTGCTATGTAGTGTGTAGTAGCAATCAGCTCAGACAGCGGCAGAGTCAATCAGTAGAAGCCTGAGTACACATCGTAATATATCCATATGCATGAATAATCCGTGGCCATATAAAAATTAGAACTATGTTGCTGATGTGAAATGTAGCCAACCTATAAAGCTAAAAAAAAAAATTAAAAAAAAATAAATAAATAAATAGCAAAATAATACATAAAAGCTCTGCCATTTTTTTTTTAAGTGAAGGTACACATGTATTCATGTATATAGCCAGAATATATAGAAAAACACATTAAATTGGTAATAGTGATTGCCCTTGGGAAGGAGGATAAAGGTACTAGACATCAGTATTAGGGTAACTTACATCTCAATGCCCAGTATAGCATACTGTTTTCTTCTTCCAATCACATGTTCTGTTTTTTAAATTTTTAAAAATTATTTTTAACTCATTGTTTGGGGACTGCAATATTTCAATTAGGACATTTCAAAGAAAATTTGTATGGAAGGCAAATACAAAATTTATTTTTCTAAAAGATGGGTATCATTTTTCCTCAAGGATTATATAACTAGAAGTGAAGTAAAATAGTTTAAAATGTTAAGGCTCTCTGCATGTACAATGGGAAAGGGGTGGAGGACATCTCTTTAAAATACATTTAAGAAAATAACTGGGGCAGCCACTTTCATATATTAGGTCGGTCATACTTATCTTCAGGAAGGTGGTTCTTCTTTTAGCAAAGCACATTCAAGGGCATTTGGGGATGTGAGCATCCCCCCTCCCACACCCTTAGCTTCAAGGCAAAGTCAGAAAGAGAGTAAAGTTACAGATGAAGTTTTATGCAGAATAAATGAAAGTAATCCTGAATTTCATTGGATAGCTTTGTAGGAAGGGGCTCTAAGAATTTGAGGAATATCCAGAACAAAAGAGGAGTAAGAGTATCAAATTAAAAACTGTGCAATGAATATTACTACGAACAGTTATAATCAACATTTACTCTTTAGTTATTTCATTTTCCATGCTGTGCCCTAAATCTTTAATAAAAGATGACCACACAAGTTGACTGATATTAAAGGTGCTTTGGAATATTAAAAATAAAATGAAGTGGTGGTTAAGATGGGATGGCAGCTGTGAAATGCAGGACCAAGTATAGTTAAGATCATCAGACTGCAGGTTAAGAAAAGCAGGCTGCAGTGTAGAATAACTGAACAGAAATATAACCTTTCTTTTCTCATACAACTGAAATTCTTTAAACATATTGGAAGGATTCTCATATTTCCACAATGCAGAGAGAGGACACTGAAACATTCAAAAATATTTAAAAATATGAAATGTCTTATGAGGCTGAAGAATTGAGATCAAAATTTGGAGAACTTGGATTTATATGTATCAAGGAAAAAGTGCTATCTAAGTAGAAGATTGTTTACTTTAAATTCTATCATAAATTCTAAAATAAAAATGCCAAAATCGAATCTTCTAAAAACTAAAGTTATCATAAATTCATTAAACTATTTGCAATGAATTTGGTCATGAGATATACTAAAGTGGAAATAAAAGAATTTAGGATATCTAAGATTGTAAAACACAAATTATAGACAGAGTAGAACCATAGTCAAACATTTTCCTAGCATTTTACTCACTCGGCAGTCCATAAGATGATGCATCTGGTGATTTGAACACTATTCTGACTGAAGTCCATCCAACTTTACAGTTTAATTGAAACAATTTTTACATTATCAGAATTTTTACTTTAGCCTAAGTTTTCATTTGTTGAATATTGGACTTTAAGGGTGGAATGATATAAGAGGGTAAATTTGGATACAATTAGATAAAGCAAATTATTAAACTTAAACATCTTTAATTGTTCACAATGGGAATTTTCCACCATAGATAACTCTAGAATATTCTGGGAATTATATACGAAAAGATTAATGTGGAAAATCTCTCTGTCTCTGTCTGTCTGTCTCTGTCTCTGTCTCTCTCTCTCTTTTTCTCTCTCTCACACACACAAACAATAGTAACAACAAAACTATAATTATTAGACCATATTAGATAACAATATTATTTATAGCTGGAGACTTTATTGCTTATTAAAATTATAAGTTTCTAAGAAATATCTTTCTAGAATACATCATCCTAGAGAGTATATAAATAAATGTTTTCTGTGGTATGCAGTTTCTTCAAGAGAATAATGTGCTCAAATTATAACCTATTTATGTTACTCAATATTTTCACCAGAATTTTTGTGGTGTTTAGATTAAAAATAATAGCCATTAGATTTTAATAATGTTTCTTAATTATGAAGCTCCAAAAATATATTAGCGGGCATTCTGTGAGTTCTCTCCACATTTTGAAAAACATGGATATCATGCTAATTATGTGAACAAGAATATTTGTAAACACATATGCATTCTCAAAAAAAAGCATATCATTATATGTCAACCACGACATGACCCAAGTCTCTTTCTTTAGATGTTTCACACATAGAATCTCATATTTTCTTTTTATTAAGATAGAATTGACATATAACTCTGTATAAGTTTAGGGTAGGTAGTGTGTTGATTTGATATATTTATATGTTGCAGTATGATTACCACCATAATGTTAGCTAACACCTCCACCATGTCACATAATTATTTTGTGGTGTGTGTGTGTGTGTGTGTGTGTGTGTGTGTGTGTGGTGAGAACCTTTATGATCAAGTCTCTTGGTGACTTTGAAGTATGTAACGCAGCATTGTTGACCATAATCACTATGCTGTACATTAGGTCTCAAGAACATTCTCATCTTCTAACTGCAAGTTTGTAACCTTTGACTAACATCTCCGTATTTCTGCACTCCCCAACCCCTGGTAATCATCATTCTACTTGCCGTTTCTAGGAGTTTGGCTTTGTAAGATTCCGCATACAAGTAACATTGCTAGGCAAAATGGTTTCTAGGGCTAGATGTGACCAACGCCATGTTAAGAAGCAAGTTGCCCTCAGTGACCACCTGTTCATTCCAGGAGGGGTGGGCCTGTATCTCCTGAAAGGAATGTTCTTACATAAATAAGTGGGCCCATTAAGTTGTTTACTGCTTTGGAATATACAGCTCTGAGCAAGCACATGCCATTTGACTACAAGCCACCTGTGTTCCTGAAGGCTACCTATATCAATCCCCATCCCTTTTTGGGTTCAGAGATTCACCATCTTGCTGCCACTCAAGACTCTGCTTTGGTCCTAGGTTCCTAGGTTCTTTCAATTTTTGAAATACCTTTTTTAATATATGAATGTTATTTTGGCTGTTATAGTGATTCCCAGCCTTTTTCCCCACCAGGGATCATTTAAAAACAAGTTATGAGATATTGTGCTTAATGCACAGATCTTTTCCATCCAGGGTAGCCTTTCCAGTTTTCACTGGCCCCTCTATGGAAGGAATCTACACACTGACATACCTATAACTTATTGTGAACAAACTAATATGTCACTGGGCATTCTCGCAGTTTCTGCTGAATTGATCATTTGCCGTTCCCCCAATGTTATCTGGGGGAATATGACTCATTCCTCAAGATCAGTACACGTTGTTCAGGTGGGATTTGCACACTTTTTCTGGGGATATAGACATATGACTTAGGGCAAACCAATTAAGGTAGGTATTATATTACTTTCACCCCAGTGATCGGATCAAGACAAGCATGTGACCAATCTAAGAAACTGAGAGACAATGATTAATGATTACGTCATAGAAGCCACTGAAAAGATTTCTTTCCTCTAGACTTGGTGGGGTGAGAGTAGGATGTGGGGCATGTGCGGCCATGTTTTTGGCATCTTACAGAGTGGACTGCTTGCTGAAATATCAACTAAGAGCCCACAAGATCCTAGGGATATTGTTTTATACCTGAATTAAGCTATTCCTCAGCCATCCATTTGCATGAGCCAATTATTTCCTTAGCTGATGGAGTGACTGGTAACCTGGACAAGTATTTTTCAGTCTTAATAGCAGTTATGTTTTTTTTCTTAACATTTTAAAACACATAGTTCATAGTATCAGAAATTATATAACATACATCCTGTGTGAGAACCATTGTACAATTGCATAAAAAATAGGACATCCTAAATTCAAAATCAGTAAGTTGATTGGTCTTTTCTAGGCTGTAGGGTTATAATTATTAAATCTTCATATTTATCATGGATAACTTTTTGCTAATAAAAATTGTGTTGCATTTTTTAAAAAATGCTCATATTGTCATGCCGAGTGTCAAACAGGAAATTTCATGCCAAATTGCTAAACGTATTCCTATCTGATTAGTACCTGAAGTCTTGTCTTCCTCATCCACCAAATCCATAACTTTCAATAGTCATATAATATATAACATTTCATATTTTCACCCTGTTCATATTAGCCTTGGTCATATTTCTAAGTCTCTTCTAAACAAACTAATTACCTCTCGTTTCCTTCTCATAGTGACTTTTTCTGTTTACCTGAAGTCCTTAACAATCAGATTAAACATCCTACTCTCCATTACCCAACAACAGTGTTACAGTCAACTCAGTAATTTCCAAATATTCTGATTGAATCCATACTTTTCCTTCTCCACTATGACATTTCTAATTAAAAAAAAAAAAGTCACATTTATCCTGGACTACTGAAGTAGCCATACAACTGGGAAACGTTTTCCCTCTATTACTCCATGTACCCCAAAGATGCAAAAGGGATCCTGTAAAGCATCCACTTAAAATTCTCCAATGCCTTCCTGTATCACTTACTTTAAACTAAAAATTCCTGTTTATGAAGCCCTATGTGACCTGGCCTTTTCTTACCCTTAATATCACTCTTAGGCAAACTGGCCTCTTCTCTTTCTTCTTTAAGTCTTTGACAAATTGCATCTTTTGCCCACATGACTCTTCCCTCTGAGATTTAAGAGACTGGCTCCTTCTTGTCAATCAGAACACAGCTAAAGTGTTAATGTCCTCAGAGAAGTTTTATTTGGCCATTCAATTGAATGTTTCTCTGAAGCTGAAATGTATTTCTCAGAAAAGCATGTGTTACTATTGGATAGTTTCTTATTTATTTGCTTATCTAGCTGTTTGTTGTATTATCTCTAAGGCTATAATGTAAGGTCCCTTCTGTGTTTTTGGCCTTTGCTCTATCCTCAGTATCTAGAAATGTGCTTAGTTTAGACTTTGTTGTACAAATGATTAAATGAATGACTGAATAAAAGAATAGGTGACTATTCTATAAGAAAACTTTCATAATCACATTAGAATTAATTTCTCTTTTTTTAATGCTTCTTATGCTTTTTAAGCATTATTGTGTTAAAACAGGAATTGTACATGTCTTTGTCCCCCATTATATTACAAGCAATTTGATATGTGTGTTTTTTCCCATATCTGTACTTTACAAGTGCCTCGCACAGTGCTTAGAACCTTAGACACAATGGCTGTTCATAAGTGTTTGTCTAATTAAATTACATTTCCTTTACAAACTTTAAAAGTTTCTCATGAGCATTCCTAAGGGAAATATTTTTCTCTTGGAACCTCTCATGAGTCCTTAGACCAAAATTAATTGCTACTTCTTCTATGTTCCCATTGCGATTAGCAAATGCTAACTGTTTTTAACCATATGATTTATATTGTGGACATTTATCAACATTCCATGTCTGGCTATTCCATAGCCAGACAAAGAGGGTGTTATCATTGTTTATTAAATACAACAGGGCTTTAAAATATCATTGATAATGGAAGTAATATTTAGTTATTTGCCAATTCCCATAAAAATGTGGGGTGTCAACAAGGAGAATACTACACCTGTGAAGGTTTAGAAACATTTCTAGTTAGTCATTCTTAACAAAGAATACTCATGCACAATTTCAGAGAGACCTGAACTATCGGATCCACGGCTCAGTTGTAAGCAACTCACTTTGAAAAAAGAAAGCTAAAGTTATTTAAACACATTTTATTTAGCAAAGCCACATAATTTACTTTTGGGGTGGGGGAATTGTATTCTATAACTCTTATTTATTCTTCGCTTTCCTATTCTGACTACAACAGCAATCTCTTCCTGGAAAGGGAGTTACTCCAAGTGTATAGGAATCATAATTTCACTAATTTGTAATTTGATTTTCTTACTCTGAAAAAACTTGAACATATACGATCAAAACAAAAAACAGCCAACACAAAACTATGTTCAGCACAAAAGGGACTTCCTAAGCACACCAGGGCTGATTTTACCAAGAAACACGTTTTGGCCACAATTACCCATAATATATTTTGGGGAATAGTAAGTGTTCCTTTGAGATAAGGAATTACACTTTGAGGAAATGCAACACTTTTGAAACCCCTCTATCAACATGGCTGTATTTTGTTTTTTTTTAATTAGACAATGTTTACCAAGCACTGTTGTCTCTGGGAATATAGCAGTAAACCAGACAAGGTATGCCATAGAGTTCAGGGATTTTTCATTATAATAGAAAATTTAGAAAGTTAGCATGTACCAAATAAGGTAGAAATTTTTCTTCAATCACTTTTTTCAATTGTTTTTCTTCAGTCATATTTTATATCCTTTGTAAGCGGGAATAACCCAAACTGTAGAACAGTAATCTTGTGACTGAAACTAAAATAACAGAGGACAACACAGGCCATCCTTCCTCTGCAGATCCTCCGTCTGAGAATTTTATAGCCATGTAGCCTTCCCCTCACTGCCCAAAGCAACCAACTAAGAAAAGCTATGTAGTAATTCAGATTCTCCAAGAAGTATACCAACAAACAGTAAAATGTAGAAGGTAAGTCATCCTCAAGAAACCCTACAAATGCACCCTGATTTGAGGCAGGGGTAGGGAAGGCTATCCCATTCAAATTCTTCTACCTTGTGCCATCCCTTGGATTCCCTAGCTTCTTCAAAAAATTTGACTGCGACCTATAGTGAGAGCATTGGCAAGATGTCTTCAAATATTTTAGCACGAAAGATATTTGTTGAGACCAAACAATTCCTGAGAGTTTTAAAATAATGGTCTATCACATTTAATTCTAAAACTTCCTTGGATCATAATAATGGTGACTTTTATCTTAAAGCTTTCCCTTCCTATGATTATGGTATCACCTTAATGGTGGTAAGCACTTTTGGCAAGAAGGAACACTTCTTCCCCTATGCCATTCATTACCCATTGCTCAGTTCATATCAAGGTTCCATTTTAAGAGATATTTAGGAATTGAATGATCTTTATTCTTTCTCAGGTTACGTTACTTTCTGAATGAAGTATTCAAACACCTGCATGCCAATCTAACAAGTATATATCTGAAGAAAAAAGAAAAAGGCCAGAGATTTACCAAGTGGGTCCTGTAAGCGTGCTCTGATCAGACAATTGGAACAGTTCTTCAATCTTGGCATTGCAGAATTTGCCTCCAGCAATTTACTACACGCTGTTTTACTCAGGACCCTCAGATCCCATAGCCTGCTATAACTATTACTTCCCCAGCAGTATGTTAGTGCCTGGAAAGACTATACAGTTTTCTACAAGATATGCCATATGGGCTAAGGAGCAACACAATATTTTTCCTGACTAATGCTAAAAAGTGCAGGTGTCAATTTTGGTAAAGCTTCAGGGGTTGTGTTGATTTTGTGGTATATTTCAGAGAGAAATACTGCACAGCTTTCTTCTCAATACTTATACTCTCTGCCTTTGCCAAAATTGGGAGAAATGTTACCTGGAATCTTTCAATGGAGTAAAAATCATTAACCATATGTCTTCACAACTTTTCTTTTATCTATGAGAATCCACTTTATCTTTTCTCTCTCCCTGATATGCCTGGCCTACAAATACTCAAGACTCCATCTTCCAGAACTAAATTTTAGACAGCAATGCATTTACATGATGACTGAAGTCTGAACTTCTACTGACATTATGGTTAATGTGAAAAGACACTTTTGATCATATTTATTTGTCTATTCATTCATTTATTCCTTTAATTCTTCTGTGGAGTTTGCAGCTCAGTATACTCTGTCCTTTTTTTTTTTTTCATTCCTGCATTGCCTCAGGTAAAAAAAAAAAAATGCTCATTAATCTATACTCTCAGCCAGCTGAGAAGAAATTAAAAAGGGCTCAGGCAAATTATTACTGACTAGTGTTTGCCCTGTGATAATTATTATTGATAAAATCAGCAGCATAGAGACCATCAAAATAATTCCAAATGAGGCAAATAACTTGCATTCAGAACATACCCATTTAAGAGGTCAAAGCTTCTCTGCCAGGAAGGTGGCCAGTGTACTGACTTCCTTAAGAAATACTTAAGAGTCCTTAAATCTTTAATATGAATTATAATAGCATTTCAGGCTATCTGTAAACAATGGGTCATTTTTTTTTCTTGTGTAGCAAGATCATACTAATGATTATTTTACTGCATCACTAGATGTGGGATGAGAGATTGTCAAGGTAATAAATCCAGAAGTTTATATTCTTAGACAAGAAAAATAGGCACTTATCAAGCTTTAGAAACTTCTAGGTAAGATTGTTTATTTTTCACTAAAATAGGGTATTTCACTACATTGCATGCTGGGACTTTTTATAGCATTTACCAATTTTGGGACAAGAGGCATATAATGATGCAAAGAACGGTGCTGGCACTATAGAATTACACCGTCTGTAAGTAGTCACTACGTTGTATTTTCTATGGAAAAGACATAATGTATCACTAGCATCTTTAGCTTAAACCTCTTGGCATATTATAAACTGGAAAACTTACTGATCTGAATGCTTATGAAGCACTAGAAACTAGAGAATATGAAACCCTGCAGATGGAAACTTTAAATATTACATATTTCGTTGTAAGTTTCATTCTCCATGTTGCAAATATCAATTATTAAATACTACCAACATTATTTAAGTAGTCACTTTTAACCATAATATTTTACATGTATATTTATACAATCATAATGAAAGCTCCCAATGTGTTTTACAGACTACACAGCTTTATTAATAAAATGTGGCTATCTCCACTAAAAGTATATTTTTATTCAAGATAATTGTAAACTGCAATAGTCATAGATTATGCTAATAGACAAGGGAGAGAACATGAATAAATAAAAGCCATAGATAATCCCCCAAACCTAATTTTAACAACTATTTTAAATTTTCTTCTTCTACCAAACCTTTATAAGGGTTGCTAACAAGTAATAAAATTGACTGATTGGCATTCCATTCTGCCTTCCTTCTGTTGCTCATATACTAGTGGAAATGCTAACAAGCATGGAAGTAGCTAATGGACAGGTAATAGAGGAAAAAGGGAAGAGAAAAAGGAACAGAGGTAATACACTACCTAGATAATCAGCTCATGAATAACGGAAAGTTGACTGAAAAGATAACACTTAAATAAGTACTGTAATAAACTCAGTAATCAGTATTCTCAGTGGATTAGTGGCAGGAAAGAGAACTACCCTCCTTACAAATGCAGGGAAGTCCATGATTTTTAAAGAATTTATACTGCAAAGAGAACATCAGGTCAAGCTTCAACCCTCAAAAATTGTGATATTTGACCTAGAGGATATAGATCATCTCAAAAATATGTTGGCTTATGTCACACAAAGTGTCCAAGTTTACAAGAGAGTTTAAGGGGCATATGTATATCATCATGTTATTGTTCTTACAAAATGCACCAATCACAAAATTCAAGATACAAAATATGTTACAATGTGGATTGTTCTGATGGTCTCCAAATTATTTTTCTCTTAATTGTCTGAAGTTACAGATTATTTTCTGTTGTGCCTTGGGAAGCTTTGTGAAAAGATGGGTATTTGGGTTTAGTGGCATCATGGACTGATAAAGAAGTACATCTATCTATGATAATCTTGCTTGAATACACAGTTTGTCACAGTTATTTTTAACATCACTCCTAATAGAGGATTGTATCTTTAGTTTTTTTTGTTGTTTGGTCTATCACAACATCCTATAATACAACGATATAAGGAAGATTTGGTTGCTCAACAGCAGGAAATAGACGTACTAGTTACGCTACGTCATCCTCTAGGCCTCTTTCAATCCATTTGCTTTCCATAAACATTTTATACATACCTGCCAGCAAACTCTTTAATAACAATCAAATAAAATATTTTCCTGTTAGAAATTTTACCTTCCTGGGAGTCTAAATAGTTATATTTCTTTAATGTTCTCAAAGAACTTAAGTTTCTGTGTTTATTTTTTTCTTCCCAGGAGTCAATCAATCATACTCTCACCACTTTCAGGCAATTTTACTTTCCAGGACCTATTTTATATTTTGCAAAGCAAAATTTGGACTTCCAGATATAGAGTCTTAACAAGAGCAAAGCAAACCTTAACTGTCCTGTTTCAGAATGTTGAATATTGACAAATAAGTTAGTGACCTCACTTCACCTCTAGATATACACTTAATATCACATATTTGTATTTGGGATATTAAAGCTCCTGCATTTGTCACCTCTAATTGGGTCCTAGGTAGAAAAAAAGCAGTTCACAGCATGCCCTCTGTGAGCTGTCATAAATAGAAATATGAGGCAGTGCCAAATTCTCCAAGGCTTGACAGCCAATGATTAGGATGTTTTAATTTAGTGGACATATAGAACTTCTTCTGACATCTAAATGGGTGAGTGCCATAAGTTCTATTTTTTTTTGTATACATTCAAATTTAGACCAAACAAAAAGTAGCTTAAAGTAGCATTTTAAAGAATAGATCATCAGAGGAGTTGATTTTAGCATAACACTGAATTCAGAAGTATGTTGAAAGTACAAAGTAATAAAATCACAAATTAAATAATAAAAATAGATTTTAGACGTTTTCTTTGCCAAAAATTCATAGCACTAAGGGAATGAATACATGCACATAGGAAGGACTGACTATTTTACAAAGATTGTTGATTTTTTTTCTTTTTCTTTTCTTGCTGTGGTCTTCCTTTTGGCTCAATTACTTGCATCTCTATAACATGAATCCAACATGATAGGAAGAGATGAATATAAAGGGTTATATGTAATATCTTTTAACTTGGAGGGAGAGAATGGATAACAGAGAGTGGAAAGACCTATTGGAACACACTTCAGGTTAGATTGCTAAATAGTTTTGATATTTTAAGTGTTATATTTTATTTGGAAATAAACCTGCTCTATAAAATTATAAGTGTAGAAATGATCACTTTTTGTTTGTTTGTTTTTGCTTTCCTTTCTACTACGTTGAAACTATTTGAAAATGAGAACATGTAGATCCACTGTTATTTCAGATAATGTATGGAAGATTCATTCATTCACAGATGGTTCCCTCAATCCACCACTCGATGTTTACTGTGACCCAACATAAAAATTTTAATCTTTCAGCTTCAAATTTTGATGATTGATAGAATGATAACAATGATATCCAACTGATACCAAACTCTTCAAGAATTTTAGTACTACTCTTCAGACTATGTTTCGATAATCAGGGGAGGAAGAGTCCTTATGGAAGGGAGTAGGGGATTTTACCTTTGGAGTAAGGAATGAGGAAAACCCCAGAAGAACAAAAAACTTAAAACTGTCTTGCCTGCTGCATATTTTTTTTAAGGGGATAACCCTGGATCCAACACACCAGAAAATATAGCTTTATATCTTTGTTATGATTCTTACAAAGGAAATTTGACCATTAGTTAATGACAAAATAATTCTCCTCAGCAATTGAATTTATAAATCATGTTTTCCTTGGAAAAATTTATATCATATATTTAGTAATTCTTAGCCTATTTATTTATTTTAGAGTGAGTTTTGCCAAATATATGGGTCAGTTTAATTATTAAATGTATTTTTGTTCATAAATGCTAAAACCGTCATTATGGGATGATGCTATATATAGAAAACCCTAAAGACTCGACCAAAAATGTATTAGAAACAATAAACAAATACAGTGACGTTGCTGACTACAAAATCAATGTACAAAAGTCCATTGCATTCCTATATACTAACAATAAAATCTCAGAAAATGAAAAAAAAATAACAATTCCTTTTGCAATTACAACAAAAATAATAAAATACCTAGAAATAAACTTAACCAAGGATGTAAAAGACCTATATACTGAAAACTAGAAGATATTTTTAAAAGAAGTTGAAAAAGACACAAAGAAATGGACAGATATTCCATATTCATAGATTGGAAGAATAAACGTAGTTAAAATGGCCATATTACCCAAAGCAATATACAGATTTAATGCAATCCCCATCAAAATCCCAATGGTGTTTTTTAAAGAAATAGAACAAAAAATCATCAGACTTGGATGGAACCACAAAAGACCCCGAATAGCCAAAGGAATCCTGAGAAAAAAGAATAATGCTGGAAGTATCACACTCCCTGACTTCAGCTTGTACTACAGAGCAACAATAATCAAAACAGTATAGTGTTGGCAGGAAAACAGATGCACAGATCAATGAAATAAAATTGAGAACCCAGAAATAAACCCACATAAATATGGACAGATAATTTTTGACAAAGAAGCAAAAAACATACAATGGAGAAAAGACAACCTCTTCAATAAGTGGTGATGGGAGAATCGGAAAGCCATATGCAAAAGAATGAAACTAGATGCTATCAGTCACCATATACCAAAATTAACTCAAAATGAATCAAAGACCTAAACATAAGACCTGAAACAATAAACCGCATAAAAGAAAACATAGGTACCAAATTTATGGACATTGGGTTCAATGAGCGTTTTATGTATGTAACTCCAAAGGCAAGGGAAGTAAAAGCTAATAGAAATGAATGGGACTATATCAAACTTAAAAGCTTCTGCACAGCAAAAGAAACCATCAACAAAATAAAGAGCCAACCAACTGAATGGGAGAAGATTTTTGCAAACAACACCTCCAATAAGGGGCTAACATCCAAAATATATAAGGAACTCATGGAACTCAACAACACAAAAAACAAACAATCCAATTGAAAAACGGGCAGAGGACCTGAAGAGATATTTCTCCAAAGAGGACATACAAATGGCAAATAGACATATGATAAAATGCTCAACATCATTAATCATCAGAGAAATGCAAATGAAAACCACAATGAGATATCACCTCACCCCAGATAGAACGGCTATCATCAACAAGACAAATAGTAACAAGTGTTGGAGAGGCTGTGGAGAAAAAGGAACCCTCATACACTGTTGGTGGGAATGCAGATTGATGCAACTGCTATCGAAGACAGTTTGAAGGTTCCACAAAAAATTACGAATAGAATTACCATATGACCCAGCAATCCTTCTCCTGGGTATCTACCCAAAAAAATCTGAAAACATTTATACATAAAGACAAGTGTGCTCCAATGTTCATTGCCGCTTTATTTACAGAGGCCAAGTTTGGAAACAACCAACGTGTCCTTCGATAGATGAATGGATAAAGAAGTTGTGGTATATATACACAATAGAATACTATTCTGCCATTAAAAAAGATGATACAGTGCCATTTTCGACAATATGGATGGATCCTGAGACTATTATGCTCAGCGAAATAAGGCAGACAGAAAAAGTCAAGAACCATATGATTTCACTGATATGTGGAATATGAAACTGAAAACAACAAAAGAACAAGACAAACAAATGAAGAAACAAAAACTCATAGACACAGACAATAGTTTAGTGGTTACCAGAGGGGGGAGGTGGGTGGTAGATGAGGATTAAGGTGATCAAATATACGACGATGGGAAGAGAACGGATTCTGGGTAATGAAAGCACAATGTGATATGTAGATGATTTATTACAGAACTGTACACCTAAAATCTATGTAACTTTACTAATAATTTTCACCTCAACAAACTTTAATTTAAAAAAGTCATTATGGAAATAAAATAAAAATAGCATATATATAAAATTGTACTTCCCCAAAAATAAGACCGGGTCTTATATTAATTTTTGCTTCAAAAACTCAATAGGGAGTATTTTCAGGAGATGTCTTATTTTTTCATACAGAGCAATCTACATTTATTCAAATATAGTCATGTCATCTTCTTCTGGAACATTGTCATAATGCACTAAATGTCTGGCTTACTATCTTAAATGGGGCTTATTTTCGGGGTAGGTCTTATTTTTGGGGAAACACGGTATTGACAATGTATTTTCACCTTATTTTATTTAACTCTCACAATTAGCCTGAGTACCAGTGAGAATAGCTAGGTTATACTGTAGTAACAATATCTAAAATTGTGTGTCTCATTTATTTTTCTTTTTTTATTAACATGTATTTTTTAACATTTTTTATTAGTTTCAGGTGTACAAAACAATGTAATAGTTAAACATTTATCATTTATATCCCTCACACAGTGATAACCCCCCCATATACTACCCCTCTGACATCGCACACAGCCATTACATTTCCACTGCCTCTATTCCTAATGCTGTACTCCACTTCTTGTGAATATATATATACATATATATACACACATATATATAAAATTGTAGTTGTATGTCTCATTTCTTGCTTACTATACATGGAGCTCTGTAATATATACGTTTTGTTCTGTATTATAGCACTCGGGAATTTAGTTTAACTGAAGCTTCATCTCAATATGTTAATCAACAATAATAATTTTAAAATAGTGTATTGTTCACTGATTTAAAAGTTTCCATCCAGAAGTGACACATCATTTTCATTTCACAGTTCATCAGCCAAAATATATCACATGGTCACATCTAATGCCAAAGGGGTGGGGAAATGAAACCCTACCAGTTGCCTGAAAAGGCGAATGCTTAGAAATATTTCATGAATGCATTGATGAGTATTATACACAAAGAGGTAATTATTTTTCTTCCTATTCCACAGACCCATTTATTTATTCATATATGTATTCAACATATTGCATTGGGTACATTCATTTACAAACTCCTGAAAGAAATCAAGAGGCAGGCGGAGAGACACAGAATAGTGTGAGCAACAGCTATTTTGTTGTTTGTTTTTTTTTTGTTTTTTTAATCATTTAAATTAAATTCAGTACTTCTGTGTTCAGTCACTTTTCCTTTCCATGTCTATTGAAGTGTCCTCAAGTCAGTGGGATGGGGTTCCATTAAACTGCCATTATTTCCAATACTCACCTTTATAAAACAGTCAATATGACTGCCACTGGAGGGCTAATTGCAAATATGGTGTGCCATAAATTAAAAGTTTTTCATGACATGAGGTTAATCATAATTGAATGAAGATTTTAGAACAGGGTTCTCTTTACTTATTTAATCATAATAAATAAATAATAGCTTAGCTATTTTAACTAGCTATCCCACCAATTCTAGATGCACTGTATCAACTTTACGAATGTGTTAAATAAATAGGAGCACATTAGCTGGAGTTGAAATCTGTTTCTCATGTGCAATTATATTTTAGTTTTCCTTTATAAAGCTCTTAAAACATAATAGGCCATATTTTTGGAAAATAATTATGTACATATGGACATGTGTTAATTTTTCTCAATTTTTGTTTTTGCATACCTTAAAGAGCTTTCTTTATACAACCTTAAAATTTGGTTTTAGCAACTCATTCTCAAGCTTGATTCACTAACACATCTGTACAGTTGAGCTTCAGATAATTTATGGCTACTCACTTTGCTTAATTTTCAACCATTTTTTAAAAATATGATAAACCAGAAACCCGCATGAGTCAGAATCAGTGGGGATATCTCTCTGATACAGTTCTATGTTCTGAAGTTCATCTGAATTATTTTTACATGTTCCTTACTACTTCTTTTCAAATTTCTAGGCAATGTTGAGTTTAACTGATGATATAATCATAAAAAATCCATGAATTTTACACAAATCTATCTGTGTTTATTACCAGACATGCCTTCATCAAAGAAAAAGATAAATTTTTAAAAAAGCGTTTTATTCAGGGATCTTGGTGAAAGCAAGACGGGGAAACTACTTAGTATTTTTAAACAATAAGAGAATCATTGGAAGCAAATTTGGACTCAGAAAACCAGTAGAAAGCCAACAAACCAAGGCTGGAAATTTAGCGGAACTCAAAGGAGTTCTGGAGGGTGAACAGTAGGAGCCCCAAAAAGGGCATGCATCAGAAACCATATGATCTGCACAGCATCTAGGCTGCTGCTGGAAATCTTACCTCCAAGTGTTCCCTCTGCCACTAGCACAAGATCTAACTTTTCAGGGTTTCTCATTGACTGAGCTTAAGTCATGTGCCCAATTAATGGCTGTGTCTGTGAGTGGAAAAGGGAGGACTATGCTTTATTTCCTCCAAAGGAACTAACAGCTTATGACAATTTGCTGTGGAAGGGTGAGCCTCAGCAATTACCACACAAATAATACACAAATTATGAAGTTCCTGCAAAGGAGTAATCAGTATAGCAGTTGCAATAGGAAGGAGTGTGGTGGGATACAGGACCAAAATTTTTAAAAAGCAAAGTGTACACTACTTAGAAGTACTGATAAACATATGATTATAAGAATGATATCTACTAGTACTATTTTTTCTATTTAAAAAACTACTAAATAGAGTAGTTTTATATTGAAGATGTTAGTTTTTGTTTTTAAATTCATTTAGTATAAAATTGTATCTAATCTATCTATCTGTGTCTGTCTATCTATCTATCTATCTATCTATCTATCTATCTATCTATCTATCTATCTATCTATCTATTTTTTATGAATCCGTGACAGTTCTCAAGGCTAATAGAATTACATAATTTGTACCATAATGACTTGGAAGAAATATACCAAAAATAAAGTAAAAGAATACTTATGACAAAATATCATTAGCCTCAGGGATTTACAAAAGACTAATAAATAGTGTTATTTCTTTCAAACTGATTTTTCCTTTGGTGTCTTTTGGTTTTATATGTTGTTTATCTAATTGACTAGGAAACTTTATAAAAATTACTGGGGGAGGTGGGATGCTTGCATAAATGCAAATTCTTGGGCCCCTCTATAGAACCACTGAATCTGAATTTGGGATGGTGAGACTAGAATTACACATTTTAAAGGAACATCACAAGTATATTTGAAAATTTCAGACCCTGTGCATTACAAATGTTCTCAGTAGCTCAAACCAAGGTTAACTTAAGTTGGATCAAGTTTGCTAAATAAGACAAAAACAGGAAGATCATCAGAATTTGAAAAGAAAACACAGGGAATTACACATGCTTTTGAAAGCTTACTCTGTAACATGTGGTCACTTTCATGTTTCAAAAGCCAAGATATTTGTCCTGCTATATACCCAAAATGCTTTAGGTACTTAATAATGTTTTTAAAAGAAAAGTAAATTTTCACTGTTGTCCAAAGTCACCTCTTGTTTTCTCAAATGAATCACATAAAATTTAGTAGAGTGTTATAAGAGAATTGTAACCCAAGTTTTTAAATTAGAATTTCCTCACATGTGATTTTTTTTTTAAGGATGTTAAAAGAGAAGTTATTTTGAATGAAAGAGATACTGCTAAGGAAAGGGAAAATACCAGTATGTCTTTGGACTGCTTCTGGCCTTAGAGTGTTCTAGTAGCACACTGTATTGAAATGAATGGAAGCAATTATAAAAGGAAGCTGCTGACCTTTCTGAAAAGGCTGCCAATCTATAATGCCTCCTGCAATGCTCATCCCCTTTATTCGTGCTTAACAAACCTTGTCACCCTTGTCGCAGTGCCTCAGAACCCCTTGTTAACTTTTCCCCTTTTGTTGTCTTTAGGGTATTTGCAGCACGACTGTCTGCTGAAATACCTCTCAATTGCCAATTAAAGGAAGTTTAGAAATGAGTACCTAGGGATGGAATTAACCTAGCAAGTTAACCTGGGGGAAGAATGTGTTAGGGATACAAATTCTCCACATCAGTGTCTTACATATTTACCTACTCATCTGACATACTTAGGGGAGGGTATTGGTTATATATTTGCACAACAATCAGAAAGCATCTCCAGTTTTTCAGGGTGTAAACAATTTGAAAAACAAACACAAGAATCTTCAAAATAATTCTCCTCCCTCCCCACAGTGTGTTCATTTTCTTTCAAGTGAAAAAATGCTAGTATTTAAGCACTGCTTTGCAAAAACACTTATAACAGGTACCTGTAGGTAATATGAAGCAATTCCTTTAGGAGAGTCTTATTGAGAATATCTTCTTGCTTTATAATGCCAATTTAATACATAAGCCCCTGGATCAGACCTGTTTGAATTGACCATCATTTGAACGATTATTAAGAAGAATTATCTAGAATTGAGTAGTTCTGGCACTCAAATAAGAAAAGAGAAATCCCACATTTAAATTATCTGTTATATGAACATTTCATCAAGTTTTTGTTTTTTCTTATTTCTCTTGGTTGGTGTTTCTCATTTTCTGCACTCATACTAATTAGTTTTCTTGAAGGAACATTTTAGAAAATGAGCCCTTAATACCTATAACTGAATGACTTGTTAACTTGCTTGCCCTAGGAGAGTAAAAAGAAATGAGATGGAAGAATTTAAAATATGCAGAGCATGTGATCCTGGGGTACTCCTATGTTCCATAAGTATCATAGATTGCTCCAAATATTTGTTGAGAACATATATAACTTTATTTACATTTACAAAGGTTGAAACAAGAAAGAAATAGCATATACTGAGCCTTATTAACTATTATGTGCTAAGTAATTTCCACATACATAATTTAACATCTCAGTAACTCTATGATGTCATTATTAGTTCTAATTTTCAGTTGAGGAACCTGAGATATATACAGTTGAAGTTATTTGTTTGAAACCATTTAGCTAGTAAGACAGAGTAGAGAAATTCAAATAAGATTTTCCAGTTCAAATGGAATTCTCCCTGGATTCAGAGTCAAAGTTCTGTTTGTCTCCGTATGCTTTATCAAACTATTTATAAATAAATCCATTACCATATCAACAGGTACCAAATATCAAATAAAAAACCTACAAAATTAGATGTCACTACTTACATTACTTCTAACTAGATGATTCGAGGGAATATTGGAGACTATAATAACATTAATCAGTAAAAATATGTCTTTCTACATGTTTTATCATCTGAGAAACATTTATTGGACTGTACCCAATTTCACATTGAATAAGAAAGATTCTATCCAAGTGAAGAAAAGTACGTATGTAAGAATTGAACGGAAAGTGTCTATAACTATTACTTAATTCTAATTCCCATTTCTAAACATATCACTAAAACATAATGCAACTCACCCAAGATATACAGGAATTATGACATAGTACATTGCATATCTTCATATTTTTTCATATGGATGAATGTTAGCTTGAATTATTTTGCTTTCCTCATCCAACACTTTCCAGTACATTCACAGTTGAAGTTTAACAACACTGGTTTGAACTGCACAGGTCCACTGACACCAAATTTTTTCAATATAGTCTGCCCTTCTTATTATCCTCAGGTTTCAACCCACAGATTCAACCACAGCATTTTCACATTCCCAACTGCAGTTTCCCAGCCATGGATTCCCAGCCATAGATTTATACCTGTGTTCGAACTGCAGTTTGCTGAATGAATCTGGAGATGTGAAGGGCTGATTTCAGTTAACTTTTGAGTGAATCAAAATTTGTATATGGATTTTTGATGCTGCAGGCTCAGCACCCCCTACCCTCATGTTGGCTAAGAGTCAGCTGTATGTAAGATTTAGTATTTCCCCTTTGCTTCATGCTTTCTGTGATTAGCTAAAACAGAGCCATATTAGTACTTGCAATGCTGTGGTCATTATAGAAACCAGTAACACTTCCCTTCTCCCATATGTCCCAATGCTTGCTGTCTTCATATTTGACCTAACTTAAGATAGCTGAATTACTAGAGAAGGCTCAGTGATACAGCACACCTGCCTCACAGGTAAGTACTTTTCACAGTGTTAGGACTTGTATGTGCATTAGAAGTTACTGGGTGTTAGTTTGGTTATGCCAGGCTGCCTTCATAACTCATTTTAAAGGAAAAATGGAGGTCTTTTTATTCTCTTTCTCACAACATAATGTTCCATTTCCTACTGACTATACACTCACTTTCAGCCTCCTACACAAACATTTCCCTTGGGTGCCTCTTAAAGTACTATCAGTATGCTGGGGATTGTATTGCAAATGCTTTCATTAACAGGTATTTTTGCATTAGAATATTTAATTGTTTTTTTTTCTTTCTTTCTTTATGTTAGCCAATGTCAAGCTTATTAATAAAGGAGAAAAAATAACCTTGCCTATTAATCATTGTATTGATATTAAAATATGATGTTTTTTTTATTTATTGGGGTGACAATTGTTAGTGAAATTACATAGATTTCAGATGTACAATTCTGTATTACATCATCTATAAATCCCATTGTGTGTTCACCACCCAGAGTCACTTATCATTCCATCACCATATATTTCATCCCCCTTACCCTCATCTCACTCCCCCCACCCCCCTAACCCTCTAGTAACCACTAAACTATTGTCTGTGTCTATGAGTTTTTGTTTCTCATTTGTTTGTCTTATTCTTTTGTTGTTTTTGGTTTATATACCACATATCAGTGAAATCATAGGGTTCTCTGCTTTTTCTGTCTGACTTATTTCGCTTAGAATTATACTCTCAAAATCCATCCATGTTGTCACAAATGTTCCTATATCATCTTTTCTTACCGCCGAATAGTATTCCATTGTGTATATATACCACACTTCTTTATCCATTCATCTATCCAAGGACATTTTGGTTGTTTCCATGTCTTGGCCACCGTAAACAAAGTTGCAATGAACATTGGAGCACACGTGTCTTTATGTATAAATGTTTTCAGATTTTTTGGGTAGATACCCAGGAGAGGGATTGCTGGGTCATATGATAATTCTATTGGTAGTTTTTTGAGGAACCTCCACACTGCCTTCCATAACAGCTGCACCAGTCTGCATTCCCACCAACAGTGTACGAGTGTTCATTTTTCTCCACAGCCTCTCCAACACTTGTTACTATCTGTCTTGTTGATGATAGCCATTCTGACTGGGGTGAGGTGATATCTCATTGGGTTTTTATTTGCATTTCTCTGATGATTAGTGATGTTGAGCATTTTTTCATATGTCTATTTACCATTTGTATGTCCTCTTTGGAGAAATGTCTCTTCAAGGCCTCTGCCCATTTTTCAATGGGGTTGTTTCTTTTTTTGTTGTTGAGCTTCATGAGTTCCTGTATATTTTGGATATTAGCCCCTTATCGGAGGCACTGTTTGCAAAAATCTTCTCCCATTTAGTTGGTTGTCTCTTTATTTTGTTGATGGTTTCTTGTGCTGTGCAGAAGCTTTTAAGTTTCATATAGTCCCATTCGTTTATTTTAGCTTTTACTTCCATTGCCTTTGGAGTCAAATTCATAAAATGCTCTTTGAACCCAAGGTCCATAAGTTTAGTACCTATGTTTTCTTCAATGCAGTTTATTGTGTCAGGTCTATGCTTAAATATTTGATCCATTTTGAATTAATTTTGGTACATGGTGACAGATAAGAGTCCAGTTTCATTCTTTTGCACGTGGCTATCCAATTCTCCCAGCACCATTTATTGAAGAGGCTGTTTTTCCTCCATTGTATGTTTTTAGATTCTTTGTCAAAAATTATCTGTCCATATTTATGTGGTTTTATTTCTGGGATTTCAATTCTATTCCACTGGTCTATGTGTCTGTTTTTCTGCCAATACCATGTTGTTTTGATTATTGTAGCCCTGTAGTACAAGCTAAAGTCAGGGAGGGCAATACCTCCCGTATTGTTCTTTTTTCTTAAGATTGCTTTGGCTATTCGGGGTCTTTTGTGGTTCCAAACAAATCTGATGATTTTTTGTTCTATTTCTTTAAAAAATGCCATTGGGATTTTGATGGGGATTGCATTAAATCTGTATATTGCTTTGGGTAATATGGCCATTTTAATTATGTTGATTATTCCAATCCATGAGCACAGAATGTGTTTCCATTTCTTTGTGTCTTCTTCAATTTCTTTCAAAAATGTCTTATAGTTTTCAGCATATGTGTCTTCACATCATTGGTTAAGTTTATTGCTAGGTATTTTATATTTTTGCTGCAATTGCAAAGGGAATTGTTTCTTTTTATTTCTTTTTCTGAGATTTCATTGTTAGTATATAGGAATGCAATGGACTTTTGTACGTTGATTTTGTAGCCAGCAACTTTAATGTATTCGTTGATTGTTTCTAATAGCTTTTTGGTGGAGTCTTTAGGGTTTTCTATATATAGCATCATGTCATCTGCAAAGAGTGATATTTTAACTTCTTCATTCCCAATTTGGATGCGTTTATTTCTTTCTCTTGCCTGATTGCTCTGGCAAGGACTTCCAACACTATGTTGAAAAGCAGAGGTGATAGGGGACAGCCTGTTGTGTTCCTGAAAGTGGAGCAAAGGGCTTCAGTTTTTCACCATTAATTATGAGATTAGCTGAGGGCTTGTCATAAATGGCCTTTATTATGTTAAGGTGTTTTCCTTCTATACCTATTTTATTGAGTGTTTTAATCATAAATGGATGTTGTATCTTGTCAAATGCTTTTTCTGCATCAATTGATATAATCATATGATTTTTGTCCTTTATATTGTTTATGTGATGTATCACATCGATGGATTTGCAGATGTTGAACCATCCTTGTGCCCCTGGGATGAACCCCACTTTGTCGTGATGAATAATCTTTTTAATGCATTGTCGTATTCAAATAGCTAGAATTTTGTTTAGGATTTTAGCATCTGTATTCATCAGAGATCTTGGTCTGTAGTTTTCTTTTTTTGTGTTGTCCTTATCAGGTTTTGGTATCAGGGTAATGTTGGCCTCATAAAATGAGTTAAGGAGTACTGTCTCTTTTCAATTTTTTGGAAGAGTTTGAGCAGGATTGGTATTAGATCCTCTTTGAAGGTTTGGTAGAATTCACTAGTGAAGCCATCTGATCCAGGACATTTGCTTTTGGGAAGGTTTTCGATGACTGATTCAATTTTGTTACTGGTGATCGGTCCGTTTAGATTTTCCAGTTCTTCATGGTTTAGCCTTGGAAGGCTATATGTTTCTAAGAACTTGTCCATTTCTTCTAGGTTATTGAATTTGGTGGTATATAGTCCTTCATAGTATTCTTGGATGATCCTTTGTATTTCTGTGGTGTCTGTGATAACTTCCTCTTTTTCATTTCTAATTTTGTTAATTAGTGTCTTCTCTCTTCTTATCTTACTGAGTCTAGCCAAGGATTTGTCAATTTTGTTAATCTTTTAAAAGAACCAGCTCTTTGTCACATTAATGTTTTCTATTGTCTTTTTGTTCTCTATTTCATTTAGTTCTGCTCTGATTTTTGTTATTTCCTTTCTTCTGCTGTCCTTGGGTTTCATTTGATCTTCTTTTTCTAGTTCTTTAAGGTGTAACACAAAGTAATTTATTTGAGATTTTTCTCGTTTCTTGAGTTAGGCCTGTAATGATATAAATTTCCCTCTTAAAACTGCTTTTGCTGCATCCCAAATATTTTGATAGGATGTATTTTCATTGTCATTTGTTTCTATGTATCATTTGATGTCTCCTCTAATTTCTTCTTTGACCCAGTCATTCTTTAAAAGTATGCTGTTTAATCTCCATGTGTTTGTGCTTTTTCCTGCTTTCTTTTTGCAGTTGGTATCCAATTTCAAAGTCTTGCAATCAGAGAATATGCTTGGTATGATTTCAATCTTCTTAAATTTGCTGAGGCTGATTTTATGTCCCAATATATGGTCTATCCTTGAGAATGTTCCAGGTACACTTGAAAAGAACGTATAGTCTGATGTTTTAGGATGAAGTGCTCTGTATATTTCAATTATGTCCATGTCATCTAATGTGTCATTTACGGCTGTTATTTCATTATTTATTTTCTGTTTGGATGATCTATCCATAGCTGTCAATGATGTATTTAAGTCCCCTAGTATATTGTGTTTTGGACAATTTCTCCCTTTAGTTCTGTTAGTAGTTGCTTGGTATATTTTGGTGCCCCCTGATTGGGGGCATAAATATTGATGACTGTTATGTCTTCTTATTGGATAGTCCCCTTTACCATTATGAAATGTCCATCTTTGTCTCTTGTTATGTTTTTCACCCCGAAGCCTGTTTCATCTGATATCATTATGGCTACACCTGATTTTCTCTGGGTACCATTTGCTTGGAGTGTCAATTTCTATCCTTTCACTTTGAGTTTATGGTTGTCCTTGTAGTTGAGATGCGTCTCTTGGAGACAGAATATGGTTGGGTTTAGTTTTTTGATCCAATCTGCTACTCTGTGGCTTTTTATTGGTGAGTTCAGTCCATTTACATTTAGAGTGATTATTGATACATGAGGATTTCCTGTCATTCTATCTTTAGTTTTCTGGTAAGGCTGTGTCTCCATTGTTTCTTTGCCTTTTTGTTGTTGTCTGTTATTTCTGTGTGGTGGTATTCTATGATGTTTCTCTCTGTTTCTTCTATTATTACAGTATATATTTCAGTTCTGGATTTTTTTGAGTGGTTATCCTTAAGTTTATGTAAAAGCAAGTTTGATATTTAGAGTATTCCATTTTCTTCAGCACGCTTACTTCCTCCATTCCCATATTCCAATTCAGGCCTTTACTCTCCCCCTTTTTATGTGTAGGTTGCCACAAATTGTCCCTGTTGATGGTGGTCGAATAGCCTCTGCATTTCTTTGTAGTGCAGTTCGTGTATTAGAAAATTCCCTCAGCTTCTGTATGTCTGGAAAGGTCTTTATTCCTCCTTCATATCTAAAGGATATCTTTGCTGGATATATTATTCTTGGTTCATAATTTCTCTCTTTCAATAGTTCAAATATTTGGTTCTACTCCCTCCTGGCTGGTAGAATTTCTGCTGAAAAATCTGATGATAATCTAATGGGCTTTCCTTTGTAGGTTACTGTCTTCTCTTCCCTGACTGCCTTGAGGATTCTTTCTTTGTCGTTGATTTTAGACAGCTTCAATACAATGTGCCTTGGAGAAGGCCTGTTGGGATTGAGATAATTAGGTGTTCTACTTACTTCTTGGATTCGAGGATCCAGTTCTGTCCACAAATTCGGGAAGTTCTCATCAACAATTTGTTTGAATATATTCTCTGTTCCCTTCACTCTTTCTTCTCCTTCTGGTATGCCCATTATTCTTATATTGCTCTTTCTGATAGAGTCAGAAAGTTCTTGTAGAGTTCTTTCATTTCTTTTAAGTCTCAAGTCTGTTTCTTCTTTTATCTGTGTAATTTCCAGGTTTCTATCTTCGATGTCGCTGATTCTTTCCTCCATCTGGTCAACTCTACTACCTAAGCTGGTTATTTCATTCTTAATTTCTTCTATTGAGTTCTTAATCTCTAGAAATTCCATTTGGTTCTTTTTTAAAATTTCAATCTCGTTTGTAAAATGCTCATGTTGTTCTTTGATTGCGTTTCTGAGTTCATGAAATTGCCTTTCTGAATTTTCTTGCATCTCGTTGAGTTTTTTCAGAACTGCAATCTTGAATTCTCTGTCATTTAAGTCACATATTTCCATATCTTTAAGTTCCTTTTCTGGAGACTTTTCACTTTCTTTCCGAGCTGTCTTGTTGCCTTGGTTATTCATGGCAATTACTGATTTATTATTTCTCTTCCTAAACATCTACAGGAGTGGCTTCTGCAATAGGATGATAGGAAGAGGTCTTTCTTTTGTTTTCCAGTACCTGTTGGTAGAATGTTTTGTTTTCTCTCCGACTGCACCCTTTTTTTTCCTCTGTCACACAATAGTGCTATGTTTTCTCTGCACTATTCCAGCTTCTCACACAATGGGGGGATTCCCTGGGAGATGGGCTTCTTCTCTGTTAACAGTTCACCTGGGTCATAGGGCGCCATGTCCCTGTGGAGGTGCAGAGAGCTTTTGAAGTTCCAAAGCTCTTCCTGCACCAGATTCAGAGCTCATATGTTTCAGCAGTTCTGTTTACTCCTGCAGGGATCTGCCCAGATAGGTGGGGCCAAGAGTGGGGTGAGTTGTGAGAGGTGGCCCAGAGCAATGGCGGAGACCACCACCACCACAGCTGGTCCCGCTTCCACAGCTCTCTCCCCTTTGCCGGAACTAGTTTGGCTGCGAATCTGTGTCTGCGGTCCAGAGTTCTCAGAACAGCAAATATTCTGTTCTTTTGATCTGACACTGCTACTGTTCCGTTTCTAGCACTGGGCAGGTGGGGGCGCAGCGAGCTCTGGGAGGGTAAGGAGAGGGCGGCTAGTCTCAGTGCCTAAGGCTTCCTTTCTCTGCTCAGCAGTGAGGGCTTAAACCACCATTTTCAGCCTTCTTCTCTCAGTCTTTTCTCCGAGGTCTCTGCCGTGAGAGTTGGGTTCAGCCGTGTTATATGGTACCCTGTCAGCCCTGTGGGCCATAAGTGGAGCCCTAGCAGTCCGAGTTCTTCCCTCTCCCGCAGCTGCAGTAGTTCCGGGATGCAGCGAGCTTGGAGCACTGAGCTAGGTCTACGTCCTGCCCCCACACGGCTCTGTCTCTGCACTTCTCCCTTCCCCGCTCCCCTGCTCGCGCAATTCTCCCACCTTTAGGTGAATTCAGTAGTGGACCTCTTCATCTTGCTTGTCTGCTGTGCAGGGAGTCCATTGTGGAGTTATTGTTGTTCGATTAGTTGTAAATTCCAGGGGAGCTTTACAGAGGCTCACCTCAAGCCACCAGTTTTTTTTTTAAATATGATGTTTTAACATATGGTTCACTTAAAGAATGCAATTATTTGAAAAAGTGTCTAAGGTTAGACCAGGTGGAATAAAAGGGGAAATATATATATATATATATATATATATATATATATATACCTACTTATATACATACATAAGTATGTATACATATGTATATATTGTATATACAGTCATACAAATATGTATATATTTGTATGACATATATATTTTTCCCTTATACATATATATGTATATATGTATGATATATATATATCATATATATATATATATATGATTTTCCAGTTTCCTTGTGAATATTACTCTATTGCAAACATTTAAAGCTTCAAAGAATAGCCTTCTTTAGCTTTATATGGAATGGATAATATTCCTTTTCTCTTAGAACAGAGTACTAAGTTACTAATTTAGCCCTCTGTTAATGTATATAAAGTAGGATTGTAGAGGGAAATATAGAGGATTAGGATTGTAGAAGGAAATATTAGAGCTGAGAATCACAATTAAATATAAAAGAATAAGAAGAGTGAGAGGCAGTCCAATGCCAAACACTAGAGAAGTGAGATGGTGTCTCCTCTTCTTTCCTCTCCCTCACGCTTTATGGTTCCTAATAGTCACAGGAGAATTGAGCCTATATTACATCATTTTCCTTTTCTAATTTTGTAACAGTCTTTTAGAAGAAAAGATATATTTGAGAGGAAGGTATCCCGAGCCTCATTCTAATTGTTCATGATTCTCAATGATCTGACTTTAATAATAAAAAAGATGTGTTGTAAGTTTATTTTTGAGGCCCTTCGTGGCACTTTATTAGAGTTTGTATTTATGGGTTAGGTCATAATTTATTTTCCCACATCTTGTGCTTTGATCTCATCCTCAGCTAGACAACTGCTTTATGATAGAGGGGAAAAAAAGTCTATATACTACAGTAATTAAGAACTAAAAAGATGATTTCCCAGATGTTGCTTTTGAAGTCAAGTTTAGATGACTTTTAGTGACAAAGTGCCAATTTTCAATTAGAAATAAAATTTTTATTTAGAAAGTATGTGTTATATTATTTCAATATTCATTTTTAACATTCTTTTAAAAAATATGTTCTAGTAATAGGGGCCCAAATTATTAATTATTAAAGGTTGAATCCTTTGACAATGATATAACATTCTGTGTTTGTTTAGCTTTTCTTTGTTCATCATTCATTACACCAATATAAAACCCTTTCCCTTATTTCTTCTACATGGTTTGAGGAAATTTTACCTAGAACATGTTTTTCTATTCTTGCTTCATCTCTGAAAAGAAACATTCTAAATACACAAGCACACACATGCAGGTATACTCTGTGCTTAAATTTTAAAATTGAAGCTTAAAGAAATAGGTACTAGTGTTAATTCAAGTCAACCTGATAGTGATTTAACCATTTTTTCTTCCCGTATCTTTCTTTATAATAATAAAGATGTTTACCTAACCTGGACATATAAACCACTTCCCTTAGTAACCAGAAGATGGCATTAGAGGAAACCCAGAAGGGATTTATTAGTCTAGTGGGAATTTGGCCTTGATTTTAGCTCATAACAAAGCTAAGATACTAGTAAGATGTGCTAGTACCTGAATACCATGCCCAAGGAAGTACTGAATACAATGGATGCTTTCTTTTTCCTTCTATAAAAACACTGTCATTTTTTTCAGCCAATTCTGTAAAATTAATATTTACATGATTTTTCATCAGGAAAAAAAACATTCTTTTTTCTTCTGTCATTTATCTCCCCCCTGGTTTTGGCTTCCTTCTGAGTTAGCGATGCTCAATGCTAATGAAGCTCTATTTGGTCCAACTTCAAGTTCACATTGTTAGGTAATTAACTTGGCATCGAAGCAGTCCTTGGCAGCTATAGCTTTTGACTTGGAGATTGTTAGCTAAAAGACTAGGCAGAGCTTTAAATCATTGCCAACTTAATTGTGTGTGTGTGTGTGTGTGTGTGTGTGTGTGTGTGTGTGTGTGTGTGAAAACAAAATTTAACAATGTGTTTTCCCCTCCTCAGATTAGTTTATTTGACTAGTAATAATTACAATAATAGATATTTGCTTTGCAGGTCCAGGTGGGGAGTTAAGAGGAGGCTTAGTATGTAAGCAAAGGTCTTAAGGGAAAGTCATTTAACATTTCTTGTTGTTGTGTTGTAGTTAGATATAATACAATGTCTTCTAAGAAATGGTTTTTACCCCAGTGTTGCTTTAAATAGATTGGATAACCTGGATTCATACACTAAGACATTGATTTTTATTTTCTAAGCCAAATTACATGAAAGACATTAAACTCTCAATTCTCTAGAGAATTTTAGGACTGGTGGGGCGGGGAAGGAAAGTAGATGAGAAGAGCAGATCACCAAAACTATAATTCATATTTTGTCATAATGATGTATCATAACAAAACTTTAACACTCGTTAAATGCAACTCTTGGCTTATTCCTTGTCTGCAGCCACGTAGCAGATCACAGCGAGAGAAAAAACATAACCATTCTGGATTATTTCACTTAACATTCATTACCATTAAATTTTGGCAGGCCCTTAGTGTTACCTGGCATTTATGATACACTTTATTTGTCCAATTGAGAGTCAAAATGACCTGTACAAATTTCCTTTTCTTTTCTCAAACCCTCAGGTACAACTTCTCTCCCTATACAGGCACTGATAACCTCACTTTCTACGTCACTCCGAAAATAGAAGCAGTCCCCACAAGTCCCCACCATCACACGTACCCATTCATATCTCTGCCCTCCTATTTGACTTCTCTCCTATCAATTTGGATAAACTACTTATGCTTCAGTCTAAGGGCCACCCTCCATTTGTGTTCTAGATCTATCTCTTTCACCTACTTAAGGACATTGCTTCAGAAATTCTACCTTCATTTTCTTAAACATCATTTCTTTTATTATTTACT
The DNA here is from genome assembly GCF_964194185.1 of Rhinolophus hipposideros. Lineage (NCBI taxonomy): Eukaryota > Metazoa > Chordata > Mammalia > Chiroptera > Rhinolophidae > Rhinolophus > Rhinolophus hipposideros. Next base: position 31,121,851 of record NC_138055.1, read on the forward strand.
GAATCATCCCCATTGGCACACAAATAGGCAATAATTTCTACCATTACAAGAAATACTCTATTACATTCTCACATCTCTGTCTTAACAACAAATCTCCTTGAATAATTGGTTTAAGCTCTAATTCCTCTCCTCCAATACAGTAATGAGCACACTCCAGTAAGACTTTCCTCCCAACATAAACTGTTCTTGTCATGGGCAGTTAATACTGACCTCCCAGCAACATGTGATAAAATTGTTCTTCATTTCTTTGAAATGCTCTCTTCACTGGCATTTAAGGCACCACACCACCCTTCCAAATTTCTCCCTACCCTACCTAGAAGTTCCTTATCAGTCTCCTTTGTTCACACTTGCTTATCTCCAGGACCACTTCACAGTGGTGTGCCCCAGGGCCTAATTTTTGGACCTGTTCTTTCTCTACACTCATACTTTCTGTGATCTCATTCATCCTGTTGCTTTGAATTCCAATTATATGAGGAAAACTCCTAAATTTGGATCTTTGGCTTGAATGATTTCACTACATTCCAAGATCTCTTAGAATTATCGAATCATTAACCTGTAAGACAATCAGTGGGATTTCTAATAGATATCAAAAATCCAACTTCAGATTTCCCCGAAACTTCACTCACCTATATACACACATTAACCTGCTTTCCAGGCATCTTTCTCATGTCTCTAACTAAAAATTACATTCTTCTGTTTCCTCAGGCTAAAAAAGTCTTGGCACAAGTCTTGACTCTTTTAAGTTTCTCACGCCACACATCTAATCCACCAACAAATTCTCTAATTAGTTCTACCTTCAAAATATATTAAGAATTTCATCACTTTTCACTACTTCTACTATATCACTCCAGTCCAAACCACTATCCTGTTTTCCTAGATCATTTCATTAACTTTTTAACTGGTATATCTGCTTCTGCCCTTCTCTCTATAATACTATAACCTAAACTTAGACTTAGAATAATTCTTAAAAAACAAACAAACAAAAAAACAAAACACAAAACACAAAAAAAACAAACAAAACACATAAGTTAAATCATGGCATGCCTTTTACCGAAATTATCCAATCATTTCCCTCTTTCCTCACAGTATTAGCTAAAGTTCTCCCACAGTTTTCCTAGTCTCTATCCAATTTGGCACTTTTTTCTGACTCCATCACCTAATATCCTCCCTTCACCGCTCACTTTCAAAAAGCTCTTCTTACCTCTTCTTCCATGTTTTTTGTTTTGTTTTTTCCTAATATCCCAGTCATACTTCCCTCTCAGGGATTTCTTGCCTGCTATTTCCTCACTCTTCTTATTCAGGAATCCAGCTCCTGGCCAGGAAACTTAGATATGTGATTTTTCAGGTATGACCATAAGCTATTACAAAGGCTTTCCCTAACAGGCCTTATGGGGGAAAGCTGCCCTCTCCACATCAGACTCAGTGCACAACCAGTGTATTACAGTCTCAAAAGGGAGTTGCAGGCAGGACTTAAGCCCCTGTGCTTCCCAGAGTCTTATACATATTTGTAGTAATGGCCCAGACACCTTCATTCTTAGATCTCTGTATACAGGCCCTTCAGATCAAAGATCTTCAAGCACGTCTATCAGTGACTCTTTATTGAGGGAAAGGAAAATCTTGAAGACACTTTTTCGAATTCTGACTCAGTACTTCATACTTTTCCATACCTAGCCCTTCATCCTACTTGTCCCCGCCCTCAGGCAGAAGAGTTTTGGGGCAGGGGGAGGGGCTCTGTCCAAAGCAATAAGACTTGCACATCTGTACTTCACCTCAACCTCTACCAGTGGCCGTTTCTTGGAGGGGAAATAGAAAGGGGGGTGGGGAGTCAGACCTCTCTCTGGTTTTAACTTCGTGCTTATACTATTGCAGTAAATGATTAGAGGCTTGATTGTTACTTTCATTTTTGGCTTTTTCCATTAATTGGCTGTTTCAACACCTAACAGTTCATTTCTCTCCAGCTCAGCTGAGTTTTTGATGCCTATTTCCTGAATGACTCTAGTCCCTGTTCAAATGTCACTTTATAATACAGCTTTCAATGCACAATAAATCTAAAATTATTATTCCCTCCCAGAATTTCCTATATTACTTCCCTGCTTTGTTTTCTTCCATTAGCACCTATCCTCATCTGATGTATTAGATGTTTTATACACTTTTTTTTGTTGTCAATTTCTTCTCACTTAAGTATAAGAATTACAAAGTCAGCAGTTTTTGTTTTTACACACTCTGTATCCTCAGTTTCTGTAACTGTACCTGGTGTATAGTCATGCTCAACAAAAATTTGTTAAATGAGTTATCTAGAAGGGACAGGAGAGCAAAGCAGGGTGCAGAGGTAAAAGCAGGATTCATTCTATGCCTACCAATGGTTGGAAAAACCTGACCTTGGTTACACAGTCCCCACCCCTAAACCTACACAGGGGCTCCTAACTGTACTTGGAATATAAATGAGTCCTCACAGTCTTTTACCCACTATCCTTGGAGGCCCACTAGGATATGGAGATTGATTAAGACAATCTCAGAGTCTGTACCAGTTAGAAGTGACTACATGAGGTGTAGTTTAGTGTTGTAGTATTTTAAGCTGATGAATTGAGATCAACTCAGAACATGAAGTTTGCTTTAAAGTGATTGTCCTATCATAAGACCAGAATGCTACATCTTGAGTAAGGGGAACATTGTTTTTTATTGATAACCTAATTTGACAGTAGATAATCTCTCAAATGTTAATTACTTTAAAAATTGACATTTCCAATAGGTGTCCTTAAATCTTTAAAGACATTTATAAGCTATATAGCTACAAAGGGATACTAGAATTTGAGATCAATTCAATCAAAACTTTTTATCTTTTTAAATGTATGTTTTCATCTCTCTGTAAATATGTTTATTTCATTTCATATTTTGCATTCTATATTGCTTTTTCATTCAATACACATCTTTGGTGAGATATAAAGGAAAAAAATGAAAATAGAATGATATTCAAATTTTTGGTCTATGGAAGATTCAGGAGTTCTCTTTTGGTCTTGTTAATCTTGAAATGCATATTATACGTCAAACCCCTGGTGAAGCAGGGTAGGGTGTTGAATACACAAATATGGATTGTAATGAAGGAGTTGGAACTGGATACAGAAGTTTATAAGTTATCAGTCTTACATGTGGCATTTAGGAGGATATACCAGGTGAAATCACTGGGCAGAGAATGAGGAATGAGTTCCAGGGCTGAGCCTTAGGGGCACTCAAAATAGAGGAAGCAAAGAGAAGGAGAATCCATGTAAGGGGGCTAAAAAGAGGACACAGTGACATAGAAGGAGATCTAGAACTTTAATATCCTTGAGGCCAAATGAAGAAAGACTTCAAGGAAGGAGCAGTCATTTGTACTAAATGTAATTGAGAAATTAAATAAGACAAGAAAGAGTTGAATGTGTGTCATAAAAACTAGCATGTATATAAGCAATTGATTTAATTAGATTTGAAAGGAGACTTTCTATATTTCATTTCTGCATGTGTCGTTTGATAATCATTTAGAATAAAAATATATGTTATCTGGCAACATAAAACCCATTGCTCCCACTCTGTGAGCTAATTTCCATCAATTATATTCTTAGATCCAAGTTCTGAAGGAAATTAGGATCTTGATATGTAAAATTAAAAACAAAAAATACTCCTAAATAAAGTCATCCACAATGTCATCTATGTCTGAGACATTTTCTGGAATCTAGGGCTTCTCAAGATCTAGAGAAGCATAGCCATTTAAATAAAAAAGAACAGCAATAACACAATAACACAAAACACTGCCATCTCAAAATAAGACGAGAAAAATATGGAGAGGAAAGCAATGCAGACAAATAAATAAATTAGTATTTGCATTAAAAGAAAAATTTGCATCTACAACAGCTCTTGTTTTACTCCAAAGTGAGGCTTGGGGTACCATTCATTCCGCATGAGGTGCGGTTACTATTAAGTTGAAAGTGGTGATGCAGTGGTGCCAATATTGGGATAGTCATGTTAAAATACATCATCACAGCACATAAATGTGACTGAAATAGCAACAGAAAAATAATTGGGCATTTTAGAGTTATGATCTTTTTAATTCACTGAAATGAGGTAACAAGCTAAATCTTTGGTTTAGGTCTAGATATGCCCTCCAAATCTATAGCAGACACTTATCCTCTCAACATGATGCTTCTCCCACTTTCAGGAGACTGCAGTATTAAAGTATCCAGGTTTTTTGCAGGTAGAGTATGCCAGAGTGAGTCTAGGAAATGTCAGACCATGCATTCTGCTCTGGGCACTTTTAGAGTTTGTACCATCAACTCTCGGGACTTGCTTTGTCTCGGTATAACTTCATCGTGCTAAGAATTTCCTAAATTGAAATTTACAAATAGCAATGTATGGCTCTCCTTGTCAGTTGTACATTAGAACATCTAAGGAATATCTCAAAATTGAGTTTGCTTTGTCATTTGTTCTTTGAATTTGACCTTTATATTATGTGAATATATTGTTTATGCATTTCATTTTCCATCTTCAAAAAACCATTCGGTGAAATAATCAATTCCATAATTATTTTCTTATGGAAAGAAAGCTGAATAAATGTGCGGTATACTTGCTAATTGCAAGCATGATTCTCTTTTATTTTTTTCAGTCCTATACCTATCCCTGGGAAGAAATATATCCAATTTAGGGTAGGGGAGTGACTCAGGTTAATTTCATGCAGACCACTTTCTCCTTTTTCCCCCATGTATCAATCCTAAATTAATACACGAGGTGCTCTGCAGCCAGCATGGTTACACATTGATCTTGGCCAGCTTGTTTACAGTGTTTTGGCAAGTTGCTGATGTACTTCTCCCTGGGGATAGAGCAGGGGTTAATTGCTGTTAAACTCTCAGTGCCAAGTAATGGTTCAGCCTCTCTGCTACATTAAAGATGACACTAATAAGGAAAGAGTGCAGTGGATTGCTCTATGTTGAAAATTGGACTTGTGGTGACAGAAACTTGGAGCAGAGCTGATGTAATAGGAAGACCATAATGTAATTATAACTGCTGAACATGTGTCATACCAAGTTAAATGATACATTAATGAATCAAAACAGGTGATGAAGTGTTGCTCTTTCAGCAGAGAGAGGTGCTTTCAAGGTTAGATTGCCATTAATTTAATAATCTGTAATATGGATATTCTTCAAATCACAAATGAAATCAACCTTAATGCTTTCATACAGCATTGCTTCTTGCGTTTCAAATAGAAAAGATAAAAGAAACAAAGCAAAAGTGAACAGAGTTCAATGCAACTCCTTCTTTGTTTAATTTTGTAAAAAAATGGTTTTACATTGTAAGGTGAGTAGTTGCCCAAGGCCTTCTTGTCCTGGTAGACTACTTCATCATTTTATTCCACAGCTAGCCAGCCAGAATTTGCAAGGGAGCAAAAACCTTTACAAGCAAACAATAACTTCTTTGCAAACAGGCCATTATATATCATCTATACATAATATTTTAATGTGGCTTAGCTGAAGTTCACAATAGGTAGAATAAAATCATGTCCCTGAAATCTTCTAATCTATTTTGGTGTAATATGTTTCTTTATTTTTTTAACTCTCTGTAAAGCTTTCAAACCCATTGTTCTTATGAATTTTTAAAATTGATTTTAAAATTCATAAACAAATTGTTTATGAATTTTAGATTCATAAATAATAGGTTACTCAGTATCCATGATTATTAAATTTCTATTTTAATTCTTTATTTTAATGATAATAATATCATTATCATTATTCTTAATTTGTTTAGAGGTGTTAGGAGACTAATAATAAAATAATTTCACTTGCATTTGGCAATTTGGGTCTCAAATATAGATTATTTTCAAAAAATGAATAAATTCATCTTCCTTTTTAAAGATTTTGGAAACTCAGTATATTATTCTTCTGGGCTCTATTTATATGTGAAGCCATTTATTAATGGGACACTTTTTGTATATTGGATCTATCTTATATAGATTTCCATTACATAATGTACAATTTAATTTTCCCATATATTTCTTGTTTTACTGACAAGTAGTTATTGTTGTTTGGTGGTATTTTATCAATGATTGAAACCAGTTACGCAGATAGGTGGTTGATTCTTTTCCACAAAACACTACTGCTGTAAAAAGCTAAAAAATAAACAGATGACTTCTAAAATAAAGTAAAATAGTCCTGTTATGGCTGTCTTTTAAAATATATTAATTATTTTTTACACTAGAGCTCCAATGTTAATTTCATATTTGTATATAGTCTCAAGAGAATTAAGCAGATTTGGATATTGAAGCATAGCAGAATAAGCCAACTCAAAATATGCCATTTTGGCATATTGATTATTTTGAGCCATAGACACTTGAAAAATATCAAATACAGGGAGAGGCTTTCTCTGAATTTCTCTTATCTGTCTAAAGACAGAATCTCTAAAAAGAATTCAATTGCTATAAGGCATCAATCAGGAAGAATGACTTTTATCACAGGAGGTGAGACTAGAAGTCAACACTACACCCAGACAAACTTTGTCACAACTATCTTACCTCCCATCTTTCTTCTAAGGACCCATTCATCTTTCCTAAAGATCATTTACTCTCTCCCCTAAGAGGCCTGCATCCTCCCGCCTCTTTCCCTATTGAGATGGTATTTTAGCCTGAATTCTAAGCCACCTTGAGAAAGTTATTTGGTTTTTCCCTGGGTATCTCCATCTATACATGAGGTATGCATGTTTGCATAACAAACTTATTTGTTTTTCTCTTACCCCTGTATTTTTATTACAAAGGTCTCTGCTAAGAACTCAGAAGGACACAGGGAAAATTGTGTTTTCTCCCCTAAAATATCACTTGTTTTATTATATCTTTGTTGATATTCATAACAATAAATGCTATTACTTGTAACAAAGACCATTATTAAGAAAACATGGTTTATAATTTGTTTGGTTTTTAATCATCTTAATCATTTTAATATAAAGTTAAATAGTCTGTAACTCTCATGGGAACATAGAACTTAAAAAACAAATAAACAAAAAAAAGTACGTTTTGTTTGTTTGTTTGGTTTTCTTTCATGTAGGCATTACTTGTTATCTGCTCACACCTTTCCTACTCAGGGAAGAGAAGGCTTTTACCCAAAACAGGAAAAGATAAGATAGAGAGGGACCAATTGGGGAGAGAGTATGGAGATGACATTAGGCTTCCAACAGGAGCTTGCTATATAGTATAAATGCTATATTTATACTAAGAAGTAAAGTTTGTTTAGTGTCAATAAATAGATTTTGGAGTAATTCATATACCCATGAGCACGAAAGAATAAGACTGAAGCCTGGAGGGTACCACCTTTCAACAGATAGGTACCTGGAAAATTCTCACTGCAAGGGAAGGGGAGTTGCTTTTTAGGAATCAGGGAAAGGTCAATAATGTCAAATGATAAATAGAGGAAGTAACATAAAATAAAATAAAAATTACCTCTGACTTTAACCTCAAGAAGTTTATTAGTGTCTCATGAGAGATAGAGTGGCAGAATCTACTTTACAGTAAGTGGAAGAAAGAATGAGAGATGAAGCATGTAGAACATTTGTATACTACTAGGAACTATATTTTATTTATTCAGAAACAAAGAAGAATTTCACTAGTTAGAGATTAATGTAAGGTTGAGAGGTCAATGTAAATCTAAACAAGGAGGAAACTAGAAATTGTTCAACTTTTTCATGTAGAAGAGAAAGAATCAGTTAAGAGGAAGGGACACAGATATAAGGCAGGAGTAAGTGAGATAATTTAGAGAAGTGGTGGTGAATAACAAAGAAGATAATCCCGAGCAATGGTAGAAAGGTTAACTTTCACATGAGAAAGCTAATTTGTCCACGAAAACTTAAAGGGATGGTGGGCATTGATGGTTTGGAGTGAAATTGTCTGCCTGTTGACCTTTATTATTTACTTATTTGTTTTTCTGTGAAAACAGGAGACGAGTACTGCTGTGTGGGATGTTGAAAGATGTGGAACAGAGGACCGAGGAAACTGGTAAAATAATTGAAATAGCTTCTGGGGTCATGTGAGAAATGCTTAACTGGGGACTTAGAGTTCACAAAAGCATCAAAGGAGCAGCCGTATTTTATTTTCAGAGGAGGTAAAAGCTCTTTCTCAGAACCAACAGGCAACATATCTCCAAGAAAGTCAATGTAAATTTGATTGGTTTCAACTTTTTCATTTTCTTAAACTTAATTTTACATTTTTATCTCATTTATTTAGTATTTGGTCTGCAAAAGATGATTCCTTGCTACTCATGCATTTCAAGAACAACTGATGAACATAAAGATCAGAGGAATGAAAACAAATGAAATGAGAGTATTCTTATGCTGTTAAATGTCTACCTGAAGCTAACATGTAGACTTATATGAGTGGGGCCTTAACTTATAAAGACTGCTCCAAAATAAATTGAGTAGGTTCAATAATTCACTGAAAATTGCTCCTAAGTTATTGCATGCTATTGCTGACCACAAAGAAAAACAAACAAACAAAAAAACCCCAAAAACCTCAAGTCAGCAACTTGCAGTTAATGTCCCCTTGCTTTATGTTCCTCTAACTATTTAATTTCTTTTTCTGGATGGCACGCAGAGTGATAGTCAGCTTTTATGATTTTTTTTTTTTTTTCAGATTCATGTTTTCTGTTTACCAAACAATTTGTTGTTTTTTGATGGTATTGTTTAAATAGGAACAATTTAAAAGATAATTGAGAAAAGGGTGTGTATGTATTATTAATGAGGACAGAAACACAATCTAAAATGAACAGTTACTATCACTTTTTTATTTATATAACACCTTTCCTCAAGTGTTTTATATTGTTGTTATCTTTATTAAGGCCCCGATTATTGTTTCTGTTCTTTAATATTCCAAGTTAGATAACTGGGATTTGTTTTTGGATGATACTTTTGATGATAAACATTATATGGATATATTATTATCCAAGAAAAAATTTTTAAAAGTTTGGAACTCTATACTCAAGATTTATAATGACTTTTTTTGAAGAGCACAGACATCATGATAGAGATTCTACTAATAAAGTATTTCATAATTAAGGAAGTTATAATTTGCTAACAGGGCTCACAACAGCTGTCTGTGAAATAAAACAATATGCTTTTCCTCTCCCTACTGGGCCTAATTCCCCAGTAACCTTATTGAAAATGTGCATGGGCTACAAAACTAAAGATTAACTGTCCAGGGACCTGCTTCCTGGAGCTTATTTGAAGATTAAATCAAATGGCAGGCAATATATATTTGGTAATACGGCTTTGTTGCAGTCTCGCCCATGTAGTGGTAAGTGTAATAGAATGAGATGACACTTTATAGCGGTTTTAAAAAAATAGAAAAATTTTCTAAATGTGAAATAGTTTTGTTCTCATGCTGAAATCAAAATGAATAATTTATTTCTTCATAACCGATAGCATCTTCTGCATTTTGAACACATAATAATCTCTAATTACAAATTATCCATAATTACAAATTGTTCAGCCTCTTAAAATATCATTATTATTCATTATCTATTTATTTAATAACAAATGCCACTAAAGGTGTGAATGATGAGTTTAAAATGCCAACTGAGAGACTGCAACATTTTAATTAAATAGAAAGCAGTTCAAATATATATTTAAAAACAGCTTTTAGATTACACATTAGTAAATGGATTTCTACTTAACAAGTCAGGAAAAATGGATGATGTTCTGCTTTTAAAAATACTATATTTAGCCTATGCAGAGACACTGAAGTGTGATTCGTCCTCATAGCAGACATCTGAAGAACAAGTGACATTCTTACACAAAATCCATATTGGTGATGTATTTAATTACAGAACTGATTGAAATTGACAGCTTTAGTGACCTGCGTTTGCACTTGTGGTGATTGATGTATGCTTCAACTCTGGTTACTTTTAAACCAATTCACATATTGTTCAATACTATAATATCATCCTGTCAAATTGCAAACTACATTTTTACAAGCGATAGGACTGCAGAAAGTGCATACTTAATTAAAGTGAGATAAAGATGAATTGTTTAAAAACACCAATACCACTGTTAAACTAGGACCATTTGAAAGCCGAGTGAAAGAAAGTTTAATACACTTACTTCATTTATGTTCCTAGAGTCATCTTTATTTTTAGAAAATATATTCCTAACTGCTATTCATGGTCAAGAAAGTGGTCTCAGAACCTTAGGATGTTGTCTCTAAAGACTGGCTTCCTTGATATGATGTCAGGCTTTAGAAAAAATTGAGTAAATAAAATTAGTGTCTTAGAGCAAGGAGGACCCTTAAAGACCTTGTAAACCAAATACTTTTTTTTTTCTGCTTGTGTTTCTTTGTTACTCAGACTCGATAGCTGATACGCAGAGAGGTAACTGGCCTGCAGAGGATCACAAAGTTGCTTTTACTGCATAAAACTGAGACTAAAGTGCGCATCTTTTCATTTCCAGTTCATGGTAGTTTCATACTTTTGTACTACATGAAATTCCCTTCTCTAGACATTTAACCCTAGAATTCACTTTTGGAGTGTGGGCATATTAAAATTGCAGCCTTTATCTCCAAGTGATCTACTTAGTTTAGGCATTTTCAAATTAATTTTTAATGATAATAACAAGAACCACTTGTTGAAACTTGCTATATACTGCACTCTGAAATATATCCTTACATAAATTATTTCTAAAAACATATATGTCAAATATGTGATAATATTGCCAATTTATGGAGATGTGGTGAGACTAAGGCAGGTTCAGCAAATTTTTTAAATGGTCTCATGAACTAAGTAGATGAAATCTGAATTCAAAGTCCACAGCCCTTTTCACTACACAACACTGTTTCCCTCTACCAAAACAAAACAAAACAAAACAAAAACATTAAATTAAAATAGACTTCCCAACTTCTAAAGAACTTATCTCTGAAGGGAGATTTAAATGTCCACTTGGTAAGAATAGAGATCTACAAAATCTGCGTGGTTTATACCTGCATCTTCCTAAAGAAAAGATAGCTGGGTAGGTTGATCTTTTAGTCTGCTTCCTGGATATAGAAATCTATTCCAGAATTAAATTTGTCATTTCAGTGAAGGATACTAGTCTTGACATTGTAAACTTCACTGACAATTTTGAAAATATACTAATAAAATTGCTTAAATCGTCCCAAGTTCTCAGGGAAATACAGTTTCATTTTCAGTATTTCTGTTTCCTTAAGATATGATGAATTGTGGAAGGGCAAGCACAAATGTGTCTCCTGTCCTTACCACTTCAGAATTTTTGCTCCCTATTTAATTCTTCATATAGCAACTCATCTTCTACAACAATGCTCCGGTTCATTCCTTATAGACCTACATTTTCTTTTTCATTTCCTAAAATATCATGAAATTATATCACTGCATGACATAGAAAAATAGCAGAAAGAGATAACTAAAAATTAAATATTAGACATTCTGTGTATGTTAACCACCCTTACACCAGGTTTGAGTATGTTTCTACTTAGACTCTACATGTCACCTGACTTTGAAGGGCCACTCCCTATTTCTGTTAAGAATTCTTTTTCATGTTCCTCTCTTCTCTGACTTGAGTCTCTTATGTTCTTTTTTGTTTGTTTGCTTATTTTTTTAATAATAGAATGCCATACAAAGCACATGAATTCAGGTTGCAATTTATATATAGCAAACAAACATTCTTTTTTAACTTTAGTCCTCCCTTATAATTGATCAATTATTATAAAAGTAATTTGTGGATAAATCATATTTAAAATAATAGATTGGACCAAAAAAAAAATGTGTAGTTCCATTTCTTCCTCAAACTTTTTACTCCTCTCAGCTTTAGGTTCTAGCTCTAGAAATTACATCCCCTCCCGCCCCCCATACCTTTCAGAGACCTAGACTTTACCCTAGATAATCATCAACCCCTGAGGCAGCAGCAGTAGTCAGGCTACTGATTTAATCAAATTCATAAGGACCCTCAGTTTCAAAGGTAGAAATTTTTAGAAGATAAAAAATTTTTAGAAGACAAAAGGAAAAAATCTGAAAGTGAGTCTCTTGTAGGCAGCATATGAAAGGGTTTTTGCTTTCTTATCCATTCAGCCAGCCTGTCTTTTGATTGGAGCATTTAATCCATTTACATTTAAAGAAGTTGTTGATAGATATGTAGATAATGCCATTATGCTTTTCATATTTTTGAAAATATTTATTAAATTTATTGAAGTGACATTGGTTAGTAAAATTATGTAAGTTTCAAGTGTACATTTCTACAATACATCCCCTATCTATTGCATTGTATGTTCACCACCCAGAGTCAGTTCTCCTTCCATCACCATATATTAACCCCCTTTACCTTCTTCTAGTTCCCCTCCTCTCCCTTTACCCTCTGGTAATCACTAAACTGTTGTCTGTGTCTATGAGTTTTAGTTTCTTTGCTTTTTTTGTTTTGTCCCTTTGTTGCTTTCAGTTTTATGTCCCAAATATGAGTAAAATCATATGGTTCTCGATTTTTTTCTGTCTGACCTATCTCACTTGGCATGATAATCTTGAGATCCATCTATGTTGTTGCAAATGGTAATATTTCATCTTTTCTTATGGCTGAGTAATATTCCATTGTATACATGTACCACATCTTCTTTATTCAATCATTTATCAAAGGACACTTTGTCTTGGCCACCGAACAATACTGCAATGAACACAGGGATATACATATGTTCATAGATAAATGTTTTCACATTTTTGGGGGATAGATACCCAGAAGAGTTATTTCTGGGTCACCATACACCAAAATTAACTCAAAGTGGATCAAAAACCAAAAGACCTGAAATAATAAATTTCATAGAAAAAAGCATAGGTAATAAACTTATAGCTCTTGGGTTCAGAGAGGATTTTATGAATTTGACCCCAAAAGCAAAGGAAGCAAAGGCAAAATTAAACAAGTGGGACTATGTCAAACTGAAAAGCTTCTGCACAGGAAAAGAAACCATCAACAAAACACAGAGGCAACCAACCGAACAGGAGAAAATATTTGAAAACAACACCTCAAAATGGGGCTGATAGACAAAATATATAAAGAACTCATACAACTGAACAACAATAACAACAACAACAACAATAACAACAACAGCAAACCCAAACAACCCAATTAAAAAATGGACAGAAGATCTGAACAGACACTTCTCCCAAGAAGACAAACAAATGACCAACAGATAAACAAGTAAAAAAACATCTCAACTTCACTAACTATTAAGGAAATGCGAATCACAACCACAGTGAGGTGCCACCTCACACCTATTAGAATGGTTATTATCAACAAGACAAGTAATAACGAGTATTGGACAAGCTGTGGAGAAAAAGCAACCCTCATACACTGCTGGTAGAAACGTAAATTTGTACAGCCACTATGGAAAACAGTATGAAGGTTCCTCAAAAACTGAAGAATGGAATTACCATATGACCCAGAAATCCTCTTCTGAGTATAACTCTTTTAAAAACTACTAAATTTCTTATGTAGTCTCTAATACAAATGTTTCAATTATGTCTTGTGCTATCTCTCATTTGAACTTTTGCAATGTCATTCTCTCCATTTTACCTGTCTCCTTTCTCTTCTCTAAGCCTTGTTTATAACTGCCTCATTCTGTGTTCTCAAATTTTTCTACATATTCCTAATTCCTACTTAAATATTGACCTCATCTGCATCAATTCAAAATATTTAGAATTCTTAGGCCAGGCCTAGAGCAAGGAGCTGTGAAACAAAGACGATTTAATCACTGCTAGTGTCAAATAACTTATAATCTAGTAAGAAACAGAAGCTACATAGAGAGATTTATAAACAAATAACATAAAAATATGGATCCTTGAGTCATAGTAATGGTATTAAAACCCCAGAAATGTAAGTTACTAAGTATGACTTCTAGCTAGTGATCTGAGCTTCTTAAGGCATCATTTTCCTTTGTGTAAAATAGGATAATAAAACACCTACTCCATAAGGTGGAAGTGAGGAATACTTGATATAATTTCTGCCCTGTAGTGAATGCACAAAAGTGTCAGCTATTAATTTTATTAAATTTAATAAAAGAATGATTATATCATCATATAAATATACACTAATTATTTAATTATAAGTAAATAATATGTATTATAAGTAAATAAGATAATTATTAATTGTTATATTTTATATACACTGTGAGAGGAGAAAGTATAATTTCAGTGGTGTGGTATGGACAACTACGATATCATAGATCTTCATGATAAAAAGGATTGTAGTGGTCAGCATTCCTAGTCTCCTACCCGACTTTTTTAAGCTAAAAAAAACCCTGAGTTTAGTGTGAACACTAACTATTCCAAAATCCCTTAGGGTCTTTTTTTCATGTGTTTAAATTTTCCCTGACACCAGAAAAACAACAGTTGAATGATGACCAGATGGCAGGAGAACTGTGGTAATTTGGCTGGAAGTAAGATGCGCATTGAAGCATAATGAGCAAATTAGAGATTTAAATCTTTTCTATGAGCAGATCAACCTAATGGGGTAGACAAGTTCACCCAATGGCTTTTTATTAAATTTATTTATTTATTTTAAAAAATACTTACTGATTCATTGGTATGATGATTTGGGGGAGATGTGACTGATGGCTTAAATGGAAATATTTTTCAGGTATTATCTTCTTAGAGCTATCCAGGATGACTCCTTCCTAATCTTAGTGTATGAGGGCAGGGATGATATCATTGCAATGCGTAGAAAAAAGCTTGGAAACAATCTTATACGCTCTATTCAGGAGAGTAAAAGAGGATGAAAATCCCCCAATTGTTCCTTACCTTGTCATCTTTTTAAGGATTAGGGGATCAGGGGAGTTTTCATGTCTTGAGACATAATTCAGGTCTTAAAAAATTCTGAAAAGACTCTCTGATGTTAGAGGTAATTGCCACAATCAGGTTTTATAAGTATCGATGGGAAATCTGTCAGCACCTGAGGCTTTTCCTAGGTTTATGGCTTGGATTTGGGGTCTCTCACTTTTAATGATATTGCATTGTCCAACCGATTGTCTTAATGGAGGGAGTGAATTGAAAGCAAGGCTCATCAGTGTTCTGTGTGGTACAGCATAGAAAAAATATGTTGATTAGATTAAAAACATTTTGAAAATATTAAATGCCTTTAATTTGCCTTTCTGAATTATTGGAATAGTTTAATCTGGCATGTATTTTACTTGCATCTTTAGCTGTTTGCTAGCCTATATATAACTGATGAGAAATATATATTACATAAATTAATATCTGAGGTATTATAAATGGGGATTTATAGGCTCTGATAGTAATATTGTAGATGGGATAATGTGTACTCCCAATTCCATGTGTAATGATGGAGATTACAATTTTATTTTTAATTAAGTGAACAATACAATAAATTAGACTGATAGGTCTATGTATTTAAATTCTATTCTAAAAACATGACATAATTAGCCATTTTGAAAACTAGAATATAATTCTGCTTTATTATGTTCTAATCAGTAGTTGATATTACTAAAGTACTAATAAACTCATAATTATAACAATACACCACCTAAAGATAACAAATTGCTTGTGGATATTATAAGCAACTCTCAAAATTTTCTTTAATATCAGTCTTTACACCTATTTGCTGAAACGTTTTGCAGCCGATGATTATTTTTTTTTAATTCAGAGCTTAGAAATATACACTGATTTAATAAGTTGAATGTATTCCTTCTTAAAATATAAAAATATTTACAAAATTTACTGAGATATAAATTTAGTGAGAGAAGATACCGTGTTAGATTCATTTCCTTCTTTTGTCAAAGCACTTAATTTTATGTTGGGAAATTTCTTCTCTTTTAATTGCATAGGTTTAATTAAATGATTACAGTGTCTACCTGGTATACCTAACTTGGACTGCTGAGAAAAGCT
This sequence comes from Rhinolophus hipposideros, assembly GCF_964194185.1. Classification (NCBI taxonomy): domain Eukaryota; kingdom Metazoa; phylum Chordata; class Mammalia; order Chiroptera; family Rhinolophidae; genus Rhinolophus; species Rhinolophus hipposideros. The sequence continues at coordinate 31,137,741 of NC_138055.1, forward strand.
TGAGACTCTGGATCACCTGATGACACAACAAACAAGACTAAACAATACCAATAATACGTAAGAAATCTTTTATACAATTTTCTATAATGAGGGTGAAAGAGAGGTCTCTATCTCTGGAATATGAGAACTATGTAGCCTACAATTTCTGAGCTTTATCTTCATGTGTCATGGGCAGAATGTGTCCAAAACAAAGTCAACTACAGAAAAGCAGGTTAAGAAGTGAAAGTGAACTTGGGCAAGCAATCAAAATAGGGGCATGGCAGTGGGCTGGGAAATGGCCAATATTATCATTTTATCATTTGAATTTCTGGATTCACAATTCATAAAGACAGTGCGATTCCTTTAACTTTTCAGTTGTGTTAACCAACAAATTCCATTTTTGCTCAAGCTTGTTGAGTAGGATTTCTGTCACTAGCAGCCAAAAGACCTCTGACTAATACACTAACTTAATGATGGAATATGGAAAATAATTAATTAGTTAAGGATCACTGCAAACTATATACTCTACTATGTATCTGGATGGACATAAAGTAGGAAGATTATGACTGCCTGATTGCTATAAGGATTTTATTGAAGCTAGTCAACAGTGGAACTATATTTTTCTAAACTCATTTGAAAAAGATAGAGTCAGAGAAGTTGCAGTCAAAATGGCTTTGACTTTTAATTCTAAAGATCTTTTACTTTTCAAGAAAGACAAAAGATAAGAAGATAGTAGTACAATGGCTATAAAATTCATTTTCACTTCTGCTGCTACCTGGTAAAGTTTAAAAAGGTCAATACAGTAACCTAGAAATACTTTAGAGCTTAATTTATTGGTAGATGTTGAAAATATTTTGCACTCTTACTGATGACTCTTAACCATTTATGCATGTCCTTTGACATATTTTGAAGTAACTGTAGTATTGAAGAATGAGCAAAATTTAGAGTTTATCTGATAAAAGCTGGGGCTAACAGGCAGCCACCAATAATCTGCACTCTAATTTGTGTAAGGAGCTGAAAAGCTTTATTCACCTATTCGTTCAACAAACGAGTTGTACTCTGTGTTAAGTACTGGGGATAAGTGAACAGGGACATTCCCTTTCCTCAAAGATCTTACAGCACAACAAATAAGACATCTAAACTAGATAATGATTTAATATTGCATAATATAAGCTATAATGGAAGGAATAATGGAGGACGTAAAACACATATTACTAGCATATAACCCTGATTTAGAGATTCATGGAAGTCTTTCCGGAGAGGTGGCTGCCAAAACGTATTCTAGACAAGTAGAAATCGGACAGGAATAAAGTCAAGGGATTTATATAAACAGACAAAACAATATGTACAAAATCTAAAAGATAAATCTAAACTGTAAAGCTATAAAACTTTTAGAAATATACATGAGAAAATCTTCAGGCAAATAATTCTTAGACTTGACAGCAAGAGCATGATTCATAAAACGAAAAATGTATAATTTGGATGTCATCAAAATTAAAAAAAAAATTGCTCTAAAACCGTTCCTGTTAAGGACATTAAAATACAAGATACAGACTAGAATGAATTGTCAACCACATATTCAGTAAAAGACTGATATCTAGAGTTTATGAAGAGCTCTCAAATCTCAACAGTAAAAAACAATAAAATATCTAATTAGAAAATGGACAAAAGACATAAAGAATCACCTCATTGTAGAGGATATAAGAACATCAAATGAGCACATGAAAAAAATTCAGCATGTTAGCTATTAGCTAAATGCAAATTGAAATTACGAGGTGTCACTGCACACTTTTTAGAAGGGCTAAAATGAAAAATAATGACAATATCAAATGCTGGCAAGGATGTAGAAAAACTGGATCACTCAGATGTTGCTGACTGAAATGTAAAATGTTACAGACACTCTGAAAATTTTGGTAGTTTCTTAATAAAATAAATATGTAACTACCACAGAATCCAGGAATTGCACTTCTAGGGCTTATGTTTATGCAGAAATATGTACATGAATTGTATAACAGCTTTATTTGTATAGCCAAAAACTGGAAACAATTCAAATGCCGTTCAACAGGTGAATAAACAAACATTAGTTCATCTGTACCATACAATACTATTCATCAAAAAGGAACAAATACATGTAACAACCTGGAATAATTTCCAAAGAATAGGGTAAATGAAGAAAAAAAACCCAAAAGTTAAATACTATTTGATTCCATTTACATAACATTCTTGAAATGATAAAATTATAAAACTTGAGAAGAGGAGGGTAGTTGTCAGAGGTTAAGGGGTGTTGAGGGTAAGGGAAGTGGGAGTGGCTACGTAAGTGCAACATAGAGGGATCCTTGTGTTGATGAAAATGTCCAATATCTTCACTGTACCAGTGTCAATATACCAGTGGTAATATGTACTATAGTTTTGCAAGAATATTACCATTGGGGGAAATTGGGAAAAGGGTACATGGAATGTCTCTGTATTATTTCTTACAAATGCTTGTTGTTCCACAATTACCTGAAAATAGTAAAAATGTTAGAAATACTATTATAGCTTGATGTATAACAATATCAACATGGATAAACTGATTTTAACTGGAGTGAGTTATCGAATCACTCCTGAATCCATTGTCTGTTGTATAAGGAGGCTGTCTGTTCCATATTTCTATCACACATATGAAGAGAATGGATCTGTGTGATATTGTTGAGTACTTGTTATTTACTGAATTTTAGAATTTCTATACTAAAATTTCAAATATGTTGCAAACATTTAAATTCAAAATTATATTTATACCCCAATGACCACATTTGACCACAATGACCATAAAAATCAGATTTTGTTTTGGCTAATCAGTTACTTTTAAGTGAAAAAAAAAAATCTGAGAGAATGTTATGTGGTACAAGTGGTACAAGCCATGGTATTTAGTGCAATTTGTGTCATAAAGCACAACTGAAAGTAAACAACTTCAAATTTAAATAGTGAAACACAAAATATATGTACTAAGTTGTCAACCGACAACTTTTCAGGTAGATGATATTACACTATCATCTAAAGTATAATATCATACTTTATTACTAGACAATTGCAGACTGCCTACTGGTTAGTTAAGTTGAAAATCACTTATCTATATTATTTTATAGAACTTTCTATTTGTGGATTAGGTCAAGGTAGCTTAGATAAAAGTAGGTTAAAGCTAATAGCTACAAAGGGGTCAAATAATACTAATAACTACTCATTGTGTATAAAGAAATTAACTCCAGAGGCTATCTACTAGGTTTCCAAAATGTATGGTATTTATATTGGACAGATGTCAGGATCAATATCTTTTATTGTTATCATCATTATTTTTATATTTGAGGGTATTGTGTTGCCAGATAAGGGATGGTTTAATAAGAATTGACCTGGGGAATTGTATCAACAAGATGAAGAAATAATGGAGAAATGCGATGTTCTTTCTTCAGATTTTAATTTCTCAGAGATTGCCACAATAGGTAGTTTTGATTGACATAAATTGAGGGGGGAAAATGACCCTATCATTTTTTTGTTCTTTTTTCCCCAAAACACACACACACACACACACACACACACACACAAACACACACACACACACACACACACACATTTTTTAGGATGTCTTTAATGACTGCATTGATAAATTCAGTAAATAAGAAATTAATTCTAAAAATATATATATATATATTAAATAATAAAATAGCATGCAAATAAAATGCAAAAGCTTATTTTGCTAGCTAAAATAAAATTTTCCTGTGCAAATGATTATGATGAAACATCTAGAGTCTTTTGTGAAAACTTTCAAAATACTGTGAAATAGCATATGAGTTTTTTTCATGAACCAAAAATAGATAGCAGGATATTTATTTGGAGTTTGGATGCTGCAAAATAAATGGAAAAATAAACCCAAAGAACAAAGAAATCCTGAGAGGTGGAAAATGTAAATGCATCATTGCTGCTAATCGTGATAGATTTTAGAAAAAATTATATATCAGAGTAAAGACATGAAAATGATCAATGATATCATATTCTCAGTGAATTTTAATCAGAAAATAAAGAAAAACATTTTTAAAATGAGTACAGAAGGAAAAAGCAACATGATGACTTAAAAGGGAAAGAAGTTTTACTCCACCCTAAGAACCACCACATGAATTTTATAACGGACCTTAATGGAATACTAAAGGATCTATTTGGAAGTTCACAAGCATGCCACATGAATCCCTCAGTGACTGAATTTACAGCCCTGTGATTTTTGAATTTGGCTTGAACTGTGCTTTATCCTTGCTAGGTTAGGGCTGCGTTAAATTCTAGCTAAAAGAATCTGTTCCATGCCACATTGTTCATGTAAGGTACATTTCCTACTTTTTGATTGTTAATATGTATTTTTAAGACAAAATCTTTATAATGCATTTGGGAATAGTTAATACTTTAATTAAAATGTGTTTAGGTATCAAATATGTATGTATATATATATATATATACACAACAAATTAATTTTTTGATCTTTTCTTCTGTCTATAAGGTTCCCCTTTGGGTTAGTGGTTAGAATTTATTGCAAAATGAGCTTTTTGTTATTGTCATTACTATTATTTTGTCACTCATCTCCCTCACTTTTTTTTTTTTTTTTTACTGTCATCTATTGTTATTGCTTTACACTGCATGTCCTATTACATTTACAACTGAGTGCCACAAGGTTGGGTAGTTAGGATTAGACACTTTTTCAGAGAAAATTGCCAGAATCAAGATCTTTATATATTAAAGGGACAAAATCAGAACTATTCCTTTAAAGAAGTAGAAACTGTTAACTGATTTATGTCTTGGCTGATAATGAAAATCAACATTTAACATTTTAGAAATGTTTTATTTACATTAACCTCTTAAATCTGCACTCCCTATCTGTCTTTACCTATCTCATATACTAATGTTTTCTGAAATAAAATGATGTTACATCTGTAAGCAAAACATCACTTATGAGGTCTAGTGTTTTGAAAACATAAATATTGTTCTGTGATTTTCTTGCTTCTCAAAATATAAAATAAATAACATGCACTATTGTTCTAAAAACACATAGAAGCAATTAAAGTATGGGAGTGGACAGATAAATCAGGAGGCTCTTGGTTATGATGGATGGCAGTAAAGGTAGTGACAGTGAAGGGAGAAAAAAAGGACACATTTTAGAAACAGTTAAGAAGCATCAAGGATTGATGTTTAATTGGACATGTATTTCAAATCAAGATGACTTAGTTTTCTGACTTGAGAATTATGAGGGTGATGTTGCCATTCATTGCCGTTAAACCAAAACCAAACCAAACCAAAACAGAAACAAAGGTCTGAGTGCAAGCGGGGAATGGTTTGTATCATCTTGCAAGTTGGATGTCAAAATTTTTCTGTTAACTATTGATATACCAGATTCAGTTCATGAACCATAAGAGCTAAGCGTGCTTATCTTGGTCTCTGGCCAGAACAGCCTGAGTAATGGAAAGTAACTGCTGCTAGTGTTGTCACTGCAAAGAGACTCACAATAGCTGCTGCTCCCGTACCCATATGGAGCTGACAGTACCTTACCTCATTCCTGACCTACATAGACTTTTGACTCCTTCCCTACATCTTTCCTATTGCCACTGAAGTACAAGTTACCGTAGGAGTCAATTGACACACACATATACAACCCAGAAATGTAGGACTGTGGATTCTTCAGTGGCAAATTTTGACCATGTGAAAACAAAAACAAGTAGATAAATTGTTCTCTCCTCCAAGTTTATTTTATGTTAGAAATGTAGTGCAATTGTAGTCTATTTAAATATCCTCCGAGACTAAGAAATTAGTGTGTCACAGAGCTGTGGATGACATCATAACTGACTTCTTTATGCTGGCTGACAGTCCTTTCCAGCTCATTCCAATTTCCCTACATTCCTAATTCTCTGGGATTAACATTTGAGATGCAACCAATAGTGGAGCAGACTTATTTAAAATATTTATCATTTGGGATGATAAAATGCATTATATTTTTATATGCCGAATACCTCAGTACACACTTAGTGTCTTAACCCTGGTCTGTATTAACTCTCTTGCTCTCTGTCAAAACATGGACCACAGGAACCTTTGGTCATCTTAAAGTCCACAGAATATCATGCTGGTTCACTATATTTATTGCATGATGCTAATTATATCTGGTGAATAAGCCATATCTTACATGCCCTAATAAGATACATGTGCCAAAAGAAGAAATATGTATGCACTAAGATTAACAATTGGAGTAGACCATTAAAACAATATAGCTCCTTTCAAGAGTATTATAAAAGACAATTGTGAAGAGAAATTCACATAGTAGATGAAGCTATGAGTAGTACCTTTGGTCATTTACTTCATTTAGAGGGATAGATAACTATAGGTATGAATAGATATTTGGGCTGTGGTAAAAGTCTTGATTGATTAAAAACATCTCAAAAATAAAGGTGGTCAAGGAAAATATAAATGGAAGGAATCTGTGAGATCCTAAAAATTGGGATGAGAACATAATGGCTCATTCTGATGAAGCTGGGCACCTTAAACATTTAAAGTTCACCAAACGTTCATCGCTAGTAGAAGTCATCCCATCCCTGCCTGAGGAGTTTAATTCTTCCTTACCAAAAATAGTTGCCTCACAAAACACTGCTGATCGTCTCCAGAACCTACTCCTACCTCCTCTTCTTCCTTCCCAAACAGGGGTCTGTCATACACATAATTCTTTTATTTTAGAATAATTTGAAAATTACAGAAAAGAATGTAAAGATACTACAGAGAGCTCTCTATGTCCTATATACAATGTCTCCTATAATCAACACATTATATTAGTATTGCATATTTGTCACAGTTAATAAACCTGTGTTGAGTTGTTATTACAAAATAAAGTTCATACTTTATTCAAATTCCCTTAGTTTTTATCTATGTCTCCTTTAGGTTTCAAGATCCCATTAATAATACCACATTACACTTAGTTGTCATGACTCTGCAGGCCCCACTTGGCTACGACATTTTTTTGTGTTTTTCAAAACTTTGATAATTTTAAGTGTTGGTCAGGTGATTAGTAGAATGTTGCTCAATCGGGATTTGTCTAACTTTTTTCTCACGATTAGACTGAGGTCAAGTGTTCTGGTTAGGAAGGCCACACAGAAGTAAAGTAGTATTCTCATCAACTCTTATCAACATGACATAGTGCTTATTTATTTATCTAACATATCTATTTATTAAAATTTAACTACTTTTGGTTAAAATTCAATACCGCTTTGTTTATATGTTGCTCAAATCATCCCAATTTTGCCATTGGGAGCTCTTTATCTTGGCACCTGTGTATTTTTAGCATACTTAAACCATTGTGATTTTATTTTTTCAACATTTTTTTTTAAATCTGCCCATTCTATTTAAATTATCGAATTGGTTGGCATGAAATTTTTCATAGTATTCCTTTATAAAGTTTAATAGTACTATCTCCTCTCTAATTTCGAATTCTTATGATTTGAATCTTCTTTCTCTCTTTTTTTCGTGGTCAAAGAGTTAAAGGTTTGTTATTTCTTTTTATATTTTCAAAGAACCATCTTTTGGTGTCATTGATTTTTGTTCTTTATTTTGTTAATTTACACCATAATTTTTATTATTTATTTTCTACTGCACATTTTAAGTTTGATCTTCTATTTTTATTCCTCTAGTGTTTTAAGGTAGATGTTTAGGTTAATGATTTGAGATCTTTTTATTTCATCATATAGGTATTTACTGCTATACATTTCTGTCTAAGCAATACTTTAGCTGAATCTCATAAGTTTTGGCATATTGTGTCTTCATTTTTCATTCATCACTATTTTATGATTCCCATTTAGATTTCTTCTTTGATCCAATGACTATTACAAATGTTCTATTTAATTTTTGCGTATTTGTGCTTCCCAACATTTCCCCTATTATTGATTACTAATTTTATTCCATATGCTCAGTAAACATATTTGTATTATTTATATACTTTTAAACATATTGAGAATGTTTTATGGCATAGTGTCAGTCTATCCTGAAGAAAGTTCCGTATGCAATTGAGAAGAATTTATAGTCTGCTGCTGTTGAGTGAATTATTGTTCCATGGATGTTTGTTAGCTGTAACTGGTGTAACATTATTCAAGTGTTCTATTTGCTAAGTGATCTCTCTATTGTTCTAGTCATTATTGAAAGTGAAATATTGAAGTCTCTTACTATTATTACTGAAACATCTATTTCTCCTTTCATTTCGGCCAGTTTTACTTTATATATTTTGGTACACTCTTATTGGGTGCATATATGTTTGCGATTGCTATATCTCTCTGATTAGTTAACTCCTTTATTATTATAAAAATACATCTGTTTATCTCTAGTAACATTTTATTTTAACTCTATGTTGTTTAATATTAATATAGTGACTCCAGTTTTCCTGTGGTTGCTGTTTGCATGGAATATCTTTTTCCATGGTTTTACTTTTATTCCATTTGTATCTTTATACAACTTGTGTCTTTAAATAATTTCTCTTGTAGATAACATATTGTTATGTTGTGTTGTTTATCCAGCTGACTATCTATGCCTTTTGATTGGATTGGATTGTTTAATTCATTCATACTTAGTGTTGTTATTGGTATACTTAAATTTAATTCTGCCATTTTACTTTTCTGTATTTTACACTTTTTAATTCTTCTATTCCTCCTTTACAGTTTTCTTCTATGTTCAGTAAATACTTTCTAATGTAACACTTGAATTCCATTAACGATGTGATACTTAAAGATAAAACACTAAAGGGTTTCCCCCTAAGATCAGGAACAAATAAGGATGTATATTGTTGCCACTTACAGTAATATTTAACATTCTACTAGAGGTTCTAGATAGGACAAGTAGGCAAGAAAAAAGAATGAAAAAAATTCAGGTTGGAAAGAAAGACATAAAACTTTCCCTATTAACATGTGAGATGGTCCTGTGTAAGAACATATATATTTTTTTCTTCTGCACATATGTATTTATATCACAAAGAATTACACCTAATAAATGAGTTCAGCAAAGTTGCAAGATATAAAATAAGCATACAAAAATCAATTATATTTCTATACATTTGCAACGAAGCATCCAAAAATGAAACTAAAGAAACAATTCCACCCACAATGACATCAAAAACCATACAATTCTTAGGAATAAATTTATCAAAAGAAGTGAAAAACTTACACTCTACAAACTACAAAGTATTGTTGAAAGATATAAAATAAGATTTAAGTAAATAGAAAGACATCCCATGTGTATTGACTGGAAAAGAGACATAACATTGTTCAGTTGATAGTACTTGCCAAACTGATCTTCTAAAGATTAACACAATCTTTGCCATGATCCCTGTGGTTGACTTATTTGTATTATAGAAATCGACAAGTTTATTCTAAAATTCATATGAAATTGCAAGGGACCCAGAATAACCAAAACAATTCTGAAAAAGGAGAATAATATGGGAGTACTCACCATATTCAATTTTAAAACTTAGTACAAAGCAATAGCAATCATAACAATGTGGGACTAAGATAAGTATAGAAAGATAGATCACTGGAATAGAACTGAGAGTCCAGAAGTCAACCTGTATATCTATGGTCAACTGATTTTGAACAGGAGTGCCAAATCAAGTCAATAGAAAAGAATAGTCTCTTCAACAAATGGTGCTGGGCCAACTGGATTGTCATATGCAAAAGGAAGAAGTTGGACCCTTACACCATAAACAAAAATTAACTCTAAATGGGCTAATAATTTAAGTATCAGAGTTCACACCATAAAACTCTTAGGAGAAATCAAAGGGATAAATCTTCATAAACTTGGATTTGACAATAATTTCTTAGCCAAAAAGCACAGTGAAAAATGATGCGAAAAGCATAATAAAGATAATAGATAAATTATACATAATAATTAAACATTTTTGTGCATTGAAGGATATTATAAACAAAGTGATAAGAAAATCTACACATTAGAAGAAAATTACAAATTAGCTGATGAGGGTCTAATATCTAAAACATATAAATAACTCTTACAATTCAACAACAGAAAGACAAACAGCACAACTGAGAAATGACTGGTATAGACATTTTTTCATGCCTTGTAATTTTTTGTTAAAAGGCAGACACGTTGTTTTGGATAATACAAACTGAGGCAATGAGACAATTCATGAGGATTCATGTTAAACTAGGTGTTGATCTGTGTTTAATATTTGCTGAAACTATATGGGCTAGAGGCTTAAAAATCCTCTGCTTTTCTTGTTTTTTGTCCCCTCTGTTGATTTGGCCTTCTCTAAATTCTCTTCAGAGAGAGACAGATTCCATATTTAGCATATCTTTCAGTAATAACCCATTACAATTATTCTGGAATGTTGTTTGTGTTTTGTTAAGGACTGAGGGAGAGCAGTACATAATCTTATATACAAATCTCATTATTTAGTAGGTCTAAGCCAGGGGTGTCCAAACTTTATTCAACGTTTTTCACCAAGGGCCATATGCGGTAAAATTCACAAACAACTGAGCCACTCACTTGAGGTGAAGTATGTATTACCTCACCTGGTTTATTTAAGTAAACTAAATATATTTTTGGAATTTGCTGTGGGCCAATTAACAATGATCATGGGCCGCAGTTGGCCCGTGGGCCACAGTTTGGACACCACTGGTCTACGCTTTTGGGATGTGACCTCATGTTTCTCCAGTGGTATTGCTTTTTTTCTCCCCTGCTTTCCTACTCCCTTCACTGGCTGCATTTTTCTCAATTTACTTCCCTAAAATCTGTTGACTGTATGCCACTTGCCCTCCAACCCCCCCACCCCCAACATACATTTTTGGTGAAACAAGAAGGTTAAAGAAGGCTAGAGTAGATGTAATGCCTTACCCCCAGCTGGGATAAGGTTCTGACAATGTCTTTTCTCCTGGAGATTAGACCTTTGTTATGAATAATGCTCTGGGCATATTTCACAATATCTACTCTTCTCCTGTCCCTGCCAGAACTATGAATGATCTTCACCATGAGAACCTGGTGGGGTTCTGGAAAGCAAAGCCCTGGAAAGTGTCCACCTCCACAAGACTGTACTTATACTTTCAAAACTTTCTCACTCTCACACTAGTCTATACTTAGACTCCATCAATTCTTAATAATTACCAACTATTCTTACCAATTTATGGCTTAGTAGCTTCTGCTCCACATAAGCAAATCATGGCTGTGTCTTTCAGGATGTGCCTGTCTGCTGATTTTATGGTGATGTTTTATCCTGAAAATTCTGTTCTTTGAAGTGTATAGGAAAAATCATTGATTTTTAGTTTGTCTACCTTTTTCTTGTTGTAAGAACTGGAGTGACAACTTCCACACTCTTTACGTGTTCTTAAAAGGACAGGTAATAAATATTTTACGCTTGAAGATCATATGATTTCTGTCATAACTACTCATCTCTGCTGTTTCAGTATTAAATAGGTGTGGAAATAAATTGTATGATTGTGGGATTAATGTAAAGTTGGATTAGGTCAGATTTATTGATATTAGAATGCTAACGCAGAGATGCTGGATTCAGTGTGTTAGTTTGATGGGCTAAGAATGTTTCTTACAGTTTGCTTGATCAGTTGATTGAAAGATGGACTCAACCATAGTCTACACTATACGAAGTTGTAATGCCCAGTCTTCTTTTGTATATTACAGATGATGGTATCAACAGATTTAGAAAGTTCGGAGTGCTAAAGAGGATTTACCAATTAAGATTTAGTCACCCATTTTGAGAGGGACAGACCATTTACCGTTGTTGCCATATATACATTTATAAGGAGAGCTCCAGTTCACAGATCTAGAGCCCCTTCAATACAAGAGAGATCATGTACCTTTGATTTTGAATTTGACTTTGCATGTCTTCCAAAAATTTATACTCTTAGTCATCCTCCCAACCATTCCTAAAGAGATCTGCAACCAGACTGTGCGTAAAGGAAGGAAAAATAATCCAAATTCTCAGGGATTAATGGACACTGGTTCTGTGGATCCAAGAATCACTGCGGTCTATCATTCCGGGTAGAGGCTTATGGAGGTTATGTGATTAATGAAGGGTTTTGTTGATGGTGGTGGTGGTTTGTTTTATCAATGAAATTTTGCTTTGTCTTTGTCTCATGGTGAACTCTGTTTTTATGCATTTTTATACTTAACTATTTCTCTTGGAAAGTATTATGGACTGGAAGAGTTTATTATTCCCCCAAAAGAAGTATTGCCTTCCACAGTGCATCTGAATAGCATAATCAGATCATTGTAGTTGAGCTATGATGGCCTTTCCTGTGAGCAGTACGTTATTTGGGGGAAAGTATGGAAAGTGTAGCATGCTCTCTAGTGTGCCCATTCATCTTATCTGGCCATTAGGCTTCTGTCATCAACATGCGTACTCTTATTTACTATGAAACTTGTAAGTGGGTCTACCCAATTGGTCATAACCAGCACATAGCAATAATTAATTTAGATTTATGAAATGCAGTTGTATTACTCATATGAGTCAACTCCATAGAAAGCAATGTGAATAAATTAATTTTAATTTTCATCAAAGCTGTTTTATGGACTTAAAAGTGTAATAGCACATACTTTCCAACTGCTATAAATATTTCAAGGCATCACACAAACACTTTCCTGATATTGCTAAGATATCAGACAAATTCATTTTAAAATGATAATCTCTACATCAATCAAAGCATAATCAGAAGTGTATGAATCTGTCTAAACTGATAGATATAAATATATTTGTCGGTGCTTAAAAACATTTTTCACAGCTGAGTGTTTTATTTAATTCAAAGTTAAAGGGCTTATAGTAAAGTTGAAATGATTTTAGTGGATTAGGTGTCATTATGTGAACATCTTTGTCAGCAATTACTGGGTATAAAAATATAAAAACAAGTACAATTTGTCTAAAATAGACATGTTTCCGTTGAAAGGTAATGTGAATGTTTCTTTAGTTATCCTGTTTCATGAAGAACTAGAAATTAGATTCAGCCAGAAAAGTGTCAAAAACTTACTTTCACTTTTCCTAAACTGTAGTTTAATTGAGCTTTAACATCAGATAAACAGTCTTTACCTTTACCAGTAGTACACCCAAAAGACAGTTTCTATTCATTTTGCATGATTAAAACTACATTAGGAATATAAATGTATTAATTTATAGATACAGATACTAATTGCTTAAATATTGAGTTCAAAACCAGACATTAATATGTGTGGAATAATTGGTTCTTGCTGTAGAAGGAAACCATAATAAAGAACTTGAAAGTGTTGTCACATTTCACATAACTATTAAAATCTCAGAATATTTGAAAAATATTCTGAAAGAAAATGTCTTGGGGCTTTCTTAATGAGAATGAATATGGTTTGAAAAGATCAAATAATATTCACATATGTCAAATACAGGTCTTAATAACAGTTAGAGATAATGAATAAAATTAAAGTAGGTCAATTTAAGTCATTTATTTTCCAAAAGGACTTACATGTCATAATCACTACTTATTAAGTATAATTAAAAGCAAAATATGAAATTTACCAAAAGAAGTTCAATTACTAAATATAAAAAGTCAACATGAGCTATTTTATCATCTTTTGATTTTCCTGTTCATCTGTTTTATTAACATACCAGCATTTTGTAGTTAATGGTCATGTAAACCTGTTAATGTAATAATAATTAAGGTAATAAATAGCACAGTCATGAAAACAGTGCCTTTACGTTGGCACTGATATTTTAACAGTCTGCTTTTATTGTGACTGGGAAATAAATCAGATGCTTTCTAGCACAGATAAAAAATAATTTGGATATACACATTGCTAAGAACAAACAACTCCAAAAAAACTGAAAACATTCCTTGGATTCATAAAAAATTATGTTAAATATAAATCATACTCTTCACACATGCAAAATTAGAAAACACAACATTCTAATCCTTGCTTGTAGCAAAACTTATTCTTAGTATATAAGACTTACACTAAACCTATCAAAGCATAACTTCAGAGAGACTGTTCTTGGTAGGGAGTACAACTTGCTTAATAAAAGACTACCATAAATTCAATATAAATACCAAATTTCCTTTAAAAATTAGCCTCTGTGAAACTGTTTCTTCAGAAAATTTTATTTAACTTCTAAAATCCAATGACTATACTTTCCGGAATACTTTTCTATAAAGGTCATTATCTATAGGCACCCATTTTAAAGAAATTCTAAGTGATCAATTTGCATTCTAGAAGTTATTAAAATAATTTCTTAATTTTTGAATGACATGGAGAAAGTATAAACCAATACTTTCGATAGAGGAATTGTTTGAGTCAAGAAGGCAGATATCATAATTCTTACTCTCAATTAATCATAATAGATGAAAATAATTTTCTTAAAAATCTACACTGTTAGTAGATTTCAAAGAATAATTTATTTCTATTATCTAAATAACATTATTACAATTTCTGTTTCATTTTTTGTCATTGACCAAAATACCTGCTTAATGAAATCTGTTTCAAGTCTAAGAATAGATTTTCACAAACTTTACCAAATAATAATTGATGATTAATTAAATAGAGTTAGTTTGAACTAATTGAATTATATAAACATGGTTTTGAGTAAAATGTGGTTTTGAGAAAAAGAGAAACAAATGTGTTGTGCAACATGGATATGAAAATAAATATTTACTTTCTCCTGGAAAGTTCTTCCTGCAAGTTCAGCTGGGGAATTATCACCCATTTGTCAAGTCTCAACTTATTTGTGAAATCAATTATTGATTTTATTTTATTTTTATTCTATTTTTTTAATTAAAATTTGTTAGGGTGACAATGGTTAGTAAAATTACATAGGTTTCAAGTGTATTCTGTAATACATCATCTATATAACACATCGTGTGTTCACCACCCAGTCAGTTCTCCTTTCCTCAACATATATTTGACCCTGTTTACCCTCATCTACCACTTCCCTCCCCCCTTATCCTCTTGTAACCACTAAACTTTGTCTGTGTTGATGAGTTTTTGTTTCTTTATTTGTTTGTCTTCTTCCTTTGTTGCTTTCAATTTTATATCCCGCATATTAGTGAAATCATATGGCTCTCAACTTTTTCTGTTTGATTTATTTCACTTAGAATAATAATCTCAAATCCATCCATAGGTACTAAATTTATGGACCTTGAGTTTAAAGAGAACTCTATGAATTTGACCTCAAAGGCAAGGGAAATAAAAGCTAAAATAAATAAATAGGACTACATCAAAATAAAAAGCTTCTGCACAGCAATAGAAACCATTGACAAAATTAAGAGGCAACCAACTGCATGGGAGAAGATTTTTGCAAATGATGCCTCTGATAAGGGAGCATTATCCAAAATATATAAAGAACTCATGGAACTCAACAACAAAAATATAAACAATCTAATTAAAAAATGGGCAGAGGGCCTGAAGAGACATTTCTCCAAAGAGGACATACAGATGGCAAATAGACATATGAAAAGATGCTCAACATCACTAATCATCAGAACAATGCAAATAAAAACCACAAAGAGATATCATCTAACTTCAGTTAGAATGGCTATCATCAACAAGAAAAATAGTAACAAGTGTTGGAGAGCCTGTGGAGAAAAAGGAAACCTCATACACTGTTGGTGGAATTATTGATTTTAATTGTTACATTTTCATGTTCTCTGGTGCTTCAAAGCATGAATTCTCTTGGTTTGTTGATTATAGGGGCTTGTAAACCTATTTTAGTTGGACTTGGTTATTTCTTAGTTTTCTTCATTCTCACACAAACAGTGCAACTTTCTTAGGGTATATTACTTCAGCATATCACTGAAGTTTTCCATTACATATTGATACATGTAGGTTTCATCCTCAGACTTTGACAACACTGTCAAATTCTGAGAAATTGTTCTCTAGCTTTCTGTAGAAACACTGCTGATGCCTATAGTTGTACCTCTCTGTGATTAACTAGTTAGTAAAACATTTTTGGTGTCTGTAATGCATATGCTTTTCTCCCCTTAACATAGCCCAGATTTTGTTTAATTGCATAGCCATAGGCATGATGAGAAAGAAACTGTCTTTGAAAAGCACATCTGCTTTTAAATAAGGAAAATGTCTTATTGTTGGTATTTTTCTCCTAGAATTTCCTATCTCTAGGGTGGAATATTACCAATTTTAGAAGAGAACCCTAAAGAGAGAGCGTGCATATGCATATGGTATTCAGTGTGACATTAGCAGGTGCTACATTGCTTTAAAGACTGCAGCAAGGCATTTTAAAAATGAATGTGAAAATGCTTAGGGAACTCCAATCCATTTGATTCAAGCTTAAGGATAGTTTCCACCTGTTATTCTTCCATATTCCAAACACTTTGTGACATATCTTTTTCTTTTAATGATACAAAATGGACCATTAATATCATTGTCTATATAAAGACACAATATCAATTTATATCAGTTTAGAAGAACGAAAGACCGAAATATTTAAAAGATTTCTGGAAGCCTGCTTATGGCCTACCTGTTAAGGCAGGAATTCAAATCCTCTTCAGTGTCTTCATAAAAATGTTGACATAGTTGCTCTGTAAAGAAGCAGGAAAGAATTTTGTTTTGTTTTTTTTTTTGTGTGCTTAGCTAAGGTTTTAAAATATCAGTTAAAGACCCAATTTTGTTTTTTATTTTACTGTGCTAGTCTTAATTGATTCATTTTTTTAGTCAATCACTATATACTTAGTAATTATTATTTATAGGCAATCACGCTAGAAATCATTGGAAGTCCCAAGATTGATCAGATGGTATCCCCAGATCACTTTCAGAATGTAAAAGGGCTTACATTTTGTTGCAAAAAAATCAGATATATTTATATAGAGAGTAGTGCCCCCTCATCCGTGGTTTCACTTTCTGTAGTTTCAGTTACCCACAGTCAACCATAATCCTAAAACATTAAATGGAAAATTTCAGAAATAAGCAATTTATAAATTTTAAATTGAGTAGCATTCTGAATTCAGTGACATCTCCCACTACCTTGCTCTTTCTGACCAGGATGTAAATCATCTCTGTGTTCAACATCTCTATGCTGTATACACTACCCTTCCCTTAGTCACTGAGTAGCCCACTCAGTTATCAGATTGCTGGGGTATCACAGTGCTTTTGTTCAAGTCACCTTGTTTTACTTGCTAGCTCTAAAACACAAGTGTAGAGATGCTAGCAATTTAGATATACCAAAGAGAAGCCATAAAGTATTTCCTTCAAGTTAAAATGTAACTACAATAAGACATTTTGAGAGAGACCACATTCACACGACTTTTATTACATTATATTGTTATAATTGTTATATTTTATTATTAGTTATTGTTGATAAATCTCTTACTGGGCCTAATTTATAAATTAAACTTTATCACAGGTATGTATGTATATGTATAACAAAAACATAGTATATATAGGTTCAGTACTAGACATGGTTTCAGGCTTCCACTGGGGACCTTGGAACATATTCCCTGCAGAAAAGCGGGGTAGTGGGCAGGGGGTTGCTGCTGTATAGATACAAATATGAAATAGAAAGTGACGGGTGTCAAAGAGCAATATAAAGTATCATGTGAGCTGACTAGGAAAGTAGGCATACGTTTATTTTAAAACTTTAACATAACTGGTATGATCTATGACTGTTGTCCATCTGAACAGGAAATATCTATTTCGTTTGCTATTTGCATCATGTATATTAACCTTGAATTTCAATGAAAAGGCAAATGCTGAGAATCAGTATTATATCTGTACCAGGGTTACTTCTGTATATCTCCAGTGCATACTTTGTGGTTATTATATTGGTTAGACTGTGTGCTATAGGCTTTACTTATTTTATTTAATTCTCTAAAATAACTCTAGACATTGGTACTAATATACTTACTGATCAGAAAGATGAGGTAGGCAGTACAGTGCTAGAGCTCTTATGTAGGATGAGTATGTATCACATTTAAGTTTTACCACTTACCTCTACAAAATGTGGCAAATACTTAAACTTTCTATCACTCAGATCTTTCAGCTGTAAATGGAGTATGATATAATTACTTATATCATATTTGAGAAGGGGATTAATTAATCTTATATATTGAACGTGTTTAAAAGATAGCTGGCACATATCAAGCTAAATATAAGGGTTTGCTGTTATTACAAGAGCACAGATAGTAAATTGTAAAACCAGAACATCAACCCAGGTATACCTGGTTATTTCAATTATTTTGTGAGAAACAGAATTCTTACTGAAGTATATAAAGGTGGATTTTAAAACAAACATCCATCTTTCACCAAACAAATCAAGAAACAATTTCATCAAATGCTTTTTCTGCACTTATGAAAATGATTTGGTAGTCTTTTCTCCTTTAATTTGTTAATGGGTTGATTTTCCTTGAACGGTTTCTAATGTTAAGCAAAACTTGAATCCCTGAGATCCTGAGATTCAGCCCAATTTAATGAAAATGTCATATTATTTTTTTTTAATATTGCAATGCTCAATTTGTTAGTGTCCATCTTTCTGTTACTCCATGAAAATTAAATTTTCTTTATTCTCTAGCTGATTTCTACATCTTCTTTTTGTCTTTGTTATCCTGCAGTTTCTTTGTTATGTGTCTGGCTGAGAATTTATTCCTTCCTTTCTTCTTTCCTTCCTACCTCCCTGCCTCCTTCCCTCTCCTCTCCCTTTCTTATTCTTTTACCTTGTTTGGGATTCAGTGGAGTTCTTTAGTGACGTGTCCACTGGAATCCTTTCTAAGCTCTGCAAGCCTACCAGACGAGTAAATATTAAATGACTTCTAATTCATCTTGACATGAAAGTCCTTTGGAGTCCCAATCTAATGGAGGACGATTTTCTTATTACTTTCTCTTGACTTTGTTTTCAGCCTTTTGTGCCTCTGGTCATCATTGAATTTAAAATCTTTTTTCTATGGGTTGCAAATGATTTCAAGGCAAAAGAGCCTAGCGACAGTGTTCAGTCCATCCTTCTTAATTTTTGTCTTCAACAGGTGTTGGTTTAGTAATTTCTTCTTATTATAGATGCTCCTAAATAATTTACAGAGTATTTACAACATTAGATCTACCATTTTTAGTTCCTTTTATTATGAGAACTGAGTGTTATATATTGCCTGAAAAGAAGTGACATTTAAGCTAGTATTCTTAATTACTGTGCAAGGAATAATTGCACAATAGAACATCTATTGCTAACAAAAAAATAAGTTCTCATCAACTATTTTTAAAACACCTATTATGTGCCAGGCACTTTTTTCGATATGTAGGATAAATTAATAAATAGAGAAACATCTCTATGCTGATGGAGTTTACATTCTAGGTTACTCTCCATTTTTAAAAGAAACTAAACTCTCTAATATGATACAAGTAGATAGGAAGATAGGTAGGTATGTAGGTAGGTAGGTAGGTACACTAACCTTTGTGGGATCAAAATAAGTATACTAAGTGCTCCTTTGAAAATTGCAAATGAAAAATAGCTTCTACCCATTTTTTTTAAATTTTCAATTTTGTTTGAGTACTCGTAGATAGTCTCTTGAGGTTTCCAAGTTGCTCTCGTTGTATAATTAACTTGGTTAATTTAGTTTTCTGCATATTTTTTGCTTTTAGGTACTCAAATAATTTGATTAAATAGTTTAGATTTACTTTCTTTTAAAATCGTATATGTTTTTAAATTCAAGTCTTTCTGAACATGTACAGTATCTTTTTGTTTTGTCTCTTCCCTGGAGGCCTGCCAGGATATTTGCTATTGACTTATAATTATATCTTTTAATTTTTTTTTTTTTTTTGTATTTTCTCTGCATCTATTTCTGGTTTTTAATAGTCCTTTCTCCCTGTCTTGTTTGCATTTTTTTCTTTCCTTGCCAAGAACCTTTTAAAACTGTTATCTGTTGTTGCTATTTGGTCAGGCCAGTGCTTTCCATTTGTCCTTGTTTCTTTTTCACTACAATTGATTTTTAACCACCCAAAGATAAACTGTGACTTCCAACTGCTCTGTGGCTCTGGTTGTTGCAATTCCTTCTTAGAAATGGCTGAGTGAGCAGAAGATGACTCAAATCCTGAGCAGGAAGCAAATGATTTCTTCCCTCATGAATCTTTGACTCAGCATTTGGCAAATTCTAGAGATGTTGAGGTATTTCCAATTGTCTCATTCTTCTGCTTTCCCTAGATTGTTCCAGCATTTACGATCAATTAGAACATCATGGGGTCATCTTTTTTCACCGCCTACTGATATAAAACAAGTTGAAAAATCTAAGAGTATGTTTGGTATGCTAGTTGTGATGCCAAGGTAGAAGAAAAATACCATTCAAGATCATTTTAATTCATCTGCCAACTTAAAGATTATCCGAGGACACATCATTTAAAGAAAATATTTAAAAATAAGTATTTGAGAGTTGAATAATGAAAAACAGTTAATCTAAAGTAATATAGTACAGGGAACTATACAATTGGATCTAGCTTGTTTGATCTGTGCATGCTTTTTCCAGCATTTGTGGTCAACTAGAACTGTAAAGGAAGTCTCAGTTTTACTTTTCATGACTGTGTAATTTTAGGCAACTGATTTATACTATCAAGGCCTTAATTTGGTCATACATGGAATAAAGGATTAAACTAGATGCTGTTTATGATCCCTTAGAGTGTCTTTGCATGTATATTTCACATGTAGTAGAATTCATTGTCTGTTTCTTTGCACATGCAGTTTTATGAACTTTGTTGCCAGTATAAGTTTGTATGCAACCATCGTAATCGGGACATGGAACAGCTTTATCACCCCCCCCCCCACACACACACACACACAATTCCTCATTGTACGCCTTCATAGACATAGCCTTTACCACCCTCAATCCCTGGCAATCACAGATCTGTTCTCTATCCCTAGTGATCTGTCTTGTTGAGAATGTCACATAAACTTAGTCACACAACATACAACCTTTAAGATTGGAGTATCTTACTCATCATAATGCCCTGGAGATTCATCCGAATTGTTGTATGTACCAATAGTATGTTCACTTTTTTTGTCTGAGTGGTATGCCACAGTTTGTTAATTCATTCACCTGCTAAAGGGTATTTGGGTTGTCTGAGTTTGGGGCAATTATGAATGGAGCTTTTTATAAATACTCAGGCACAGGGTATTTAAAAAATAAATGTTTATTTCCCTAGAGAAGGTCACTATGGGAGAAGTGCTGGATCATATGTTATGTGTATATTTAATTTTAAAAGAAACCGTCAAATCAATTTCTGGAGTGGCTATATCATTTTGAATTACACCAGAAATGTGATAGTGACCCAGTTGCTATGAATTGTCACCAGTGTTTGTTATGGTCAGAATTTCTAAAATCATCTATTCTAATAGGCATGTTATAATATCTTTTCATGGTTTTAATTATGTGTTCCTATTGGCTAATGATGTTGAGCATCTTTTTTTTGTTTGTTTGTCATTTGTATATCCTCTTCAGTAAAAGGTTGGTTCATATCTTTATCCCATTTTCTAATTTTTATTTTTATTTTTTAATTTTTACTTTTTTATAGTTGAGGGTTTTTTAGAGTTCTTTATATTAATTAAGGATATAGAACTTTGTTAGACATGAGATTTGCAAATATTTTATTCCAGTTAATAGCCTGTTTTATATTTTCATTTGACTATTTTTAGAGCCATTTTAGGTTCACAGCAAAATGGAGAGGAAGGTACAGAGATTTCCCACATACTCCATGCTTCCACATACGCATAGCCTTGCTCATTATCAGTATCCCCACCAGTGGAATACATTTGTTACAGTTTACGAACCTACATTAATACATTGTAAGTAACCCAAGTCCATACTTCACATTACCATTCAATCTTGGTGTTGTCCAATGGGCTTGGACAAATGTGTAATGGCATGTACCCATCATTTTGGTATCATACAAAGTATTTTCACTATCCTAAAAATCCTTTCTGCCAATTCACCTTTCTGCTTACACCAACCTCTAGAAACTGCTGAATGTTCTGAACTTTTTACTGTCAATAGTTTTGCCTTTTCCAGAATGTCATATGGTTGGAATCAGACAGTATATAGCCGTTTCTGTGTAGGCATATGTTTTCAATTCTTTTGGGTAAATACCAAGGAGTGTGATTACTGGATTGTGTGGTAAGAGTATGGTTAGTTTTATAAACAGCAAACTGTCTTCCAAAGTGGCTGTACCATTTTGCATTCCACCAGTAATGAATGAGTCTTCCTATTGCTCCACATCCTCACCAGCATTTGGTGTTGACAACGTTCTGAGTTTTGTCAAAGATCAGGTGACTATATTTACATGAGTTTATTTCTGGGTTCTCTACTCTGTTCCATTGATCTACTCTTCCGCTAGTACCTCACTGTTTTGATTATTATACATTCATAGTAAGTCATGAAGTTGCGTAGCATCAGTACCCCGATTTTGTTCTTCTCCTTCAATATTATGTTGGCTATTCTGGATCTTTTGTCTCTCCATGTTAGCTTTAGAATTAGTTCATTGTTATCCATAAAATAACTTGTTAGTGTTTTGATTGGGGTTGCATGGAATCTACATGGAGTCATGTGCTGCATAACGATGCTGTGGTCAATACAGACTGCATATATGATAGTGGTCTCATAAGATTGTAATGGAGCAGAACAATTCCTATCACTGAATGATATTGTAGCTGTCATAATGTTGTATTACAATGCATTACTAATATGTTTGTGGTGATGCTGATGTAAAAAAACCTACTGTGCTACCAGTGATATAAAAGTACAGCATATCAATTGTGTACTGTGCATAATACTTGAAAATGATAATGCGTCACTATGCTATTGGTGTATGACTTATTATACTCTACTTTTTTGTCATTATTTTAGAGTGCACTCTTTCTATTTATAAAAAAATTTGTTGTGAAATAGTATGGCGTGTCACACTTCTGATAGTACTGTGTCATTTCCACACAACGTGTACTATTTAAAACTTTAACAGATATACCGTTTTTCTCTGTTTCTTTTTGTCTATCTACATAACAGTCTCTTGGTTACCCCAAGTAATAATTCCATATGGGAAATCCACTACTCTTCTTTGGTCAACAATTTATGAAAACTAGGAAAATGAGTATGAGTTAACTATTGAATGAAAGGCTGAGTTATTCTGGCAAGAAGCGTCTTGCATAATCAACGGATAGCAAACAAACTCTGAAGCATAGAGTATAAAAAAGAGAAGGGCAGAGATGCAAATGGAGAAATAAGTAGCATATCAAAGTGTTTTGACAGGGCACTGCTGAGTTTTTGCGTTACCTTGAGGGGTTATATGACTAGGTTTATATTTTAGAAAGAGGAAAGAGGACCACATGGATAATATTACGGATGTGAGTAAAAGCATGGTAGTTTTAAAAACCTACAAAAATTTTTCATTATAGCTAGATTCTCTGAGTGCTGGTAAGATGGATGGCAAATTAGACTGCAGCAGAAGGCAAAGGCCACCTGGCAAAGGGTTTCTACATGTTATGCTAATGAATTTGCAACTACTAAAATGTTTGAAGCAAGAGAAAGCATTCTGAACTTTTAAAGTTGCATTCACTACTTATGTACAGTTATTTCTTTATTAGTAATAAGTCATTCAACTACAGTGGCTGCTAGAATCTAGTAGAATGAATCTGATTAATGTTCCTTTTTATGAATTATACTCATTGAAGAAATTCCATATAAATATATTCACTCTTTTCTTTTACAAGATCATATTAATCATAACATAGATTTGAATGCAACTTTCTAATTTATAGTCTTTTAAAGGAATCATTTAACTTAATACTAATAAGGAAGTTAATAGGATGGATACTTTAACACCATTTACAGATGTAAAAATGATGAAATATTTTAAATAATATGCTCATTATCACAAAGTTAGTATGTGATCCTATTAAATTCAAATTGTGCCCCCTGAATATTTTTTTTATGAAAGCCTTCTGTGTTTTAAACATACTCTGATATTTTGGGTTCAATGATTCGAGATATAAAAGCATCTGGACTTATTTTTACCAAAGGTAAAGATTAGTTAATCTGATAGAATCAAGTAATACCTAGTTATTCTGAGAAATTTCTATGACTCTGAATATTTTTATGAATTTTGACCTTGGGCTATATTTCTATTCAAATAGAAATATTTGAAGGAATGCAGATATAGTATTACACATTAACTACAAAGGAACTTAACAGTAATGCTCAACAACTCTTGCACATGACTGATTTTACTTTCTTGTTTGTGTTACAATTTCTATATCTAAATATTGTACTTTATGAAACTAAAATTCTTTCTTTGGGTATTGAAAAGTCTTTCATAGTACACATACATAAAATTGTATATTTTTTATGTTTCTTTGTGAGAGTTTGTGTGTGTGTGAAAGCACATGCGTATGTGTGTGTGATTTTCAAATTTCAAGCATTATTGGTTTTCTTATTTATTTTAATTCAATTTCGAACTCAATTCCATCAATGCCTTGCTTTCTCAAGTTTTTGAGAATAAATCTGTTGGGTTTTGTGGGATTGGAGAGCATTTCTGACTCAGATTGATTTCAACAACTATATATAACTATATATATTTATATATATATAGTTATATATATATAACTATATAACTATATATATTTAAAACTATAATTTGTATTTAATATTATATTTTTTTATATTGTTCATGACTACTCCATAAATGTCACAGGCTCTTTGTTAGAGAATTTGTGTACCTGTTCTTTTCAAGAGTGTACATGAAATCGATATCTCAAGAATCTATGCTCCCCCAAATAGTGTGTTTATACTATGTCTTCTTGGACTGCCATTATCTAAAGCTTTTTACCAGAATGTGACTGTAGCATCCAATTGAGAATACTACTTCATGCCTGCCATTTCTTCGATCATTTCTGTTTAAGTTTACTGATGAGAATATTCTCTGTGGATGTTTTTATTCAGAAACTTTGGAAGTGTGCAGATCTCAAATTACTTTATCAACAATTACCACTGTTTTATCAACAATTACCACTGAATGGATCCAAGCAGCAGTCCTCTGCAACTAATAAATAATGCCATTTTTCTATTACTCAGTTAAACTTATATGTCAGTCTGGTCAAGTTTTCGATAATATTGATGTTATTCTAATTGCATGTGTCAGTGACCTCATATTCTATTGACTCTGAGGAGTAATCAGTTGGAAATAGCCCAATATCTTCAACTCAACAACAAATAATATAGAGTGTGTTGGACACATACACTACATTTCAGAGTATAAAATATATCACCACATTAGTTACATCCCAAACAAGAGTCTAACCTTGTTACAAATATGCATAAATAATAGAAAATATTGAATAAAAGGGAATACAATCAACAGTAAAGAGTTTACTGATATAGATTAATGAATGTTAATGGTAAACCCAATTTGTATACTACTAGATCCAACAGTTATGAGTAGATGAGTAGTTAATTATTTGAAACTGAAGAGCCATGCAATGATTATCAATCCAGGCAACATTATTTGCAAAAATAGATTTAAAGTGGCAAGATTGTAGACATCAAGACGGAGGATTGGAGAGTAGTGGAACTAAACTTACAAATAATAGATGGGAGATTTTCAAAGGAAGGGAAAATAAATACATATTCTCTAGGTAAATGAAAAATAAATTTCAGTAAAAAAAAAGATATAGAGTAGGTCATTTTTTAAATTATTATATCTTATAGTCTCTATTCCAGACTGAAGGTATATAAAAGAATGAATCAGATATACAACGTAATCTGTTCATACCACCATATCTACCTCATAGTCAATATAAGAAGCATATGAATTTTATTTTCCCTTTCTACTACCCCCAAATCACTAATTTTTGCTATAATTTTGGATGCTTAAAAGAAGTCAATGAGATGACATGGAGTTAAGATTTCAGAATATATGTAATGATTCTAGAAGTCTCAAATCTCTTAATATTTATGTAACTAATATATTACTATTGAGATTTGGAATGAGAAACTTTGATATCTGAAGAAGACTGAAGTAAAATGAGAAGTAGAACAGGATGAAATAGTCCTGAAAGTCTGTATGGGGACAGGTGGGTTATCAATTAAGGAGCAGCCGTTTTTGAAAGATTGTAATTGTTAAAGAGAATAATGGGTGAGGTGTATGGAATGAGTGCATGGTCATCTCACCAGGAACTAAGAAGAATAAAGGTTTCTTCTAAATCCTGCTTTGAAGTGTAATAGTCTGCTTGTGCTGCCATAACAAAATACCATAATCTGGGTGGCTAGACTCTTGAAATTTATTTTTCTACAACTGGAGACTGGAAGTCCAAGATCAATATGCTGTGGTTGCAGAGCTCCTGGAGAGTGTTGATTTCAGCAGGCAACCACAGATGAAAGAGCCTTTGCAGAAGTCCAGATTTCATTAGAAGACTTCCAGTACTCTGTTTAGAGGAAACAATCAACCAACCAAACAAACAAACCCACACCAAAGCAAGCCAAAGTACAACAAAATGAGTTTGGACACATTGGAGATGACAAGAGAAATATTTTCAGTGCCACCCATTCCCAGGTGTCACAATACGGGGCTGAACTAACCTATGGTGACCTCTTTCGCAAGAGGAAAGCAAAAGTAGTGCAGGACAGCTGAAATGTCAGCTGTGCAGGACATGCTGGAGGAACCCATTTCTCTCCTGCAGTACCCAGAATATTCAGGTGGCATCTCTATGACTGGGGGCAGGGAACAAAGGAAATGCAGAAAGAGGCAGATAAGAATTTCAGGGGATATTAAAGGGACACAGTCCCTGATGCTGCATTCAGAACTCCAGCAGAAAGCCTGCCCACAAGTTGCTAGAAAAACCTCACCTGAAGATTCCCTCAACTGGCCTGCAGGCACTTTCAAAGCCCTGAGTGCCAAAGTCACTCCCATCCGCAGCTACTTTCTCGTGCAATTTCCTGAGGGCCAAGTGGCAAGAGAAAGCTCTGGTAGAAAGGAAGTGTATGCAGAAAACAGGCCAAGTTTTATTGTCAAGAAGGAGACCACAAACTTAAGCACTAGAGCCACCCTTGAGAAAATAAATGAGAGATTTTCCTGATATCAAAGCCAGATAAGGACACCACAAGGAAAATTTAAAAAACAAACAAAACAAACAAACAAACAAACAAAACACCTATAGACTAATATCCCTGATGACTAATTCTCAACAAAATATAATCAAACCAAGTTTAAGAACACATTTAAAGGATCTTACACTATGTTTATGTGGGATATATCCCAGGGATGCAAGGATGGTTTAATATGCAAGAATAAATCATGTGATACAGCACATTAATAAAATAAAAGGTAAAAATCATGTGATCATCTCAACAGATGGAGAAAAAGCATTTGACAAAGTATAATATCCTTTAATGACAAAAACCTGCAACAATTTGGGTATAGAAGGCACAAACTTAACATAATAAAGACCATATACAGCAGACTCACAGATGACATCATACTCAACAGTGAAAGGTTGAAAGCTTTTCCTCTAAAATCAGGAACAAGACAAGTATGTCCACTCTCACCACTGTTTTTTTCAACAAGTCCTAGCTAGAGCACTCAGGCACTATAAAGAACAAAAAAAAGCATCCCAATTGGAAAGAAGTAGTAAAGTCATCATTGCAGATGATAGGGTGTTATATAGAGAAAATCCTAATGGTTCTACTAAAAACTGTTGGAACTAATCAACAAATTTAGCAAAGTTGCAGGATATAAAATCCCTATACAGAAACAGTTTCTTTTCTATACACCAACAATGAAACATTTGAAAAACAAACAATATGAATCTCATTTACAATGTCATCAGAGAAATAGAAAGAAACAATCCTAAAACTTGTATGAAACAGCAAAACACCTGAAGATCCAAAGAAATCTTGAAAAAGAACAAAGCTGGAGGTATCACACTTTGTGATTTCAAACTATGTTACAGTTATAGTAATCAAAACAGTGTGGTACTGGCATGCCTATAGACACATAGACCAATGCAACAGGACCAAGATCCCAGAAATACCTCCCCCTGCACACACACATATGCGATCAATTAATGTTTGACAAGGTAGCTAAGAGTAGTCAGTAGAAAAGGATAGTCTCTTTAATAAATGGAAAAACTAAGTAACCACATGAAGAAAAATGAAATTGGACCCGTATCTTACACCACTCATAAAATTAACTTGAAATGAATTAAAGACTTAAACATAAAACCTGTAACAATAAGACTCCTAGAAAAAAAATTAAGGAAAAAGCACTTTGTCATTGGTCTTAACAAAGATTTTCTTGGATATGACACCAAAAGTGCAAGCAACAAAAACAAAAATAAATAAGTGGGATTACATCAAACTTAAAAGCTTTTGCACTGCAAAATAAATAATTAACAAAATAAAAAAGCAACAAATGGAATGGGAGAAAATATTTGCAAACCACCTATCAGATAGGGTTTACTATTCAAAATATTTAAAGAAATCTACTACTCAATAAGAAATAAAGCAATCCAACTAAAAAACGGGTAGAATAAATAAATAAACACTTTTCCAAAGAAGACATCCAAATAGTCAACAGGTACATAAAAAGATGCCCACATCACTAATCATGAGGGAAATGCAAATCAAATCCATGATGAGATATCATCCCACATCTGTTAAAATGGTTATTATCAAAAAAGACAAGAGATAACAAGTGTTGGTGAGAATATAGAGAAAAAAGAATGCTTTGCATTGTTGACGGGAATGTAAATTTTTTCAGCCCATATGGAAAACAGTGTGGAGTTCCTCAAAAAATTAAAAATATGTAGAAAAACTCAACAATACACATATACCAGAATGCCAAGTAGTGGGGACAAAAGAAAGATTTCTGATCCTTTGGCTCAGCTACCCCCCAAATAAAAATCAGCAAAGACAAACAAAAATAAAAAATAGAACTACCATATGAACCAACAACCACACTTCTGGGTACATATTCAAAGGAAATGACAATAGGATATTGAAAAGATATCTGCACTCCCATGATTATTGCAGCATTATTCATAATAGCCAAGATATAGAAACAACCTAAAGGTCCATAAATGGATGAGTGGATAAAGAAGATGTGTTATATACTCGTATACACAACAAAATATTGTTCAGCCATGAGAAAGGAGGAAATCCTACATTTTGTGACAACACGGATGGACTTGACAGCCTTATGCTAAGTGAGATAAGTCAGACAGAGAAGGACAAATACTGTATGGTATTATATGTATGTGGAATCTTATAATGCCAAATTCATAGCAAAAGAATAGAATGGTGGTTACCAGGGGCTGAGAATTGAGGGAAATGTGGAGATGTTAGTGAAAAGGTAAACACAGTTAGATGAGTAAGTTCTGGAAATGTAATGCATGGCACTATGATTATAATCAACAATATTGTATTATGTACTTCAAAGTTGCTAAGACACTAGATCTTAAATGTTCTCACCACAAAAAAGAAATGATCTGTGACATAATGGAGGTGTTAGCTAACACTATGGTGGTTATTTTATGGCAATATATAAATGTGTCAAATGCACGCATTATATACACTAAACTTATACAATGTTATATGTCAATCATTATATCACAATGAAAATAAAAAGTAAGATTATATACATAAGACACTTGAAAAACTTGGATTACGTAATGACTGAAATGTAACGGTATGCCTTTTTTCAAGAAGGTCTGTGTCTGTGTTTATAAATATTCTTTTTCTTATAATTACTATTATATCAATGTTTCTCAAAATAGCGAGAGCTCAATACCAGAAAATATGTTTGTAGACCTTCATGATTAAGAAACACGGTATTAAAATATAATGGCTTTTGAGCCTACACCCAACATAAACTCTGGTAAAGAAACTGAGTTACAGTGGGTTATAATTTGAGCATCCTGATGATCCATAGTATATTAATTTCTCGTGGGGAAACTCCATACCACAAAAAACATGTTCACTTATCTCCAGGAAAATATTTCTTAAAATATATAATTGAAATAGGTAATCAAGTTATAAGTTAAGAATGGCTCAAGGAAAAAAAGAGGCTTCAAATAAAACAGTGATAAAAAATGAAGAAAGAAATTGAAGTACAGGATCGTAGCAAGAAAAAGACAGGAAGCAGGACCTAGAGAAATTCTATGAACTTATTGGATACAAAGAGGGTAAGGAGTTGATGAGAACCCTGAAAAAGAGTATGAAAAAAATATTCTAAGCATTCTTGCTTTTCTATTCATCATAGATATTGTTGGGGACTAACTGGTTTTCCACAAAATTAGTTTGTAAAAGTTTTCACATATTTATATTTTCATATAAATCTATTGAGATTTTAATAGCACAAGTCTTCATGTTTTCAAATAAAACAATCTGTGTTTTAAGTATGATATTGTTTTGTTTATTTCTTGTGTAAATCAAACATTGCTCATTAACACTCAACATAGTGATTACCAATTCAACATATCAATTACGTGCCTTTTCCTGATTTATAATTGTTGCTCCTTTTAACCACACAGCCATAACTAGTGTCTCCTTTGCCTATGTGCTGGGTAAGAGTCCCTGAATTTCCTGACAACTTTCCCTTGTGCGACTTTTTAAAGTGTGTGTATCTTCTCATATCTCCGGCTTTTTTCCGGTTTTAAGGATTTATTTTCGTTATTCGCCTCTAAACTATATTGTCATTACTGGTTGCCTCAATTACTGGTGATTTTTCTTTTTCTTTCTGACACTGGGACTTGGCATCGATAGCTTCTTATCAATAGGTCAAATTTGTTAGAGAAGATTACCTAGAGGAAAGAAACAGTTGCCTTGGTCTTTGGAAGGAAGTTACTTATTCAAATAAACTAACGAATGTATTTCATTCCAGAAAGATAGTGCCTTTTGCACTAAAATATAGTAAGTCAGATAATATAATATCTGAATTTGTATTTCATATTGTTTATCAAAGATAATGAAATTCTCTAAGTACAGGCATCAATGATTTGGCAAAGACATTAAACAGGACTGTTTCTGAACAAATTTACATTATAAATTTTTATTTAAAATGACAAATTAAACCATATAAATATACATGCATTGTTGTTCTGCTTAGTGGATATCACTCACTTGTATTCAATTTAGTCTAGGCTATATTTTGGGAAAAATTGTGTCCTTTCAGATACTTATTAAAGGAGAGACATGAAAAATGATGTACAACTAAGACATAAAGGTAGCGACTTCACAAAGAAGAATGAATCATTGCACATTCAACAATGGATCTCATCAAAATTGTTTTTAGCATCACATACTTTACATTCAATGGTCAATCTATGAACAAACTAGTGACTGAGCTATGGGCTCCCCATCTCATTTATCACAGCAGAACTATATCTTTCGCATTTCAAGAAAATTAGAGAAAATAAAACTGCAATAAAACCAAAAAGCTGGAAACAGAGATGACACCCATGACAACATTAAAAAAAGGATACTGAAGTTGTGCAGCCATCCGCTCAACTTACAATTAATGCAGCACAAGATCTATGTCTGACGTTTCCCGGTGCAGTATCTGACTGAACCGAAACCTGGACCCAATGGGAATGCACCAAAGACATGAACAAATGCACACCAAAATAGGTTTTTTACTAATTATAATTGATGTATACATCATATACGTATTTCAGTTATACACATACATATATATGTATTTTCCTGTGGTTGAACTTTAATTCAGTGCAAATATGTAAATATGTAACATTTGTTCATCAGAACCATCGCTGAGATGAGTCTGTGATTTAGATCTGAGCTAACACTGCATTTCTCCCAAGGTGCCTATTCGTAGCTATAATCATTCCTCATCTGAGGGATTTCAACTAGGTAGACTTGTTCTGAAGTAAGTATAGGACTGAAAAAGCAGATTATGTGTTTTTGTATGTATATCGGTAGAGAAAAAGGGCTAGTTAAAAACGGGGTGAAAAGGAGGTAAATCATTTAAGATAAACCTAAATCATATAGAATGTCCTAGTAGGACTCTAAAAACTAGGCTAACCCATACTCTGGTAATAATATAGGTCACTTGTCTTCAAAGTGGAGATAAATGTGGCTCAGAGAGCATGAGAAGAAAAAAATTCAGGATTTTAATTTATATTTTACTTAGTACTTTTTCAGCTTTCATTTTCATAGAAAATAAAGTAATACTGTAGAAAATATAATTGTTATTAACAGTTATCCATATATTGACAGGACATGCTCAATCATTTTTCCGTTTGAGGATCAATGCCAGACTTAACCTATTGGCCTGTATCTGACACCACTCATAGCAGGCAGGTTGCAGAAAAACAGATTCTCTTCCAAGAAAATTTTCATAGGCAACAAGTTGTATTAGAACAATGGATATGGACTTATAACTCAATAGATATATGCTTATCACTGGTAAGAATACAGTGAATCTGATTTCATTCCCTGTTGCTGATTTTTGACAGCCTAGTTTCTAAATTTGTGTTATAGTATAGGCCTAAATTCTAACCTAAGAGATTTAAATTATGAGATTAATGATAAGGGTGAGGGTGGTGAACACTTTTTGTTTTTCTTTTTTCTTTTTCTTTTTTTTTCTGTCCTTTTATTGTTAAGAAATCAGTATAAAGTTAGTAAATAAAAGAAAAATTCCCGAAATGAGATATCTGGTCCCTGGGACTGTGAATTTGTGTTCATAAAGCATGTAACTTAGAGATAACACCTACGGCTCATACTATTTGCACATCATTGTAAAATTTACACAAAAATTAACATTTACATCAGATATATTTAGAAGATATATTACTGAAAGAAAAGTTCAAAAAAAAAAAAAAACAGAATGTAACTTTTCATGGGTTCTCCTTTTACCTGACAATAAAAATAACTTACAGTAGAAGAATATGTAGGCTAGGAGGAGAGTTGGAGTAAAATCTACCAATAAAATATCAATGTTTTTATATTTTCATTCTTAAACACCATACTGTGAATGATATACTTGTAAAGATAGTCTGATTTGAAGTCCATGTTTATGTGTTTTAATGACTTTTGATAAGTTAGTTTGCATGTTTGTGAACTTTGTTTACCACACACCACTCCATTCCAACGATTCACCGGAAGTGAGGGCTATGTTCTTTGAGATGGGGCTCACGTGATCTTTCTCTACTATCACTATCACTTCCTCCACTATCAGTCATCACCTTTGGTGGAAAACCCTTGTAGAATGAGCCATTTCTACTGTTGGAATGCACCGTTGTTGGAAAAGTTTGAGGGTGGCCCATTTCTCTTTTAGTACATTCCCTGCTATCAAAGATGGATGACCCTCTACCTATTAACATGTAGAGTACCAAGTCTGCTCTCCTACTCTCAGTCCCAGATAGAATCGTTAACAATCTGTTGTGGATACAATTTAAGAATGTTTTAAACACTTGCTTAAAAGGTTGATTATGTTTATTAAAGTGTATTAAAAATGTTTCCCTCTTTTCCTTCTGAGTCAATAATCATCACTGTTCTTTCCTCTTCATTTATCCTCTTTTATCAATCAGGGTCCAATCAGAATATAGAAACCATATAGTAATTTTCACAGGGAGCATGTAATATAAAGAATTATTAACTATAAGAAGAGATTATCTATAATGGAGTAAAGAGAACACTAAGGACTACTCTGGGGCTAAGGGCAAATACCAAAGGAAAAACCAACTTGGAAGAGAACTTCATCCAATCCTGGGATTCAGACCTTGTTAGAGAAAGTGTGGTCACTGTGGTTGTAGCCCACTGCATAATGGAAAAGCTTTCTGTGTTGCCTGGACAAGAGCTGGTCCAGAATTAACTGGCAAGCTGGAAACACCACTCTGGGGTATATGTCAAGAAACCAGCCAAGACAGGAAACATTTTTCAGGGGTACCAGTGGACAGAAAACCATGGTTGGGGTCGGCAAGTAGAAAACACTCTTTCTGAGTGCTGGCACGTTGAGGATAAGATAACAACAACTGGGGGTCCTGTAAACCTCTTTGGGGCATCTGCAGTGGACCAGGCTCTGACAACGTGAAGGCATTCACAAGGCTGGGTGCCACTGGCATCCCTCATATGCATTGTTGACAACCACACAGCAGGAAGAAACAACCAAAGCACATCAGAACCAGAAAATAAATCTTTTCTTCTAGCAGTGTTAATTCTCTACACAGTACCCACAAAAGGAAACATAGTCTCGGCTGCAAAAGAAAAAATATTTAAAGGGTCCAGCTCCATTTGTACAAAACAGTCAATGAAGTGACAATTTGAACCTTAGAAGCCTTAGATGGACAGCTTGCACATTTGTTTTAGATTTGTTCATGATTGCCTCTCTCTTCTTCCCTTTTCCCACCCACATAGACTGAAGATTTTCTTCCTTTCCCTCTTCTTCAGCACCAAATAATGCTTTCTATAAAGAGGAATGATATTACGTATTTGTTATTGAAATAAAATTCTGTACCACCCAACATAGCACTATTAGTGTAGTGGTTAAAATTCAGATCTGGAGACTAACTCTGAATATACAAATCCTATCTCAACCACGTTCTAGTTATATGATTGTGGAATAGTAACCTAAACTAAAGTCTGTCTGCATTTCCTCATCTACAATTTTAGTACAATAATCTACCCACCTCGTAGGCTTTGTTGAGTGGAGTAAACAAGCCTACAACATAATGCTCAATAATCGCTAGTTAATATTATTATTATTTCTAATTTCTCTTTGATTTTTTCCCAAATATCTAACATAATTCCTTATGCACTTAACAGTACTTAATAAATACTCCTGAATAAATGAATGAATGAAGGCCTATGAAGGTTCATGCAATTTTTTTTTTTAAATCATACGCTTAAGGAATGAATAAGTAAAGTAGAGAAATTAGTCTGGCTTTGGAAAATGCAATTCACTCTCTGTTAACTACTTAGCACTCTGTCCTCATTCTTTAGTACCTTAACTCACAAATAGTTCTGTGGACAACACAATAGTGTTATCAGTTTTACTCAGATTGGAAGACATTGTCTAGCCTGAGATCACACATAGCAGTGACTTAGAGAGAACACACTTTGTTCTTATCTTTATTTTTGGAGAGTGGTAGTGGCAGTGGGATATGAAGAAGACAATTTTTTTTTTTTTTTTTTGCCAAAAATCCTGGACTTTGTAGTTAGGGTCAGGTTGTCTGTGGTGCAAAATAGGTACAAAATATTCTTTCTCATACAAAGAGTCACTTCCAAGCTGATTCTCCTCGTTTTTATTTCCTCACTTCTCTACACCTGTCCCATTAAGTAACCATTCACATTTGGTATATTCTACTTTTAATTATACGTCATTATTCAGAGATTGGGTCTTCCTTTTGTTCAGCTACATAATCTCATTTTTCTTTTAAAAGAGAATTTATTTATATTCTCTCAATCAGATTAATTGTCTTTAAGTATTGCTTCCTTTACATCACAATCACATTTGAAGAATTACAAGTGTCTCTTATCTCTCCTTTTCTCTTACATCCTGAATTCATTGGCACATCTTTACTGCCCAGATATACCTATACCCGTTTCTTCATTTTTTTTTTTTTATTACCTTCATCTGTACTGCCCTCCACTCTCTATATCTAGGTAACTGACACCATCGGTAGTGGGTTGAGCAGTGGTCCAAAAAAAAGGATATGTTCCAGTGCTAACCTCAAGAACTTGTTAATGTGAGGATGGCTTGTAGGAAGTGTCTTTGCAGATAAATGTAAGTAAAGATCTTGAGATGAGATCATCTTGGATTTAGGGTGAGAACTAAATCCAAGGACAGATGTTCTTTGAGTAGAAGAACAGATGGAATTTGGAAAGCTAGAGAAACAGGAGAAGGAGATGTGAAAACAGAGGCCGAGATTGCACCAAGGAGCACCTACCCTCACCCACTGTTAGAAGACAGACACGGAACAGATTCTCCCTCAGACTCTCTAGAAGGAACCGACCATGTCAAACCCTTGATTTTGGACTTCTGATCTCTCAATCTGTATGGGAATAAATTTCTGTTGTTTTAAGCCACCAAGTGGTAATTTGTAACAGTATCCCTGGAAAATTATTACACCATCCTTCAAAATTCATTTTGTATTCGTAAAAGTAATAACTGGGAATCTGGAGCCATGCTAATTGGATTTGATTTCCTACTCTACCACTTACTAGGTGTCTGTCCTTGGGCAAGTTACTTCCCTTTCTATACTTTGTTTTCTATAAAATGGGAAGAAAACGTATTAACTACACATTAGACTGTTTGAAAATTTAAGTTACCATTTTTATTGACATATAAGACTATGTTTGTTGAATAAATAGATAAGTAGATGTCTAGATAGATGTGTTCCATAAAATTGGATTTAACTACTCAGTCCTCACTGGCCTCCCAGTGAATTTCTAATACACCGCTTATCTCTTACTTATGTTGTATTTGAGTAAAGTTAAAATGTAACATTCACACATAAAAATGCTCAAATCATAAATGTCCAACATGATTAATTTTCTCAATGAAAACACACCCATGTATCCAACTCATTATTTACTACTTCTCATCAAAGGAAATTACTCTTCTGACTTCTAATACTATAGACTATTTTGGCCTGTTTTAAAATTTTTTTATGAATGGAAACATACTGTATGTACAATTTTCTGTTTTGCTTCTTTTGTTCAACATTATCTTTGTGAAATTCATTCATGTTTATTCTCACTAAAGTATATAATATACCACAATTATACAAACATACTCAGTTTTTTTGAGCACTTGAATTGTTTCTACTTTCAGCTGCTGTAAATATTCATTGACATGCATTTTGGTGAGGACTTCTAAGCAATTCTGTGAGGCATATACGAGTAGCTAGAACTTTAGTGTCACAATGTGTGGCTATTCAGCTTAAGTAAATACTGTGCTTTGTCAAAGTAGTTATACAAATTTTTACTTATCCATCACTTTAAATGAAGCTTGCAATTGTTTACATGCTCTTCAACACGTGGTATCATCTCCCTTTCATGTTAGCCATTTTAATGCACATCAAATTTGAATTTAAATGTGTATTTATTTGATGAATAATGATGCCCATTTCCTTTTGTGTGTGTGTGTGTGTGTGTGTGTGTGTGTGTGTGTGTGATTTCCATGTCTGCCTTCTGCCCACTTTTGCACTGGGTTATGTGAAGATTTTCTTTTATTATTTCATAGATATTATATTCTGCATGAGTCCTTTTCCAGATATGAACATGACGTATATTGTCTCCCAGACTGTGCTATGCCTTTGCACTCTCTTAATCGTGTGTATTTTAATGACCAAGCATTCTTAATTTTAATGTCATCTAATTTATCTTTTTTTTTTAAATCCCCTTTGTAATAAGCATTCTGTGAATTGTTTAAGAAATTTTACATGTCCCAGGGTTTTCTATATTTTTTCTCTTATGCTTTACTCTAGAAAATTTAATGTTTTACAAATTCACAATTAGCTATAAAAATTATCTGAAATACTTTTTTTGCATGTTTTGAGATAGGAGTCAAGATTCACTTTTTAAATGGATAGATGTGTACCTGTTATTGAAAAAGATCATTCTTTTGAAGCTATAGTGCAAAGCCAATTTACACAAAATCAAGACAACTCATTTCCACTATTAGATAATAAGCTTAAAAGGGGCATAGTGTTGTTTTATAAATTCTGTTTTTCTGACTATGTCATCAGTGTGTATCAATGGCTTAAACCATGTTTCCCTGAAAATAAGACCTAGCCGGACAATCAGCTCTAATGTGTCTTTTGGAGCAAAAATTAACATTATACCCGGTCTTATTTTACTATAAGACCGGGTCTATAACATAACATAACATAACATAACATAACATAACATAACATAACATAACATAACATAACATAACATAACATAATATATCATAATATAAAATACTGGGTCTTATATTAATTTTTGCTCCAAAAGATGCATTAGTGTTGATTGACCGGCTAGGTCTTATTTTCAGGGAAACATGAAAGTAGTCAAAGGAGGAATGATAGTTTAGTACGTACTGTTTAGCACATTAGTATCTTTTAAGTTATTTATTCTTTTCAGAATAAGTAAATACTTTTCTACTATGAAACCACATTTTATTATTCCACCTGATTAAGCTGATACTTAGAACAATATACAAAACACTATAGTTGATTTTTTTTCATTTTTTAAAAATATTTTTATTATAATATAGCTAGCTACAATATTATATTAGTTTCAGGTGTACATCATAGTTACTCAACACTTATATACCTAAGAGGTGATCACCATGATTAAGTCCATTAACCATCTAACATACCATGATATCACAATATTATTGACTATATTCCTTATGCTGTACATTACATCCCCATGACTTACTTATCCTACACTTGGAAATTTGAATCTCTTATTCCCCTTCACCTTTTCCCTCCATTTTAAATTTTTTAATTATAGTTGACATTTAATATTATTTTATATTAATTTCAGGTGTACATCATAGTGGTTAGATATTTATATACTTTAAGATGCGATCTCCCTGACTAGTCTAGTACCCACCTAGTACTATACACAGTTAATACCATATTATTGACTATATTCCCTATGCTTTACTTTACATCCCCATGACTGTTTTTAACTACCAATTAGTACTCCTTAATCCCTTTACCTTTTTCACTTTTCCCCAAATTCCTTTCTATCTATCATCCTGACAAATTAAGTACCCATCTGACAACACGCAAATCTATTACAATATCATTGACTATATTCCTTAAACTATAACATACATCCCCATGACTACTTTGTAACAACCAATTTGTCCTTTGTAATCCCTTTCCGTTTTTTCAGTCCTTGATCTCCCTCCCATCTGGCAACCATCAAAATGTTTTCTGTATCTGTGTTTCTTTCTGTTTTGTTTGCTTATTTTGTTCTTTAGATTCCAAATATAAGAGAAATCACATTGCATCTGTCTTTCTCTGTCTGACATATTTCACTCAGCACAATGTACTCCAGGTTGATCTATGCTACCTCAGGTGACAAGAACCCATTCCCTTCCAAGGCTGAGCAATATTCCACAATATATATGTACCACCTCCTCTTTATCCATTTACCATCAAGAGAAACCCAAGTTTCCTCCATATTTTGGCCATTGTAAACAATGCTGAAATTAACATATGGATGCACATGTCCCCTCAACATAGTGTTTGGGGTTCCTTTGGATAAATACCCAAAAGTGGGATTACTTGGTCCTTCTTTGTCTCTTGTTATAGCATTTGTTTTAAAGTCTATGTTGTCTGGTATAAATATTGCTATCCCAGTTTTTTTTGTTTGTTTGTTTTCATTTTCATGAAATATCTTTTTTGCATCTTTTTACTTTTAGTCTGTGTGTGTTTTGATCTGAAGTGAGTGCCTTGTGGGCAGCATATGTAAGGATATTTTTTTCTTATCCATTCAGCTACCCTATCTTTTGATTGGACTATTTAGTCCATCTACACTTAAAGTAATTGTTTAGTGATATGTAGTCAATGCCATTTTATTATTCATGTTTTTGTTTTTTATTTTTCCATCTTAAGAAAGTTCCTTTAAGATTCCTTGCAATACCGGTTTTGTGGAAATTAATTCCTTTAGCTTTCTCTTGTCTGGGAAGATTTTTATCTGTTTCGACTCTAAATGATAGCTTTTCTTGGTAATCTTGGTTGTAGGTCCTGGCTTTTCATCACTTTGAATATTTCCTGCCAATCTCTTCTGGCCTGCAAAATTTCTGTCGAGAAATCAGCTGACAGTCTTATGGTAGTTCCCTTGTAGGTACTTAAATGCTTTTGTCTTTCTGCTTTTAAGGTTCTCTCTTTGTCTTTAACTTTCAGCATTTTAATTATGCTGTATTTTGGTGAGGGCCTCCTTGGGTTCATTTTGTTTGAGACTCTCTGTGCTTCCTGGGATTGTATGTCTATTTCCTTCACAAGGTTAGGGAAGTCAATCACAAGCTCTCTCTCTTCTCTTTCTGGTTCCCTTATGATGTGAATGTTGGCATGCTTCATGTCCCAGAGGCCCCTTAAACTATTCTCATGTTTTTGGATATTTATTTATTTATTTATTCTGTTCTGATTTGGTGTTTGCTGCTACCTTATCTTCTAATTCATTGATTTGATCCTCTGCTTCATCTAACATACTTTTGATTCCTTTTAATTAATAGTCTACATTTAAACTATTGTATTTGTCATTTCTTACTGGTTCTTTTTAATGGTTCTTTATCTCCATTTTTTGTTTCCTATCTCCTTATTAAAGTTCTCATGGAGTTCGTCTATTCTTCATCTAAGTTCATTGAGCATCGTTATAACCAGTGTTTTGAACTCTGCATCTGGTAGATTACTTGTCTCCAATTTTGTTTAGTTCTTTTTCCGGAGCTTTGTTCTGTTCTTTCATTTGGGATATGTTTTTTAGTCTCCCCATTTTGGCTGCCTCCCTGTATTTGCTTCTATGTATTAGGTAGAACTCCCAGTCTTAGTAGACTGGTCCTATGTAGTCGGTGTTCTGTGGGGCTCAGTGGCTCAGTTTCTCTGGTCACCTGATCTGGGTGCTCCAGGTGTGTCCCTTGTGTGGGTTGTGTGTGCACTCCTGTTGTAGTTGAGCCTTGGTTGCTGTTTGCACATAATTGGTTCAGATTCACTCTCAGGCTGATTTATTGTAAGGACTGGCCGTGACTACAGTAGAGGAACTGTTCTGCTCTTATGGAACAGGATTTACTTTAGTAGGGCTCTGGGGTCTGCCCAGTCTGTTTTTTGGGGTGTGTCATCCTCAGATGTTGCTGGGCAATGTTCTGGTTCAGTCTAAAGCTGGACACCAAGTGTGCCATTCCTGAGCCTCCTAGGAGGGGCCCCACTGCAGGCCAAGTTCAGCGGCAACCTGGACTTTGCCTGGGGTGACCTGGTATGTGCCACGAAGCAATTCACAGATGGCTGCCACCTGCACTGGGCTTGAAGGTGCCTTGAGAGGCCAAGACATGAACCGAAGTTGGCTGCTGCTAGTGTTGAGCTTGGATCGGCTTTGCAAGAAGAGCTGAAGCTGGATGCTGCTTGTTTGGGTTTTATGAATCTTTGAGAGATTTTAGGAAATTCCACAGTGTGAGCAAAGACAGTCCATTTGTATGGAAAAGCCTTTGGATATGGCTTGGGTGGGAGGGTCTCATGGAATATCCAGTACTGGGAGAATGAACAGTGTTAACCTGGTTAATGGAGACTCAGATATGGCAGCCACCTGTGTCTCCACTCCGGGAGGGGAAAGGCCTCAACAAAGAAACACTGACTTCTGCCAGCACTTCTGTCTGAGAGAAAGCTTTTCCTCCAGCCCTCACCCTGGGGCCTGAAAACTCAGTTTCTCCCCATATATCCCAGGTGCCTTTCGAGCTGCTGCCCCAGGGCTGGAGCTCAGCGTGAGTGCATCTGCCAGCGAGTAAGTCCATGTGCGGGCCCATGAACAGGAA
Source organism: Rhinolophus hipposideros (assembly GCF_964194185.1). Taxonomy (NCBI): domain Eukaryota; kingdom Metazoa; phylum Chordata; class Mammalia; order Chiroptera; family Rhinolophidae; genus Rhinolophus; species Rhinolophus hipposideros. Next base: position 31,179,192 of record NC_138055.1, read on the forward strand.
AGCCCGGTGCCCTCCATTTCATTCAGCAGCTACAATCTCTGCTGGTTTCCACAGCCAGAAGTTATGGGGACTTCTCTCACACTACAGACTGGTGTGTGGCTGGGACCCTTTGTTCCTCTGGGGAGTGAGGTGGGGTACCTTTTCAGCCTAGATGTCCCTCCTAATTTTTAATAGTCACATGGTGTTATGGTACCAGACAGTTCCATGACTTTGCTCCTCCTACCAGTCTTGAGGTGGTTTCTTCTGTGTGTCCTTAGTTGTAGGACTTCAGTGCAGCTAGATTTCAGGTGATTCTCAAAGATGGTTGTTCTGTAGTTTAGTTGTAATTTTGATGTGATCATGAGAGGAGGCAAGCACAGTGTTTATCTACTCCATCATCTTGACTGGAATATTTCATTCTTTAACTGAGTTTATTATATTTTCTTTCTTTGTTGCTCTAGGCATCTATTAAATTAGTTAAAATTTATAATACTTGTATGTTCACAAAGCCCAGCACATAGTAGATACTAAAGAAATATCTTTGGAATGCATAAATGATAAAACCCATTTTCCAGATACTATGCACATAAAAGGAGAAAAAGATGTGTCATAACTAAAAGATGGGATGAAAGAAACATTTCTTAATTTTATAAGGTACATGTGCTAATTTATTTTATTGCACATTTATGTTTCCAAGTATCCTAGTATGTATGTTTGTATATATCTTGCTATGTAATCTCTCTATATTTAATAATTGATGAGTACCTTACAGAAGAAAAAAGTTAGCATTTCTGCAGGTTAGAGATATATTGTCATGTGTCTACAAAGCACTATAAAATATATCTTTCTCTGAAAGACAATCCTATAGCAAGAATTGACAACTCTAAATGCTATATGTCATTTATATGTTTCCTTCTTGCAAAACTGTTACCTTGATAAGGTGTGAGAACATTCCCAACATTCGGCAAAGCTGTTAACCAAAATTTAAAGTGTTCCTTTAAAAATGTATCAGTGCAAAACCTAGTAAGAATGTAATCCAGAAGAAATCATTAATTAATTAATTAATTTTCCATTTATTCATTTAAGCACAGTGTTAGTATTTGAGGGTAAGACAATGACAAATTCTTTCAAGGTGCTTCCTGTTCACATACCTCACTCTTGCATAGAAAGAAAAACAATTTAGATTTCTGAGTGACAGGTGAGAGGTAAGTAAATTCTGAGGTCAGAGATGCTAGGGGGATGGATATTTAGTTGGGGTTTCTATCGTCAGACTAGAGATCCTGCTCTTCCTCTCTCTCACATAATTTCTTTCCTTTAGCTCAAGTTGAAAGTTGAGCTTCTATTTACTTATAGTGAATGCATACAAACACTGATAAAGTCCATCTAGCAGTCTTTTTATTCAGCTTGTTGAATAGGCATTGCAAAAACTTAGGTATTATATAGAATAAAAATATAATATACTTGATATATGGCCCTTCATACTCAAGGTATCCCAAAGCACTTTACAGAGCAATGACTTGGATAATGTAGTGCAGTGATTGTGTTGGCAAACTTGACTGTCATTACTAACTCAGCAATAGATCACACTATAGCCTTGAACATTATAACTTGTTTGAGTGAGAGAAGCAAAGTTAGCTAAAATTTTAAGAATTATATCCTGATAGATTTTCTAAATGACTTCCTGTATTGTTATCTTTCTTCTGCCTGATGTTTTATTTAAACAGCAGACTATCCATTTTCCAAGATTTTATCCATAAGATGGCACTGGCATTAGTACAACAATTTTCATTAGATTACATATTCAAAGAAGAATAATCTGATAATCGAAATTAAAATCCAGTTCAAGATTTATGGATTTAAATGTATTTTTTTCTTTGTAACGAAATTTTCCACAAATAAATCTGGGAGAAAAAAATTGGGGGGGGGAGTACCAAGTACTCAAAAAATATATTATAAAAAAATTATTTAATTGACATCTCTGATACATAGTTCTAGGAATTTTATGAATTTTACTTTCAATCCTCATAGCAACCCTATGCTGTATATATTATTACCTTCATCTTACAGGTAAAGAAACAGGTTCAGAGAAATTGGGGAACTCACTCAAGGTGACAGTGTTAAAAGCAGAGAAGTAGAATTTAAACCCAGCTCTGTCTCACTCCAAAGTGTATGACCCTCCCCAAGATGAAGCAGTCTAAGAAGTGTCAAGGCAAGGAATGTGTTGATTGTGAACATTCAAAATTGAAATTGGAAAGTAGTTTGACAGTAATGCAAATGTATCTAGGCTAAGATTATACCTCAAATTCAGAGCATAAAATTAGGGTGAAGATGATGTTATAGTAACAAATGAAACTATCTTGAAGCTTCAAAATCAATTTCAAACATATCCAGTGTTCAAAACTAGTCTGTGACTATTTGTGGTAGAAGCAAACCTCTCCATCTGAATGTTAATCAATGTGAGGCCAGGGCAAGGTCTAATTGTCCTCTCAAATGTACTTATCTGACTTTATATAACAATTGGTCATGAAAATAAAATTATATACTTAAATATTTAGTCATTGCCTATTTGATGTAAAATTTTAAACTAGAGATTATGGGATTACAAAGACGAACTAAATACAGATACTGCTCTCAAGAAACTTACATTCCAGTTCATTTGTACATAAATTTCAAAATCCAGGAATTAATTAATAAAATGAAAGAAAAAAGTAAAAAGTACTGAAAATGTAAAAAATAAAAGACTTCCAGAAGGGAGGTCAGAGAAGATTAATAATTAGATGATATATTGATTCAGCAAGTGTCCATGTACAATCGTACAAATAACATGTATTATGCCATCTTCTCTTCCAAATGTTGTCCTGTACTCTACTTCATACACAGACTAATAACATCCTCATAAATTCAGTCAGACACTTACACAACAAATCTTCACTTTCCTTTTGATTTTTCTTCTTAATCACATAGTTCATCTAACATGGAATGCTGTCGATTCTAGCTGGAAAATATGTATTTCTTTTCCACCAGCTTTACCCTCTTTTCCTTATTCCCATGATATTCCAGACTTTCTTTATTTTACTTAGACTATCCATGTCTAGACTTGCCATATTTCAATCTTCTCATCACAGTAGCCAAACTTAATTTCATAATGTAAACATTACTATGTCATCCTCATGCTTTCATTTTTATCTAAGTCCTCAGTTTAAAGTTTAAAATTCTTAATTTACTTTACTGAGTCGCTTTTGATGGCAACTGCTGATTTCTCTACTGTCATTTCACCACTTTCCACCTTATCTGTTAAACTCCATTCATACAAGTTCTTGAAATTCTTAGAACATACTCTAATTTTTGTATCAAGACTCCTACAGCAAACTGTCCCCATTGCTTGGAATATTTCTCCAACACATACATATGTTTCAGATTTCAGGTGAGCATTCACCTCCCCCAGCCTCATACTCAGGAGCTTTACAGCAAAAAGAAATACATTGCTTTATATACCTTCACTATATCTTCTCTAATGGAACTTTCCATATTCTTTGTAGTCAATCTCTGTATACATCACTAGACTAAGCATCACAGGAACAACATCTGGCATATAGCAGCTGCAAAATACCTATTAGTAAAATGAATTAACAAATGTATTAATATTCTACCTCTACTCAAAATTGCCATTTAATTAGTTAAAATTGAGCTACATGAAAAATAATCTGTCAATATGGCTTAGCAATATTTCAAAAAGAAGAGAAGAAAGTTTGTCATTACCCCCTCAATATCCATCTTATTCTCTAGAACATAATTTTACATGTGTAGTGTGGTAGATAGAACAACAACCCCCACAAAGATGTCTATGTCCTCATCCCAGGACCTGTCAATAGCTAATTGCCTTACATGACAAGTGGGACTTTACCGATGTGATTAAATTAAGTATCTTGAGATGGATCAATTGTCTGGGATTATCTGATGGCCCACTGTAATCACAAAGGTTCTTATAAATACGGAGACAACAGCATTAAAAACGACAATAGCAATGTGACATGATGGAAGCAAGAAATAATATAGAAAGGATCCATGAGCCAAGGAATGAATGTAGCTTACCTCAAGAACCAGAGAAAAGGGAAGAAAGCAGATTTTCCAATCAGAAGCTCCAGAAAAAGAAAAAAATAAAGTCTTCCTGACATCTTGACTTCAGCCCCCTCAGACTGATTTTGGACTTCTGACTTCTAGAAATTTAAGAGAATGAATTGGTGTTCTTTTAACCCACTAAATTTCTGGTAATTTGTTACAGCAGCCATAGGAAACTAATACATAGAGTGATTCACATAGTAGAAATGAAATACGTATGTATTAGGTGAATGAAGGAGAACCCTAAGGGCAAATATGCCTGAAGGCATAACTAAAGAAATAATGAGACAACAAAGGGAAAAGTCCATAGTCACAGATTATTTTTCCATTTTTTTGGAAATGTTGGTTAGATATCTCTCTCTCTCTCTCTCTCTCTCTCTCTCTCTCTCTCTCTCTCTCTCTCTTTCTCTCTCTCTCTTTCTTGCACATATATTTAATACATCTGAAGCAGAAGTACCTGAAGAATTGAAAGGTGTAGAACAGAAGTAGTGTTTCTTCAAGAGTAGCATATACCAGAAACACCTGGAAGGGTGGACCCCACTCCAAGATTTCTGATTCAGTAGTTCTGGGATGGGGCCTGAAACTTGCCATTTTTAACAAATTCCAAATGGAGCTGCTGCTGTTGGTTCATTGGCCACACTTTGAGAACCGTTAGAATTGAAAAATATCTGTTATTTTTCATTCTTCTTGTTTTCACCATCAATGAATTTTAACATCTATTTGTTTAATGTTTCATGTTTTCAAACATTTACTATGTGGCTTTTATATTATACTCATTTTGCAAATATTTCGAAATATTTTCATTTTCAAACACATTAGCTTTCTTTCATCTTAGATGTAAAGGATGTATACTCATTTTAAGTTGAAAGTTATTAGAAATATTTCACGAAATAATTATTTCTAAAAAGAGAGTCTTTCTGAATACACAAAACTCTACAAAAGCCTCCAAAATCTTCAATCTAACTTCTTAAATATAGATGAATGGAGACATTTAGAGGAATCATGAAAAAACTTAAAAGAAAACAATGTTGAATGAAAAAAATCAGACACCCAAAGTACATAATCTGTGATTTCATTTCTGTCATGTTCAAAAAGCAGAGAATATTAATTGCTTGTGACAGAAAATAGGATAATGGTTTCCTTTGGGGGGAGGGGCAGGTAGTAGCTGGCAAGGCGCCCATGGGTAAATTTGGGGTTCATGGTCATGTTCCACTGATTGATTTGGTTCCATGTGCAAACTGCAAGCTGTACACTTATTACCCACATATTTTTTGCATGTGTTTTATATTGTAATAAAAAAATAATTATCAAAAAAACCCCAAAAGTATCATTCCCATGTGTTTTCTACCTGGCATTTTGCTTGTGACAGCCTTTTTAGTGTGTATTTCCTTGAAATGATTAGTGCAAAGTGATCTGAAATGGATACTGTGACATAACTATTTTCTGAGATTATTCTCTGGCACAAGTAGTTTTCAAAAAGTGAAAAAGTATTACTTTCCAATACTTTCTACAAGAACTTTTTATTGGATGTTTAATGTTTTTATGTACATAACTTTTATAAATGAATCACAAATGTGTACATGAGACTACTGAATTTATATGAACTCTTCTATGTAAAGAATTACATATTTCTGTTAATATATGCAAGATAAAATAAAAAAAGTACAAAAATCAAGAGTTTTTGGTTTTAAAATTATTTTGCAATATGGTGAAACTGAGAACTCATTATTGTGTTTGTTTTAGTTTCAATTCATTTCTTTTTTTCTCTTGCCTATAATTTATTCCAGGAGCATTATGTCATACTTAGCTGAATTATAAAGAAGTGAGATAATTGGTTATTCAGTCAGTGATTCTACTGGATTAAAAACAAGACAGGTTGGTAATGATCCAGCCAAAGTGAATAAAAAGAGAACAGGTAAGCACATATGGTACAACATCTGCTTTCAAACTTAGAAAATATCTTCTCTAATCCCTGAAGCTTTCTTGGCTTTTCTTCTTAATTCTCTTTCCATTGCAGAAAGCACTGTGAAAACATATCCTGACTATTTTTTACATTTATTATAATTTTTCTAAATATTAAATCACTACAATTTCCATTTCACAGTTTTTGATCCTATCATAAAATCTTCTGAATACTGAAGCAAATAGATTTAGAATAGTTAAACATAATGCTGAATCTGAATCTCAAAAAGAATCTTTCTTTTCTTGAAGTGGATTTAGTCTGTTTTGTTCTTCATCTTTTATGATAAAAAAAGTATTTTTGATTTTCTAAAAGCCTGTCAATACATTGTAGGAATGTTATACAAACAAGTATATTACATATTTTACTTGTATTATTCTTCATTTCACCAAAGATAGCTGAATGCACCCAGGTGCCATTCTGAACACCAAGGTTGCAAATACATTTTTATCTTCTCTTTCCTTTTCACAATGACTCTGATTTTCTATCTTCTTAAAAAGCTGAATAAGAAAAAAAGTTTTAATATGCATTGTTTTGATTCCCGATAATTAAGAATTTCTGATAATTCAGAAATGCAGGCTGATCTATGAAAAGTATTTTTCTGTATTAAATAAAGAGGCTTTATAAGCAAGAACTTAGTAAGGATCTTCCAATTACATAAATATTTACTAAGTAATTATTGAAAAATAATTTTTCAACAATATATACTTGTTCAGTACTCCAACATCAACAGATGACCTTTCACAATAATTTTACTACATTCCTGCATAGCTGGTCTACCTTTTAAGGAGCACCTACCATACGATGCCAGTTTTCCTAACATCTGCCTAATTGACCCTCACAACAATCCTGGAGGGCATCATCCCAACTACACAGATTCAAAAGTAAGGCTTAGAGCTGTTGAAAGCGTGAGTCTGATATCACAGAGCTGGTAAAGGGGAGGTTGGCTCTTTATTCCAATCTCAATCTCTTTGATTCCAGGACCCATATACTCGTGGGTCTATGTTAACATATCCATATGTGACATTTATGAGTGTTAATATATTTTCTCCTATTTGAATTAGATAAGGATTAATATAAAAATTCTGAATTCTATATGGAGTGAGGAATATTGCATTCATTTTCAGACTCAAGGTAACAACCATCCCCTCAGTAACAGCACTGCAAAAATATTGCCTCTTAGGAAACTCAGAAAACATGATACAAGTCAACAATGAAACTGCTTTTAGAAGATTTAAAATATTGTGGTGGGTTTTTCTTACTCTAATAATTAAGATGTATTTTGAAGACACACTAATTCTTTAAGCCCCCAGTTTCACAATTAGGAAAACGTCTCTTTAATATTCTAAATATAGATGATATTTGGAAAAAAGTTGTGTTTTCTTGTCTATAAAACAGAACAAAAATGATATGTTTAGCTTATTTCAATGTAGTTGAAAATTTCCATAGTTTTGCCTTCTTCTATATTATGGCCTCACCCAAGAGATAGTAAGTTCATAAAATAGATTTTTAAGGTCTTTATCTTTATGTCACATTAGCTTTTGAACTTCTGAATGGTTTCTATTACTTTTCTACAGATAATCACTCATTTCTTGCTGCATAATAGTTTTTATATGATAAAGAGTAACCATTAGGTTCCTTTTACTTGTATATTTAATTGGTTCATTGTGACTGTGAGTTATAATCAACAAATGATCTAAGAACTTACTGAATAAGCATTCATGTTATTACGAATCAACTATTTTATATTGTCAGTATCTGCTTCAATATCATCCTCAGATTATTCTAATCTGACCCATTATCTTTAGGAAGATCCTCATTAAAAATAGTAGTAGTCATCCAGCATTGGAACAACAGAGGAAGGAAGAGTCTACTTAGAGAGAAATACAATGTAAGTGAATTTGATAGTATAGCACCAGGTGATATAACATTATGGTGCTGTATTCCATACTCACATACGTACCAAAAACAAACAAACAACCAAACAAACAAAACAACGAATGACTCCACAAGTCCATTTACTAAAGAGAAAACAGTATAAACAGTATAAAAAAGATAAAGGAGACAGATGGGAAATAATCATCTCTATTCTCCTGGCAGGCAGGAGTCCTGCTAAGCTGACTTCTTAGGAACAGAGAATATCATTTTCCTGCCCATTTAGGAATAAAGCTGCTGTAGACCAGAAATCTATGGCTTTCCTCAGAACTATCACTTTTTTGGTGGGAAAGATTTAGGGGCCTTATTCAGAAGCCTGGCATACGATATAATATAAGCACCATTTTTTGTAGCAGTGGCTCAATAAGATTTCCTTCCTGCATGGCCATAAGCTTTCACCATGATTGCTGCATCCCTATGCCAGAAATCATGCAGTAGTGTGGAGACCGGGGATGGACTCTCTCTTTTGCCTAAAGTGACTTTGTCTTTCCTTAAGCATTTTTTGAGTGGCCTTAAAACAACTTCTTCCACAACATAAATGAGGGTGATTAGTAAACCATAGTCAAATATTTTTCAATTATATTACATATATGTATAAAATAACCATAAATATATGGCTATGTTTTTATGTTTTATAGCTGTATGTTTTATCTAACAACCATAGATATATGGTTTATGTTTATGGTTTAATAAACCATATATCTAAACAATTTATAAACAATTTATGTTTAATAATATTTAGTATTTATATATAATAACCATAGATAAACGGTTATTTGATTTTTTAGGTTTTATGATTATTTGTTTATTGATATATGGTTATTGGATATATGATTATTTGTTTATTTTCCATTTGTATCAGAAACAAAATCCATTATAGAAAGTTAAAATGCCTGGCTGTCTAAAGAAGTCCAAAGGCTACATTTCACATTGGGTTTAGAAATTGCATTATTTGAGCACAGTAGGGCCCAAAGTACATAAGCTGGTTTATCCAATCCCTTCTCATGAAAAGAAATCTAGCTATTAAATATAAAGCTATGTCTTTAAATGTTATAAAAGCTTATAATTTTCTTTCTATTATATTTGACTATGTATTTAAGCTAATTAATTTAAATATGAATGTATTATTTATACAATCGTCCCTAATTGAAAATTAAATAGGCCTTTCCTTGTGTAGTACAGTAACACATTCATACCCTTCCTCTCACAGAGACTCAGCATCTTCTTCAAATTAACAAATAGTATGGGTCTACCTCAGTTATTAGATGATGACAGTGGATAGAGATGGGTTATTCATCAGTGCTCAGCTTTAAAGTTCTCAGCAGACACTCCCGTACACACCCAAGTTCTCTTTGGAATACAAGTTTTATTTTGCTTCTGTTTTATTTCAGAATTAAGTTTTCATCTCTTGGCATGTCATAAGATTAGAATGTTTTTTCTTTCTTTCTGTATGGTCAATGGCTACTCATAAAAGTCTTCAGCACCAGCTCGACCTAGTTCTACCTATTTTGTTGGCCCTACGTTGATATATGTAATTAACAATGGACAGTAAAGTTTTCACTTATCCTGAGATTGTTAAAGAAACTTAAATGTAGCACAGATTAATTTACGACTGATTCCTTGTCTTTACCATAAATTACATAAATGAAAAAAAGTAAAACTAGACTAGAATAATAAAAACTCACATCAGTTTTATCAATGTTAACAACTTATATATTATTTAATCCCTGAATCTTAAACTGCTAAATATCTTTTCCTCTCTTGCTTTTTAAAATTCTTTCCTTTCAAGTACACTCTACTGAGGACATTCTAACCCGTCCTACACTCCTTTCCCCTTAGTAACATCTATCAGAGTTGTCTCAGGACTTCGAGTCTCTTGCTAAATGAATATCTTAGTCACTCACCCCCCTTTTACTACTTCGATATTTTTGTATAGGTCTTCTTGAGTTTGTATATCTATTGATATTCTTATGACGTTCTAATTTGTTGGGCTCCTGCCCCATGAATGTTTTTTGAATGCTGGCAGGAAGAATGGTATCCCTAAGAAATCCATTCCCAGGCATTTCATGCCACAAAAATAAATTGCAATTAAAATTTACAAAATCTAAAAAATAACTTTTGATCAAAGTCAGTGTGGTTTAAAACAAACAACATAAGTGTAAAAATCTGTTCTAAGTTTTCTCATTTTTACTGTCACTTTCTTTTTGTTATAAAATTTTTAAAAGCCCTGTATAGGAAAAGTAATTTATATAAGCACATTTTTTTTCTTTTTAAAGATCAAGCAATTTCACACGTTTAAAAAATATATACATTTATTCAAGCATGAAATATAATTGACAAAAAGAAAAATTTATTATAATAATAGTTATTGGTAAATGCCATGCCCACGATTTTCTCAGCATATATTCAGTTAACGTCAGCTGATGCATGTGATAGAGGATACTTATTCCAAACTTGCAGCATCATTATACATTAATTGTCTTACATATTTATGCAATGTGCTATTTGCTACTGGGGACAGAGGAAACAAATGATCACTTCTTTGTGTTCATATGCATTATATAATCATTCCTGGATTAAGTTAAGTTTTTAGTTTAAATTCTATTTCCATATTTTGACTTGAATCATTATCTCATTTATAGTGATACATCCTACTGGATTTGATAGAAAAATGATCGTATCTATTTTAAAGGGGAATATATCAATGTTATGTATGTATTGTTTTTCTTTCATTGTTTTTCTTTCATTTATTTTCATATGGCCTGACAAGGGCTTCTCTCAGGATAAAAAGAGATAGCTAATACCAGACTAAAAGTGCAAAGATAGTATGCCACATGAAATAAAAAAATCAGTGTGATATATCTACATTTGCTATTTTTAATAGAGCTGTTTTCTCTTCTATTTCTTTCCTTTCTAATAAATGATACTTTTACAGTCCACTGGTGGGACAGAAAAGGGAAATTGGATCTTTGAAGACCTCTGTTGTCACCTCTATCATTATTCCTGCTCTGATGACAACACGGAGCATACTGTCAACGTCCTCCAGGTAATACCCTTATTACATGTGTCATTAGAGGATGTTTGCCATATCTGCTTTAACACCACAGACATTTTAAGTAGGTTATTCCATCACTTTGCCATTTTGATTATGACAACAAAATGACACCATATTGAAATGGATTTTGGAAAGAAAGGCTAACTGTCCAAAGAGGTCTATGCTCATTCTAATTAAAATTGGCTTAGGTGGCACAACCTTCATAATTCAGAGTATGACTGTGAAGGATATGCATGTGGAAAACCTTCTTTGCTCATTAGTGCTGTTTCTGTCAGACACTACTACCTGCTCTTTTCTTAAGGAATGCTAAGCCATCTCTTTAGAAGATTGTGCTGCTTCCCTGAACTGAGGGAACTGTCTTATTTCCTCCCAAGTTCGTCAGGAGTAAAACTGGGGAGTCACCTTTTTGACATTTCACAACCTCTGTACTTATTTATCTCTTTGAGACCCTGTGCTCCAGAGATATCACTGTCTTAATTAAGAAGAAGGATGTGACCATGGTAAATTGACTGATTCCATTGATTAAGGACTAGCTGTACAAGTAACATTGATTTTAACAGTGGGTCTACATAAATGTAATTGTTCGAACATGGGGCTGCATAATTACGGTGATGTACGAGAATAGTTGGTTTGTCCTTTTCAACCTTCACTAACATTCTTTTGCATGATAATGTACCTTGTGCAATTAGCAGAAATTTTAAATGTTACAAAATGTCTTTTGTGAAGACATGAAGTAATAATTACATTCTAATTTAATTCAACAACATCAGACAGTTTTTCTTCTTTCTTTTTATCTTTCTTCTCTTTGTACACATAAGTTCATGTAGATAGTTACATGAAATAACTTTTTTACCTTATACTACCAACAATCATTCCATACAAATACTATATCTGAAGAACCCATTTTGCATTTCAAAATAAATATACTGTATATGTTCTGAAACAATAATATTTAGTGTTAAATATATTTTTAAATGGGTTCTCCACACCAGGGCTGAAATTCAAAGAAAGTACCATTGTCCTCCTACATATATATGAAAAAAATATGTAGAGGTCAATGAGCTTATAGAAGATTAATGGTTATTCAATTCTTTACGTTAAATGGTACTTATTAGAGCAAACATGTAAATCACAATATAAATAAAACAGCATAATTATTGTTGTATTTATGATTACTATTTTTAAATGAGGTGGCAAAAATAAAGTTTTCCAGGATATCACTGTAGCAGCCTTATCTAATGGGAGATAGATTTCCAAGTAGACAATATTAGTTTATAGGCAGTCAAGTGCTTTGATGCTTAATGAACTGAAGAAAAAGAAAAATTCTAACCTTGTATATAGTGAAATTTTTAAACAGCAAAGAGGAAGGAATCACAAAAGCATCTAGATTTTTAAAAATCTTGGTTAGTGAGTCAGGAGCATTGAATTTTTGTCATAAAGCTGCCACCAATTAGTTCTGTGACCTTTAGTAACTGTGTACTGTACATAGTAAAAAATAGCTAATAAAATAACTCAATGGTTCATTCTTCATATGAGTCTATCTGTTTTATCCATTGGTAGGACAACTAAAAATAATCTATAAACTATTAGGTAAAATGTAAGTCTCCAGGTTGACTGTGCTTATATGTGTGTTTGTTTTTAAATGGTCAGTATTTGTAGCTTGAACTAGGATAGAAGGTTAATGACCAAACTGCTACCATACTATTATTCCCATGTGCCGTTAACATCCATTAGCATCTATGTAATCACACGATTCCTTGTATATAAACTGAATTCTGTTCCACTACCTTCATATGTATGGAAGAGGGACAATTTTTTTTGAAATGTCATCCAATGTATGTTCCCTTATCAATAAAACAACTTTTCTTCTTGCATCTCTCCTTCACTGAAACTAAACCTATGGCTTTCCTCTTCTACTTCCCACCTCAGAAAGAAGAAGATACAATCCTACACAATCTTACCCAATTAATCCTACTAACTAGGAAGTAGATGTATAGCCTTGTAGAATGTGGGAAAAATATGGGAGATGGAGGTTTTTTAAAGCAACACTCTAACATGAATGTCCTCACTTACTTTCTCTGGCCCAGAATCTCTGAGTAATGTATTGTGTGTGTGTGTGTGTGTGTGTAATTTGATAGGTGGTGACACACATGAAAAGCAGAAGAGACTTCTGTTGGGATTCTTATTTGAAATGTTGAGGGAAGACTGATCTGCAGGTGGCTTGATGCTAAGTCAGGGTAGCTGTGCTACAATAAAAAGTAACACCGTAACATGTTAGAGACAACCAATATTTTCACCTTCCTTTGACTCCCCTTAGGAATAGAAAAGAATCCCATGTGATGTGGAAGTGCCATAGGGGGAAATATAATTTACCTGGTTTAAAAGCTAGCATACTTGACATGAGGCCACTGTAGCAAGGGACAAAATGACCCTGCCAACCAAGGCCACATGTCACCAGCCTAGACACAGCCTGGTGAAGGTTGTTCAAACTTAGAACTGATGCTTCTATAAAAGCCAGAGAGAAGCTAATAAAGCTAGGAAGTGCCACAGTACTCTGATTCAAGAAAACAAGCTGCACATCCATCTGATGCATGCCACAGGGTAGCAATGGTCGAAGAGAGCAGACCAGAGATGACCCTCTGCCACAAAGGAAACACGTGGAGAGAGAAGCTCAGGGGCTCCATGGGGACTGAAGACTCCCTTCCCCTGTTCAAGACCACCTAAAGCCCAAAGTACCAGATCCTCTCTTGAAGGCATTTATGTAAAAGAGACTGTAAACTTGAAGAAAAAGAGTAATAGAGAAGGTAAATTTAAAGGTACACCATTGTCCCCAAAGCTCGCTAACAGCTAACCATAAAATGGGTCTACGGAGTTAAAGCATGTCATTCATACAAAATAAAGAAGTCACATTTTCTTTAACATGAGCAGAAGTGTGTTCAAATTGGGCCCACTAAATTTATTTTGTTTTACTACTACATATGGTCATTTTCACTTCGTCATTTTTTAAAATTATCTTCTTTTTAAATTCAAATCAGTCGAGAGGCCTTCCCATTGGGTGGAGAGGTTGAGAGGGGAGATAGCTGCTACTTGCCAAGAGCCTACTATGTTCCGAGTTCTCTGCTGAACACTTGAGATGCATGGCCTCATTTAGTCTTTCCCATGCTTGGATCAACACATGTTACTCCAGTGTTCATGATTAGGACATGCGTCCCAAGATTTGTTGAAAATATAGGAATATAAACCTACCTTATGTTTACTTCTTTAATGCATGCATGTGAGCCTGCACACACATACAACCCCCACACACTCTCTTCTTGTTTCAGTAAAGAAACAATTCAGTTATACTTACTGGGAGAAACACATAAAACCTATTCAAAACTGTTTTCTTTCACACTCTCAGGCGTATATTCACTTTCACCAGGGCTGGTCAGAAAAGGAGATTGCTGCAAAAGTGTATTCTTAAAATATGAATAGCGTTTTGCTTGTCAGACAGAAAAGACACACAAAGTAAGAGAAAGGAATAAGACCTGAAACAACGAGGGAAGTTTGGAGATCTGCTAATTGCCAGGAAAGATTGGAGCATCAATACAAAATGGCAGTCGTGAGATATGCAGCTGGTGAGTCGTCAAAGCCAAATTATGAGTAACTCATGCTTTATTAAAAGGACTTCAGATTTCATCCCCAATGACAGTGGAAAGCCACTGAAGGTTTCTAAGCAGGAGTGTGACATAATAAAAACTAAAGAAAAAAATCCCTTTGCCATCAATGTAGAGTTTAATATAGAAAGAAGAGACTAGGGAGCATAAACTCAACTTCAGAGACTTTTGCAAAAACTCCTAGAGAGAAACAATGTCTATGTGAAATAATGCAGTGGCAGGTGAAAGAAGAGGCGGAATATATTTGAGAGTTAAAAGAAATTATCATAATCAGGTGGGAACTCAACTTACTTTTTCTACCAAACTCCATGGGGGTCGGGTAAGTGATTACCGCCAGAACAATTATTAAAACAGTTTGTAGGCCCTGATTTCCCTGGTATTCCCTTGATTATGGTGGGGCTCTCCTAAGACAGATTCTATGAATTTTTGTAGTTTCGGCTGTTATTTGAGAAATGGACCATAGAAAATAGAGTCAAACAGAATCTTTAATTTCTTCATAAGAAATGTGAAGCCATAGTCAGGACATTTTGTTTTGTTTTATTCTCTTATTTCTACAGATGAAAAACAAAACAAAACAAAACAAAAACTTCAACACTTTGGGGCATATGTAATATATAAACATTATGTTTAGGAATATACATATATATTTTTTAATTTTTAGTGTTTACTGATTTTAAGGATTATTAAAAGTATATATTTAGTTGAATTTAATCATTTTCTTCAGAGTTTATACTAAATCAAACTCTACAATGTAAATGCATACCTTATTCTTTGCAAGTAATTTTGGACAGTTGTTTCTTAAACAATAATAACTAACATTTATTAGCAAATTTATATGTATCAGGAATGACACTACGTACTCCACACAGATTTTCTCATTTAATCCTCACAATTACACAGTGAGGTACGTGTTACTATAAGAAAACTAATCATGAAGTTGCTCCTAGGTCACATTACTTATAAGTGGTAGTAAGAACAATCGAATCCAAACAATTAGACTCTAAGCCCTCTGGTACAGGTGGATTAATTTGCCTGGAAGTTCCTAGAATACAGTAGTTGCTCTAAGCATCTGTTAAATTAATAAGCAAATAGATTTTGTCCATCTATAAGTAAATGTCAAACATATTCATAGACTTAAAATGACCTTCCTTGAAAACAATGGGTAGATATGGGGCAGCATAATTAGGTAACTCAAATGAGTAGATTTGCTTTAAAAGAGGCAAAATAAAAATGCATATGACAAGGGTAATACTGGAAGCAACAAACTTCATGAAAGGGATTTTTCAAAAATAATTGCAGAAAGGATGGAGAAAACATGAATTTTATACACATCAGGGAAGGAGAATTAACAGAAGTTAGTTAGTAATAGGATGTTATGGGTTAGGAAGAGAAACTAGTCCAGTTTTTACACTATTATGTAAAAGTATCTAAAATTCACGATTGCTTTCCAGTAGTGATATTTATGGGGTCATGCGTCATAATTTTCATGAATCATAGAATTTGTTTCAACAACTTTGAAATTTACATTTAAGGAGAGAAAATGTGATATTGAGAAACTACAAAGTGAGGAAAAGAGAAAAAAAATGCTACTGAAAAAAAAAGGTTTAGGACTCAATAGTGTAACATTTGAATACTAAGATATCCTAATATTTCTCTTTTATTTGAACTCAGCCAATATCTATGGTTTGTTTCAGGTCAAATAAATAATTATTGCTTAAGAGTCTATTATGTTTACTCAGACATTAAAAAAGTAAATACCTACTAGATGACAGGTGTTGTACCAAACACTACCTATTTAGTTATTTACAGTGAAATGTAGAAATAATCTCCGATCAGCAATAAATTTATATGGACAGAAAAAAATTATAGAAACTCAAATTTTCTGTAAATGAAAGAGTGAAATGAAACAATATGGGTTGTTTAAAAGGGCATGTTTGGGGAGGAAAGCAACATTTGGGTTGAATTTAGGTAGTTATTATGACTATTGTATACCAGTACTTTTAGTCACTGCAAGGGATTACAAAGACAAAGAAAACTGGGTCTACTTTTATGATGCTGAGTGTCTCTGAAGAATATTTAAAACTTGTTTTGTCAGAAAACCAGAAGAGAGTATGTCAAAAAAGAAAATGGTATTTGTAAAAGAATCCTCATGAAAGCAGCATATTGGGAGGGCAGAGCCATCCTGGGAAGTAGTGGAAGATGATTATGGATAACTAAAATGGGACCATTCTATTGTGAGTTCTTGGGCAGCATATCAGGTTCTTGGGAAAATTCATCTTTGTATAGTCCACATAATATGGGATTGCTTTTTCTTTCTTTGAAATGAAACTTTGAAACAATGTTGCAGTCAAAGAAACATCAGTTCAACTTCTAAAGTCTCAGAAAGCAATGTAAAGCTTTATTTAGTGTTCCTTGAAGGAATCTCAGAAGCCTTACAATGTATCAAAGAGAAAACCTTGTAACTTCTCTTTAAATATCTCTTCCTCTTCTCTATGCCCCTCTTTCTTCACCGGCCCCTGACATCCCATACTGCACTTTGCTCATTCATGCAGGTGTAGAGGCATTATTTATACCTAACCCCGATAAAAGCCTATACACCCTGCACCGGGGCCTTCTTAATCTTTTCTTGGACACCCATACCTCTTCCCCCATAACGAGAAGCCTTTCTAGAATTCTGGTAAATAAAAATGTTCATTTTACTACATCATCCTCAGAGAAAAAGATTTGCTCTTGCAACAAAACTATTCACAATTCATTTAGACTAGATGGAAAGAAAAAAAATAATTAAAACAGGAAATTGCATGCATTCATAGATCTATTATTGGTATTTATTCTTGTTGTTATTTCTGTATGTTTGTTTTACTAACAACTCACTTTCTTCCCTTCTTTCTTCTCCTCCTGCATTGGGCATTTATCTTTTCTGTTGCCCTTGAGAATTTTATTGCCTGTATTAACCAGGTAGAGTCTATTAAAATTTGTTCTGGAGGACACTATAATTGTTCTGGGAGTTAATGCCATTTCAGTTCCTTTTCACAAGTGTACAGTTGGTCACATAATGCTCCTTCACAATGCAATGGCTCAAAAATGAGGAACACAACACCTTGGATGATTCAGCCATTGTTTTTATGTTTGTCCCCCCACCACACCAAAACAGTCGCTGAGCACCTTGCTATCTGAAAGACTCGATTTTTGCCCAGCCTTGCTGAGGAGGCAAATTGGAAGATGGAGTTTCCACTTAAAGCCCCTGACTGTTTTAGTATGGAAATCATGCTTATCTTTACATACTAGGACCTTGCTTGTTAGACATCAGCTTCAGCAGAGGAAGGCTTAGCTGTATCAATTCCAGTTAGTGAAGTCCTTAAAATAATAGGCTATACATTTTTTTCAAAGTATTTGTTTGAATGAGTAATACTGACTAGAATTTTTACACAGTTAATCACTCAGCAAAAAAAAACTTCCTACAGAAGATTTTTCTTACACAATTATAATTAATACACATGGAAGGACTAAGGGAAATAGAAAATTACATTTAGATACCACAGCAATAATTGCTGCAGGCAAAATCCACTAATGAGTACTGACATTAGTATTTGAAAGTTTCAAATGACACAGGTATTTGTAAAGTCTCAAAGCATTTCCTCCAAAATATTTATTAATTGCTCTGGTGATTTTAACACAAATCCACTCTTTTTTTTTTTTTTTTCCCCGAAGTGGTGAAGCTTAATTCCTCTTTCCTTGAATGTGGGCTGGACTTAGGGGTTACTCAATGCATTGAGTATGGGAAGGGACAAAGCAAAAATTTACAGTGGAGAAACCTGGCACCACCTTAACCATGAGATCACCATTAACATCACCAGTAGTGACACACAATGCTAACATGCTACACCAATTTGATGTGATAAGAAGAAAATAGTATTGCTGTGGTAATTCCCCTCAAGTCCATAATCTCATTTGAATCATGAGAAAACATCAGGCAAACCCATATTAACGGACATTCTACAAAATGCCTAACCAGTACTTTTCAAAAGCATAAAGAACATGAAAACAATTTCCTCCAGGAGTATTTTCTCACAGATTGGCAAAGATTAAGGAGACATGGCAATTAAATACAACATGATATCTTGGATTGGATTCTGAACATTAATGTAAAATTTGTACAATCTGAACAATGCCTGCATTTTAGTTATTCCTGTACCAATGTTAATTTCTTAGTTTTGATAGTTTGAGAAAATACCATTATCACGATAATGCAAGATATTATCTTAGCTAAAGCTGCATGGTGGATATATGGAGACTTTCTGTACTATCCTTGTAAGTTTTCTGAAAGTCTAAAAGAATTTCAAAATAAAAGTAAAAAACAAAATTTAAATAAAAAAACATGTGAAATTACTTGTCCCCACAATTAAAAAAAAACCTCAAAATGTCTTTTATGTCTAACATTTCATATCGATGAGTTATTAAAAACAAACAAACAAACAAAAAAAGCAAACAGAAAAACCTCTTTTCCCTTCATGAACTTTTTCGTCATCGCATGACACTGTTTTCAACCACTGGTGTCATTTTTTTTTTTTCCAGACCCTATCAAAAAGCAAAACCAAAACCAAATAGAACAAAAAGGCAGACTGAACAGTTGACTTTCTCAGCCATGCAGAGTTCACTGAGGCTATTTAAACCTTGAGTGTTAAACTGAGTCTTGGTTAATTTATTTCCAAATACTGATAAGTAAGGTCTTCCTATGTTGGGAGTGGGAATAGGATGGGGGTGAGTTTATAACTATGCTCTCTTGTTCACTTTCTAACTTTAGGATCCTTTCTGAAGGGATCTGAAAATCATAAATTCAAAATATCTGGGCTGTACTCCTTACTCTTTTTCTTATTGAGTCTGTACTCTCAGAGTAATCATTTAACCTCAGTTAATTCCTTTAACTACAAAACTGCAATAATTGCCCCCCACAGTTGCTGCTATAACATACTTGAACCTCTCAAGTCGTTCACTTTTCATCTACACCAGCACTCGCCCGACCCACACATAGAGGATTTCTTCCCTGAATCACTGTGAGAGCCTCTAGGCTGACTGACCTACACCCAAACTGGCCATTATCCAGTCCATTCCCCATCCTGTGACATTAGCAATCTGTCGAAAACACACATTTCATCATTTTATCCTTCTAATTTAAACCTTCAATGACGTTCCATGGCTTGTGAGATAAATACACAATTTCTTAAATGGCCTGAAGACCCTATAAGCTCAAAGTTCTCTAGGCTCATCAAATGCCATGCTCCTGCATTTCCTCTTAACTCCAGCCGCAGCATTCTTCTTTCAACTTTTCATGCTTACTGGACAACCCGCCAGCACATCTCGATACGGCTCCTTCTACCTGGGATGCTCTTCTTTTCCTCTGGTTAATTCCAATTTTCTCTCCTCTCTCTATACCTCAGTCCTGGTCACCTCCTCAAAAAAAGACCCCTC
Organism: Rhinolophus hipposideros; assembly: GCF_964194185.1. NCBI lineage: Eukaryota > Metazoa > Chordata > Mammalia > Chiroptera > Rhinolophidae > Rhinolophus > Rhinolophus hipposideros. Next base: position 31,199,365 of record NC_138055.1, read on the forward strand.
CCACTCCTCTTTTGTCACAGTATATTTATACTGCTATGTGATTTAATATGTGATTCAGTAAAACTTGAACGTGTGTTTGTGTGATTATTTGATTAATGCCTGTAACTTGTCCCATATGAAGTATATATAACCTAAGTTTTCAGAGAATAAGATCATTTCTATTTTGGGTTAATCACTGTTTACTAAAGTGCTTGGCACCTGTCAGTGCTTGAAAAATATTTGTGGAATTAATTATTAATTAATATTTTCCACATATTGAGTACTATATAAATGTGCATATTGTCACACCATCAACTAAACCATGTCTTTGATCAATGCAATTATGATATTTTAGAGTTCAAGGATAACTTAAGCTGAGAATGGAAACTCTGAAAATGCGGGGAAAAGGTTAGTGTCCTGGTCAGCTTAGTCAAAGGTGTGAAAATAAATTAGTCAGTTCTAATTATTTTTGGTATTTATGCTCTGTACAGCTAACACAAACACTAAATTAGCAAACAGTGAGCCATTGATCCTAGAAGAGATAGAGGGTTAGGTTCCTGAGAGCCTCTGGTCATAGCATTTTCATCAACCGATCAATATATATAACCTGCTTTATGTGTGTTTTTTGTTTAAAGAAACTGTATTTAATATATATTGTTTTTCCATTAATATCAAACTCATGACTAACAGCACTATAACTCATGCCTGAATGAAGCTTGTCTAACACACATATTTTCTGTGTAAGGCACATCACAACCTTCTTGTATTTAGATACACTAGACAGCGCTGTAACGCTTTGCTTGGGGACCATTTTAAATCCTCAACCAACAAAACCACAAAAATGGGGGGAAAAACACGCCACTGTATAAACTACAAAAGGGATACTTGTTTACAGTATAAGAGTTGAGCTGAGCAAAACCAGGAAGGCAGGATGTTGCTCTCTTCTAAATCAGCTGGGACCATGCCCAAATTCTCACCACTCTGTACATGTTTGTGGGTTACTGCACTGCGTGTATTGATTCTGGTACCAAGTAGGTGAATTCACAAATGTGGAATCAGAGGAAAAATGAGGAAAGCCTATATCTGTTGCTTAAAGTTGATCTAAGGCAATTTTGTTTCCTTCTAAAAATTTGTAATTGTCAAGTAGTCAGAGAAGAGTTTAAAAGTTTTTTTCTTTATCAGCCATAATCCACCTAGCCCACTCTGAAGAGGAATCTAATTTTTGAAATATGACTATATTGAATTTCTACCTTTTATATTACAGAATCAAATACAAATATTGTCCTTAGAAAGCAAAATGTGAATAAAGGTGTAATATTACCACATAGTCATAGAGTACACAATAATTTATTAAGTACATACCAGGGGTGCCAAAAAAATGTATACACATGACTGTATTTATCTTTTGTTATCGGTATATATTGAGTATCACAATTTTAATACAGTTTTTTCCTTTCTTAAAATACATGTACATTTTTGGGGGCACCCTGTGTATTAAGCTTTTTAAAAAAGAGTTTTTATTTTATTTCTAGATTAGTTCCAAACAAAAAGATGTTAAGAGTCTGATATATTTTCACATACACTTGAGATGGCTATTGTTGAACTCTGCGTCAGTGTCATGGGCGTATCAAGTATGGCTGTGGCCAAGGCACACACACAGGCAACTCTAGGAGTCAGGGAGGAGATAATGAAAAAACGCTCACTTATTCCCGAACTGAAGTCATACAGATACCAACTAAAAAAGACTAAAAGTTTTGTAATTTTATATGCATACACATAGTTTACATATAATGTACATTTTATCATACATACATGTCTTACATGTGATATATGTAATATACATGATGCAATTTAAATGCCAATTCACTTAATTTAATGCCATTATTCTACAATACATTTTATGACTTATAGTAGCATAGTCATTTTTAAAGATAAAAATAACTACAAAATATACTCATGCAATTGAGAATAATCCAGCTCAACTTTATTTTTTTCTAAAAAATGTTCTCTTTCAATGGAGATTTCTGCAACAATAGTGGAGATAAAGAAACAAACAAACAAAAACGTATCAGGTTAACATAGAGTTCTATTGAGAAATGCAATTTGGCATGAGAACTAAAACACATCATTTCTTTTTTTTTTTAGAAAGTAATAATAATAATGTTCATTAGGATGTGTTTGAGTGAGGATATGTGTATACAAAACTTGAAAAAGATAAAAAAGACATCATAACAAAAGCTGTCACCTCATATTTGGCACTGACGGCAAAAGCATCAGATCATAAAAGCATGGCCAATAATATAATTGGAAGCATTAGTGGTTTTATACTGTGCATATGTTTACATTGCACTGATAATACAGCTAAAGACCTTATACAATTTGACAGCATCATGAGTTTGCTTAGAGAGGAGTAGAAACACTGTAAGCATCCAAGTCAAGGGTGAATAATGTGTACTTTTACACTTTTAGTCTTTATTCTATTTGCACTACCTTTTCCTGACCTATACAATTTCTCTGATTCTTAGTGACTGTGGAAAGGAATTGATTTTACCAGGACTTCTAATACTGGCAGTTTTCTGTTCACTTAAGTCAATGTTTTATTTCACCTTCTTGGGGTAAGAGTAGGAGATTAGAAAAGAAATGGAGTGGAGAGAATAGGTGAAATTGTTTTGCATTTGTTTGTTGCTATTGGAACTTCTTAGAATGAGCTATGTCTTCTTACATTTGCCTTCTCTCTCTCTCTCTCTCTCTCTCTCTCTCTCTCTCTCTCTCTCTGAATCTATATCTTTTATTCCATATTTCTTGCCATTTAAAACGATGACAAAAAACATGAGACATTTCTTTATGCTAGAATTCTTTTGTCGTAGACTTAAAGATGTTTGAGGTAAGTTCTGAGTACAGTGTTCAGCTGACTACCTATGCTGAGTAAATGTTAACAAGGCAGGTACCAATCTGAAGACAACTAGTGGAATCTGTAACTACCTGTCTTCACTAGCAGAGTAGATCTAGGAAGGTGACTTCTCACACATTCAGGTTGGCCTGCCTCTCCTGATGGTAAAGCATAGCCATCTCTCTGCTAATGTCTAAATGAGAAGCTGAGTCTGCAAGCCAAAGCAGTACATTTATAGTGTCTTTTTGATGTTTATATGTAGCTATGTCTATATGCTTACATTGTACATAGTACCACGTGCAGACACACCAATAAGGTTGCAGTTTTCGTCATGTAGATCATAGCTGAAACATAGATATACAAGCAGCCTACTAAACATACCTAAACTGATAAAAATAATGGCATAGTCACAGGTCTGGAAAAATCACAGAAGTCAAAACACAACGGAGTGTATAAGTTAAAGTCGTAAACAAAATTACTTCTATAACGAAAAAATTTTTAGAGAGTTGTAAAATAAAGATGTTGCTAAGTGACGAGACAGCCAAAGTGAATTTCAGAATTATATACTTTAGTTATTGATTCAAAAAGTCAAGAAGTAATATGTAGATGTGTTTGTGTCTAGTTAAATACCTATTGATTAAAGATATTTTAGGTCTCTGGCTGCAGATCAAATGTGATGAACATAATCAGTAATGACTATGAGGATTGAATAGATAGGATCTCAGCTGCTTACATGGACAAAATCTTAGTCGTAAATTGAATTAATTTCTTCTATTGTGGAAACATTATTTTATTTTTCTTAAACTTAATATCATCCTAAAACTTCCATTTAAAAATCTAACCCTGTTATTCATATTGGACATTTGAGGATCATAGAAAAAACTATAGATCAGTAAAAAAAAAAATGAAAAGAGAGAACATTGCACAAGGTAGAAGAAAATAAAGAAACAGATGTTAGGAAGGCTTAGGTAGTGTACGTGGTGTCTGTGGAAATGATACAGAGAAATTCTGTTTCTCAACTTGTGTAGTTAGTTGAGATGAAACATAGAACTTCCCAAATAATCGGTTGCTCTTCTCAAAAATGCTAGGGGAATGACTTTCTTTGTCTAAATCACCCTGTTGAATTTAATAACTACCTCACATTCCTTTGATATCCCTCTCACCCTTCCACTGAGGTCACTGAATTTTTAGAATTGAAATACAAGCTATTGTCTAAATCTTGGCTAATGCCCTCACAGCGGCAACTGGGAATATAAAGTATACTTTGTACTACTATCAATTTATTTATTTTTATTTATGTTTATTTATTTATTTTTTTAATTTATTTGTTTCAGGTGTACAAGACAAGGTAATACTTAGACGTTCATCATTTATATCCCTCTCACTGTGAACAACCCTCCCCCCATCCACTATCCCTCTGACCTCGCACCGAGCCATCACATTATATATATATAAAATTATAGTTGGCAGTCATTATTGTTTAGGTTCTGGTGTACAATGCCATGATCAGGCATCCATAGCATCCCTGAGGTGGTCTCCCAAATAGGACACATGTCCATCGGATACCCAACAAAATCTTTACAACATTGTTGAATACGTTCCCCAAATTAATTTTCAAAAACCCCGAGGCAATTTATTTTTATTACATTAAAAAAAAATTACTCTCGCTAGTATTGATGGTTGATTAACCAAAGTACAAGAGTCGCTGAAGATTATTCTAATGCTTTCTGTAGTAAATAATATTATACTACGTGCACCTATATATTAAGACACATACAACATATGTTTCATAATAATATGCTTTCATACCTGATTCCTCCACTAGTTCATGAATTTCCTGAGGACTTTGCCACTCAATCCCAACCTCTAGCTCAGCATCTCATGCACAGAAGGTGCTCAATAATTATCTGCCAAATGCATGGAAGTGATCAATGAAGTTCACATTTAAATTTACTATAATATAAATTTATTAAAAAAAACTGTCCATTAGTCTGTGCTTTTCATTCAATTTAAGAACAGGGAATTAAAAATAGATCTTAAAATGCCTTTTTCCAGCTCTTCTGTTAATATTAGCTTTTAAAAAATGCTCTTATATTCTCTTAAGCCTAACCTTCTAAATTTGTATGCATTTTGGAAATTTGTTATTCAACTATGAAATCTAAGTGCATTATTATTGAAAAGGCTATCAAATATTTACTGCATATATAAATAAGAAAGTTGAATGTTCTTTATTATTACACTGGTAATGAGCAAAATCACCGAATTAAAAAAAAAAGAAACTTGGAAATTCAAATGTAAATGTAAGGTTCCGTGTAATGATTACAGAATATTTATTAGAAATTAAAAAGTAATATTAGATAAAATCACAAATTGCCCATATTTTATTATTTCACTGCTACATAACTCTGTGATTAGTGATGCTTATCTTTCATTACTCTAAAAAATATAGCAATGAGATTTGATTATAATACATTAAGAAAATAATGTTTCAATATCTTTTTTAAATGAATAATTTGTTAGACTTTTTTCCCAAAATGATTCAGTGATTCTTTGCTTGTAACTCACTAAGTTCATGTTGAGTTTCTTATACGACACATACAGAACTAAAACCATGCAAAATTCTTAAACTAGTAATAAAACTTTGATTTTTTTCCAATGGGCTCTAAAGCAGTTTTTTACTTATGTAGATTTAAAAAAGCTTGGAAAATATAACTTTGAAGTTTTTTCACTTAGCAGCTAAAACCTATCTGAATTAAAAAAAAAAAAAACAACAAACAGTATTTAACTTAATACAATTATGACCTTTTTCTAGTAATTTGCAATATGTATTATTCCTTTAGGGGATATCATCATGCATCCTGGTAAGATGAGATTTTCTATGTAAATGCTACCCTTTTAAGGTCAAAAGCTGTACTCAGTTAATGATGGCAAACTGAAAATGGTCAGGTGTTCAATATAAACAAGAATGAAAATTCAGAGCTTTGTGATAATCCTCTAATATATTTTTAAAGCAGTTATAGCTATTTTAATATAGCTATATGTATGTATACTTATAAATATAGCTATCTAGATATATACATGCAAATACATTCGTTTCTACATACAGATTATACTATTATTTAAATTTTCAATTTGAGCTTTAATCTATATTAACAAAATTAGCAAGACACTTTTAAATATTATTAGCATTACACATTTAATATTTTCCTTCAAGCATTAGGCATGTATCTGTTTTAGCATCATGCAAAGTCTAAAGTTCATATTGGACGATCCATCAATACAACATAAATATGCTCTGTAAAAGCCACCCTTCTGGTCCATGATAATTAGTAGAAAGTCATCTTTGAAGGAAAAAGAGTTTACTCTTTTAAATAATCCTCTCTTTGCTTATAATTGAGGAATTTAGTGCAGCCAATTATTCAGAATCTTTACCTTTTATTATTATTACTTTAGATTAACAAGGAGGTGCAGTCTAAATAAAATAAATGTCAGTATACTATATTTACTTTGGGTAAAATCAGCTTTTCTAGGTAAAAAAAATAAAAATAAAAAACACATCAATAAAGAGAAATATAGAACTTGTTCAGAACAAATTTAACAACAGCAGTTACCTATAAAGCTGTCAAACAGCACTGTTAACTATAGTAACTTATTCTATAATTTAATGTAATTTTGACCCCTCTTACATGTTAATACAGCATGAAGAATAGTAGATACAAACACAGGCTTATTAATGAATTAAAAATATAAAGTAACAGTGTTTTTCTACCTCATTCCTTTGAAATATCTTAATATTGGAATTAGCAGAGCCTAGACAATTTCAACATGTAATTATATCTGTCCATATATTTCTAGTTAGTGCTGTGATTAAGAGACATTAAATTTTTAATTATGCCATAGATGGCGGGTTGATTTTTGAGTTGAGAATTAATGGGATAACTCTGGACATTAACTGTGTGACGTGGATTGTAATTTGTCTTGTAGGAAATCTGACAGAGATTTTCAGCAGAAAGAAAACTAGAGCTAAGGGAGGGGCAATTGCTTAGCTGATGATCGCTACTATTTTAATGACTTATCTGGTTAAAATACTTGAAACACAAATAAGGTAAGTGCAATTTGTTTAATTTTATGTTGACAGATCAGTGGCATGACATATTTCATTCTCTTTTTTTTTTCTTGTGCTCCCCAGCTCCCTACCAAATATGTACAAGCATACATAAAATTATTAACAATGATGTGTACTGCTAATGTCTTTATTTTCAATTCTCTTTATAAAAGTTTGCCTTAGCCACAAGATAGGATTTTACAGAGAGGAAGAAAATAACTTTGTTTAAAGAAATAAAGACAGAGTCCTCTACTGGGAAGCACTTGGGGGTTTGTTCCCCCTTTGTGATTTTTCTCAGCCTGTAATGCTCGATCTCCTCTTCCAATCATCAATAAAAGTGAAATTATTAAATTAGTGAGAATGACAAATGTTCTAGAATTATTCTTTGGAAAGGATAGTCACTTCAGTCTACAAAATTAACTTGCAATCCCATGATAAAGGTTGATCGAGAGCATAGGATGATATCTTCTGATTTTTATTGGTCTGATAATACTGGAAAAATTACTGAATAGTATTAGAAACACAGAGCTAGGTGAAACTGTGAGAGATTGCTAGATTACACAAACTGTGTTCACCTAAGCCACTCACAACAAATGAAAGCATATGGCATATCAGAACATTTTTTTTATTTAATGGAACTAAGTGTAACAGAGCACTCTTTCATGTTTTCATGTCATAAAGGCAATGATAGGGATGGTGGGATAGGAGTAAGCAGCAATTAAAAAGTATCACTATACTCACATTTGTGAGTCTGATTTATCTAACACTTCCCAAGAAATGGATTTTTCACCTGAAAGTGACTGATACCGTGTTGTAATCCCCTGAGAAGAGCCATCACTCTCCCAGCACTTTTTGCCAAAGCCCACAGAAGATACAGTAACATGTTTGCCCACCAGCCATGGCCTGACCAAACACTCTAAGCTGAAGTGTAGATACAGGATGCTGTAGAAAGCCTCCACAAATCTCAAAAGAGCATTATATTATCACAACATAGAAGCATTAAAAATTGACATACAAATTTAAACTTTCTCTTGAGCTGCGTAAAGAAAGATAGAGACTTTTGCAAAGAGAATTCTCCTGTGTGTACTCACTTAGAACTCGGCATGTCTTTTCCTCTCTGGTTCCTCTGAACTCATTGCAGTCTCTCTCAATAGTGTCAGTGAGGGGACTATGCCACCCCACCTTTAAAAAATCTTAATCTCCTTTCAGATTTTTCTTCCCTTGATTCCTTCGGGGATTTTGAAAATTTTAGCAGCACACAGTAAGCATCTTTTCATGTTCTCCTTGGGGACTCTAGCTCAGTGCAAAGAAAAGTGTGGGTGAGCCAATTCCTGTTCAGTCCCCCACCAGTAAGTGTGAGTTACCTCTGAAAATAAACCCATTCCTCTTCACAATAAGTGCACATTTCCCTAGGAGGCAAACATTATAATCCTCTAAGAAATGAATAATTGTCTCTTCTTACTTTTTGTCAGCTGTGAATCTCCTTCTCATTTTTTAGGGAGAGACATACTTGGCTCTCTTTTGCCCTTTCTGGGACATGCTGCATTATTAGCAACCAATGTTTGTCACTGTGACACCTAGGAACAAAGTTACTTGCTCTGATTAGATTAATTTGATTTTTTTAAAAATCGACCTTTAAAAACAGAATAGTAGGATTTTTTAAAAACTATTTCTACTGTTAACAGTTCAATAGAATTAAGAGTCCAGGCACTGAGTCAAACTGGCTGAATCTGAACCCAGTGGCACCACTTGGACTGTTGTTTTGTACAATCTGCCTAATCGCTGTAGGCTCAGTTTCTTCTGTTAAAAATATGACTTTACCTGTATAAACATTTTGAAAGATTTAATGAGTATATACCTATAGTAAATATAATATACACATATATGCATGTACAGCTATGGATGTGTGTATATATGTATGTATACATATACACACATACAGAAAGGAAGAGGAGAGAGAGATGAATCACTGATACTTATCTATCCACTGATTACACGGTTCTCATAGCTACTTGTTACTCTTTATCTCTCAAAAGCTTTAGACCAGGGTTACGCGAAATTTGGTCCATGGGTCTCATTGGAATTGTTACCAGTTTTCATAAATATCATTTTATTGGAAACCAGCCACAAACATTTATTTATGTATTGTCTGTGGCTGCTTTTGCGCTTCAACCAGATTTGACTAACTGAAGCAGACCATATGGTCTGTGTAGCCTAAACGGTTTACTGTTGGTCCTTACAAAAAGTTTGCCAATTCCTACCACAGATATTGCTCCTGCTAGCACACCCATTCTACCTTGGTTCATAGTGTATCGCTATCACTTATCAGCTGCTCATCATGGGCATGTTTCTTGACATTTTCTGTGCTTTATTCTGCTTATCTCTGTGTAACTTGGGGAAAAAAAAAACAAAACTAGGTCATGTTTTTCTGGCTCCTCTTGACACAATGAAATATGCAAAATAACTCAAATACAACATTTAAAAATGTCGAAAGGAAATTTAAACCACTACTGAACTCTTTCAAAGATGTAACAATAGGACATTTTATTGCATACCACAAAGCAAATTTTTCCCCCATTCTTACAACCACACACAAGAATGCTCACGTTATATACACAAAAGTTTTAACTATCATTTCTTTCCCAATATTTCAGTCAAATTAACTTCTATCAGTGACTTCCTTTGTGTTTTACTGACCCAATTCCTCTTTCTCCTTTTCTTTCATCCACCATATTCTACTCTTTCTGCAATGAACAGTGCTGTGTTTATGTGTTTTAATAATAAATCAATCACTTTCTTTGATTTATTTTAGCTCTGCTGTCTTACCAATGAAGCAAATCAAAGTAACTCAGATAGGAGAAAGATTCTACATATTTATATGAAAAATGGTTTTGTTCTGGTGACCCATTTCTACTAGTAAAATCCGCTCATTTCTCTTGTTGTGGACATATTCAAATCCTAGCCAAACTCTCTCTTCCTTCTTTTCCAACTTGATTGCTCTGAGATACCCTGGATAGTACTTTTATTTCAAACTGTGTCTATCTGGAGACACAGTGTCTAGCAATATTTCAAGTGTTTTGGAATTTGGAATTATCTGGAAGCAAAACCAAAAATAATAGAATTGAATTCCTACTGCCTCAGGAGTCTGTAAGATAAGAAAGTCAATGTTTTCACCAAATACTTTTCCTTATGGTGTCAAACCTCAATAAAACTGAAAGACACTGAAAATATCTCTGTTGACTGTAGACCTCCCAAAAAGTTCATTAAAATAAACTGGTGATCAAGAAAAGTCAAAATTATTGTTTACTGTAGCAAAGAAGACCACCACTTTAATAAAATCTCAGTAGAGTGTCTGAACTCAGTGGTCCAGATTAAGTGAAGACTTGTAAGATTCTTTGGGTCTGGTTTCCCATGAGGGAGGCCTAATTGGAACTAGGCAAAGTTTATAACATCATAGTTTAGGTTTGATGGACACAAGGGGAAAGTTTGAAATAGCCATTTAATAAACTCAGTTGAGCCATCTATTATGAGAAGGGCTACATTGTTCTGAGGATTAGTTGAATAGTTTGTTTTTCACATAAATAGATATTCAGTAAGTTCATGGGAAAAAGGAAAACTTTAAAGTTACTAGCAGCTTCATCTTCCTGGGTTTGGTAAACCAAATTCTAAAACTCTTCCCCCCAAATCTTGCCTGCTGATGTTCAATCAAACATTAATCTAAGTATTTCCATGAATGGACTTTGCAGATATAAACGATGGTATGCACATTAAAATCAGGGAGGGGGGTTAACTGGCTGGGCTCAACACAGTTATATAAGATCTGAATAGTATAAATTTATCCAGTTAGAATCAGAGAGATGTGGTGGAATAAGAGAGAGGAGAGATAAAACCAAAGGGGAGGTCAGAGACATTGAAAGAATGAGAAAGACGAGCTACCATTGCTGGCTTTGAAGATGGAGGAAGTAACAGGCCCATAAATTATGGACTTTGAGCATCTTCTAGAAGCTGAGAAAGAATCCTGGCCAGTATCTAGCAAGGAAACGATGGGAACTTCAGTCTTACAGCTGCATGGTACTGGTTTAGAATAATAACCTGAGTGAACCCAAAAATGCATTTTCCGCTTGAGAATCCAGAAGGAAATGCAACCCTGTGTACACCTTGATACAGCTGGTCAGACTCTAAACAGAGAAACCAGTTAAGCCACAGTTTACCCAGCTTTGTGACCCTTAGAACTGTGAGATAATTCATTTGTGTTGTGATATGTCACTAACTTTGTGGTAATTTGTTAGAACAGCAATAGAAACTAATACCATGGGAAAAACTATCTAGAATAGTAAAATGTTAATGCAGACTGCAGGCAGTCATGTAATTAGACCATATTAATGTAAAGAGCCTCTATTCTCAATCTTATTAACTTGTGTCCACAGGAGGTTTCATTTCAGTACTCACTCCTAACATCACCATCTTGGCCTATCCCTACCTTATAACTAAATTTATTCTATACATTCCAAAGTACATAAGGCAAAAGGAAAGTTAATACTACACTTATCATAGAATACTAAATAGGGGCAGAGTCTTCAATCAAAACTCTGAGGACTCATAACTGATTGTGAGGAATTCCTTTATTTCCATGCACGAGAACCTTGCTTGTCAGAGACCTGATTTCAAGTGATGAAGACTTAATCTGTATTCCCTCCAGCTCCCCAGATTCACCCTGGTATCTTGATCATGTACTGTTTGGTCTTAGTTTCTTTTTATCAATTTCTCATCTTTAAGTGTTTTCTTTTTCTTTTCTTTTTTTCCCTAATACTGAGAACTCAGGAATCTTTCAGGTTTGAAATGGAAATTAAAAACTTCCCTCAGCTTTTGGCTGCAATTGCTACAATATTTACTGGATTCAGAAGTAACTGAGCCTCCATATTCCTCACCACCATTCCCAAATAGCCATCTTCAGGATTTTGCCAGATCTAAATACACATGTGGAATATTTTCTTGATGGTATATTGTCCTGCATTCAACATATATTTACTCCAAATAGCTAGCTAGCTATCAAATTGCATATCCAATCTATGGCTGCCAGGCATTTTGTCACAGAACAAAGATATATAGTAACTTGATGTACACAACATTTATTTTAATGTGAACTTCAGACTCTCACTTAATCTCCAGTATTTTTGTGCCTCTAAGATTTGCGACCCCTTGCATTTCTGTAGAATGTTCTATTCACATCTCAAAGAGGTTTTCCCCATCTCTGGTACAGCACTTTCTGTGAAACTCTCCATTATTTTAATGGAGTAAATAGCTTCTACCAATTTCAAAGCAACAATTTTCAAAGCTGCTTGCATCTTGTCTTATCAAAGCATCCTAGTATCTAGTAGAGATGATCTCTTCCAGTAAACAAGACAAAGTCTCTGAATACGAGCACCTGTCTTCTACCAAGCTCTTTTTTCTTTCCAGAGATTACCAGAAGTTTTCAGGTAATAGAAGGTAGAAAATAAAATACAAAACAAGAATCTTGTAATTTAATAAAAAGTTTTATTATACTTCCTCAATTTTGGAAATTCATAATTCTTTATATCTATTACATCTGATAGTCTTTAAGGTGATAATTCTATATCAGAGTAGTGTAGACAATTTCTGTCTGACTTGTAATGATATTTTAAAGACAATCCTAACTCATATTTTGTCGACTTCCACTTTCTAAAAACATAATTCTAAGAACTTTTTATGATGAACTTATATTCTTAATGTAATCATGTATTTTTGACCAGAGTAATAATTTAAAATAAAGGTTGACCCCAATGTAACCCACATAGGAAAGTTTACCTCAACATTGTACTAAATTCAAAGGAAATACCAGACACCTATTTACCCACTCACCCACTCCTAAATTGAAATGGAAAGAAATTGAAATATTAATGGAACTCCCTTGACAAACAAACAAACAAAAAAACTCAAGTTTTATTCTCTAGTCAAATGATATTATTCATTTAAAGTTTCTCTTCTCACTCTCTCCCCCTCTTATTCTCATTCTTTAACTAATTTCATGCTGTTTTATTCTCTCAGTTACACCTTTTTTTCACTCTTTCCTGAGGAGATACCATTTTGTCTCATACAAAATATGAAAAATAGTATCTACCTCATAGTGTTGTTTTGAGGATTATATAACGATTATAAAAACCTAGCACTTTACCTATTACTTAGTAAGAGTTATGGAAATTTTACCTATCATAGTTAATACACATATAGCCTATAATCTGACTCATTTTAAAATCATATATAGTTTACAGCTCAGTTCAATTTATATTTATTTAATTAAATATTCTTATATGATAGAATAAGAAAACTGATCATATAATTAATAACTTAAAGGAATGAACAAATAACACTTGAATATATCTTGATATTTTAATTACAGAAGAGAAAGGTTTTTTTTCTTCCTGTGTACTATCTGTATAACTATTAATGATAAGCATTATGTTGAATATTATATGTAAATGTAAAGAGATTAATTACCTGCCCACATGGGTGTTACGGTCTATTATGTAAAATAAACGATAAAAAGTTAGAAAATAAAGAAGTACAAAATGCTAATTAGAAAATATAAATGGTTCTGGGAATGGGAATATAAAATTAAAATGTTCGCAGAAAGCCCACTAAGGACACAATGTTAAGTTTGAGAACCCCAAAATGGGAAATACCAAAAAAAGAAAAATACCCCCCCCGAAAAGCACAATGGTGTAATAGAAACATCTTAAAGCTAAAGTGTTTCATGTTTTCTAAGAGTTAATATGATACAATTTATTGTAGTTGGAATCATAGTGTAAACCAACATCAATATCAATCTAATGGCGTTTAGACACTTTGCTTTTTTAAGAAATTAAACTGTTTTTCATAACTTGCATTCACATAACACCTATAGTCACCAAACTCTAAGTTTTCTTTATAGTACAAATATAGTAGCATACATAGTATATAGTATTATTATATACTACATATATAGTATTATAGTATGTAGTGTTATACTATAATAACATATGTGTATGTGTGACACACATGAAATAATAGGGGTAGATATTTTCCTCTAACTTATGGAGATTTTAAGAAAATTGTTTATAATAAATAGTGAGATGGGACAGATGCTATATAAAATATGATTTCTTAACCCTTTATATTTCATATACAAAGTTAATTTTCCTGTGGAATGAACAACATGTCAAAAATAATTTTATTCCTAGAACTCACAAATTTTCTGTTTCTCTAGATAGCTTGAAATCAGTGAATAATGGTTCATAAAATGTACAACTATTGAAAATTTATTTTTGAGACATTTCTAGCCATATCTTTGAGAACCGGCAGCCAGCATTTGATTAGATTTAATTATAAGAGAATTGAAAGATTATTAAATATAAATGTGTCCTGAAAGAATCTTGTAAATATTTTAGTTTTATTAACCCTGACGTATATGTCATATGTTTTCAGCTTCAAATAAGCTAAAAAAATAATTCAAATATAACATCCATTATTTTTTTCAAAAAGTTTTAGCTTAACATTTTTAACAATCAGGCAGATAAGACCACAACAGCCCAAGAAGTCTCTGGATAGTTAAATGATAACAGTTTTATTTCTGTTACCCATTTATCTTAGTGAAAATCTGTTCTTTCTTCCATTAATGGGCTCATCCAATTTCCAGCTAAACATCTCTTTCTTCTTCTCCAATTAGTTTGATTAAAAATCAACCATATAGATTCCCTGGCTGCCAGATATTAAAGGAATGAAATCAAATCTTTAAATTCCTATGACATATACATGACTTGTTTGGGGATAACAGAATACTTGTTAGCCCAGTTTCCTTTCTTTGAAAACCCAGAAAGGATAAACCAAATGTCTAAGACACAAATTCTTATATTCCTGTGAAAATGCAACTGAAGATGTCATCATGAGTAGGGACTTTTATAGTGCCATAAAAATTCAGTGTCACTATAAATTTATGCTGCTGAAAATGTCGACATTTATGGCAACTTCTACAAGGACATATTTTTAAAATGATACTAAAACTTGATGCAGCAACTTTTATTTATTAAAAAAATAAGATTATAGAACAAAAACATTTACTCTAATTTTTGAAACTGTCAATATGGATGATTAATTTTTAAAATTCTCAAATCATATCATGGTTTGATGGGTACTTAAAAATCAGATCACTCAAAATTAAAAAGCATGAAAGCAAGTTCATGTATTATTCAAATTAACAGTTAACTGCTGCATATAATTAATATTCATTTACAATGAATGCATTTAATACAGACATTTAATACCTGATAAAATATACAGTGATGCTTATTTAAAAATTATAGATAATCACAGATTTATATCAGTAATCTATTTTCACTCATTTCATACCCTAGGGAAAGCATTATTTTGATTAATAAAAAATGAGAAAAGAATCTTTATAATACGATTTTCTCATCTACGAATTCATGAAGAAGGATTTTTCCCTTTTTAACAATAGAAGTTATTTTGCAATGAGGAATAGTAAGCTCATTAAATGGTCTCTTTTTAGCAATGTCAAATGAATCAACGAAACTTCACATTCATACCTAATATCTAAATCACAAAAAATGCTGCGGACATATTAGGTATAGTTAACAGTGCTGGTTGTGGGTGGAAAACTTTGGCAAAGATTTAGAAAGTTCAATCAGAATCTCTCTTTTTCTTCTCCCTATGGCTGGGCAACTTGACACCCACCAGAAGGCTCAGGCTTATCCTGGCAAAAATCCTGTCTTTAGAATCAGGGATTCAGAGAGTATCAGTCCAACACTTGAAACAGGCTTGGGGGCTCTTGAGCTCAGAAACCATGTTATAGTTCTTACATATGAGATATTGCTATGTGAGTACTTCCTGAGATCATGTGCTCACATTTAACTAAATTATGGTATCCAGGTAATTTTATTGTTCTAAAGTTTCTATCGTGAAAATGTACAGTTGTGAAGTTTAAGTCATGGTTCTTATAGATAGGATGCCTCGACCACAAACTGATACAAAGCCATAAATACTGCTGATATATTTTTACATGATTTGGTATATATCTTTATATTTGAATGTATTCATAAATCATCTGTCAAATAAGTACCTTGCCTATCTGGAAGGGATAAAAATTTTCAGTTGAAAGACAACATCTGAGAGCTTACAGAGCTTCTCAGACTTCTAGCAACTAATTGCTATCTCTGTATGCAACAAAAATTAAATTAGGGATGGAATAGACATACTTTTCTTATATATTTCTTATATATTTCTGTTACTAAAAGTAACTAAAACCCTTGCACACTCTATAAAAAACAAAACAAAGCAAAACAAAACAAAAAGCCTCTGAAAGTTGGAGTGAAGACAGCAGATGGGCCAGGGACTTCAAGACACAAGGAACAACATGATGACAAGTTTCGTGAGGTGCCCCCCACCAACCCACACACCATATAGTCTAGATATGGATTTGATAAAGTTACCAACCTGGAAATGTTAGGGGTGTAGAAAAATATAAAGCTCCAATAAAATTCTGCTTTCCCTAACTAACTAGAAAAGAGTCAATATAACAAGACAGAAAACTTTTAAACAATAATTGCCCTGTTCTTACTGCAGAGAAATACTGTGGCTCCATTCCCATCTATAACAGCAAAGGCCAGGTGGGAACCTCCAACTTCTACCTTGTGAGGCTATTTACAGAGTATCTCAATTCCCATCCAGGTGATGTCAGAGAAGGCCTACTTGGGAAAGAAGACTTTCATCCCCAGTAGCTGGTTATGAAAACCAGTAGCTGGTTTTTACCCCTAGGTATCAGGGAACACCATGTGAGAAACCTGGACTATCACCACACTCAATAATAATGAACCATTCCCCCTCGGTCTTGTTTAGGTGTTGTCAGGAAAGGCCTAGTGAAGAGTTGAGAATTGAAAGCAAAACTATTTACACAAATGTTTATAGCTGTACTATTCAAAAAAAGTTGAAACAAACCAAAAGTCTATCGACTGATAAAAAAAAGCAAAAAAAGTTGAAACAAACCAAAAGTCTATCAACTGATAAATGGAGAAACAGAATGTGGTATATTCATGCAATGGAATATCTTCAGCCATAAAAAAGGAATCAAGTACTAATACATGCTGTAACAGAGATAAACCTTGAAAACAGAATGCTAATTGAAAGAAGCATTCCTTTTGAGATGATAGAAATGTAAAAATGTTCTGGAACTTATAGTTGCAATGGTTTCACAACATTTTGAATCTACTGAATGACACTGAATCATACACTTTTAATGCTTTAAATGATAAATTTTATATTAAGTCTATTTTATCACAATAAAAAATCACATAGTCAAGCCTTACTGTGTCAATCATTGCATTAAATTTAGATGGTCTAAATACACCAATTAATAGGCATATACTGAGAGTGGATCAAAAAGCGTGATGCAATTTATAAGTTTATAAGTAACTCAATTTACATATACTAATATGAAGAGTTTGAAAGTAAAAGGATGGGGGGAAATATAAATGCATACATTAATCAAAGGAAAGCAGGAGTGGTTACATTAATATGAGATAAAATACACTGTAAGACAAAGAAAATTATCCAAGTAAAAGAGAGACAATATATAATAATACCAGGGCTATTTATTGAACAGATTGTGTTTTGTCATGCAATTACCTTGGCACCTTTGTATAACATCAACCAATTAAAAATGCAAAGCTTTATTTTTGGACTCTCAGTTCTATTACATTGGTTTGTATATTTATCATTATCCTAGTGCGACATACAATTGTATAGATATATCACCTTATGCTTTCATTGCCTTTGATGTAATTTCCACTTTTTTGGCTCTGATGAATAATGATGCCATGAACATTCATGGGCAAGTCTTTGTGTAGATGTATGTTTTCATTTCTCTTGTGTGTATACCTAGGAGTGGCTCATATGACTACTAATCTGCCCTCTGAGCTATCACCAGACTGTTTTCCAAAGTGGCTGCACCTTTTTATACCCCTACCTGCAATGTATGAGGGTTTCAATTTCTTCATATCTTTGCCGATACTTGTTATTATCTGTTTTCCATTATAGCTAATGTAGTGGATAAAAAGAGGTATCTCATAGTGCTGTTAATTTTCATTCCCTAATGAACAGTTGAAGAGGTTTTCATGTGCATATTCACCATTTGTTTATCTTCTTTGGTAAAATGATTATTCAAATCATAGGGATTCATTTAAAAATATATTGATTTGATTTGTTGGCCTTTTTTATTGTGCAATATTGTTTCTTATATTTTCTACATAGAAGTCCTTTGTCAAATATAATGATTTGCAAATATATTCCTCAAGACGATAGCTTCCTTTTTGCTTTCATACATTGTATTCTAAGGCATTTAGGTTTTTAATTTTTTTTTGGATGCCACTCTATATTCTTAAGATCAATTGTTGCTGCTTCTAAATGCTTTATAGTAATTCATTTTTTTTCCACAAAAAATTGAAACATTGTTAAGTTCTTTGCACAAGATATATTCTTCTCATATCTCAGTTTAAAACTAGTATTTCCTTTAAAAATTACAGAAGAAATCAGAATTTAAGAATTTAGAAGTATTGTCTCAATGCCATTTAAATAACTAACTATGGATTTCCCTAAAAATTATGAACCTTAAAATTAAGTTTTGATACACACTGGATCCAAATATGTGTGTTTTACTTAGCCAGGTGATAAGTGAATTTCCTTAACATATCAGTTTTAATAGAATTGACTAATGAAAATATTATTTCTTAATTAAATACTTTTGATATCTACTTGAACTTAGAAGACTTCTGGTGCTCAGAAAAATTCTTGGAAGTGGAGGAAATTTTCTGACTGTCTGTCCCCATGTACAGTTTTTTTTTTCCTTTGAAGTAAATTAGTTTATAGAAACCAACATGTGTTCTTGCAAATTGTACTTGCATTAAGAAGAAATATTCAATGTACACAATTTAAAATGGTGTTTTAAAACAATTAAAGTGATAACATGTAGACCAGTATAGGCAGTAAACTAATTTTTTCTTATAATTACTCTCCTTTCTTCATTTATAGTTACTGTGTATTACTTATGTGGCAATTTAGCATAGAAAGACTATTTACATTTTATAGTACAAAAACAGGAATTTTATTACTGTTTCATATAAACAAATTATTAATTATTATCTATTTTTCTCTCTTAATAAGTCATTGCCTCAAGAGTGTAGACTTTACAATATAGTTCACAAACTTCAGTCTATTGCAATTTAGTCTAATTAATTCATTGTCCATTATCAAATGTTCAAATTGATAAAATCACATAACATCTCTGTGTGCTATTGTCCCATTTAAAAAAACAGGGAGGCAATTAATATGCAATTCAGAGGACTGCAAAGAGGTTATAATGATGCCTAACACATAGTATGAGCACAGCAAACTAATAGTAAGTATTGTTAAAATTGTGAACAATTTATGAACATGAACTTACAAATATACAAGTACTATGCTTTTCATTCAGTTTTACTTTTAATTCACACACATCTAAAAATTCTGCACCCATTTAATTCTTACTTTCCTATTAGAACTTTTAAACATTTACAGTTTTTAATGTTCAAGCAAAATTAAAAACCTTCTGTGAAGGAAGATAGTATAATCCAGAACTTTATATGATCCTTAAACATTTTCATCCGCATTGAGCAACATTTACAGAAAATAACAAAGAATACACAAAAATAGGAGTAAAACAAACAATACACCAAAAGACTATTGGTGTATTTTATATGGTGTATAAGACTGAAATTTATATGGTGTAAAAGACTGAAATTAGTAAAGTATTTTAAATAATAATGTGATTACTGAGTTCAAGATAATGTAGAACATGTGCAGATAATTCAAAACAATAAAAATTGCATAAAAAATACAATAACTGAAATTCAGAACTCAGTGAATGGGTTTAACAGCCATTAGAGACAACTGAAGAGAGAATTAGTGATTTGAACAAAATATCCAGATTGAAGCATGAAGTGACAAGAGAATATACAATACATAAAAGAAGTGAAAAAGACATACATTACCAAGAGGTCTAAAATTGCATATAATTGATGTCTCGGAAGGAAAGGAGAGAGAAAATGGAAACAATATTTAAAAAGATAAGGGTCACCATTTTGCAAAACGATGAAATATATCAAGCACAGATTCAAGATACTCTAAGAAGGCTGAAGAATACCACATGAAGGAACATCAGAAAACTGATATTTTTAAAAAATAACATGGAGATGATTTTGAATGCTGCCAATGAAAAGAGAGTTTATTGGCTTTGTATTATCAATCATAATGATCACTGAGTTCTTAAAAGAAACAATTAAAGCTAAAGAACACCATAATTTTATCTGAAAAATGCTGAAAACATTGCCAATATATAATTCTGTACCCAGCAAAAATGTTCTTCACAATGAAGTCAGAAACAAATGTATTTCCAGGGAATCAAATGTGTTATTTGGGGTCTTTTGTTTCCCTAATCAGGCTAAAACTTGTTGGATATTAATAACTACAGATCAAAACAGAGACTAATGTTTTTTGCTGGTCAAAAAATATAAAACAGTTACTCACTGGAAAATTGAAATAACAAATGCACTAACTTTTATCCTTGAAGTCCCATCATGGAATGTTGCTAGAGGATATATAACATGGTTGAATCTCCTTTCAAGTCTATGTGTGATTCAATATTAAATATGTTCCCTCTATATCCAGTTAGAGCCTGACTGTTTCAGATTAGAACCCTATTAGTCAAGAGGTACTAGTGCTTTTCTTCTCCAGCTGTCTACCTTGAGTGAGTTTTTATAATCCCAGCCTGACTCCATAAACTGCTTTGATAGCCAGTTTGGATACTTGAACAGTCAGAGGAGGGAAAAATGGAAGGGGAAAGGAAACACTTTTTTGTTGTTTTTTACAACTAGGATCCTGTGAGCTGTATCTGTTTCTCTGAACCTGGCATAAGTTTAAATCTGACTCTTCTTTCCCAAAGACTCTTTCCCAGATTTTGTGAAATTCTGTGATCCTCTCTCCTGAAGATCCCTCCTGCAGGAAAACTAAGGAATCCTTTCTCATCCCTTAGAAATTTTCTTCCAGTTTCTTCTAGGTTGTTCTACCTTCTATGCCCTTTAGATAGCATCCAAAATACTTCTGGTCAACACTCTCTCTCATGTGGTCCCATCTGGTGCATGGAAACTCTTGTGTCCTCATTCCAACATATTCAGAGAGCGCAGTACAATCTTACTGTAGTAACAGCCTTCTGTTCCACTACTAGAAGATTTAATCTCTTGTTTCTAGGTTTTTCAGGCAGACCCTAATCCACTGTGTACCTGAAATGTAGGGCAGAATATTTCCTGGAAGCACCATATCCCATTAGCCCGGGTGAAGTTTTCTCACAGACCACCTTTCTTGAAAGATATCCTTCTCATAAAAAAATATTCTAATTTCTCTATATTCTGATCCTCCCTTTTCTTCAGTCCCTAACATGGCTATTATAGTAGGAGCACAGCAAACTAATTTCAAAAACTGGTTTCAAAAATTCTGAAATTTCTTGTTAAAATGAGTATATGTGTATTTCTACTCAGTTTGGCCTTAGCTCTCTGATGTTTTGGTGCCTATCAATTTTGATATCCTTTTTCCATTGGCTCTTTCTATATGTTTTTGAATAATTGGATGGATAATTATTTTGATTTTGATGCAAGGATCTCTAAACAATGGCTTTCTATATCAAATACAAATAATTTACTATATTTAAATTCTGTCACAATGCAATATAAACAATGTAATTAAATCTAAATGTGGGCAGATGCTCATTTTAAGACTCAGAAAAAGAGAGTTATGGCTTTTAATTTCATTTACATTCAAAACAAATATAATTCCTACTTTGAAATAACAGTCAAGCAGAAGTGGACTGGAAATAGGCTGGGAAGAAAAATAGAATTCCAGATCCTTTCAGTGATAATGGAAATTTTGTCAGAGAATCTATACTTGAGAGACAAAGGAAAAAGGGGTTTGGCAAAGTTGGATGTCCAGACATGTATTCCAACTTGCAACTCCTACCCCAAGTAAGGCTAGTTTGAATTTTGCCTATCATTATAGCCAAGTAATTGTGAGATAGTCTCTCCAGTAAAGAGCAACTTCAAGTACAGTAAGACTATTTTACACATCAGTGCACTAAAGAGCATACCACTATAAAATATGATTGTCATGGTTGTCATCATATCAGTGGAAAAAAAGTGGAGAAAGCCATAAAGGAAAGTTTACTGAGCATATCACAAGGAGTGGAGGAAGGGGAAAACCTTTCATATAACTCAATGTATATCCTTTAGGTACAGATTTGGGCTTTACCTTGTGATTATTCCATTCACCTACCTTACACAATTCTTTTTATACCAGCAAATTTGAAAGAAACACACAAATGAACCTCACGTGAAGTATCTGCAATTCTAAGGTATATATACTGACATTCACAACTATAGGAAAGTTTTGTAATCTGGGGATTACTGAGTGACTGATAAAGTAGAGATTTATACACTTACTGTTGCTCTTAAAAGCTAGAAATTGAATATCTCTACAATATATATTCACTAAAGTTAGCACTTTCATAATATAATCCCCTTTCTTCTGAATCTCTTATTCTCAGCCCAGCATTTTTCTGAAGGAATGAGAGGTACATGAAAAATTTGAAATTAAGGAAGATTTCCTTGTAATTTTCAGGTCATATACATTGTCTTCAGTGTGTATTATGAATTTATTTCAAATGGGTAAGGATACTTTGCATGATGAGGCAAAGCTTTTAAACACAATTATCTTGTGTATTAGGCATTGTTCTATTTTTTGAAAGCTTAGCTCTCTCTGTCTTAGTTACATAAAATGCAAGATTTAGAAGCATGTAAACCAATAATAGTTATTCAATCTATGCTGTAAGGGTAACTTACTATGGGCACTGGAGGTTGAGATGGGATATTGTATTTGCATATATACAGTATATGGAAAACTATTCTACCATTTTATGGAGCAGCAATCATATTTAGTTTAATGTCTTTTAAGTCCCATAAAGTGATATTAGGAAATTGTGCTATTTGGATGGTGAGCAATCAAAGCTGTGGTGTTAACTCATCATAACACTACTAGCTTGACTCTTCAGGCGTCATTAAATTGGGGATATAAATATGCCAGCTCAACCAAATGAAATTAGAATGCTTTTATTTCAGGTTTAGAGTTGTCTGAATGAGCTAGGTACCTTTTTTTAAATATATTTGTGGTTAGATACTGTGCTTGCCTACCTTGTGATTGCATGGCAATTTCAACAAGAATCAAGATTAACGTATATCAGTAATTCTCAACTTTATGCCATAACTCTCTTGAGGATCCTGTAAAATAGGCATGCCTCAAATAATTTCCTCATCCTTTTTCTCTTGTGCGCCTATCATCAGCCCAAAAAGTGTTTTGTGGCTATTCCAAATAACAGCATTGCAGAGCTAAACTGTGACAGCATTGTGGGGAACTTGAAAATACTCTAGGAATAATAATAAGTGAAATCATCTAAGTCTTATCATCTATATTTTGCCAACTGAATATCTGGAGTTTGGAAGTTCTGTCTCTGCCACCATTAATTGGTCCTCGAAATGAGGAATAGTGATCTACAATGAAGTTAAAATATATAAATAATTTAGACATGCAGGCCAGAAACAAAGTAAATTGTCTGTTATAATTTTAATAGGTTTAAAAATACTTAAATGTTGGGGAGAATAATGTTATTAAAATGCACAATATTTCTACTGTATTCTGGGGTCTTATATAATTTTCATTTCAATTTATCTATCTATGAGAGGACATGATGAGTCATTTAAAATTATAATTCTTCCTTATTAAAGAAAAATCTCTATATATTTAGTGAATTGAAATTTTTTTTTCTTATTTTTGTTCTAATTAGAGAAATCTCTCAGAGGTGACCATATGACTCACACATGATCCCTACATATTTAAAATTAAGGGTGTTTAGTTCTCTTCTTGCTTGTCATAGGCATCTGCGGAATAATTTGAAGGAAAGAGTTGAACATGGAAGGCAAATCTCTATTAGTTGCTGAGGATATAAAATGGAATACTTGTGATTCCCTGAACCCAAAGTTGGAACCTACACATTAAATACAAAGAAACAAATGTTACAAGCTTATAGTGTCAATACAACATACTGTATCACAGTAACATTTATTACTATATTTTTATTGTGATTTCAATCAATTTTAAGTTAAAAATATTTTGGCAGTTCAGCTTTAGAAATCTAACAAATATTTGTAAAACTATTGAACAAAAAATTATATTCTGAGTTCTAAATAATAAATTTATAAATGTCCATTTGAAAGAGAATTCATTTATTGATTGGTAATCTGCTGGAACCCATTCTATAAATGAGCATATAATCCTAATTGGTCTCAGTAGATTGTTTTACACTCTTGAAATAGTTCCAGTCATCTCTTAGCCCATGGCGAAGCTGCATGCAAAGGATATTGAACAATGCCATTGGTCAATAATAGCTATTTAGCAGAATTCTTTTTATACTTCTACAAATACTTTGAGCTTGTTTCAAAGTAACTATAATTAAGAAAAACATATCAAATGACAAAAAGTTACCAAATGATGTGCTTTATAAGAAACTAACAATAATCAACATTTTAAAATAAAATATAGATTAGTTTAATTCATTAATTTTTTTTTTAGTAATTCCTGGATTATTTTAAACTGTGATCTAAATTTCTCAGAATCCAAATTTTATTTTCAGTTGTGTAATTCAGATTAGGATAGTTAATTGCTGCTTCATTATTCAAAATAAAATTTATTTCCATATAAATGATTCAAAGTTGTATACAATTATTGAGAATGAAAAACAGACAATTATACTACTGTAATTTAATACCAGGTTGGACTTTTTCCCAGATTATTTATTTTATAGTTAAGTATAACTAAAGAATATTGCATCTCTTTCTTCAGTATATAGGGAGTTCAAGACCACATATTGGTAGAAAATGCATCTCACCCTTATTTGCTTACTAGGGACATTGTTAGAAGACTCCTTTCACAGCTTAGATCCATTATGCCCTGGAATGTCAATTGAAAGTTGTTTGCTTGGTTTCCAGTAGAGTGTTAGTTATTGTGTATCTGTCTGCACTATTCTCATTGTGAGTGACAATCACAGACTATTCTGCTGAATATCACCCTTGTCATTGTTGGCTTTTGCTACTTGACGATTTTGTCTTTTTTCACCTTACTCTTTACAAGTGGATAGAAAAATCGAGTAATTCATCAGAAGAAATACAAAGTTAACTCAGCTTTCAAAATGCTTCCTGCTGTCATTTTCTATAGTTAAGATTTTTACCTGAAGCATTGAACGTCTAACCCTGACATCAGACTGCGGTAATTAATCATTAAATAGTGATTGAGGCAGTAGACCCCAGAAAATATCTCCCTACACTACCATATGCTGGAGCCAGCTGCAAGCTAGTAGTCAGAGAGAAGCAGCACAGAGGAGAACAGTGCCTGACAGTTCCCTGCTGTGAAGTCCAAGTACAGCGTGCTTCTAACTAAGGGCCAAAAACAGAACGCTTGCTTGTGTTGACCTTCATTACCTGACACTGTTTAAAAGATAAAATGTCAGTGTTAATGTACTGGAAGTTTAAACATTTAATCATATTTTAATGAGCACACCAGCATTTTTGCACTTTAACATTTATTTTTCTTAGTTCTTTTTTTCCTTAACAACAAGAAATCACTTCAGCAACATATACATATATACATATATATGTATATATATGTGTATTCTCAAAAATATATTCTCAAAATATGTTTATGTATTCTCAGAAAAGGAAATGTAAAACTGACCTCTCACTGGAAAACAAAAAAAAATAAATAATCTTATTATTTATTTATTTATTTATTTATTCATTGTGATTGAGGAATAACCAGAGTGACATGGATGTTGTCTTCAAATATTTATAGGGCTATTGTGTAGAAAAGAAAATAAATTTGTTGTGTTTCTCCATAGGCAGTTACTAGAAATCTAACGTACAAGTTATTAAACAATGTATTCAAACTTAAAGTAGAATTTATTAACAATTAGAATCAATAATACCACAGCTTCTGTCAGGAGGTAGTGGGCTTTCCATCACATAGAGGGACTCAAGAGAAATGTAGTGAGGAAATAGCAGAAGCCCTTGAATGAGTGGGATGGCAGATCACACAATCCTATCGAGAGTTTTAAATTTAAGTTTTACAAGCAATATTTACCAGCTACCCTATACTTGTCAATCCATTAGATATATTATTGATTTATTCAATTTTAAAATATATTAAGAAAATATCAACCTTTCTTGATTATTGATTATAGACAATAACTCTTGTTTGCAATAAGGATTTTATTTTATGTATTTTTATTTCATTTGTTCTGGAAATTGTTGTTTTTGTTTCTTTGTTTGTTTACTTGAAACTGTACCAGAAATGTTTATAGAACAAAAAACTATATAAATTAATATATGTTATGACTCAGTGTACATGAGCAGCAGTGTTTCCCTCATGGATGACATTACTTGGCATTTAGTGGTACTTTTTATTAGTGTGTGAATACGCAACTGGTATCTTACACTTGCATTTGAGAGCATGATTCCTTTAAGCAAGGACCAAAGGATCAAGGTGAAAGGGATATTCGAGGTTATCTTTTGACTTGCTGAAATTTAGTAGTTTTCTATCTTAATGGAATGAAAATTCAATTCAAGGAGTATTTACAAATGAAATTGCCCAATAAGATGTGTGAACGCAAGATTGTTGACAATTAAAGGTTCTAGTCATGATGACCTTTAATATATATTTTCCTTTTCTTAAGAATTCAAATATGTGAGTTCCTTATGCATAATTTTCAATTTCCACTCTACATGAGTTCCTAGTGCTTGGTATTTCCTCCTTCTTCTTTAAAAATAGTTCCTTATATGAGGACCGTAGTTAGTTGGGTAGTTACTGATGTGTCTTTAGTGTAGAGCTTCTGTGCCTTTCATGGTGGGTGTCGGCAGATGTCTCCAGTTTCCTTGTGATTTTCCTCCAAAATTGTATATTAATGCCCAATACCAACAAAAAAAAAAAAATAAAGGGATATTTCTAAAGGCTTAGATTTCCTAGTCCATGATTGCCTTAATTTATGTTTTCAGATTGGTTCAAGTTTATATTTCATTTTTATGTTTCTAATCTTAGTTTACTTTTTTTGTCATATAACCTAGAAATATGAATATTTTCCTAACAGAGCATATTGAAAACAAAAATCCAAAATTAATGGTAAACACTAATCAATATTTTTCATAAGGAATAATGCCAGTAGTAAAATTCCTGATTTAGGACTAAAACATCTGTTTTATCTTGACATTTTAAATAAAATTTCTTTGAAGTTAGAATTTTCAGGAACAACTCTTTTGTAAAATTGTTTTTGTTATTTATAACATACAGTTAAATGTATTCGTGGATATATAGTTTAAAAACAAGAAAATAAACAACCAAAACCTGCAGAAGATCTCTTCTTTTAGAAAATGCAGTTTGAATGAAATTGGGTTAATTTGGAGGGTCATATATTGGTACTATGAGTGAGGCAATATAGGAAAGAAATAACACAAAGTTGTCATTTTTTTCCTGTGTCACCACCTTTGGCAAACTCTCAAAACAATTACAGAAAATATACCTTTCACAAACATTGACTAACTCATGTGACCTAAAATGGGCTTATGCCACTAATGGGCACACACAAATTCAAGCCCTTTGTGTGGCATAAATCCAAATAAACACTAATATTAAAAAAAAAATTCAAATATAATGAAATGTAGGTACTTGAGAAGTACTATACATCTATCTAACTTAATTTCATGTGAAGAGCAGTTTCACGGAAAACATTGTAAGTCTTTCACAGTGTAAATGTGAAGCAATCAAAATCATTTTTAATTAAAGTTCTTTCTCAGTTCACTAAGGAATACTGAGAGAATGACAAACTATATTAATATACTCCATTATGACTCTGACTATATTTTACAACTTGAAAAATTTTCATTTTTATGGTGCCATCAGCCTGCTACTTAATAGAAAATGTTTTATTGACATTTATGTTCTTTACCTAATGATGTGTATTTAAATGATGGTTGCCATCTTCATTAGAAGTGACTGCTTAAAGCGTAATAAGAGAACAGAGAAACCTGGTCTTATTCTAATTGTACAAACTGAGACTATAACCTTGGGCTAAATATTTTACCAATATTTAGGAACAGGGTTTAATTAAAAATACCAGGAGCTCCAAGAGTGTACGAAAGTTTTATTGTGATTTATTATTTTTTTACGGATCCATGAAACACACACACATACACACACATGTATATATCTATACGTGTTCCATTTTATGTTTCTTCTTAAAAATAAATGTATTAATTATTTTAAACTTTTCTTTAATCCAAATCCTTTAGTACTGTGAATGATCATCAGAAAAATATCAGACTTGAGATACTAGAAGTCATCTCAAAGATACAATACACTAATATGCCCACTGTTGCTGAGAATTTACCAGTGGAAGTCGTCTCTACTTACTACTGATGCTCATAAGAATCCTGATCCTTCAAACAGTTAATTAATTGTAAGTTATATTTAGCCTTGATTTAGTTTTTTTATTAACATTAATCAAAATAGTAAGACAATTATTCATTCCAATCACTATTTTGTTCCTTGTCAACTTATAATTTATGATTTTTGATCATAAAAATTATTCAGCACCATGTTCTTAAATAAAACTTTGTCAATTAAGTTTTTATTACCCAGAATAATGAATCTAAAGAACAAACGTTTTAAACATAATAAAGCATAGTACTATATTCAATTTTTACCTCTAAATCTGGCAATACTGTATAATTTAACTTATTTTTCTAGTAAAAAATAATCTACCCTTTCACTGAAAATACAGACTTAGATATTTGTAATATATTGAATAGAAAGCAAACAATATTTATTTCTAATAAATGACCACTCGTATACTCTATTTCATCTTACTGGGGAAATATGTTCGTTTTCCCAGCATAATTCCAAATTGGAATTTATTTCTTCAAATACAATTATGACTTTATTTTGTTCTGTACTATGTGTCCACCATGTATGTAATGTCACTGTTAATTTGATATACTGTTTTATAAGTATTTGCTTTTTATTTTTGTGATGGCCAGCCTCCAAAATGGCCCCAATGGTCCTGATCTCCTGTGTAGCCCACTCCCATATTTAATCATGGTCATTCCAGTATGACAAAATAAATAAAGTAAGTGATGGTATTTGACTTCCTAGACTAGTTCATAAAAGACAATAAAGCTACTGCATTAGTTTCTTGAATTACTTGCTATGGAAGAAACCAATCGTCATGCCATGAAGAAACTCAAGCAGTTTAGTATGATGGTCTAGATGGAGAAAAACCAAACCTCCCAGCCAGCAACCATTGCCAACTTTCTAGCCATGTGAGTGGGCACTGCCAGTCACCCTAGCCAATGTCTGACTGTGACCTTATGAAACACTCCACATCAGCTCCACGTATTGTAGCCGCTTCTGACTTTCAGACCCATGGACACCATGAGATACCATAAATGAGCAGTGCTGTTTTAAATAATTATATTTTTGGAGTGAGCTATTGAACAGCTATAGATAACTAATACAATGTGTTTTTTTTTGTTTTGTTTTGTTTTGTTTTTATTTTAATTTGTTAGTTTCAGGTGTACAAGACAAGGTAATACTTAGACGTTCATCATTTATATCCCTCACACTGTGAACCCCTCTCCCCCATCCACTATCCCTCCGACCTCCAACCGAGCCATCACATTATATATATAAAATTATAGTTGGCATTCATTAATGTTTAGCTTCTGGTGTACAATGCCATGATCAGGCATCCACAGTATCCCTGAGGTGGTCTCCCAAATAGGACACGTCCATCGGATAAAAAATACAATGTTTTAAATCCCTACAGTAAGTTTCTTAGATATATGGACTGCTTTTTTTTTATTTCCATCTATATTGAAGATACTTCTCACAATGTTCCTCACAATGCTTGTCACAAAGAGGAAACTCAATTAACATTGCCTGAATTTAAATGAACAAATTTAAATGTGATCTTTTTCCTGATGTCGTAGGTTCAGAAGGAGCTTTAAAACCGTGAACATCTATTATTCAAATATTGTAAGAGAGAAGAGCTCAACATCAACTTGGCCAAATAACTGTAATATTATTTTAGGCAAATATAACATTAAATAATTTGATGCATCAGGGCAATTCATCTAGTCACTCTGAGTAAAAATCACTCAACTTATCCCAGCAATCCAGCCATAGAAAGGTTTACTCAAAACAGGATTTCCTAAGAACTATTTAAAATATTTAGATGATCAAGGAAGTTAATTTGTAATACCAAAACTTCAAATTTTCCAGGTTCATAAGTTTTTCCTATATTCTATGACACAGCAGTTTTAGATCGCAACTTTCAGGGCACATTGATAGAAACAAAATTCCTCACCTCCCCGGTGCCCCGCCTGCCCACACCCACCAGAAATTAGAAAACTTTGCTAAGATCAATTTAGTGCTAAGATCAATTTAGTGTGATACCTGAATATGGAAAATTGAATCCCAGGTTTTTGCCTCAGAGCTAAGCCTTGAATTAATTCTGTCCAGCTGTCAACTCTTTTTCTGCATCATTAGATCCTCAGAAAACTGCATCGAGTTAATTTCACTTACCAATAACACCTCTTCATTAATTATAGTTTTAGAATATTTTCTTGGCCTTTACTGAGATATAAGGAGTAGTCATATGAGAATGCTTCTGTATTATAAATATTTTTGGATAGAGAAGTTTATTGAAGTATCTTAATCTATCAGAGTTGATTCTAGAAATGAATAATTCACTGTGGATCAAAGAAAAATGAAAGATTTTTCCTAGGGTTAGGTAGAAAAAAGATTAAAAAAATGTAAACCAGAACCAGGATTAGATCTAGCATCTGAATAATATTATAAGAAGTTTTTGAAAAGCCTTTATTAATAAATTCATGAAAATAATTGGGATATAATACCAGAATACCTAACATGTCACACATTTTATCAATTATTTAAATGATAAAAATTTTATCTTTAATATTGCTTGGCCGTCAACAGATAATTTTTGTTGTCTTTCTAAATTCTCTTGTTATAAAATGAAGTTGAGAATCTTTAAAGAGAATTCCAGACTTTAGCGGACTCTAGTAACAACATGTATCACTGTCCTGATGCTATACCAAGAACAAGCCCAGATTAGACATAGATTTATAATCAATGGTCTAACAATGGAGCAACCTAATTGAGTCAACTTTACATAAATATGCCATTGATTTGTAGATTTACTAATTGAAGTTTCTCATTTTGAACATGTCTGATGTATTTTTAACAAATTAAATTTGGTCCATAATACTATATTTGATTATTTCATAATCAATATAAATAGGAAGAAAGTAATAAAGTAATGGTTTCTGTGAAGGAGCAATTTGCCTAATGCCTGTACAGAAAGACCACAAGGGTAATGCTATAAAAGCAAAAGAACTCACCAATTCATTTTATTAACTATAAGTAGATGTGATCACAGTAAGGTAAAGGAAAAATAGAAATAAAGAGAATATTATATTGAGCAAATAAATTTGGGGAAAAATGTAGAGAGACTGAGAATATATCCATATTGGATATATTCCCTAACCCTCCCTAAAACCAGCTTTTAGCTTTGCCATTTTCAGACATCGTTTTCTTCCTTGCCTTTTCTCAGCCATCAAAAAGAGTAACAAATTGTCTGAAAGATTTTGTTTGCAACTAAGTATAAATGAAATTCTTTCTTTTGATCTTTTTATTGTTCAGGTGGCAATATACAAAGTCACCAGTGAATAACTCAGCCAATTAAAGAATTAACCCATATCTCTGAAACATTTTCTCAATCAGGTTTATTTTGATTAAGAAAATAATCTTTCCTGTTTGTACTGTAATGTTCTTTGGAACAGATAATTATATTCCTAAAGTCATGTTTCTTTCCTTTCTTACTCATTCTTTTTTTTTTCCCCCAGGAGATTTTCTGTTCCTCATTTTCTTGGTAGGAGATACAGCTAAACCCATCATTTAATATCTTTCAAAATTTCTATGTGAAAGCTACCACTGGTTAGCTTTAATTAGCTTTACCAGCACCCTTCT
The DNA here is from genome assembly GCF_964194185.1 of Rhinolophus hipposideros. NCBI lineage: Eukaryota > Metazoa > Chordata > Mammalia > Chiroptera > Rhinolophidae > Rhinolophus > Rhinolophus hipposideros. The sequence goes on from NC_138055.1 coordinate 31,231,635, forward strand.
ACTTCAATGCTGTGTTTATTTATTTTATAATTATTATGCTCATTTTATTAATTTAGTGTCTGTCATTTTCCCATTATGTCAGATATATGAGGTAAGAAGCATGTTCTAAAGCTTACCACAGTAGGTGCTTAACAATTATTTGTTGCATAAATGAATTAATTAACAGACAGTGAAGATGATAAAAAACAACTTAAAATATTTGGTAGTACAATGATTAATGTTTAAATATCAGCAATACTAATAATTTTTAGAATAGCTGACATTGATGCAAGCCATTAGATACAATATGTGACATTTATATCCTTGCCAAACTGTTGACCAGAAACTCAACTCATATCAAAATTATAAAAGTGATTTCCAGACACTGAGTCCAATTCTGAGTAGTCTCAGTTTGGAAGCATTTCCTGTTGTCCTTTTATCTAATGTAATTCCTTCTTTTCTGGAAAAAGGGAGTAGAAGTAAAACATCAGCAGCCAATGTAACTGTCCTGTCCCTGTTTTATTTATTTTCCAAGTTAAGGGTTGAAAATTATCTGAATTATCATCTGATTTCATTTTTTTAAAAATGGATAACTGAGGCCTCAGAGGTCCTTAAGAAAACAGGTGGCAGTGCTAGGGCTTGGATGAGCTTTTCTGCAATTCCAGTGTTAGTTACATTATTGAATTATGGTTTCCCATTCAAATGTGAGAGAGATTAAAGATGTCTGAAACAATGGGAACTGGAAAGTTTACATCTTTATTTTCATAAAAATCATATATCATTTAAAAAGTCTTTATCAAAGAATTGTGGGAAATAAAGATTTATTTAGTGACATCAGTATTTTGATACATGTGAGAGAGAACCAAAGGTATTAACCACATAATAAAATGCAGTATATTGTTTTAATGTAATGAAACATAAATTATAATATTTGAAACTAAAATAATATAAATAAAAGTGCAAACATTAGTGATTTTATTTGAACTTATTACTTTAAGGAAATATACACCTATTTCTAAGATGTATGCTTAATATGTTCCCATGTTTTTCCTTTAACATTGCACATAAAAAATGAAAATTGTTGCACTGTTCATAGACTTTTGCAATATTGAGTAACATTAGGGCAGATGAAAAACACATTTCTCTCTCACTCATAATCCCCAAGTTCCTGCTTTTTAAATAACATAATTAATAATATATTTCAATATATAAAGATTAGAAAATTTACTATGCATATTCATATATAATGCATTTGTGTAGATCTGAGTAAATATCTGTATAGTTTTAGTCAAGGATATAAGCTAAAAATAGTACTTAATACTTAAGTATCTCTACTCAACATCTTTTTATGAGTGATTCAAGAATGGAAACCTAATGTTATGTTATGATTAAAAAAGTAGAATGTGATACTTTTTAAGTATTTATATTTTAATTATATATAATTTATATTAATATAATCTCAAAATAACCTAAAATCTCTAAAATCTTTCAGTAGTCATATAAAGAACTTCTCAGCTTTTTGAGAACCTGTCAAGTATTGGGGTAGGTATACTGAGGCAAGGAGTTGATTTCTAGTAGCTTCAAATTACAATAGAAAAGAGCTAAAGGTTTTGATTTTGTGAGACAACATTCAAATATAACACTCTTCTCAGCCTCCAGAAAAACACATAATGAAGTTATAAACTAATAATTACAGCAAATTAATAATACAAGGTACATACTAAAAGAAATTCAATAATATTTGTTAGTTTGTTCAGCAAACTTCTGTCATTGAGGTTTTAGAGATGCAATTCTTACGTGAAAAGAACATAGACACAATGAGAGAAACATGCAGACACATAATGAGGCAAAATTATTAACATGTGGGGTCCAGAGGAGGGGATTCTTGCCACATATATTTAATATCACCCCTCCTCCCTTTTGTCCACCCTCTACTCTCCCCACTCACACACCATCTTAGGCAAGAAAGACAAAGTTTGGCATCATAATTAGATGACTGACAATGAACCTTACAAGAAGCAAAATACTCCCTGATAGGACTGAGCAAGAGAGTGTTGAGTATGTACTACCTGTTGGATGAGGAATGTACAGTACAGCAGGGAACAAGAGATGAAAGGGATATAATAAAAATAATAGGACACCTGGATTGAAGGGAAATTTATTTGTAGGAGAAATAAGAATGTTTCAGGAGTTTCTGAAGTCAAGAAACTGTGTGATAACAGGTGGTTAAAAATCTATGTTAATTAACCATATACTTGAAGCACCTAAAATATTTGAAAGAGATTTAAAATGAAAATATTAGAGTTCCTATTGCTTTGGGGCTCCTTTGAATACAGCATTGTTCTATGACTTGACTAAATGCATCCCTGCTTTTTAACCAATATGCAAATAGCAAAATTATTATAATTATTCACTCAGGTAGGAAATATTGAAAGAGGTCCTATCTTGGAAAGAAAGATAATGAATTTAGTTTACATATTTGAATTTGAGATACCTCTGAAATATCAGAGCAGATTTAATGTATTTTAATATACCAGCCTGAAGCTCAGAAGAGGCGTCTAGAAAGAGGGACAACCAAACAGGGTTATCAACAAAGCTTGAGGCCAAAAGAAGACCTCTCCCAACTCCCACTGATGTCAGGAAAGCATAGTCTTTACAAAATTGATATATAACATAGAGGATATTTAATTGGTTCCTGGATTATGCTCATTTTGTAGTCATACTTAATCATTATACCCAAACTTCACTTAAAGCTTGTTATAGGAAATGACTTTTAGAAAATGAAGAAGTGATAAATTTCATGAGCAAAGTGAAAAAAAAAAAAAGATCGGAGCTATGGAACTTGATGCAAAAATACAGTGAGAATTTAGGAAAAGTGAACTGAAGCAAAAGGTAACCACGGAAATTTGAGGTCCAAATTATCTTCAAAAACTTTTAGGGTAAGGGTGCACACTGGACATTTGATAATTTATAGGATTAAATACTGATGTTGTTTTATTTTAATATTAAAGAAAATTGTTAACTCAATAAAGATCAAGAATTTGGGAGATTTTATTTAGATATTTAGAAGGAGGAAGAGTGACATCAGCAAGAAGATGAAATAGGAAGTCCCAGTCATTGTTCCCTCACAGAAACAGTGGCTCAACAACCATATAAGGAACAAAGTATTTTCAGGAGAGGTCCGGAAGCCAATTAAAAAGTTACGGTACTACAGTTCAGCACAAAACCAAGATCAGGCACACTGAAATGGGTACAAAGAGCAATTTCACTCTATCAATGTCAGCCCCTCCCCTAAGCCAGTGCAGCCTGGCACCAAGATCATGACTTCTCAGGGATAGAGGGGATAGGGAGCGCTTTTGGTGCGCTCCCAAAGGGTAGGCTTCTGTCTTGCCTCACATGGAGCTGAAAGTTCAGACTGTCCTAGCTGAGATGCTTGAGGCAGGCTTGCACCTGGCACAGCTTTACCAGGATTGCAGAAAGCACAGAACCGAGGCCTCTCCTCCAAGGGGCTCGAAGGAGTGGAGTGAGGTTTCAGTGTGCCCAGCTTTCAGTGTGCTCCCCAAGGGACTGACCTCTATCCACTCTCACACAGAGTTCTGAAAGAAGAAACATAGCCATATACCAGGGAAACCAAAGAGTAAATCCTTTGCACTTGCCCTAGATTATTTAAAATAACCTTAAAGTATTAGAAGGGAGTATGTTGGAAAGAGGACAGGAAACTAAGAAAACCTATGAGTGAAAGTAAGTAAAAAACATAAGTAGTGTATCATCTTAAAGAGGCAGTCATTTAAATATATTGTTAGTAGCCAATAATTCGCTATTGATTTTAAGAGGTTTGCATATGAAAAGCTGTAACTAAACTATATGCACTAACCATTGTGACGGAGCCATGAAATAAAAACCATCTTCTAAAATGGCCGGTGCTGATTTGTGAATTGAGCTGCTGTCTATGTTCCAGCAGGATTGGAATTTTTTCTTACTGTGTCTGTACTCTGCCGAAGACGCAAGGTGCCAATGGGGAATTAATCATATATTCGGATACATGACATTGAAACTTTTATTTTTTAATTAAAATTCAAGTAGCTCAAAGTGGATACAGTTGGACAGCCTATTTGGCAGAAGCTATGTTGGAGGGAAAAAAAAAGAGAGAAACAATTTCTTTACATGACTGCTTTGGATCCCTGTTCTCTCAGCCCTTCTTGGTGCATAAAGTGAATCTTTACCCCACAAGCATACTATTTGGAGACAGAAAAAGCTTTTTTTTTGTTGACGGGTACAATGGAAAATGCATAAATCAACCTTCTCAGTTTGGATGACTTTGGTAATTTGCATTCATCTGTTTAAAGAGAGATGTCTTTGGAGACTTTCTATTTTTACATAAAAATTACACTCAGCATCTCCCAACCTCTTTTGTTCACTAAAATTAGATTTGCTCACTTATACAATTCAGAGGGCCTAATTTGTTCAGAGGGAAGTCACATGCTATTTACAGCATGTCTTCTTCTCACCCACCTCCTTCAAAGACATACACATGTGTATGGTCTGCAGCCCCCTCCCACAGCACTGTGTATGCCCTCATGATTCATGAAGTACATTCCTGTGGGTGAAAGGCCACCTCTCTGATACAAACCAGAAAAGAAAATTGAGCAAAAAGTATGGTTTCCAAGTACCACGTGATTTTGTAAGAGTAACTCACCTGGCCTTCATTATTAATGAGCAGTTAGAGGACCACTTATGAAAAGTCCTCTGAACCTGTGGCTTCAACAATTCTAGTCCTATGGCTTTGCCAGTAATGGCATCCTATCTCTATACTGATGCTGAAAAGCTATGAGACTGTGGTGATTATGATAACTGTCTTGCTGTTTTCTTCCCATTGGATGTATAACCTTACTCCAATATGGAAAACTCTTAGCAGGAGATCTGCAGAGAGAAGTGTGCTGTACTGTACTAGGAAGGGGTCATATCATGAGACAATGAAAAGTAAAGAACATGTCAACATTTAAATACGTATTTTCAAAATTTTGTGTATAATCTTCTACTGTGCTCTATAAGCCTTTAAACAAACAAATCTTATGGTACAATGAAAAAAGCTAAGAGATATAAAGTCATATATATACATAAAGTCATATATATGTATATATATATACATACATATATGTATATATATATGTATGTATGTGTATATATATTCCTTTACAAGGGATATAAACTTAGGCAAACGAGTTAAACCTTTCTAAGCTTCAGTTTTCTAATTGTGAAATCGAGATCATGGTATGTACTACATAGTAGCATTCCTGAGGGTACCAATGTCAAATTAGCAAGGCCTGCTTCATGAATATACGATATGTGCAGTTACACAGGGCCCCGATATTCAGAAGGCTCCACTGTTGGTTTAAAGCTCTGCTATTGCTGTCTTGAAATTCTTAATATTTTTGAATAGGAGCCTCTATTACAATTTTGCACTGGGTTTCTCAAATTACGTAGCTGGTCCTGCAAATTAATAAATTATCTGGGCCAGTGATTACCATATGTTAGGTGCTCAGTATATATTAGTTTCCTCTTTTTCCTCTTACTCCTAAATATGCAGGGTCAAGGGCAGTCAGAGGGTCTACTGTTTTCATACTGGCTTCCAAAACATGGCTAAGTTATATTTCATTTCAGTCTCTGCCTTTTTCCACTGTATCTTTGGGGTCACATTTCAGTACTGGCTACACATTACTTAACAGTTTCCTAGTTCCACATGCCTCTTTCCCCCTACTATAAAGTAACTCATGTAAAACCTTTGTAAATAATCACTTGATCGCTTTTCCTGGTAAAAAACTTGTCCTACTTATTAGATTGAAACAGAAAGTTGAGGAAATGGTAACAGTAAATTGAAATGTAGTTTGGTTTTGCTGTTCAGCTCAAATCTACTTTTTTGCTCTGGCTTTGGTGTCAGATGCAGGTTTTGGAAGACCAAAGCATAGAATGTCTGTTTAATGTCTGTTCTAACCTCTATGAAGTATGTTTCATCACTGTCCTTGCAATCTAATGGGTTCTTGCATACCCCGTCATTGTAATGGTCAGTAATACAAACAAGTTTGGCATTTGAATATATAGTTAATATCAGAATATGCATGTTCAAATATAGGCAGGCATTCCGTGTGTAATTCGGAGTAAAACTAGTTCTGAGTTGCTTGATATATTGAAATTTTAGCTGTTAGTGATTGTAAGTGTTTACTTTTTACTATAAGGGGAAAATGCTACAACAATTTAGCATTGTGAAAGTTGTTAATTGTATGTTCAAAGCAATTGAAAACTTTTGAATAGATAAGATATAATGAAATGGATTGAGAATATGAATATTAAGAAAGAGAATTAAACAAAAATCTTTAAGAAAAGTATATCCTTTTGCACCAATTATTTATATAACTTAATAATTCAAGAAAAATAAAAAATTAGATTACCTCATAATATTTATCATTGCATAACTACTTAGTATAATAAAATTCTTAATTTTTAACAAAATATGGATTCTAAATATTAGTTAATTATGCTTAGAATATGAGTCTCGCCAAGTATGGGGACCACCTAAGTGTCCACTGATGAATCAGTGGATAAAGGAGGTGTGATATCTATATCTATATATCAATATCATCTATATTTATGCCTATATCTTATCTATTATATATATGTATATGTATATATTTACATATATATATGTATCTAGATCTACATAGATAGATTGATTGATTGATAGATAACTATTACTCAGCCATGAGAAAGAAGAAAATACAGTCAGTTGTGACAACATGGATAAATCCAGAGAACATTATACTAAGTGAAATAAATCTGACAGAAAAAGACAAATCTTGTATAAACAAACTTATATGTAGAATCTAGTAAAAAATGTCAAAAATAGATCAGAGAGTAGAATAGTGTTTATAGGAGCTCGGGAGGGAGAAATTGGGAGATGTTAGTCATAGGATATAAACCTTCAGTTGTAAGTACTGGGGTTCTAGTATGTAGAATGGTGACTATAGTTAATGATACTCTATTATATACTTGAAGCATCCACTGATTTGATTTTTGCCGTACAAAGCAGGTATTTCTTTGGGGTATCTCTGAAGTTCTCTGTTCTTGTGGACCACTTCTCTTTCTAGGCAAAATCTCTAAGCCACTGCTGTAGAACTAGGGGCACAACAATGACCTGCTTCTTTTGGATGGATACCTCTGTCAATACAATAAGCAGAGTGCTCAGCGGGGGCAACAGCCTTTGCTTTTTTAAACTTACTTCTCCCAGAGCAGAACCTTTGCACCATGAGGCTGTAAGGATGATCTGAGTTGCAATAGCTTAACCTGCTATGCCAAGAGTTGAGTATCTTCTCTAAGAGTGAAAGCTGTGCTGTCTCCTCTCTGTCTCTATCTCCCCCGTTCTCTTTCTCCCCTTCTCCATTTCCCCTTAACAATTTTGTGTCACTTATTTTTACGTCAATTTTTTTTCTTGTAATTGAACATGTCTGCTGCTTTTAAATTCCCTTGATTCAAGGATCACATTTGTTCCCCTTTTTTGTCTCTTATACATCCTTGACTATTACAGACACTTGTAGAATATGTTTGATGTGATATATACTTATACTTACACCTTTAAGGCTGTTGATATTTGTGTACTCTGATTCAACAAATCCGTATTGTTTAACTCCCTTTACTATCATAAAGTTTGCTGAGTTTCTTTCTTTCTTTATTGAAACTTGTGATACTATTTTCTTTTGACTGTGTCAAACTCTTTTACTTCTAATGCAGAAATATTTCCTAATTTCTAAATCTTCTCACTATAATTTTCTTATACTCCATTCAGCCAGATACTTAAACTAGATAATAAAACATAAATAATGGCTTGTGTGTTACCTCATCTATTTAATCCATCTATCTTTGACCTGAAAAGTAGTCAGTTATATTCTATATGTTCAAAAAGTTAAACTAACAACTAATGGCTAAAAATATTGTTTTTTTTAAATGATGCTCAAATTAATTATTTTTTCAAAGGAGGCATGAAATGCCCTATGTCAGATTAATTTTTAAGTCAATGATGTATTTCCTTGTGTTGTATCATACCATGCCCAAGTTTAAATGCAACATTAAGCATAGCTAACTGCTTTCCTTGGATATCTAAGAGTTGGAGTGAGAAGGGTATGTCAAAATACAAATTCTACAACAAATATACATCTATTTCTGCCTACAGGCTGTGATTCTTTTTCAATAAAGAATGTTTGAACAACTTTCACTGGTGGCGTGCTGTTGCTCTCTGTTCAAGGATTAATTAAAACATGTTCCAATAAAAAACTCCAGCATGAATACATGCAACCAGAGCATGTCCTGTGTAGTGCACCTTCTTATGTGATAAGCCATATTTTCCTTCAATGGATGCACATTGCCTCCGTTCTTAGAATTAGTAAGCTGGGATAATTATGGAACAATCTAGGCAATGTTCAATAGCCCATGCAGATGCCTGACAGGGCATGTTGTCTCTTAATTAGGAATTTGAATGCCTAATGCCTGTATATTAACTGAAATAATTGAATAAATGTTTTACATTTCTTTCACTTTTACTGACATCAAAGCCAGACTAACTAGAATAATGTGTTTTTAAAATAAAAATAGTGTAGTATATGTTGCATAGGAGCCAAAGATATTATTTAATGTTATATTTAACAATATCGCTTTAATAATTTGTTTTTATTTATTAGCCTAAAATTTAATACTGCATTTTACAGATTCTGATACATTTTATATCATCACCTCTTATTACTACTGGAAGTCTAAGTAAATATTTTATTTTTTTCTGAATATCTGTTCTAATTAGGTTGTATAACCACTCTGTGCATTTGCATGAGAAGTGTATCACTAATATAGTATAAACATATTTATTGCTTATATCTGAAATGCTTGGTAACAGTGTTTATTCATAACTATTAAAAAAAGCTGTTCTTAAACATAACAAATTGCTCTCTATTAGGAACACACATAATGACCTATTTCCGTAAGCATTTTTAATAAGAGATATCTTGATGTGCAAAACCCTGCAGACATTTTATGGAAATTAGACAATATTGTGCAGAAGTGCATCAGAACCATATATTTTTTACTTAATATTCTGAGAGGTAGATTATTTTTGCTTGAAATATGATGCAAAATAAAGGACCCTATATAGAGGTGAATATGTTTCCATACATTTCTCCTTTTGTTTTGCTCATGGACCTGGTTTATTTGCAAGATTTTATGCATAAAACAACAAGATATTACTTGAAAACTATGTGCTGTGTGAGTTTTCACATGTGCAATCAGATTAATGTTGATTATATACATAAAGAAGAATTGCCTCGTGGGCTCAAAGACTTAAGAGATATAAGTTTTATTTTTAAAAATATTTAGCAATCAAAATGGTCTATACTATTTAGCTCAATTTTTTGAAGAAAAACATGGAGTTTTTCTTACACTAGACAGTTGTAGAATTTAGAAATGTTGAATGTCAAATAAATACATGCATGTCAGCTTTTCTCCTAAACAATAGGACTTATTCCACAGTAGATTAATATAATAGTCATGCAAAGCATAGGTCTTATAGGCTGTGTGGAAAAACAAAGCTATAATTCAGAAAAAGATGAACTTTGCTGTATGAAAAGAGTTGAAAATCATAAACTATCCTAATTTTGTGTTATAATTCAGAAATGCAGACATTCTTTCCATTTTTAAGCAGCCATTCAGCATCTTCTATTTTTTGTATTTTATTTTGCCATTTTAAAATCAGAGACCCATATTAATATGTTAGATTGATTTAAATAATATATCAACTCTTCTCTTGTCATTTCTTTTAGAATAAATATGATAAATAATGCAAATATTGGTCCATATTTGATAGGAAAAGATATATGCCATAATGAAAAAAATAACAGCAAAATTATTAATAGAACAGGAAATGCTCAATGCCCAACAGTCATTCCCTCTAAACAACAACAAAAAAAATTGAATTATATTAATGTATTCAACAGTGCCTTGGTGACACATCAGATGCCATTTGTCATTACATGCTTATTATGTTGCTGAAATAGAATTATGAGGTTTTGCTGACAATTACTATAGAACATAGTATGTCACATTATTCTTCTTTTGGGGGGCAGGAGTTGTATTTCATTACCATTTTGCCTACAGACAGGCTAAATAAAAAACAAACAAACATATGAGTCATATTGTGATGGAACTAAGAAATCACATTCTGTGACTTGTTAGATGTACACCTAGAAATGGCGACATTCTCTTCTTTGATCCTTTGTTATTTCTTTCAATATCTTCTTTTTCTGATAGATACAATTTTATTTATACAAATTTAGGAAAATATATTTTTAATTCAAAATATCATTTGTCACCAAGCAATAAATCCTTTTGGAATGGAAATTTACAGAAATAATTATTTACAGGAATCAACTATAATTACATATAATTCATGCTGCAGCTGCTTATAATTGTAATTTTCCCCAGGACCTTCCCGTAGTTATAACCACCTGAGAATTGCTTCTTTAAAAATGGTTAATCGGAATAATTTTTCTATAACTAGATGAAATGGCATTAAATGATTAGTGAGAAAACTTTGTCCTCCATAATCTGATTAAAAGATAAATTTGGTTTGACAGCAAAAATTTGATAAATACCTACTGCATGTAGAAAACTGAACAAAGTGATACAAGCTGAGAAATCAGAAAAAAGGGAAATCACAGTCCCTACCACAGAATAATTCAAAATCTTGCTGGAGGCCTAAAAACAACCACACATAAAAATAATGTAAAAATATTTGTAATGGATAGCACTGAGAAAGTACGAAATATAGAATTATCATTGTCTTGTTTTCCTAAGTACAAGGACCGTTTCTTTCACTGAGACATAAACGTTAAAAACGTCTTCATATAAACTAGCCTGTGAGACAAATGCGATGCTGGATCTTCCCAGGGTATATTTATGTTGTTAGGGCACCAAAGATCATATGACGCAGTATAAGTTACATACATGAAATTTGATATTAATCAGGATGTTCAATATCCAGCTTCAATATTTTGTAATTGGACAAATTATTTAACCTTTCTGAGGTTTTCTCTAGTTAAAAATAAGAATAAATACCTATCTATTGATTCTTATAAAGATTCATTCAGATACTGTACATTCATTCAGCTACTGTACATGAAAGCCCAACTTGTAGCACACCCGGAAAAAAAAGACACTATTATGATGGTAGACTTCCACAAATGGCCCTGTGGCTAGAGTCTTGCTGCCTACTGGGTTCTAGAATCTTTTATTATAACAATAATTATAGGATTATTATCATCTGTTTACATACACACCCTAGGGGTGTCCATTATTTAGTAATTTGTGAAGAAAACAAAAGTATTTCTGGAGAGTGGTTGAATCCATATTGTATAATTAAATCTATGCACATTGTAATACATACATATATGTAATATATATTTTTATATACATATATAGCATATATTTGATTTTATATAACAAACATAAAAGGTTATTCAGAGGACTTTAAAAAAGATGTATAGTTCTCTCCCTACAAAAAAGGTAATATCCTTCAGAATCTGTTCAGACTAGGCTTTCTTCTGGGTGTCTAATTAGAGAATGTTTATGCTATGTGAATGTATTCAATCAAAGGACAGACTATGTGTATTGAGTCTCTCAGTAAACTGCACCCCCTGGTGTTCCCATTCTATGCAATCCTAGCTCCTTGATTATGGGCTAGCCCTGTTACTCATTTTGAATAATAGAATGCATTGAAGTATCTCCATGATGCTTCCAAGGAAGGATAGATCATAAAAAACTTGTTAACTTCCTCCTGGGTCTAAAGAATACCTCGCTCTGTGAGTGACCTGACAACCATATATGAGGGTCTAACTAACTTGGGACGAATAAGGAATTCTCCAGTGTGGCATTGACTGTCAACAAGAGACTTCCATGCTCACATTGGCCTCATGAAAGTCCTGGCTTTTCCAGCAGTTGTCTAGAAGGCTCTGACACCCATTTCTTATGAGCAGCAAAGTTAAGACCCCATGAATCTTAAAATGTTGACCAATAAGACACCGGAGATGGAATCCAGCAAATAAACTGCTTGCTCGTTCTTCCATTTGATGGGGTGTTTCGAGATGGAACAATTTTGCATTGCCACCATGAAGATAACCCAAGAGGGTCAGAAACTAGCTGTGTGTATGGAGAATCTATGGCTCACTCAGTAATAAACCTTGGGTTACTTCTCCCGCGTACTACTGTTTTCTCGCTTCTCTTTTTATTTCTCTGTCTTGTGTAGGCAAGCTTTTAACCACAGGTCCTATTTTCTAGAGAATCCAGGTATGACAACTGGAAAGGGGCATTACAAAATACACAGACACGTGTAAGGATAGATTAGAGTGGGACAGACTGAAATCTCAGGCATTAGGTGCCTTAAAACATTTTTCTTTTGGAAATTGCGTGTTTTCCAAAATATTTTGAAAGTCTAAGGTTTACTAAGTTACAATGTTTTCTCTTGGTTATGTAGCAGCCACCAGGCCCCTATTCAGATACCTGAATACAATGTCTATATTGGGTTTGATTTAACGTACAAAAGTCAAATTGTTTTTTGTTTGTTTGTTTGTTTGTTTGTTGTGTGTGTAAATATGCTTCCTTTAGACCCTTCTATTACATTGAAGAGGAGTTTGAATTTAAAAGTTAGTTGTATTAAAGCAATACAAGTTTTCATAAGAAAAACTTACTGTAAATACTATCACGAGCTCTTAAGAGATGTCACTTTCTTCGGTAAATATAAACATTCTAAGAGGTAGGGAAAGAGCTGTTACAGAGTCTCTACCTCAGCATATCCAAGACCAGGGCTGGAAGTCAGGAGAATTAGCAGCAGGTGCTTAGGGTTTAGAAAGGGCTGAAGGGACGAAAGGCCAATGTGTTGGCTCCAGGTTAGTTCTTATGATCAACTATTCTTTTTATCTTCCCATAAGACCACCTCTCTCGTTTGTTGCAGAGGATGGGAGGGATATGAGGAGGGGGCCAAGAAGGAGTTAGAATGTCTGATTTCAAATAGGAAATAGAATTCCTCCGACGATGGCCTGTAGCAATGAGAAAAAGCACATTAACTGAAGCAGCCTGAGGAGGGCAGCAGGGGTGGGGCATTGGAATTATTCACATAATTTAAAGCATTAAAAGTAAATCAAGACAGTGGCCTGTTTAGTGTTTAAACCTGTGCAATTTCTGGCCCCATTTCCACACAGTTTTCTTTTGTTTATCTCCGGAGAGATGCCCACATGTGTACAATACAAAGAACTGAGTCATAAAAGCAGAGGCCTGTTAGCCTCCCTGAGGACCAATTAACGGTGCTCCAAATCTTGTGGGCAGGAAGATAAAAAGGATAGAGAGAGTGAAGGGGAAGAGGATGAATACTCAACTAGAGTAGGGCAGGGGTTTTTTTGTGTTTTTTTTTTCAGATGTTGGAAGGGACTTCTTTAGTTATTCTTATCTAACTTCTTTGGGGTTTGTGGGTGTTTTTTCTTTCTTATTTATGTTCTCTCAACTGCTTCTGTAGTTTTCCTAGTTGTAATGCGAACAGAGAGAAAAGTAGTACTTCAAACTATCAATTAGGCTTTCATCCGAACTGATGACAGCACGAGCCTGGTTGAAAAAAAATAAATAAGAAAGGCCATTTAGAATGTTTCTGCTCCTCCTTTCATATATTGGCAGTTTTATTGATAGGTGCTTGAGTGTGTTTTACCATTTGTATCTCCAAGCTGGATATTGCTGTGAATGCAAGGAGCTTTGTAGTTCAACCTTTAACTCATTCTCACCCCCTACGAGTCCACAAGCCTTTGAACAGCAACGGAGTGGCACTTTGAAATCAGGAGTTGAAAGTGTTTGACATGGAAAGGGGAGCTTGAAAGTCTTGCTCTTTGAACCTTTTCTTTTCAAAGTCCCACAGAAAGTACAGGCAGGACAATAATGGATAGGCTGGGGGCTCTCTGGGTAAAGGGGATATGTGGTAATGAGGATTTAAGTGTTTCCCTAGTGCCACCCTATTCTGTTTCCTCCATGAGAGGGAATTAAAGCTGCCTTAAGATAACACAGTTGCATTTTGGTGGCAGTAGTTGAATTTTTTTTTTTTTTGACATGTCAAATTCATTGCTTAATGACATTCTGAGAAAAATCCGTCCACCCAGTGAAAATCAGAAAGCAGGCATCAGAATCCTCTCTTGCCCAGGGAAGTTAGAACGTGGCATGATGTGCCAAAACTTACTGTAAACCAGGCAGTGATGGTTCCTGAAGCTAATCTACTTAAGGGAAAACGCGCTGCTTCACAGAAGTTGGAAAGGGACTCTGTCATTCCTGTAGCATTTCCTCTGTTTCACCAAAGAGCAGTTGAAGTGGTAATACCACCATTTGTTTTCAAACCAAACTCAAATCCTTGATGAGTATGGTGAGGTAAGATTACATCTTAACTTTTGGGAAATTTAGCTCTCTGTCAAACGGAATGAAATGGCAAAGTAGCAAGGAAAATAACTACATGTATTGTTTGTATTCTTATTTTACTAAGTATTCTGGGGGTATGAAGATGGTTCCAACTCACTACCAGCATGGCAGTTTTTAAAATGTTTTCTAGTACTGATACATCCCATCTTTCATGAAGTCCGTCTTTTGACCAGTACCCACTCCCTCTGTACAAAGTCCAGTTTATGGTTGGTTTATGGTGATGGAATGCTGGAAGCAAAACAGCTCACAAAGTAAAAAAATGGATGACGTTGAATCTGATGCTTTCAAAACAGTAATTTGAAAATATTTTTGGTCTGGTGGCTAAAAATTTTAACGGTCATATTTTATGGAAATCTTAACAAATGGTTATTACCATCTTTTTTCACAATGTATATCACTGTTAAGTTTGATAAAGAAAAAAAAAGCCAGAATATTTATGAAGCAAGTATTACAGACATAGTACTTGTTATCCTGCTTTACAGACAGTTTTCCATTAATCTTCTCTATAATGCAGAGGTAGACATGGGTGGTATGTTTTTCAGATGAACTTGGAGGTATAGGGTTAAGTAGCTAAAACATGATCATGGGCTCTAAAGTAGTGAAATTAAAATTTATATTCAATCATTCTGATTCCAAAATACAAGACTTTTGAATTGTATGGAAAATGATTTTAAGGAGTTTATAAGTAAGAAAGAAATATTTAGAGTAAATGAAATGGTGAGTACATATTTAGATCATTTCCTATAACAATGACAATAATACCATGGTGATGATATAAGTAAATTTCTTTCAAAAGAAATTAAAATTCATTTAGTATAGTTTTAAGGATTTGGAGAATTAAGGGAATACCCCAATTCATAAGTGTGAACTTTTCCCAAACATTCTTATTCATCAATAAAAACATGTAATTCTGTTCTTGAGAATGATTGAAATGCCCATGATTAGGAAATAGCTACCTACACGCTTTATGTAAAGAACTTTTAACCATAAATGATCTCTGCAACTATGATGAATCTAAAAGTCAATTTTCGTCAAAGCATGACATTCTGTTGTGCTCTAACACCAATTTGTCCCATTTTTGTGGCCACTTCCTGAAGAATGGAAAAAAAGAAAAGAAAAAAAGAAAGAAACTGGAATATATCAGAACTCTCTAGGTTGCTATGGTTTGTTGATTGTATAAAGAGTACTTTTTTCCTTGAGCTTTGAAATTCAAAAACACATTTATTTCCTATTATGAAATGGCACTTTGTTTGCATAACTAACATTCACTATACTGTGACTACATAATGCAGGGTTAAAAATAATGATGGTGACTCTAATAAGCATAGATCTTTATGAAATCCCTCTGGCAGTAGAATGTTTCATTCCCTCCCCAGGTTTCTTGGATAACTAATTTGTGTTTCAGTGTTTTCTATTTTCTAACCTATTTGAAACGAACATACTTTGTTATAGTAAACATATTCTCTATTATTTAGTTTAAGCACAAATATTTACAAACATATATAAATAAATACATTGCACAATATCCAAATGTGTATATATATATATATATGCGCAAATATATTACATTAGCAGGAGTCCTGAAGACAGGTTGCCTGGTGACTAGATCCTGGCTCAGATATTTCTTAACTATACCACTTTGGGCAAGTTTCTTAAGCTCTCTGTGCCTCTCTTTACTAGATTGCAAAATGGTGATGTTAAGTTTAATAAATTCACAGGTAAGTTGTGAAGATAAATGTGAATACAAAAATAGAGCTAATAAAAATTAGCTACTATTGTTAGGAAAGGTACCATGTTTGTATTAAGTGCTCTAGTGACCTAGTCACCATAGATACCAAAAGTTTAAAGGTCGCTATAAATAACATGAATGTCTTACATCTCAAAATTTTTGTCTTGGAAACACTGAATAATTGTAATTATGCTATTTTAATGCACTATTGTTTTATTACTATTGTTACTATCTGTAAACTAAGTAACAGAGACAGAAAGTTTAAATAGTTTAAGGGCAATTATACAAAGTTTAATATTACTAGAATACATATTTTCCCATGAAATTTTACCTTACTACAATACTGGTGAAAAGAAAAACCAGAAAATAATAATTTGACCAATTCTGGAATGGGTAGGTAACATGCCAAAGAGCCTCTTGATGAGGAATCTGCTTTGCAACATAACTTGCAATGTGTGTGTGTGTGTGTGTGTGTGTGTGTGTGTGTGTGTGTGTCTGTGTCTGTGTATGTTTATTTAATATAATCAACTATAGATTAACAACATTGAAGCTCATCCACAAAAAAACAAAAAAGAATTCACATCTTTCTCTTCCCAAATGGTGAAATTTGCATAATGATGTATTAAAGCAGAGGAGCAGGTTTGGAAAAGAGAACAGTGAAAATTGCAATAAGAAATCCATGTGGGTGAAAGGTTATGTCAAAATATCTCCTAGGGAAATAATTTTGAAACTTAACTAAAAATGCATATGGTTCTCTTTATAATAAGACTTAGTTTATTTAATTCCTAGAAAACTAATGAAAATAGATTAATTTCTTTCTTCGTCAATCATTAAATCTTACCAATCTGAAACTATATGTGTTGACAGTGGCAATTCCTTACACATTAGTCTCTTATCTGGATTCTAGATAAGAAATGCTTTAATCAGTCACTACTAAATCAAAATTTCTTCCTAAGATCATCTTGTAATTTTTATACAAATTTAAATCACTTTTTAAATAAGATACCCAATTCTGAAAAAGTTTGAGAAATTTACGACACTTTAAAATATTTTATTTAATTAGGAAATGAAAATCTTCCTTTATGATTTTTTTTTTTTACCATTTTCTTATTACTAAAGTGTTTCATACTTTCCTTAAATTAAAAAAAAATAATTATATAACCTGGTATAATTTGCACATATATAGTACAAATATTAATATAGATGTTGATAAGCAAAGTTTTTTATTATATAAGTGCTTTTGATTCTGGAATGTTTATCGTTCCCTAATTAACTTTGTAAACTACTCAACTGATAAATATGTTTGTTTGGTGTTTTAGTTTAATTTTGTCGTTTTTTAAAACAATAATTTTCCTTACAAACCAATCATCTATCTTGATAATAAATGTACTTTTTATAAACCAAAATGATTAAATGTTATTTGGAAAACAGCACACAAAAGTCGCACATATGAAAGTTTCCTTCCCCTATATTTAATTGTCTTTCTGACTACCTCTAAGAAAAATCTAAATAACTAGTGGATTGATTGAACTCCATCTCCCAGACTTAACCGTTTCAGAGGCAGTTGACAAATAAGTCTGAGTTTGACTCTTACAGGGTATTGATTTTCCATTGATTTTCCGTAGATAAGCTTTCCTATAATTATATTTTATAAAGTACTTTTGAGATTTATGAAACAAAGTAATCATGGTTTGTTCAACATGATTCCTAGATTTTCCAAAAGGTATCCTTCAGACCAAGTTTTAAAAATGACCAGGCTTTACCCACAGAGACTGATAAAAATAAAAATTCAGTGACTCATTGTAGTTTTTGATTCTTTAGATTCTTTAGATGTCTATAGACAAAGAATCTCTATAGCTAACCATGTCCTTAAGATTTTAATGTGTTCCTACATTTAAGAAACACAAGTCTAAAACCTTTTTCTTCTGAAGCAATAATATTATGTTTACATGATAAATTATTTTTAAGAAACAACCTATAGATAATTTCTTTTCATTAAGAATCACCCATGTTTCTACTTTCCTGCTTTACTTATTGATTATTGGTTTGGGAAATAAACTGAGAATGATGGCAAATCACATTGGGTAGCTCTATCTCAAAAGAATTCATATTTAGTAAAACTGAAATAAATAACTTTATTAAAAAAGTTGAAAGACATCCTCCACTAGAACTCTCAGGTTTCATAAATGAAGGGAATTGAATGAGCTTTTCAATGAATATGTTCAGTATATTGATGGACTTAACCATCAATATATTTTTCTTTTATTTCTTTGTTACTGTTGTTGCTGCCCTATGGATTAGCACTTCACAACAGTCATCATAGCCATACACAGCAGCAATTGTACAACCTAAAAGATGAATAGCAAGGTATCTGAAGGTAGATTTCTTAGTTTCAAATCCTGGCTCTACCTCAAAATTGGCCTGTGACTTTGGGAAAGTGTAACCATTGATTTCTACTATTTACCTCATAAAGTGGTACTGAGGAACACATGGAATAACATACATGGAGTTCATACCTTACAGTCTGGTACATTTAAAGAAATCAATAAATATTAACCATTATTATTATTATTATTATTATTATTATTATCATTATGAAACTGGTAAAGAAACCTCAAAACAAAACTGAAACATATTCTATGATACTATTGAATAACTAATACATTCATTCTTTCATTTAAAGAGTACTGCCTATAGAATATTCTATCTTCTCTGTTGTCCCAAGAGTATATTACATTAGACTTTCATTAGACTAGCTAAAAACATTTAATGTTTCTTCACATCTAGATATTTTTGGTCAAAGTTATGCATACTACTAATTTAAAGAATCACTTGTTACAAAGAACAGCAGTCATTTACCACTTGCTTCCTATTTTCACAGTTTCCTTAGGGAATAATTTTCAACTACAGGCAGTCCTCATATAGTGTGGCAATGCTGGACAATAAATATGACCATGCAAAGTGAAACTGATCAAAGACAATGTAATAAACAAGGAGGAAATGATAATTCTTCTGTGACCTTTAAAACTGTCAAAGCATTAAAGAATCTTACTGTCAGTTATAAGTATATAGAAAAATAAAAAAGGAAAATTAATACTTATTTACAATACTGTAATTCAAAACATTAGAAACATTGAAAATATAATTTATTTATCATTATAAAACTTGTCAAGAGTAGTTTGAACAGTTCTTGCCTTCTTGTAAAATGTATAATATACAATGAGCATCTTTTCTATGCCATTCTGAAATGTCATCCTCCATTTTAAACTTGGTCAGATATGAACATTTCACCCTTTATACTTTGCATATTGTAAAATATCTCCAAAGCTTCATTTACTGTGAAGTTCTTACCAGCGTTGCTTCCTCTGAGTCATCCTTTTCATCACAACCACTTTCCTCATTTGTGTCAATAAATTCTCCTTTGCTAAGTTCCTAAACTTCACATCTAGAATCTTTCAAACAATAGCAGTGTCAATATTCTCATAGTCAGCTAACTTTTTCTTTAATCCATTTATGTTTGAATCAAAGTTCACTTCCAGTTTTATCACTATTTACTTGTGCACTTTCATCTTTATTAGCCAATTACCTGTTTTGTTTATTTATTATTGTAAAATGTCACATGGGTTCATAATTGGAAGGGAAGGAGGCAAGACAACTACATACTTTTCTGTCCATTCATAAGCTGCGTAACAGGTGTGCAGTAACCAATCACCAACAGTAGTTGAGGGAATTGGTCACTAATCATGATGTATATCTAGTATTTACGTAATTACTTGTGGACTGAAGAGCTAGCAGTGGAGTTTATGCATTTATTCACAGTTAGTACCCTGTGGTAATTGAAATTTAAATCATGTCTTAGGGAATTGGTGTCATTTAACTGAACTGCAATTACTGAAATTTGTGCATATTGGAAACCTGAAAAATGCCTACATTTTGACTCAACATGTCTCAACAGTTAAGTCTGATGGAGGCACCATAATACAATAGTTTCATCCTTTGGAAAGTGTGTCCTCATAAGTTCAGCAGGGAAAGAGCACTGAACAGGTCACACAGGCAATTAAAGTCTTCAAACCAGAAATGCCATTGGTAACTTGTATCCACAACCCACTGGTGAGAATTTATCATAAGGCCTTTCCTAACTACAAGTAGCCAGGAAATGTAATTCTCCTTTATGTCCAGAAGATGAAAACTTGTTAAGTTTGAGTAACAGAAGCCTCTAACTAGTTAGTTCATTAGTCAATGTTCACAGTATTTGAACTGTGTAAATACTATACTTACCAGAGAAAACTACTATACTATACTTATATTTTCAGTCTTGAATTGTTTTGTTTTGTTTTGTTTTCCTTCTGTAGGATATTAGAATATTTTGCAGTCACCTGAAACTAAAGGGCGGGATCAGGGATATGACCCTAATCATTCTCCAAATAGATTCCCAGCTATTTGTGAGAGTTAATTAACATTGAGGAAGGGAAATATATCTTTTGAGAGCTGTTAATAAAGGGTCAGAGATACAATATTATATAGGGATTCCCAAAGACCTTGTGAATATGGTGTTCAAGGTATATAAATGAAGTTCTGCCTCAATTCTCACAGTGGTCCCAAAGGCTCTGCAGAAAGTTTCTTTAGTCTCTCCTTGTCCTTGTGTACTTATTTATTTCTTCATCTTTTGGGTGATCACCATTATTTTAGAAAGTGCCAGGTAGAAACTACTTAGTCTTCCCTATACTGGCCAGATAGTAAATTAATAACAAAATCATATACATTCTGGGTAACTAGCAGAGATTAACACCATACTTGAAGACTTAAATGTGGAGGATTGTGAGTCTCATCATATTCCCATTTAACTCACAGGTAGGATCCCTACCAAAATATACAAAATATAGACTAATCATGACAAATAACTATGCACAACCACAAACATAACTAAGTCATAATACCAATCTCAACTGTTGCGCTGAATACGTTAAATTTACTAGAACAATTCAACACAGCCAGTGCCAATTAGTATTGATCTGTGAATGTTATTTTCCATGTTCATTAAGAAAGATCAATACTACTTTGTATTTACATGGAAAGAGTAGTAGTAGTACACATTCACCTGTTTTTGCCCAGAGCTACTTAAAATATCCTGTTCTCAGTGAAAATATAGTTCAAAGGATCTTTTGTTATCTTAGTATTTGCAGATCATAACACTGATCCCCAATATTAATAATGACACCCGAATTTTACTGAGGAGCAAGATATGGCAAGTTCCTTGGATGCCATGGAAAGACACATATGTGCCAAATAATGGGCAATAAACCTTGATAAATTAAGGGTTTGCTTAATTAGTAAAATATAGGAATTCAATAATTTAGTGCATGATGAGACATATCCCCTTGGAAAAGAACAAGTTTTTGTACCTTAAACTTGTTTGAATAATTAAGAAGTACATTGCTTGTTGGGCTTCTTGGCTGTCTGATCAGTATATGCCATATTTGTGAATGTTGCTCTGTCCTTTGATTGAGTGACTCATTCTCATTCTTCAGCAAAAGCTAATCTGCTGCTTGGAAAATATGTTATGATTGATCCAATGTTGCTAGAGATATCTGTGGTTAATATATATGCTATGTAGAATCGGTGATAAGCCCCAATAAGCTAGCCATGCATATCAAATACCACATACCACATCTTCTGTCCCAATGTCACAGCACAATCCGTTAAGACCACTCCTTCTGCAATAAAGAACTAATCACTATGTGAAAAGCCTTTCCTGGTGAACTATTGAGTACTCGTAAAGATTGAATACCTGAGATATAAATTGACACAAATCATAATTGCTCATCATTAGCTGTTTATTTTTATATTTACCAAGTCTGAGGACAGACAGTAGCAATCCATTTGATGATGAAAATGGTACATTTTAAATGTACCCTAATTAAGTTCAGAGTAGAAAACAGTGCTCCCTTTTCAGCTCACAGCTATTGCTTCTTGATGAGACCCCTATGAGCAGTTGAAAGGTGAAAATATTTTGTCTTGATCCATGCATTGATCAGATTAATGTAGTTATACACTGAAATTAGATTTTGGTTACAGTGATATGTGGAAATCATCCCAATGGAAAGAGCTGCAAGCAGTATACTTGGTTATCATGTTTCAATGGCGGGTCAATGTCTAAAAGAAGAATACACACAAACAGGACAGAGGTTAAAAGCTTGGCTACTTTGTGAGGAAAATTGCAAAATGAGAATTCTAGAGAAGAGACAAGTAGATAGACCTATGGAAGGAGTACAGAAGTGTATGAATCTTTGTGATTCCCATCAATGCTCATCAGAAAACATCCACCTTGGAGATTACATTCAACAACCCTATTATTCATCACCTATTTTTTTTTCTCTTCTTGACTCTCATGTCTTTCATAGTTTTCATCCTTATTTAGGTGAATTTTAGCTTTACTTTTATTTAAAAAAATATTAAACTTATTGGGGTTACATTGGTTAATAAAATGATAGCTGCCTAAGGATTACATGTTTTGCAACCCTTCATGTCTTTGGAATACCTTTGTGTTTGATATTTAACTGGGTAGATAATTCTATGTTGGAACTTTGTTTTTTGATTTGAAATGTTGCTGTTAAAATATCTAATGCCATTGTTTTGCTCTTTTAAATATTACCTATTCTATTTGTTTTTCTCTATATAAACTTTTAAAGTCTTTTGTTTATCCTTGGTGTTCTGAATTGTAGAAATAATGCAAGCTTTTGATTTTTTGTTAAAAATGATTTTAAATTTTATTTATTGCTCCAGACATCCAATGGACCTTTAAATCTAGATATTTATTAATTAAGCTATTAATTCTAGGACCTTTTAAATATTATTTGTTTCATTATTTTCTCCTACTCGTTTTCTTTATTCTCTTCTGGAATGAAGGGCTGCCTTGCTTCAATTTATTCAGTGAATAAGTGTACACCTACGGTTTGCATAGGATATCAAAATATTTTTCAGTCACCTTAAACTAAAGGGTAGGATCTGGGATATGAATGTCTATCTCCTTATATAGTCTTTCATTCAATGCACCTGTTTTCAGCACCCTTTCATTCTTCTGTTTCTTGAAGTATTTGGTATTCCAATCATTAGCATTAGTTTAAATAATCAAAATTAGGGTGCTCCAAACACAAAAATTAAAAAGAAGAAAAAGTAAGCAAGCTATATCTTCTTTACAGAATTCTGCTTTGTGAGATTTTTTTTTCCTATTTGGGAATGATAATCAGATGAGATTGATGACAGATGATAGATAGATAGATAGATAGATAGATAGATAGATAGATAGATAGATAGATAGATAGATGATAGATAGATAATAGAATATATATGGAGAAAGGTAGATGAATATAGATATAGACAGAGAATATAGGTAATTATAAACATAATCACTTGTAAACAATTGGTTGAGTGACTACAATTACTTTCCTATATAGAGAAAATGCTATAGCATTCACTAGCAAACAAAAAGGAATTTAATGAATAAATACGGAAGCAAGAAAAAGCATTTAAAGCCATATTTCTTAAAATAGAGATAAAATTTTACAGAACACATGAGTAGAATAAGAGTATGAAATCAGCATTTGTTTCTATTCTCACTGCATTTGTTTAGAGAGACATCCTTGGCCATTAAACATTTTTAGAAACACACTGAAAAAGAGCTTTATTTTATTGGAATAGCTGCATTGGCCCCATCCTCATGGCATATATAATTTTTTTCATTTACATTTCCTTCATCTAATTTTATCTTTCGGATTTAAAGGATTTAAATATCTGCCTACAGTAAATATACAAAACTTTCCTTCCCCCAGACATAAATTCTAATAAAAAGTCATATAATTGCAGATTGTTTGAATAATGGGATTTTTGTGATAATATGGCTTTTTGATTGCATCCTCTCATTTTTGTGTGTTAGGAAACAGAAGCCTAGAGGAGTTAAATATGATAAAAATTTATACATCATATAGTAGAGCTTCTGTTTCCCAATATACTGCTCTATACAGAATACCATAATGTCTCTAGAATATTATTTTTATATCTAATCATTGTTTATGAGATAAGTTAATACATTTCTTGGGCACTTGATTATTTCCAAAGGCTTTGCATAAGCTTCTCAAAGGTTATTATTATTTTTTCATTGTCTTTCAACAGATGCTTGTTGAGTAACTATTATGTGTATTTGCACTATTCTGGGAATATCATTACTAAGCAAAAAAATATCAATTGAATGTTATTCACCAATATTTGAATTGGTTTTTAATAAGAAACAAAGAAGTGTGCTGCTTAGAATCTTTAAAAAATTGCATTTCTGCCTTCATATTATTGTTTAACATAAAACAGTCAAGGACTCCAGTTTCCTCCACTCATGAGAAATTTATTACCATGCAGCCCAGTCAGAGTAATGCAACTGCTATAATCAACAACATGTTTCATTAGGAATGCATTAATTGCAATGGGTTAAATAACGGAACTTTAATATGTAATATGTTTTCCTAGATCAATAGATAGGTTCAGCACAATGATAAGACTGTTGATGACATAAAGGAACCACAGCCATATCTTATGCCCCCAGGAAGAACCCAGCAAGGAGACCCTTCCTGTGTTCATCACAAGCACCACAGAGAATAAAAATATCAAATATCAAATACAGGTAAAGTTTAAAAGGGTCACAAAAATGTCAGTGCATCATGTTTTTAGATGATCTCTATAGAAAGCACATATTTGAAACAATTCCAATACAAATTAATGCTTGAAATATTTATCATTACATAGTGAGATTTGTATTATATATGGGAGTAAAAAGAGAATGCCTCAACTAAACA
Organism: Rhinolophus hipposideros; assembly: GCF_964194185.1. Taxonomy (NCBI): domain Eukaryota; kingdom Metazoa; phylum Chordata; class Mammalia; order Chiroptera; family Rhinolophidae; genus Rhinolophus; species Rhinolophus hipposideros. The sequence goes on from NC_138055.1 coordinate 31,256,718, forward strand.
ACTAAACTGTAATTTTAAAGAGGTACTCAAATGTTAGATAAAAATAGTTTTAAGTATTTTATTTATCTATTGTCAGCCTCTTGGAATTTAAATTCAGAATACATAAAAACCATGAAAATTAGGCTCATTTTTGAGGCTCATACTTTATTTAGGATTCACTTCAGAAATGCAATTTTGAAACAAGAATATATTAGTTCAGTTCAAAAACAGAAACATTCAATTCATTGATCTCTCATCTTGTGTGAACATCTTGTCACATATTGTGTGGAAAAGATGAATAAGAAACAATCTGCATTAAAAGTACGCATTTTCTATTAGAGGAACAAAATTAATATAATGTTAATATAATCTGTAAATACAATATACATTAAAATATAAGAGTAAAACAGATTAAAAGAACACCTGAACCAACTTGTTTTTAGGAAAAAGCTTTCTGAAGGAAGTACCTGTAAGTTGCATATTCAAGAGTGAAATTCAAGTAAAGAAAGATAGGAAAGACACTTAAAACAGAGGCAAAAATACAGTGTGTCATAGAAGAGGAAAACTTGCAAGTACCTTGGTGATTAAACTCTAAAATGGGAGGAGGTTTTATTCTAAGTAATAAAAGTCCAGTAAATAAAGTTACATCTGTATGCCACGAAGGACTGAGCAAAATGTAATTAAATCTCACTGAAGAAACAAAGCTGGAGATGATTTTTAGTTATTCCTAAAGTTATATTTTATCTTTCAGACCATGATATCAGGTTAGATTGCATACATGAAGTGAAAAAATGATGTTTAGTAGGCTCTTTGAAAGTAGAGCATACTTTCATAATTAAAGACCTTTCCTTTTATACTGTTCACTTATTTTTCTAATTTTCAAAATGGAGTACTTTTTAATGAGCTTTAATGCATATTTTTAACTTTCACCTCCAATGCTTAGATCTAACTCTTAACTTAGCACATAGAGCATATCTCAGTATCTGAAATATAAACACTTTTGTTATTTTTTCATTAAGATAACTTTAGTGGAAACTAAGTGGGTTAATGTATTTTCTTTTACCTTGTCATCAAACTCATTGTCACAACGCCCAACAGAAATCTTTTTCTTTAGCAATATTAAATACAAGTAATATATGTTGAAACCCTTTTCTAGTCATGTTACTCGTAATAACTCATGAAATACTCAGTATATCTCCAGTAAATAGGTGTTATTATTGTCTTCATTTTCAAAATAAATAATCTGAGGCAGAGAGGTGAAATAGTTTGCCCAAGTTCACATCAGTAGTAACACAACAGTCTGTTCTAAAGACTTAGATTTTAAATTCTGAGTTATGCTGCCTCTGAGTATCAATATAATTTTATGGAGAGAATAAACTAATGCAGAATAAAACAGAGTTTATATAAATATTTCCTAATTGATTTTCAACACCATTCTCAGACTGAACTTAATGGATTTGTTATATTTTTGAACCACATTAAATTACCCAGGTTTCTGAGACTAATTACAGTTTTTTAAGGAAATAACACCAGTTTACATTTCCTTCTATAACCAAACAACACAATAATTTTCTAGATGTTTTTTCACATATTCAGAAGAGTTGAAAGCAAGCAGAATTACCGCAATGGGTCATGTGGGAAAGACATGTTTTTATTTTAGTTATACTCCCGTAAATACGAGTTTTCCACTCAGAGGATTCTAGCCAGGCCATGAATTTAGCCATGGTGTAACAGTAGTTCATTGCTATAACAGAGGAGAAAACATAACTCAACACAGCCAAAAAGGCCAGCATTTTAAAATGAATGATGATAGCTGATGAATCAATTCTGCCTATTATCATGGTATAGTAATAAGAGAGGAAAAGGATACTCAGAGTTGAAAGGCAGTAAATATAGAGCAAATAAACTAAAATGGTATAACAAAATGCACAATCAACCTATGGAATATACTACTACAGAATGTAATATCATTGAATAATGTGGTTGGATTCTTCAAACATTCAGGCAATTTTATGACCATAGACCACATTTGTCTTCATATAAGTTAAAAAGATGGTAATCAAATCTCATGCTTCTGGAAGAAAAGTGATTGCCTATTAGACATTATTTTGGATAATGTTTTTATTTGGTTTCTGCTGAATTATAACCTGGTGTAGGGAGGATTATAAACTGCTTTTTATTCTTTGGTATTTCTTGCTTGTCCCACTTTGTGGCATTTATCTCATACTGTTTTCTATTGCAATTATTTGTTCACATATCCAAGTATTTTAAATCCTCAAATTGCTAATTCTTTAATGGGAAGAACTACGTTTATTTAACCTATGTTTTCCAAATAGCTCATGAAGTAAATTAACTGTGACAAGGGATAAAAAAGAAATATATATGTTATATGTTCATCTCTTTTAGGGAAAGAGTGTGAGCTATTGGAAAGATCCAAAAGGCAATTTTAACATTCTTCTGAAATGTTGCTTAAAAAAGAGAACGTTTTCTCTGTCTATAGTTATAAGTAACATGATTAATAAATTAGTAAGATATATTGTATGTAGTTTTAACTTTTCATTGATTTTATTACTTTATTTTTTTTCCAGAGATATAGAATAGATACTATCATTCTCAATTTACAAAAGGGAAAACTGAGCACTATGAGGTGTGTCAGAAAATCCAAAAACTCTAAAAGCTAAATCTCCTAATTCCCAACCCATGGTCTTCCTGTATATCAGTCTATCCTCAGCAATTTATTTAATGCTCAGAACTGAAGTATTTCACTGAGTCCCAGTAAACTGGGACTCCCAGTAAATGGAGTCCCAGGGGAAATCTTGATTTCTTTCATCAAATTTTCAGCAGCGTGCTTCCAATTTGATTAGTACAAATTTTGCTTGAACATTTAGATAATTTTGGAGAGAAAGATGTGAGAAGGCACCAATATAACTAGTAAGAGTGACCTTGTTGTATAATATTAAAATGACTTAGTTATATAATATAGAATGAGAAAATAGTAAGGAAATACAAAGTGTGCCAAAAGTGCCAAAAAAATATATACACATTTTAAGATAAGATCTCTTAAAATGTGTGTACATTGTTTTTGGCACCCCTGGTAGTCAAAACATCTGTCTTTGCAGATGTATATTTACACATAAATAGTAAGAATTTGCAAGGTTGTTGAGAAAAATAACTCTTTTCTCTATAGACAATAGGAGCTTGTGTTTTTAATACTCTGGAGGAGATAGATGCAAACTAGTTAGCAGCCAGTGATTAACTGATCACACTCTGGAAAACAATCTTGTATGTTTTATTGCCCATACAACACCTCCACTAGAACATTTGATTGACACTTCAAATTTACTATGACCCAAACTACTGATATTTCATCTCAAATGTCCTCTACCCAATTCTCATACTTTTATTAAATAGCAATATCATATTTTTAGTTGCCCAGACCCAAAATCTTGGATTAACCTTCATCTCATTCTCACATGTGCTACCTAAAATCCATTAGCAGATTCTTGCACCTTCTCTTTCAAAGTTAGTCTAGAATCTGACCTTACCTGAGCTTGGACAAATCACCAGTTCAGTCCAAGCCCCATCTTCTATCATCCAAACCACTGCACTAGCCTCCTAAATGGTCTTCCTGTCTCCCGCTTCTCATTCGTCTCAGTTTAGCATCCAGAATCATCCTTTAATAATAAAAGAGAGATCATGGTAGTCCCCTTATTTAAACTTACTCTTTCTACTTCATTTATAATAAAATTTGAAGACTATATCTCTCAGTGCCCCAAATGATCTGGACTCTGATTACATGTTCAACTTTATTTTCTATCACGTTTCTCTCTTACTTAGACCTAGCCACGTAGCTGTCCCTCATATTCTGTACAAATACCTAGAATGCTCACTCTTAATGCTATTCTCCTAGATTTTCACAAGGCTGTCGTTTTCATTCTGATCAAATGTCACTTTCTCAGACAAGTCTTACATGATTATCCCTATCTAAAAGAGGAACTCCAGTCCCAATGATGCCATTTATTACTACTTTTTTTTATATTACTACAATATAAAAATACTACATATTTTTATATTGATTTGTTCCTTGTCTGAGTTCCTCACCAGAATGTAATGTAATATCCACAGGCACTTAATCCACTACAATATCTCTAATACTAAGAATAATAACTGTCACATAGTAGGTACTCTATATATATTGGATGAATTAATGGATATTATATTTATAGTTATGTAAAATATGTTTAAAGAAGAATAAATATATTGCTTGCTAACCTGAATTCAATTTGAATGCATGCGCATAAAGGTGCTCTTAATTTGATGCTTAATTGGATAAGAGGCATTTCAACTGGAAGGAAAAAACAATATTGCAGGGTAATGATAAAATGGTGAGATGTAAATGAGTAACTGAGAGAAGAGAAACTCAAAGAAAACACGAAAAGAAAAAAAATGAAAACAAGTGAATCATTAAATTAACAAGAAAAAGTAGTGCAAATGTGATCGATGAGTAAAACAAGACAGACATTTGGGAAGGAAGTCGTGGTTGTACTTGATAATGAATGATATTGGGTTGTATCAATAGGAAAGTAAAATACGTAGTCAGCTTGGACTGCAGGATCCTATTTAAGATGTGTTCCTTAAAGTCGTTTTCTTCGGATCTGTCTTCCTCACCAAGACACCCTTCCTAAAGCAAACGAGAGCAGGATTGCTAGCAACGTTAAATGACTCTGCCTCCTTTTCTCCCCCCAGATTCTTAACAATGATGGTTTTTCAGCTCTGGAAGTCAAATCATGACATGTCTTTAAACTCATAGTATTATTTCCCTGGTGCCAGAGTTGATGTGTCATGGAAAGATGGCCTACAGCTATGAGGTATAAAGCTGAAAAAAAATAAAGTACACAATATTCATTCCATTGTCAGGCATTCTGCTTATAACTAAACCATTCTGTTCCCCGTTCATTCTGTTTGTTTTGACAAGTTTGCTTGTCAGGCCATCTATTCTCTTTCAGAGTGCTCTGTTGATAAAGTGCTTGGTCATACTAAAGGTCCTGGAGAGCTCACCAGTGCAAGATTTTCATTGAATGAGCTGTTTAGAAAAATTTTCATGGCAAGTCAGCAAAGCCTAAGTGTGCAGCCATTGCCAGAATGCAGCTGAAATGAATTGACCAGGCAGCAGTTCTGTGGACTGATGGTCACATGTACTCTGTCAAATAGGCTCAATGTTTTGACATATTTAGAAATTTGCCTCTTTAATCCTAGGAAAATATCCACAATCAAATTTTATTTTTGCTATTTAAAAAGTGATGATTATCACAACTAAATTCCATTTTTTGAACTTCATTCGACTCTTGATGTTATCAAGACACAGCTCCAGGGACATGAAGAGAAATTTTTCTAAAGAGGACATATAGATGACCAATAGACATATGAAAAGATGCTCAATGTCACTGGTCATAGGGAAATGCAACAACAACAACAACAAAAAAAACACAATGAAATACCACCTCACTCCTGTCAGAATGGCTATCATCCATCAATCAACAAACAAGTGCTGGCGAGGATGTGGAGAAAAGGGAACCCTTGTGCAATGGTAGTGGGATTGCAGATTGCTACGGCAACTATAGAAAACAGTATGGAGATTCCTCAAAAGTTAAAAATAGAACTACTTTATTACTCAGCAATTCCACTATTGGGTATTTATCCAAGGAAATCCAAAACGCTAATTTGAAAACAATATATGCACCCCTATATTTATTGCAGCACAATAGCTAAGATATGAAAACAACCAAAATGCCCATCAATAGATGACTGGATAAAGAAATTGTGGTACAATTATATAATGGAGTATTATTCCGCCATAAAAAAAATGAAGTCTTCCATTTGCAAAAACATGGATAGACCTAGAAAATATTATGATAAGTGAACTAATCAGATTGAGAAAGATAAAGACCATATGATCTCACTTATATGTAGAATCTAAAGAACAAAATAAATGAGTAAGCAAAACAAATAGACAGAAATACAGAGGAAAAACTGATGGTTGCTAGACGGGAAGGGGGTTGAAGGATGAGTGAGAAGGTTAAGGGGTTAGAAAGTTCAAATTGGTAGTCACAAAACAGCCACAGGGATGTAAAATACAGTATGGGGAATATAATGAGTAATGTTGTACAGATTATATAGGGTGGCAGATGGGTACTAGACTTATCAGGGAGGTTCACTTCATATGTAGATTATGTAGATGACTGACAACTGCATTGTACACCTCATGTAGATGTAGAATAACATTAAATATCAACTATAATTAAATACATACACACACACACACACACACACACGTTTGGATAATTAAGTTTGTGAACTTGTTCCAATGATCTTGCTAATTTTTTGATATCAGAAGAATTATTCATTATGAATTTTACCAACTGGACAAACAATTAACAAAGTTTACTACTTGGAAGTGCTGAAAAGGCTGTCTGAAAAAGTTAGACGACCTGAACTTTTTGCCAACAATTCATGGCCCTTACATCACAACAATGCACCAGCTCACACAGCACTGTCTGTGAGGGAGTTTTTAGCCAGTAAACAAATATCTGTATTGGAACACCCTCCCTGCTCACCTGATCTGGCCCCAATGACTTCTTTCTTTACCCAAAGATAGAGGAAATATTGAAAGGAAGACATTTTGGTGACATTCAGGACATGAAGGGTAATATGATAACAGCTCTGATGGCCATTCCAGAAAAAGAGTTCCAAAATTGCTTTGAAGAGTGGACTAGGCACTGGCGTCAGTGCCTAGCTCCCCATTCAAAGGTGACCATAGTGATATTCAGCAATGAGGTATGCAGCACTTTTTCTAGGATCAGTTTGCAAACTTAATTGTCTGACCTCATATATATATATATAGTCATGGGAGTAAAGTACAGCATAGGGAATATAGTCAGTGGTATAGTAACAGCTATATATGTTGTTATATATGATGTCAGAGGGGTAGTAGACTGGGAGGGGGGTTATCACTTCATGAGGGGTGTAAATGTCTAATCATTGTATTGTTTTGTACACCTGAAATTAATATTGAAAAAAAAAGGACACCTCCAGGAAAACACTTTCTATGCAATATAAAAGATGAGTTGAAAAAACTGAAATTGGCCAAAGACACTGTGTGGTTTGCTAGACTCACTTCTGAACATGAGCCTGAACATACATGATTCACCTGCCTCAGCAAAATGACTATATGTTTTGGCCCACGGTTCTTCAATCTCTTGCAAATACTCAAGTCTAAGAAGAATTCTATAATATGTGTATCTCTATCCATTTTGTTTTGTTGAATAGTGTCGAATGTACTTAGCTAAATCAAGACAATGGAAGCCAGTTATCAATAAAAAAATCAGTTAAAAGTCAAACATTCTATTTTGGGTCAATACAGCACAAAATTGAGGGGGACAGAATTTATTTGCCAAGAAAATTATTTCACTACTGTAAGTGACATACAAAATTAATTTGGTTAACCATTTCAATTTTCATTCAATTTACCCCATTATGAATTGTTCATAATTAAACTTGTGTTCCAAAATTATTAAAATAATTTGGTTTCAGAAAAGTAGACTAAAATGTATGTATGTGTACATTAAATGAATCCTGAAGATGATATTTTGATGAAAACTCACTAAGGGTTATGAGGCCATATGCTTTAAATAGCTAACATGCAGATTAATAATTGAAAATTTTGACATTTTCCAGGGAATTTTGAGAAAATAATTAGATTAGTCAATTGGTTTTATCTTCCATTAAAAAAGAGAAATTAACTTGGAAAAACTTTTTTCCTAAAAAAAACCAAAAAACTCTTTTAAGACATTGAAAATATCTATATTGGTTGCTCTTACAATCCAAATTACCAATTAGAAACCATCTACGACTCCATTCTTGTTATTCATATCCACCCTTTGAGAAAATAGAAAAATTCTTAAAACAATATCACATACATCTCTTAAAACTGATAAAATAAATGTAAAGTAGTCAATTGAGTTTTAGACATATAAATATGTCCCCTCAATGTTTCCCATTTTAACTAATGTAACTTTATTGGAATCAGAGGGATTATTGAGAGATTCACTAGCTGTACACTTAGCAATATACAATTAATAAATCTCAGATGTTATATAGTACTGTCAGTCCAGTATTAGAGGTATTTTTTTATCATTTCGTTTTATAAGACTGATCACTATGCATGTCTAAAATTAGATGATAATTAGATAATAGTAATACATAAACCAATAATACACTTGTAGGGAAAGCATTAAATTTAATAACATCTACTGAAACTGAAGAAAGGCATCAGATCTAATTTCCTGTGAGATCTAGACCAATTCAATTTTTGGCAGCGAGAAGAAAATTCCATTCATTCATTTATTCATTTTTCAGTAAATATTTCTACTGTCAGATAATTTAGATTTCTAACCTGCCTTCATCTGATGGCAATTATATGGCTTTGAACCAGTCATTTAACATTCCTGATCCTCGATTTTCTTATTAGTGAAAATGGGCATGATAATACTAATGGTTTCACAATATTGTTTTTAGGATTAAATGAGTTAATTTATGTAAAGCACTTAGCAGAACTCCTAATAGTGGAAAACATTTAATGGTTCCTACTAACATTTTAAAAATTATATTGTATGTGCCTGAACTTATAAGAGACACTGAAGCTACAGAAGTAAGGATTAAAGTTATAGTTTTTGCTATCGTGTAGATTAAAAGCTAGTGGTTAAGATAAACAATAGCTAAACAAATATACATGTCATGTAAAATTGTGATTGTTCTTAGTGATATAAAAAAATGCAGCTTCTAGGAGAGCTAGAATAGGGAAATCTGTCATAATAATAATGAATGGATTTGTTTTGGTATTAGTTTTGATTTTGGTTTTTTAATGGCAAAGGAAAGAGAATGAGCAAAGTATTTTTAACAGAAGACCACGAGTAATTATTAATAGTACAAGAAGGACTTAAGATAATTATCATTATGCAAAAAATGGCATCTGCAAATGAGGAATTTCACCATTTTTCTGTTCAATGCGGGAGATACGTGAATTCCAGCTAATATGAAAACATTAAAACACTCCCTCCAATCAGGAAGAAATGCTCAGCCACTGGGTGAATACAGTCACCAGCACACGGCACTTACATAAGAAACTCAGAGAGCTGCAGCATCAGCAGCTTTTCCCATAAATATTAAGGGAAAATTCAGCCTTCTTGTAGAAGCCAAATTATCCAATCTCAGGACAAGTCTAAATTGAGCAATGTGCATTGTGCAATGTGCTTGGGTGAGGGCCTCTATTTGTTAGGGCTCGAACTCACAGCGTCTTCCAATCATCTGTATTCTTTAAGGAGGCACACTCGGTTAAGAGTCCCTAGGCTCCTCTGTTCCTCCAAAGTAGAAGCAGGACATAACACTTCACCAATCTTATATACAATGTTGCTTCTTTCAAATGAGGAGGGATGATTGAATAAGGCATTTAGCTACTAATGGCTGGGCAGGATAAAAACAATCCAGAATATGGAAGAAGGCCCAGCTTCTTTCAACTCTTCCCTTAGCCAGTATTTTCCAAAATTTTTGAAGATAAATATTCCTTGACAGTCTTTTTACATATATAGATTTCCAGATGCCTACCCTGAAGATTTTAGTTCACTGGATCTGTAGTGGGACCCAGTATTTTGTATTTTAAAAAGTATTCCAATTAAATCGTGTTGTAAGGGATATTAGGGAACTGCATTTAACCACACTGGCCATGTTTAGTGAAAAGGAAATCGAGACTGGTACGTAAACTCAGGGAATATAATTTACAGTGTGTTTAATAAATAATGTCAGATAAAGTGCATAAAATTCTTGTGACACAATGTGGGTTTCATCTCTCAACAAATTATCTTGTTAGATTCTTAAAATTGCAAGTTCAAGAACTCCCGGATATTCTTAGAGACCAGTATAGGAAAGATGTATCGTCAAGATTGCAGTACCTGGAATGAGTACCATTGTTTATAGAGTTTTATCAAAGTCTTTTTGCCCTATTTTTTTTCAATTCAATAAGGCTATTTATTGAGCAGATATAAGAGTTTTCTTATTTTCACCAAAATTTATACATACAATATATGTCAATGAAGAAATTGATTTTTTCATAGTCTTCACATATACTTTGCATTTTGCTCCATTGTAGCAATGCTTACTACAGTTTTTCAAGCTGAAAACTTTTAGCTAGTTCAGCCAAAGTATCTTTAGTATCTTTCCTTCCTCCACTCCTACAATTGAGAATCCTAGAGACTGGTCAGCATCATTAGGTATAAATAAGTTATACAATTGCAACTCAAGAGTAAGAACCTTTTATCCTTGAACTAACCTATGCCTTTCAGTCATTTGGTTTATTAATACTCCATTTTTTAGTTTTTTTTTTCTCAATTGGAACTCCTAAAAATCTGTTGGAGAACATTTCTAGAGTTTTACAAGATTTAGAATATAAGACTCTCTCTTAATATAGTAATATGTATATACCAATAAATTCTCCCAAACACCTTAAAAACTCGTGTGTTGCTTCACGGGCAATCTTTACAATAATGTATGTTTAAAATGTATGCTCCCATTTCTCTCTTCCATTTCAGGTTATAAACCAAGTGCATACATATAGTATGTTCTTTTGTATTTGTCAGAACAAACCATACACTACTATGCTTTTATTATTAAGATGCTTTTATTTTTCAATCTTTGCTATTTAGAAAAATATCTATATAGGAAAAATAGATGTGGATAAAGCAAGGAAATAAAATCGTATTTCTCACAATGTTTTAGGACTTTCATTTTCATATCTCTTCAAAGAGTTTGGACTAATTTAGGTGAGGCTTCCATCTCAATATGTCTGCTCACCTATGCTAATTTTGCCTTAAGTAGCATAGATATCAAAAGTATCTCCTGCTGCTTAAGTATACTGCACTCTTCATTAAGGAGTGAGGGATATATGTGCAAGGTAATGAGCACCCATGTGAGTTTCACAACCATCAGGAAAATCACTTATTTTTCCATGGCTGTTCCTTGTATGCCAGGTTCAGTGCCACTGCCACAATGTCTGTCTCTCTGGTTCTCTGTCTCAATTCTTTTACTAAAAGTGTCACTCTTAATGTGGTGGTAATGTATTTTAATATTAAATACCTCAGAGAGTATTTTTATATTAATTAACTGTACTTCTAATAAATTTAGTTTGGAAAATGTTTCCTACTCAATGTGCAACTGATTTGTTAATGAAAACTACAGAAACAAAGCACCTGCCGCTTTCCTAAACTAAGCAGTTTTGCTCCATGAATTCTTGCAAGTACTGAGGAACTTCAGAGCTATCTCAGTTGCCCTCATGTAACAAACCTATATTGAAATTTAGAAAAAAATAAGTGAAATGACAGTTTTGGCTATATTTGTTTTTTTAGATGATAAAATATAAAACTAAATGAAGTTAAAGCCTGATATTTTACTTATACGTCCATTGCTAAAAAAAAGTTCTTCTTTCTATTGTTTTTTATATCTCTCATACCTATCACACTTAGGAGGAGGAGAGAATGGAGGCATTCTAGAGACAGAAAAGAATTATTTATACTGCTGAAGGGCACACAGGGATCCACCATAACTCAATAAAATATCACATGGACAGTGGGCCAGTAGCTAATATTTTACCTGTACCCGCCTAAGGAATGAAGGGATATAGCTCAATCTGACTCACCTTACAGGCCCAGGAGAGAGGCATCCGATTTTCTGTGCTGGTGAGTGTCTTAGCTGTGAAACCAAAACATGGCCTATCCCAGAGCCACATGGAGATAGCATTAAAAATGAGAATATGGAGCATCACCTCAGGCACACTGACTCTTAATATTTTCACTTAGATTCCATGAAATAGTACTTACCATAGACACTTATTTTCAGAAGAGGAAACTGTGCATAGAGGTTATTTAATGGTTTGGACAAGTACTCACATTTTCGGTGTCCTCATTATTGTTCTCGTGATTACATCATGCTGGTGAAGATGTTCTATAAAACACAAGGGTAAGAAATCATCTTATCAAACCACAAACTCTTTACAACATAGCATTTGATAAACTGTGGCACAGTCATTATTTCCACTGTACATTCCTTGTCCATCTCCAGAAATCTGGAGAAAAAAGTTTAGTTTGCTTGAAGCACTACATCAGATAGTATTTGAGTGTATGTATTCCCAATATTCAATCAGATTTACAGCAAAAAAAAAAAAAAATTCAAAATCACTTTGCTTTGGAAAAATAAAGTAAAAATATATCACATAAAATAAATTACAGCTTCCATTATTCACCGAGTACATTTTTATACGGAAAAAAGTTTTCAGATATTTAAAGCACAATTTGGTTTAACTAAATTTGTTGTTCATGATTCTTATTCTTTAGAATCTTTTTATATTTATGTTTATATGTACACATTTAGATATTATAACATTCACATGTAAAATAATAAATTACTGTATATGTGAAAACCTTTTCAAACTCTACTTTGCATATATTTTTCATATATCCTACTACACTAAAATAAACTTTAGTATTAGTATGCCATCTAGCTTTTTAATGGTTCCTAAAACACTTTAGGACTATTTTGAATATTGCGGGAAGTACTTTAATCTACATGGTGGCTCTAACAACAAAAAACTTTCTGTACAAAAAAAAAGTGATTTGCTTGCCAATTTCCTCATTATGTGAAAACCGGAGTGTTAAATCCTAAGCTAAAGTTGGTGTGAATAAAAAATACTGAGATGATATTTGCTTTTTTCTTGCTTCTTCACTCTCTGGTAGCATGAAGACAGTGAGATTCCCTGTTGTAAGCTCTGCTCACTCGCATCCTTGCTCACAAAAACAGAAAACATCCAACCAAAGTGTATTCTTATTGTTTCTTTTATAATTAATTCAAGTTTTCACCTTCGTACTTTTTTCTAAAGAAGCAAAACAGAATAATCAAGCAAGAAACACAAAGAAACCTCTACCGCTCGCAACTCGCCAGAATTATGAGTACCGGCGCTTTTACATTGCTACTGCCACCTAGTGGCCACCCAATGGAACTCTATCAGATAGTTTTGAGGAATAAACTACGCAGGGCTTCTCTAAGCAGTGAGCAGTCAAGTAGATTTTTCTATTGTGTTAGTCTTCATTTCACCGGAAACATGTCCAGCCAAGAAGAGAAAAACACGTCCCATTATAAGCAACTCTAAGTTCTTCATCAACAAAGGCCAGAGAAGCCGATAAATTTTAATGAATTTACTGAGGAAATACAACTTATAATCTAAATTGCATATAGAAATCTACCAAAGCTTTTGTGTGCATGTGTGTAATTTAAGATGTTCTATTGCTGTTTTAGGTAGTAGATGTACAGGCCTCCAAAGGGTAAAAAGAAAACAAAAGTTAACAGAAAGAGATAGGTGAAAGAGATGATACGTCTCCAATAAACCGTGCTTTATCTAGAAATTATCTTAGGTGCTTACTAAGTCCTAAAAGTGACGATTATCGTCATTGTTTTTGTTGTTGGCTTCCAGCCTCCCCCCATCTTCTGTTTATATTCTCTGTATTGTACAGAAAAGAATTAATCTTCCAGAGATGAACCTGAGTCATTCATCAACTAGGGCAAATGAGCCAACATCTTCGGAAATGATTAGACGAATAAGATCATCCTCTGGTCTAAGATAATTTGATGTGAGAACTAATTTATTAATTAATTTTCTGAAGGACTAGGTGACTGACTACTTACTTGAAACAGAATAGGTGTTTGGATTCAAAAGGGAAGATTAGAACTGCATAAACTGGAGGCAATATCAAAGCAAAGGACCAAGAGCGTGCTAAGGTAAAATAATTGAAAGAGGTACCAGAATTGCTAAAAGTATTCTGACCACTTTCAGGCTCACAGAAAAATTTTGTTATAACTGTCAGCGTCTCATCTGGCAAATATCATAAAACATCACTCTACACACTGAATTTGTATTACATATAGGTTTTTGTCATGTGTAATAGGAAAAAATAGACAATACATATTTTTAAAAATATATTAAAAAGTGGAACATGATAATAATAGAATGATAATACAATCAACATTTCGTGTTATGTCGAACAGGATACAATAGTAAAAATAGAAATCACTCCAAGTCTTTAAACAGAGGGAATTCCATGCAAGGGCTTATGATACAAAAGATGGAAACACAGGAGGAACTCCAACCCCCAAATTAGCAGTTGTAAGAAACTACTACCACTTCTTCACTTGACTATTAAAGGAAAGAGTCAATATTACCCAAAAGAAAGGCTAAAGCCACCCGGAAGAAGCTGATACATACTGGGCCTGTCTAGTCAAAGGAAGAGCTATGGAGAAGAAGCAACCAATGCTAAAGAAGCTAAAAGAAAACAAACAAACAAAAAATCCCTGATGGCTCTTTTCCCTTTGTTCCCATAGTCCTACATCAGGACCTCCAATTGGCCAAAAAAAAAAAAAAAAAAAAAAAAACCCAAAAAACAGGTTACATTGGAGCCTGGAAGTACAGCCTGAAAAAGTGATCATCATCCAATATAAAATAGAGCCAAGAAGATACAGGGACAAATTTAAGATCAAAACAAGTCAAAGACTGGCATAGGTAAGGACAATAAGAAGCAGACACATCAAGTGGTCAGACAGAGGACCATAACCTGAATTCTAAAGAAAGAACAAAATGTAAAGGAGAGAAAGGAAGGGGATGAGATGTGTCAGCAGTAAACAGTGTGAGACAGGATAAGGAGGAAGGGTGTGAATCATGCAATCAAGAAACAATGAGGAGAAGCCTAAACAACTGAAAAAGAGCATGGGTAATTCCAGACAAGTTTGGAGAGTCAGAAAGCCTTGAATACTAAACTAAGAAGTTTGAAGTCAATGCTATAAACCAGGCTTTCCCAAAGGCTGTTACATAATATGTAGGTTTTGGAAAACGTGGAAAGATCTTGCTGTTGAAAACGGTTTCTTCATCAAGAGATTTTGGGAAATAGAAGGGTTTTCAGAGTCTTCTATATGCAAGTGTTTTTGACTCCATGACGTGTATGTTATATGCTGTTTCACAAAGGTATTTGATCCTAGTTTATTTGTTTTATTTACTTGCTTATTTATGGTGCATCTCACAGGCCCAGTATTTTGCACAAGATACTCTGGACTATTGCTTAAGAATTTGGAAATCTTGCCACTTAGCCACACACTGAGTGAGGGAAAAGATGTTCATAGAGCAACTAAACCCCAAAGATTGGAAAAAGTAAAAATACCCTCACACTAAGCTATAATGGATTAAGATTTCAACTAATTTAGAGTTTATGAACTATTAGGTGGAACTATGCTATTAATTGAAAAAATGTTTTGTTTAAAACAATCAAGTGTTTTAATGGATTTTAACATAATACATTTGATCTACAAAAAGAAAGCTGGTAATTATAAGTCTCATTTATTCACTGAGGCACACATGGCAGGGCCTTTTATTAAATCAGGAGTTCTAGTTGCTAAAATGTTTGTAAAGAATCTTATTTAAGATTACTGTAAATGAAATTATTATCCAGTTCCTTAGGATAATTATCATTAGGATAATTAGAAGGAGACCTCTGTTTGGAAGGTCAAAATGGCTCTTGATAAAACCTGTTAAACTACTAAAACAAACCTCATTGTCTACAGTTGTCCAGTGATGAGTAGGAAAGAGTTAACATCAGGCATCCAGCCCATTCCTTCCCTTTCTGGGCACTGCGAGGTGGGGGGAGGGGGCATGGCTTTGACCAGACCTCTGTGTAAGCATTATTAATAGAATTCATTCGTGGAGCATGGGTGGCTAGAGAATGAGGAGTAGTCATATGAGCTAGGTAATCAGTGGATACAAAACAAAGTTGTTTCAAAGGTGACATGGTTAACTTTTATGGTCAATACTTCTACGAGTATTGCAAATAAACCTCATAATCCCAAACTGATGTGGGAGAAAATGGATAGTTGCAGGAGTTTTTTAGTTCCTTCAAGGAAACAATGTCCTGATGTTTGCCTAGATCCTTTGAATAATTAGTAGATCTTGTGGCTGGTTAAGAGCCATGGTCTTTCCTCAGTCTGGTTTCATAATAATTTTGTGATAACACAGATTGACAAAACAGGCATGGTTAACTTTCAGACCTGTAAGTTATAACGACTTATGCACTTTTAAAAAGAAAATGGAGATAATGAAAAACAAACTGAGGGTTTGTTGCTGGGATAGTTACTTGTGTATTTTTGGTATGAAGTGGCAAAAAACTTTAGTCAAACTATGGGGGCAAGTCATAACAATGGAATTTGGGGAAAATCGAGTTGGATCTGGAGAACTGGCTAAATGAATAAACAAAGAATACAAGTAGAAAAAACTTAATAAAGACACACTATTCCCCAACTGCTAATAATAGTCCTGGTAAAATCAAGACATCTATGAGAAGACATTAGAACAGAGGAAGGAGAAGCAAAGACATTTTTTTCTTGATTAGGTAAAAATATCTTAGTCAATCATTACCTGCATGACCTCAGATTCCTGAGGTTATTCTGCTAAGGGTTAGTACCCATTATGGAGAAATACAAGCACAAACCTGATGAATCCCTGCTAGCATGGATTCTCAGAATAATCAGGGAGAAAGTCATTAATTTTAGATACAGCTTAACGAAAGGAGTTATTTGGGTTATGACTGATCCCTAAGGGGCTGCAAACTTTTGTGAACAGACACTTTCAAATTGCTTAATAACTTGTTGCATTGGGTAAAGGTGGGTTTTCTGCAGGCTTACATTGAAAGAGGTAATTTGCCTACACTCTCTTTTTGTATTGGGGAACCTTTTATATTGCCCAAGCCCTTTTTGGAATTAAATAAGCAGTATAGAATTCTGGGGTATCATAAAAAAGAGATTATTTTTCTGATAAAGGAAGTGGTGGTAAATGCAGTAGAGCGAGCATTCCAAGTCCCTTAAAATAGGCCTGTCTGGCCAGCACATAAGCTGACTGTCCATGGAGAACAACAGTGTGTTATCAGCGGTTAAATAAAGTGATTTCTCCTTATTTCTAACTATGACCAACATGGGGAAGACCACACTAGAAGTACTATAAGTATAGCAGGGCACAACGGATTAGAACACCATGACAGACTTGGCTCAAGACTTCTTCGCTGTACTCATCTTTGGGTCCAGCCAGGCAAAAATCTGCATTTTTAAAGAATGACAGTCAACATACACATATACATTGTTTTTTCATATAGATATTTTGATTTATAGTCATGTTATCAAAATTTAATTTGACTAGCTTTGAACTTGATAACCATTAAGAATAATTTACTGCACTAACCACCCGTCAGAGGTAGCAGTGCAAGAGGAGTTAAGAACTTTTGTCTTATATGTTGTCTATAGACTGATTGATTATCCCAGATAAAATTCAGACCTGGTCCAGTCCATGAAATTTTAGTAAATTTTGTGGAACTGAGCAACCACGGACATCTCTCAAACTTTGAGAAACAAATTATTTCTTACCCTGCCACTGAAGAATAGCCCTGGTAGAACTATTTGTAGAAATCACATTACCATTTGGGAATACTGCTAAACCTTATATACTAAGAAGCCCAAAGGTCTCAGAAGTCCTTGATTGTACTTAGAAAATTCAGACTAATTGCTTGGGTATGTTTATAAGAGGTATTTTCACTGAGAGAGAAAATAAATTCTTTGTTTTGTGCACAGGGAGATACTAAAAAATAATAAATATGCACCATTCCGAGCAGAAAAGAAATAGTAACTGCTTTTAATCCACTGTAGGCCATGAATTGGCCCTATCACCAAGGAAGTACAGGGGCAATTTAGAGTAATCAGGTAAAACTGAACTACGGAACAGCAGAAGAGCCACTGATATGTCCCTCTGGCTTCGCATATCTATGTTCCATCATGCTACCTCCCCTGACCAATTCCAAGTAGTTAAATTAGACTCTTTGGTAGGAGAGCTTCTTAGCTCTTAAGCAATATCTGTTAGAACATCCTGTTAATCTGCCCAGAGTTGTTTTCTGGAGTGTTCTTCATTGGTAGAATTGGGTCCAGTAAAGGGGATATTTAGACTAGGCCATTAGCTCAGAGGATGATGGCATAGAGTTTCACATGCACAATCCTACAATATAATTATAGGTCGTGTGGTCCAAAACAAAAACCTGGGATGGACTGGCCAGGCTTTTGACACACTGTGATATTTCTTAAGCAAAAAGTTAAATACTTTGTGCATAATTTTTAAAAGAAAAGTTATCAATTCCTGATTCAACCAACATACACAGTGGTAAGAAAAGTAGAATATATAAAAGATCAAAAGCCACTATATTACTTAAATGTGAGGTGGAAGAGAACAGCAGAATATAGAGATTGCAGGCCCAATGTGTGATCACACTCCCCATGCATTTTAAGGGCCTTGAACGAATATCTGATTTTTTCCTATTCTTTTTCACAAGTCATATAGTAAATAGAAAGCACTAACAAAGTCAAATATTAATAACCAAGAACTACAGATCCTCAAATCCCTTTTCCCCCAACCAACAAAACCCACAGAAATTTACACTGACCAAAGTAAATAGAAAATAAAAGTCAAACCACTTAAACGGTTGACATTTCGGGATGGAGCCAGGCACACTCTTTCATCCTCCTGAATCACCAGTGTTACAACATTAACAGAAGATAATTGATATTATAGAAATGGTGCCAAAGTTAGTAGTAAGGTCCAATGAGCAATAATTTAATTAATACCTGCTGCTGATTAAGATAGTTTTAAATTTAACTTTAGCAAAAGAGAACCATTTTACTTAACACATCATAACTGCATTTTGTGTTTCTAAATAAAACGGAACTATTTTAAAGAAAAATATAACTCATAACCATGGCCACATTGACTACACTCAAAATTAATTTTGAACTTTACTTATTCATTGTAATAAATATGATTGACTTAGAGTGTAGAATATCTAATTTGTCAAATTTGCTTTTCTCAGTTGTTTTGATATTCTGTTTTTTTGGAATATAAGTTTAAATCACATCCTTCTGAGAAATTACTTCACTGACCCAGGACAAGTATAAGTTTTACCTTATTAAATCATTATAGTATATACTAAAGCCAGTCACTATTTCATTATTTGGTGAGTATTAGTGATAGAGCATTATGGCTCAGTACACAATAATTGTTGTCTTTTACTGTCTGTCTTTAACCTTATAATATATCTGTGAGACTGTTTAATCAGAGAAGGAAAGGAAAACCATGTCTTCTGCCCTAGCCAGCCCACACTAGGTACAATGATGGTTGTAATAGTGTGGGTACTGAAGAATATCAGAAAAGAGGCAAATGAATAGAATGCTGAAGCTAAGTAGTCACAATTGTGTTCTGTAGAAAAAGAGAGTCCTTCGCCAGTTGGAACTCTTCTAGTACCTGGTAATCACAATTCCAAATATGACTGGCAAAGTTCTTTTTGTTTTGGATGCAACTTGCTGTTCGAACTTCTTTCTTTCTCTATGGCACCTTTGATATGCTCTTAGCTGCCCTGAAAAGAGTGGATTTTTTACAGTAGCTCAACAGAAAACATGTCATCTAACCATCTGACACCCATGGAAGCCCACATGATCATTAATCTTTCACTAAGAAATGAAAAATATATAGGAAACCATTAAATGTGGATTCACTGGTTACAAGTTATAAAATCCCTCACATGTAAAAGAAATCTTAAGTGTGGAAAGAATTATCTTTTTATATGTGGTTTATTACAATTCTTTAAAAATTGAATTATCATTTTATACTAAAAACTTTTGGTAATGACCAAGGCTTCAATTTTTGTGTGTGTGATATCTACATCAAAATACATAAATACATGATCCCTAGAGCCAAGATTGTCATCATTATGGTATCATCATCATTAGAGGAAGAAAAAGAGAAGGAGAAGAAGAAAGGTGAGGAGCACAACATGAAGAAACAACAACAATAAAAATTATTAAAAGCCTATTACATGCTTAACAGATCTAGGCACTTCAATGCAGTAACCCCCTATTTTGTTTTGGTTATTACGTACAGTCATGATATCAATAAGTGTTGTCACCGTTTTAAAGATGAAGAAAGTAAGGTTCAGAGAAGTGAGGAAACTTGCCTAAGTCCATTAACAGTAATCTGTATTTGGCTTTCAGGATAAACCCAATTGCTCTCATCCTTCCCAAAGTTTGTGGAGCAACTTTCATAGAGAGCAGCAACTGATTCTAATTCAAAGGCAAGAATGCTACATGGAGCTAAAGAATTTCTCTGAGAAAGGAAATAAAAATATTCAAACATAGACACATGTCAAATCACATTCAGACACAATTCAAAGTTAGTTCCCCCCCACCCCTTTGTGCCACCAAATACCAAAGCGAATTAAAATCCATAGAGAACAAAACAAACAAAAAACAATTCCATAACCATTTGGAGCAACTTCACTAAGAGGTAGTTTCCCAGGGAAACTTTGCTGAATCAGAATGCCATCCTTATTTCCCTCCCACACATGTTCCTCTCAGAGACAATACTAGTAATATTAAAAATTTGAAAATCGAAACCTCTCATGGAAAGGAATGTGTATGCCTTGTGTGGCTCCCCTCTTTCGTGTAACAGTAAAAAACTTCAAGATGATAAGGGACATTTGTCTTTCAATTAATACGGGAAATATCAGATGATGGTTACAGTTTTATCACAATATATCTAAGTTAAAAAGAAATGGTTTAAAAATAAGTGAATATTATTAAATGAAAGTGCCTTATCTCTTTAGAAGTATTTTCTCCCTGGACCTTCAATAAATGTTTGGCCACATTCTGCCCTTCAAAACACACAGACAACTCCCATTAAAATAACAAATTATGCATAAACTTTTCTAGGACTGAATTTGGCCCAATGCTTAATTAGTGTCTGGCTGTGATTACATCTGTGGTGTTGAATTTTCAAATCTAAATTTTCAGTGTTGCAACAAAACTGTAAAATTCCTTTAATTTCTGTAAGGGAAACAATATCAAGAGTAGCTCAGTATGTCAGACAGACTGAGAAAGTATTTTTCATTAATCTGAAAGCAAATCCTCTGAAATTCAAAAAGGAAGAAAAAGTGATTTAAATAAATACTGAAATATAGTGAATAAATAAACATTGGCCTCTTGAGTTTGACTTTTGAAGGCCGAGAGATTTTTAAGTAATATTATTCTGGGCAACAGATACTGCTTTTTCTCTCTGTTACCTGAGAAATAGAAAGCCTTTTCCCTTTTCTTCTTTTATTTCTTTCTATGTTTCTTCCCCCTACTTGATTAATCATTCATAAGTAGCTAGCTAGTAAGTACAATTCAACTCTTGTGAGCCAAAGAAACACATCTTTCCCTATGCCCTTAATGCCCCCTTTTCCATTGTGCATCTCACACATCGGTTATAAAGCTGGGTTGAAAATTGTCTCTCTTTGGAAGGGAGTACGTTACTGTTAAAAAGTGTTTACTTATATATATTTCACTATGGTGTGTCTGTCATTTGTTCTTGTATCTTCAGTTGCAAAGCCTTACTTCATACTGAACTTAAACTTGAGGATAAATAAATCCATGCTATGGAAACTTCCCTCAGTATTATTTTTAGGATTAGGGTTTTATATCTGTGGTCTCCACAATTCAGTGGAGTCATTATTTGCAATTATCAAATGACTTGTTTATAATGTATACTTAAAATCTGAAAAACTATGTGGAGTGACCGAACTTGTGAAGTCTGTGGCTTTCACGTAAATGGCATCTGAAAAAAAGAAATTTTGAACTAACAGACCTTTTCTTTTTTTCTTTCTTTTTTTTTAAAGATTTTATTAGAGAACAGGAACAGGACTTTATTGGGGAACAGTGTATATATACTTCCAGGACTTTTTCCAACTCAAGTTGTTGTCCTTTCAATCTTAGTTGTGGAGGGCGCAGCTCAGCTCCAGGTCCAGTTGCCCTTGTTAGTTGCAGGGGGGCGCAGCCCACCATCCCTTGTGGGAGTCTAACCGGCAACCTTGTGGTTGAGAGCCCACTGGCCCATGTGGGAATCGAACCGGCAGCCTTCGTCGTTAGGAGCACAGAGCGCCAACAGCCTGAGCCACCAGGCCAGCCCAAACTAACAGATATTTTAATGGTTTAACCTCCAATTTATTTTTGAGTGATCAATAGCTGGGTACAATTTAGTGTTTTCATAATTACCTATTTCATACTTCAGAGTATTAAATATCTACTCTTAGGAATTGGCACCCCAACTGTTTCAATATTTGATCTTAAAAAAGTGTTTTTAGGTATTTTATCACCTCAAGGCTACCTTCATAGCCCCAGTGGTGTCCTTGCAATGCCACAGAAGCTGACAGGAAAGACTAAAAAAAGTTTCAACTGGTTGTTACTAATTTCAAAGTAGAAATATGTTATTTGACTTTATTGTATTCCATTCTTCCTTGATAACATTTATTTCTTGTCTTGCCACGGATTTCTTAGGAGCTGGAGTTAACCTCCTTTGCATACAAATGTCTCTGGGGCCTGAGTAACTTGTTGTCAATTATGGTACTTGGGAGACTGGTTATTTGTTAGGTGATTTTAAAATTTATCAAGACCTAAACTAATAAGTATCCCCAATAAGTTAAAAAAAAAACAAACAGAAAAAAAGACTTTGTGTTCAGTTACAGGCTCTGAATAATCCAAGATCATAAGATATTTCTAATGTCCTATGGTCCCAGATTATATTACGTAGAAATGAAAATGTATTATTTGTTTCAAACATAACATTTTGAATGAAGACAAAATATATTTTTTCCTGTAACTTGGTATTGAATTTTATAACAGCAGGAAAATCTTTCCGATATCTGTAATTTATGGTGCAGACTTCATGTGACATGATCAAGAGCTATAACTTAACTGAACATATATTATTTCTAAGTTAATATGACTGAAAATCAGTATTTCTGAAATCTGTTACACAGAAGAACCAGGAAAAAAATAATTACTTCCATTAGAACACTCCAAAATCTTTTTATAGACTATAATCAGAGATATGATTTACTTTTTAAGTGCCACTCTGGGACAAGGAACATTGATAAAAATTCTATTCTTCATTGCAATGGATGAGGCTACTGACCCGTCGCCAATATGGGCTTTCTGTCATCTATTCACCGAATTATCCACACTGTTTCCATAGCTTTTCCTTATGACCAATGCACTTGCTTTTGCAAATAAGGAAAGTGGCAGCATGTTCATGCATGCACACGCACACACTTGCATACACAACTTCAAATATCTTGTGCAACTAATACAATTCAAGTTTTCAAAATCAAGAAAAGCAAAATAATATATTAATTCTCAGTGAAATGAAATAGAAATGTGAAAGTATTATAGGAGATAGATAGAAATTGTTCTATTCGTAGTTGAATCAAATTCAGAAGTTCATTTAGAGTCACTTAGAACTATTAGGATTGTTATTAAATGATACCTAAGAAGTCAACGCCCATCTTTTCTCAATCTTAATTATTGAAAAGCAAATTTAGATCGTAAATACCTCATAAGGAATAAAATCCGTTCTTTAATTTATTTATTTAAGATGTAAGTGATCTTAACATGTGTAATTTTGAAAGGTGTTAATATTTCCTTTGTAATTTGAAAAAGAAATCTTAATAGAGTTTGGAGTTTTTTTGTGCATTTCAGATAGGACAAATTGAGATCAGGTTCAGTTGGACTATCCATTTTTGTGGAGGTGCTAATTTCTGCTTCAAGGTCTTTAAAATTCATGCAACGTTAATAAGAATTTACCAAGTACATATTATTTGTCACGCACTGTGTTAGGTACTGGACTTCAAAACTAAATATATATTTTATTTCCTCTCTTTTAGGAGCTCACGATAGAATAAGGAAAATGAATGAATAATCAAATTATTACCATATAATGTGAAAAGTAGACTTATCATAAAATCACAGGTTTCAGGGGAAGCTTATGGGTGTGGGTGAGAGTTCTGCAAAATACCTGGTAGAATGTAACATGATTCATTGTAATTGAAGATGACAACGTCAGTGAGGACACTACTTGTGTGTATACGGATGAAACCAAAAAGATTATGTGTTTGAAACTATCTCTTTGCTTTATAGCTTACTTCAAAGTTGTACTTCCAGAAAGACAGCCTACACCTGATTGTAAAATTTCCTACTGGCTCATATTTCCCTGCAAATCCATATAAAACATTGTCGGAAGACAGACTTAACTGTATCTTTAAAACATGTATTAATATTTTTCCCACACTGTTATGATGCACCTTTTCATCTTACGTATAGTGGTCCCTCCTTATTCACAGGGGATACGTTCTTAGACGCCTAGTGGATGCCTTAAACCTCATAGTACCGAACTCTACTATATATACTATGGTTTTCCCTATACATACATACCTATGATAGTTTTAGTTATAAACTAGGCACAGTAGGAGATTAATAGCCATAACATAATAAAATAGAACAATTATAGCAATATACTGTAATAAAAATTATGTGAATGCTATCTCAGCAAACTAGCACAGATTCCTTTTTCCTTCTTCACAATTTCACAGATAGATTTGTTCTTGCTATAGGTGCTTGCAACCTCAGCATGTGATTTTTGTTTTTCTTTTTTAAGTCAAAAACTTTTACTTTTCACTTCAAGGAAATCCTTTATGGCTTCTCTTTGGCATATCCAAATTGCCAACATCACTACTCTTGTGCATTGGGACTATTATGAAATAAAATAAGAGTTACTTGAACACAAGAATTGTGGATACTGCGACATTCAGTTTGATAAACTAGAAAACTACTAAATATACAGCATGGATATACTAGACAAACCTGGTTTGTGTCCCAGGTGGGTCAGAGTGGAACTGCACAAGATTTCATCATACTACTCAGAATGGTGTACTATTTAAAAGCTATCAATTGTTTATTTCTGGAATTTTCCATTTAATATTTTCAGATCATGGTTGACCATGTGGAACAAATGATAGAAAGTGAAATCATGGATGAAGCAAGGGAGGCTACTCTGTTGACATTACTAGGCTATTTTACTATTATTCCTTGTCTGAACATGTCCAATCTAATAAATCATAAACATATTTAAATTTGCCTTATGTTTTTAGTATATAAGTACAATATTACTTTTAAAAGCAGTTTTGAGATATACTTTATGTAGCAAAAACACTCACTAATTTTAACTGCATAATTCAATGATTTTTAGTAAATTTATGGAATTATGCCATTAACACCATAATCCAAATTTAGACCTTTTTCATCACCACAGAACGATCTCTCATACCCATTTTCAGCCACATCCTGTTATTACTCAACATCTTTTTTCCTAAGAAAAATATAATAAAATTTATAGGCTATCTCTCACTTATAGACTTTATTCTACAATTCAATTTGTATTCACATAGTTGAAATTTGAAATGAAAATACACAGATGGTTATTGGGAACTCTGTTATTTAGACTCAGTCTAAGCAGCAATAATCAGTAATCCAAAGTAAAATATCTTAATTAACAGTGGAAGTTTTATTTCTCTGTAGTGTAACAAGAAGTAGGCAAGTCTGCTAGAGGAGTTATCTTCAACACATGGTTTTTTATCTCTAAGGTGAAGGGCAAAGCTCAATTTTCTTCATTTACTACCCAAAGGGGAAGAGGAAGGAACAAGTCAGAAAGTTGCATGTTGATTTTTTATGGGACAAGATTTGAAAGTTACACACATTATTTCCATTAAAGGAATGTGGGAGCAGTTTCTAGGTATCCAGCTAAAAGTAGAAGGTTTTGTTATTAGAGATGGGAAAATAGAAAATAATGATACACTGTTAATTTATTCCACAACACCTACTGTGTTTTTCTTGAAAATAGGACCTAACTGGAAAATAAGCCCTAGCATGATTTTCCATGATGACATCCCCTAAACCTAAGCCCTAATGCAGCTTTTGGAGTAAAAATTAAGATAAGACCTGGTCTTATTTTCGGGGAAATACGGTAGTATATTATAAAAATTTTAAGTGCAAAAAAAGAGGTGAAATAAAAGAAAGAAATGGCTACTAAAAATCTCCATACCAACTGTCAGATAGGAATATATGCTTAGGAAGTTGGAGATTTTAACAAGTGGCTCTGAGATGAGCAGAGATTAGGAAAATCAAAAGCATATACTCACAATTTACATATGCAGCATTGTTGAAAATCAGTTATGTAATTTGTTATAAGTATTGTCTATGCTCGTAAAGCTGGTTAATTCCGAGCACTTTGGGGGGAAAAATAATTTTACTCTAATTTTCAGAAGAAAGTTGAAAAATGTAAATAATGTTATAAATCATATAGCTCAAACTCCTTATTTAAAAAAAATAATCTTTACTAAAAGATAAAGTATGACATGCCAAAAGATACATGTACAATTCTTTCATTCAACTAGTATTTATAAAGCCTTCACTAAGGAAAAGACACTTATAGATTTTAGGAGTACAGTATTGAATAAAGCAGACAAACTCTCTATTCTGGAGGTACATATATCTAAAAAGGAGTAAGCAGAAACAAGCAAATAACAATTCAAAGGGGAATATCATAAGTATATCAAACTATATCATGTATTATTTAGAGGTATGCAGAAATTAATGAAGGTACAGTGGTGTGATGGTTGGCCACTTTAGAGTAAATAGTCAAATTATTTTGAGGAGATGGTGTCATCTAAGATTCGGTTATAAAATCCAGGCAGAAGGGAGAACTAATGCATAGGTCCTGAGTTCAGTACAAGCCTTATGTATTCCAGGATGAGAAAGAAGGTCATTGTGTGTGTAGTTTTAGGAGAACGAATAGAATTCGTTGACATAAAAGAAAGGCCACGTTTGAGAGAGCTTTTCAAGGCAAGGAAATTGTTTTAAATTTCATTCTACATGAGAAGGTAGCCATTGGATGATTTTAGCAAGACAATGAGATGATCTAGTTTCTATAAGGTCATTTTAACACTTTATGGTGAAAAAATTGGTGGGTAAATGAAGAAAATCAGAGCTAATGATGCAGAGTTCTGGATGAGAAACAATATTGACTTGAGTAAATGTAATAGTTTTGGAAGAGGAAAATATATGGTCAAGTATGCAATATATTTTGGCGAGTAAAGGGAACCAAGCTTGAAGATGGGTTGGAGATTTTGGAAGAGGACGTATGGGAAAAAAAGTAAGTTAAGAATCATTTTTCAAAGTATTTGATATTGTGGGGAAGGAACAACTTTCCTTCTGCCCTTTAGGGTCTTCTGGCTGGTCTAATAATCAAACAGAAATGATCTCAAAGAGATATTAGCACCTCTATGTTCATTGCAGCACTATTCACTGAGATTCTCATCCGAGGACAATTCACTGCCAGTTCCCTTTATGAGGTTAAATGCTCTGGTTTATGGTTTATAATCTCTTTCCTAAATCCTAGGCGATCTTCTATTTTTCTCTACACACTTATCACACCTCTTTCCCTTCGCCCCCATGGAAACATTTCATTCCTACAAGTGATTCCCTTGGACAGCATCAAAGACAATTTCAGGCCAAATGTTTTCCTCTTGCTTGACTACATCTGTCCTAGGGAAACACTCAGACAGCTTCTGTCTTAATACATTGGGAAAGCACAGGTTAATTCCTCCACTGTCCGTAGCTAAACATTCAGTTTCTCCTGCTTCAGATTTCTTAAGTGTGAGTCAGACACCGCTCACTGTGTCTACCAAATTGCAGGGGGTACCTTAAGATAAGTAGTTTCCTCAAAGTTTCAATTAAACTGTAGAATGAGAACCACCCTTTCTCTTGTGCAGTGTTCTTCAAAGAAATCCTTATCTAATCAAAAGGATGCCAATTTCGTTCCCTAATTGTGAGTGAGGAAGTTAAGGGTTAGACATCCACTTTTCTAAACCTCCTTTTGCAGGATTGTATTTCACCTCACTTTGGAATGTTGATATCGATTATTTTGTAGTTCTAGCAGAAAATGAAACTAAAATAAATTTATTTTAACATATAACACATAATTCCTTCTTCTTCATTTTTGGTTACCCTTTTTTCTATTCAGCTGAAGTGCCGATAACTAATTTGATCTGATTTTGTTTTAAACCCTAAAAATTTCATGAACTTTGCATTTTAAAAAAATATTGAGTTTTTTTTTTATTTGATCTGTGCTTTATAACAAGATAAATTAAAAACAATTTTAAATTTCACTTTATTCTTTTGACTTGCAGACCTGAAAACAATGTGGTATTAATTGGGGTCCTATTATGGCTACAATTGCAGATAAATGGTATAATCAGTTTTCCTTTTAAATGCAAATCAAATAATCACAGATTAAGAATTTTGTAGCCAGAAAAGATCATAGAGTCTACACTAACTGCTTCACTTCATCTTTGACTTTAAAGACGGAAAAAAAAAATAATGTAATCTTTAAATTACTTGCTCAACATTATAAAACCAATTAATATTAATATCTAAAATCTAAGTTTACTTACAAAACTTTCTCCATTATAGCCTAGTGTCCAGTATTTATACAAAACTACAAATGATTATCAGTAACATTAAAAGTGTTAAATGTTTTAATTTAGCGGCAGCTTTCTTAAGAGGACTATTTAAAAGTAAATAATATTCAAGTGCATAAATAATATCAGCAATTATACTTCCTGCAAAACAATTGTAATCTCAGTTTAGAGATGTTTTATGAGATAGATTTCCCCTTCGTTATTGAATGCCCTTCATGGTTTTGGATAGGTGCCATATTATTTGTCTTGGCAGGATAAAATTCCTATTCATTTCCCTAAATTATATTTATTTTCCCCTAGTATAGTTAATAGATGTCATTATTAGCATTGGTGAATTTTGAAAAGGGAATTTCTATCAAGATTCTCCTGGCCTCTGACTCTCTTAGACCTATACATTCACTCCAGGGCAAGAGACGAGAAATGAGAAAACACAGGATCAGGTCTGCTACTGTGTTTCTATTAACCTGAGTGGTCCCCTCACAACCTCGAAAGTGCAGAGAGTGAATGATGGCCCAAGTGGGGCAGGACAGATCGATTCCATAATTTTTACTCGTTGTTTCTCCTCAACCCTAACTGGCTATTGATTGGATGAGCTGTAGATGGGTAGTGCCTCTGAGACCTTAGAAAGACTGAGAGGAAATTCCCTTTTTCCACCCAGCAACACCTTCAGGCTATTTTAGTCATTCACTTTTCAGAGGAGAGTAAAACAAAACTTAACAATGAAGTCACCCCAAGAGAAATAAATTTTATTCTCCAACAGGAAAGTGAAGTCACTTTCATGCTTATTCACCCATCAGATATCAATTACCTATTTACACTAAAGAAAACAAGATTTCATATAGGTTCATAAAATTGCAAAATGGATAGGAGTTTTAAAGATCATTTGATTCAATCTCTTTACTTAACAGATGTGAAAACTGAAGGCAAGAGTTAATCATCTCTTTATCCCAATGCTTGGGGTAATTTGGAGTAAACTTGGTTTTCTAATTCTCAGCCAAGCAGCCTCTGTTCTTAGTTTTCTAATTCCTAACAGAGCCATAGGGACCATCTCTATTCTTGTTTTGGATCTTGTTATGTCATGTTATAACACCTCAAACTAATGTAGCCATCTATTCCCACTGTGAGGTTGTATCCAGCTTCACGGATGTCAGACTGGAGAAACGGAAGGAATTTAGGAGTACTGACATTGCTAGACTAATGTACCAAGTCTTAAGCTTGTCCTACATATGAAATCTTTGCTTTCCGAGATTAGACAGTTCCAAAAGATTTAAGACAGTTTAAATCATGATTTCTTTGCTTTTCAGCTTAAATGGTACTAACTAAAAACTCTTCTTCTCAAACTTATTCTGTCCTCTCTTCTTCCAATGGAAGAGCCATGTAGGTGCCTGCAAAGAATGAAGAGCATCGTGTGGTTCAGTTTGAGGGAAAGCAAAGACATTGGCTAGATTTGTTGAAGCAGTTCAAACTAGTCATGAATGTAGCATGGTCAACGAACGTCTGCTGCTGGAATGAAGGGCATTTGTGATCTAGACACAGAAGCACAAGACATTCTTCATGGATGAGACTCTTCAGAGATGGAAAGGTTGAAACGATTCATTCAATGGCATTATGAGTTTGCAACAGAAAATAATGTGAGCATCACTAGGGTTTTAAGAAATTCTTTTAGCTCAGTGATTCTCAACCATAAGGGATTTTGTTCCTGGGAATTTGTCCCACCAAGGGACATCTGTCAATACATGGATATATTTTTGGTTGGCACAATTAGAGGGAGGTGCTATTGGCATCTAATGGGTAGAGAACAGAGGTGCTGCTAAATATTATACAATGCACAGTACTGCTCCGTGAAACAAGTTAGAGTCAAAATGCTAATAATTTTCATACAGGGAAACCCTGTGAGATCACCTGCTATTGAGATGGATTTCAAAAAAAATCTCATAGTCAAAGAGTATCTTGTATTCTGCTGAGCAAATTACTATTAATTCAGACAGAAAAAAAATGGCTTGGGCCAAAGGAGTAATTTTGTTTTTGTTATTTACGAAAGCGCCACATCTTTTAATGTTTGATTTTACTATATCACAGAGTAGATCATAAGAGTGTCTCAAGCCTGGAGATTGAAGGTCATGATGAAAACTTGGGGACAATGGTTTGCCTCTTGGAAATTTAATTTACTTCTTAACAATGCACTTGCTCTTTTTTGTTTGTTTGTTTCTTTGTTTTTTATGGAAAATGGGAATATCACCTTCCTTGCTAATTGGTAGGTTGTGCTACTAGTTCTGCCCAAGTAGCTGTGGGCAGATAAGGTGTAGCATTTAATGGCTTATTGGTGACTTCTCAGCTCTCTTTTCCCCTTGCTGCCCTGAAAGGTGACTTTAAATAGTGGAATGTCTATAGCCATAATGAATGTGACTTGAGCAAGAGATAAGTATTCTTTATTTTAAAGTACTAAGACTCGGAGTTGTATAGTATTTCAATCTAACCTATATTTATTCTGATAAATACAGTTAGCAAAATTTTAAAATGGGCCATTTTGAATTGAAAATGCAACAGTTAAATACTATAAAGTCAGAATGTTAATGTACGTTAAAACCTTAAACGATTGACTAATACTGCTGGAGCTGGAGAAAGGTATAGGAACGAGAGGATAGATTTGAGAGAGAGTATATCAGTGTTGTAGCCCACCTTGGAGCTACTATGGCAACAAAAGTTGGCTGTCCTCTCCATGCCAACCATCCCCAAAATATCATTTACTAAGATTGGACAAAAATTTATATCAGTAATAGGGTATGTTTGCATATTTGTGCATGTATGTGCAACCATGTAGGGGCATAGATCAAAACCCATCTGATGTCTCTTGACAAAGAATCAGATGGATGCATCCTAGCTTACTTAAGTCTCTCTTAAGTACCATTAAATGTGCCCCATGTAGATATTCGCCCCACAGAGGGTAGCTATAATTAGTCAACATAACAAAGAAAAGCAATGACATAGCAGGGAGAGGAGAGGGAGTTTTGTTTTATTTTGTTTCATTTTAAGAGTGTTTAATAAACTTTTAAAATAAATTTTAAAACAGATATACCTGGATTCTAGGAACTAGAAGTTTGATCTTCTAACAGGTGAAATTATTGGTAAGTTACAGAAGTAAACAGAGTTGTCATTAGAGGGTGCTCAAAACCTAGTGAGAAAGTGGGAGGCATTGACTTAGTTTGTGTCAGTTATTGGAAAAATAAAGTGGCTTTATGCCTCACTCCAGTAAGCTGAGGATTCTAAATGAATCAGTTTCAAAGAAAAAGATAGTTCTTGCTGATTGGATGCTTACCTCTATGAGAGTGAAAAAGACAAAAAATTCAGCATGATATGAGAGCAGGGCTATGGGGATACACAAGCTGTAGGGGAGTACAGAGTATTTATTTACACTTAAACTGGGGAGATACAGGAATATTTCCTGAGAAGACAGCATGGTGAGAACTAAAGTTTTAAGGATGAGTAAGAGTTAGCCAGGCAAAGAATGCAGGGAAGTGCGTCCAGGGCAGTTAAGCAGCATGAGTTAAAGCATAGAGCTGTGACACAGCGTGGTGTATGAGAAAAACAGCAAGTCCTTTGGTTCCAAGTGCTTAAAGTAAGAGGCAGGACAAGGCAGGAAAGAAGGTACGAGAGTTAGCTAGGTCATGGAGGGCTATGAAGTATGTAACAGTAAAGTGTGAGGATTTTGCAGGCAACATGGTTCCACTGAAGGGTTCTAAAGCACACAAGTGGCACGATCAGATCTTATTTTAGATGGAATGGAGAATGGATTGAAAGGAAGAGAGACTGGAGGCAACGGCAGGCATTCAGTGAGCTTGTAAACAAGGAAGGTCTAAACTAAAGGCATGATAGCATGATTTGAGGAAAGATTATAGAAGTATATTTAGTAGATAAATTTAGTAGGAGATCTGCTGGAAGTTGAGATAAGAAAAGTAAAGAATTTGATATTGTATCTCCAATATTGCATTTTAGAATTGCATTTGGACAATTGTTTTATAGAATTTATACAGGAACAGGGACAATTAATGGGAAAGACAAGCTTATGCCAAGTGTGAGATAGTTTTGAGGATATCCAGCAGGGAGTCGGGTGTATACATCTGAACTTTAGTATTGATATTGGCACTAGAAATGCACAAGTGGGAGTTATAAACATTAGTTGTTAATTAAGACTGCAAAAGTGGAAAAAAGTCTTCAGGGAGTATATGTGGAGTAAAAATGACCATAGGTTACTTTTCAGAGACATTGAAGAAGTGGGCAGGAAAAGAAAAGACCCATAGAAGATTGAGAAAGATAAGTCAAAGAGAGAGAAAATGGTTTCCTAATTACAAATTATACCACTGTTCCAGTAGGTCAAGAAAAATGAAAACAAAAACAAAAACAAAAAAAATGCTGGGTTTATAATTAAGCAAACATCAGTTACTCGTACAAAACAGTTTCAGTAAAATGATAGAGATAGTATGTAAGTCATAGGATATTGAAGAATGGATTGGAAGTAAGGAAAAAAAAATATCTTATTTCAAGAAACATGTTGGTAAATGAAAAAGGGATCAAATAGTGATACGAAATGTTTAAGTTTCAAATAAATTTATATCTAATGACTTATCCATGTTTGAGAACTAGAGAGAAAGCTAAGTGAAAAGGAGAAGGAAAGGATTGAACTGATGATATAAAATCCTGGAAGACATTTATAAAATAAAGAACAGATATCTGGGTCCTGATTGGCTGTGGGGAGAAGTATAGGGTCCTCTCAGTAGGTCAGAGTAGGTATTGGAAATCTGAAGGTGAGGGGGACAGAGGAGCAAATAATTCATGCTTTATGGATTCAAATTTCCTAATAACATAGATGTTTAGGTGGTAAGAGTAAGAATGAGAGAGTGGAAGGACTTTGAAGGTAAAGGTGGAATAGTTGTTGAAAGAAATAGAAAAGGGAATTCATCAAAGAGGCAAAAGATTGTCAAAGGATCTGAGGAGCTAACTGGGGTTGAATATAAATTTGTGGCTACTTGAATTTTTAAATTGTGGCACTTCTCTAGCAATGTTGAGCACCTGCATTATAAGAAAGAAGCTAGATATTAAGATTAATGCAGTATGGAAATTTTATCAGTTAGGTGCCTCTAAAGGTAAGCATGTAAGGCATTGAGATTATTGGTAAAACAGTAATTGAAGTGATCAATAATGGGATTCGTGCTAAGGAGAGAAAACAGCAAATCTTGGAAAGTCTAGCTTTCCTGAGAGGAGGTGGGAATGGATCAAGGAGCTGTTATTTCTGTAAAGCTGTTTAGTAGGGGTAGCCGGAGTGAAACTGAGAGCTGGAAAGGTAGGTGGATATAGTTCAAGTATACAATATCAATGCTTAAGATTCAGATATGGACACCTTCTAGTTTGACTTCAACAAATGGCATTGGCTGTGATTTTGTGCCTGTCTTATGATCAAGAAACTGATTTGGACAGGTTAAATGATTTGTCTAAGTTGAAACAACTAGCTAGCAGGTATTAGAGCTGGAACTTGAACCCTAGTCTTTCCAACCCCAAAGCTTCTGTACTTTTATCTTATTGTTCTCCACAATTTGGCTTTTCAATACTGAAATAAAGGTAGGCACTGTTGTTTACAGTTTGTGTTGTTTTAATCTGTAAGAGGATCAATATAATTCTGATAATCAGTTGTTTCAATTACTTTGTTTTGTTTATAATTGTTGGTATTCATGCTTGGTTCCCTTCAGTTTGAGATGTTAGTGTAATTTTTATTAGATTGGTGCAAAAGTAATTGCTGTTTAAAAGGTTAAAAGGTTAGAAATCTCAAAAAACACAATTACTGTTGCACCAACCTGATATTCTGGAGATATACAGCTCAAAAACATTTTGTTCATGACGTTGTGTTAAACATACCAATTAAATTTGCTAGGGTTTCAGAATTACATATGATTAAGTAAAATAGTAAAATGTTAAAAGCAAGTAATTTCAATTCAAATTATGCAATACTATAGATATTTTATTTATATTTTGCCAAATATCTTGTTTAACACAGTTATCCTAATGCTTTTCTTGTAGAATACATACTGGCTTTTCATAAAATCACAGACATCCATTAATGAGTCCATCTGACTTTCTAGATAATTAGAATGCCCGTCAGTATAATAACGCAGGACTGTATCAGAATTATTTTACTCACGAAGATGCAGAAACTAGGTTTCCTTAATGTCAAAATATAAAGTTCTTAATATCAGTGCTAGAATGCACATACAATTTAAGTGAATTTTTTTAAAGGTCATTTCTTTTGCCTGATCTTCAATTACTTGGATCATAGTCTCCCAAATTTCTAAGTGTTCTTGCATTTTTGTAATTGAGTTAATTTCGGATTAGCTCCTATAGCAGCTTAAAAAACAGGAGTACTAAGCACATTTCTCTTTTATTATAAGGTTCAATTTGGTCTTGTTTGTGGCATTCTATTATACCCTGATGATTTTATAACATTTTTTTCATACAGAAATGTCTGTTTTCAGTTAATTTTGGTGCTGTGACCCCAGTAAATGTAACCCATTAGAATAATGTTCTAAAACTAAGTTGTTATTTATTTATTTTTGCAGAGAATTTTCAGTCAAACACATTCTCTAATTTAAATAAGCCTTCTTTATTTTATAAATTAAATTGTTTATACAAAGAAAATGCAAAACATGGTTAAACCTTTAAGTATTAGGTCATTAAAAATCCATTCTTGCCTTTCTGCCCATAACTACATCTTTTTTCAGACCTGTCACCCATTTCATTTAAGCACTTAGCTCACTTCTAATGAATGAATTGGCATTTCATATTGCCTTATTATCCTATAAAACAAAATGCATACTCAATAACATTAATGGTAATTTCTCCTAAAGACACATTATCAATCGGGTGCTACCTGTAAGCATTGAAAATCGCAGCCTGCACACAGAGCCTTTCACATCTGGGCCTGAAGAATTAAAGAAAAATTAAATTTGACAGCAGTAAATTCACAGGCACAATCTAGGCCCCAATTTATATGCAAAATGAAATGCTTTATGAAAATTTCTTCTATTTTCTCACGGAGATTTGGGGAAAAGATTTCACTAGATGCTTCTTTCTTTAATATCCCTCTACTTAAATATTATACTGCAGTCACTGCAGACTCTCTTTGATGTATAAATAATCAAGTTAAATTATGTGCAGCAAGGAGACTAGTGCTCTGCCATTCTTATTTTACAAAGTAATTTCTACCCTAGAGGGTCAAATTTCCCTGACAAATTCTTAATTACTATGTTGCAACAGAAGCAGAATCTATTTGTGCATAAATCCTGGGCATTCCCATGTGGCAAGTAACTAATATTACCAACCATTTCACTTGGCCTGTTCACTGAACTCCATAATTAGATAATACTTTTGATGATGGTACATTTGAAGTCTTAATCCATTTAATTTTTTATGAGATTTTTTTTATTTTAATAGGGGTATGTTAGTGACCACTGCCTATTTAAAAATCATTAAAATTCTGTCCACAGCAGTAATAAAGATTAAAGATTACTAATATGGCATTCATAACCTTGCTGCTTTTCCAGAAATCCAGGGCTTAAGGTAA
Source organism: Rhinolophus hipposideros (assembly GCF_964194185.1). Lineage (NCBI taxonomy): Eukaryota > Metazoa > Chordata > Mammalia > Chiroptera > Rhinolophidae > Rhinolophus > Rhinolophus hipposideros. The sequence goes on from NC_138055.1 coordinate 31,292,874, forward strand.
ATGTTAAAGGTCATTTAATATGTTAGTCACTAATTATAATCCTGGGTAATAGGTTCCTTTTCTAATTATCATGGTATAAAAGTTCTATTGTTTGGGTCTATGCTTCTGATTTTCATATTTAGCTTTTTTGGGGATGAGTAATCCTGGAATTAAGCTCCTGAACATTGATGAAAGTAGGTAATGCTTGATGATTAACTGGATAAAAGCTTATATTTGAATGCCGTATGGTATTTTGCCTTGAAGTTACTTACAAAAGATGCAGCATCCCTTTTCTAGCACTAGGTTCAGGGAAAAGGTCACTGTAAGATTAATTTACCCATATTTTAATATCAAACTATGACAAATTTGATAACAGCCTTTTGGTACACCTGCCAAAATATTAAGAAGAAAGCATGAACAACCTGAACCACGAGGATGACATTTTTAAAAAAGTGAACTAGGTTTTGTTTGTCCTTTAACCTAATAACAAAAGTACAAAATTATACAATGTACATGTCAATAAATTGTTCACTCTTTGTTTCAACACACACACACACACACACACACACACACATACATGCATACACATATACCCTCAAGCTAGAGTACTGCCTGAAAAAGTCACTAGCTGCCTTCTTGACTTATATTCTAGGATCACAGGAAGCTAAAATCACGATGGACTAATCAAAACCGATTTTTGGCCATTATTTTTTACAAAACTCAGATTGTCTTGACATTTACCATTTATTTACATATTGGTTTTGAAATTGTTACATATGTTCTACTTATACAAAGTCCACATTTTCAGTTATTTCATTAGCATGTATTTTTCTATCATTATGAAAATTGCATTTGGTACCTCTTCATTCTTACTCACATATACTCAGTTTTTGCATTTGTCCTTGCAGGAAATATTTAGATAAGTCACTAATATAATATTGAAGGTTTTTTAGGCTGTTAGAACTTGTAAAGAACCTTAAGAATATTTTATAAGATCCCTATCAATAGATACTTTGATTAACTAATTTATAATTGTTTATTGATCATTTGTTGTGTTCCAGACACCTAAGATTGCTGCTTTCATGAAAATTGTATTCTACTGACATGAGAAATACAATAAACGGAATACACATACATATATCTTAAATAATATGTCAAAAGTTTAAAAGTACTGTAATAAAAAAAAAAAAAAGCACAGAGGGAGATAAAGATCGATGAGTAGGAAGAAGGTTAATGTGTGATTTTCAATGTCCTCAGAAGCATTCATTGAGAAAGTAACATTTGACCAAAGATTGATAAAGGTGACTCAGATATATCAGGTATTCCAGGAAGAGAAACAACAGGTACAAAGGCACTGAGGAAGGAAAGAGCATGCCTGGCTTGTTTGAGGAGCAGCCCGGAAATGACTATGGTTGGAAGGAAGCGAGTGAAAGTAAGAGTACTAAGAGATTTATTTTAATAAGTGTTAGGGTCCAAGTCATGAAGGGTCTTGAGGCTCTTGTAGAAACTTTGACCTTTTTTCCATGTGAGATGGTGGCCACTTGAGTATTTTAAATTAGAAGTGACGTAAGTCTACTTGGATTTAAAAATGATAACTCTGGTTTCAGGACTGAAAAATCTGTTCATGGACATACAGAGGTGAAACAGAGAGACTAGTTAAGGAGCTTTAGAAATCGTTCAATCAAAACATGATAGTGAATTGGATCAGAGGATCCTTCTCGATATTGAAAGTCAAGTTCTATTTTTTTTTTTGAAATTAGAGCAAAAAAATTTGATAAATGATGAGATGTGGGTAGAAAATAGTCAATAATGGTACTAGCATTTTGGCCTTTAGCAACATGGTATTTATTTGTTGCCTCAAAGCAAAACAAATAAACAGAACACACACACACACACACACTACCAGTATATTATGGAGTTAAATACCTGAATAAAATGATTTTAAGGGAAAAGTGGAAGGAAAAGAATTGGAAATAGAAAACATTAATATGCCTTTCTAAGAGTCTTGCTGTTAAAAGTGAAAAGAATGGGGTGTCAGCTAGAGGGAAATAGAAGTTTAGAAGGTTTTCTTTTAAAGATGGAAGAACTTACAGTATATGTATACAAGGTGTGCTTCTCAGAATGATCAAGTGGAAAGGGAAAATTAATGGTCACTTGGAATCAATGGTTATGAATTTAAGTTGAGACACTGAACCACATCCATGTTCAGAGGGCCCAATATATGCGTAGTTCAGGTGCAAGTGTGATACAACAGTGGCTAGATTTTACCAGAAGAGGGTAACAGAGTGAAAGAGGGATACAAAAGTTGGCAGTGTTTGCACACAAAAGTGGAATTTAGACTGGCCTACAAGGATAGTGAGGTAGGAGGATGTACATAAATAGGCAAATATCTGTGAGAGAGATTCCTTTATACTTGGGGGAATGGGATACATCAATGCATAAGTAAAGGATCCTTTTCAACAGGATGGTTTTCCTAGAAGGGGACAAATAATAGGACTGGTGAAATTGTGAAAACTCATCAAATTGAGGTGTGTTTGGAAGCACAGCGATAAACACCAAGAGGAGGGGAAAATGGAGAAGCAACTCCAAGTGTAAGAGTGTTAGTACAGTCCTGCAGAGAGATGAAAACTATGGATGATGTCTTTTCAATTAAGATTATATAATTAACACAATAGCAAATGATAGTTGATGTTGCAGGCCGGGGTTTACACAGGGCTGTGCAGTTGCACAGGACCCAATGCTTAGAATGGCTTTGCATTTAATGTAACACTCTGCTGTCACAATCTTGAAATTTTTAATATTTTGTTTAACAAGATTGTTTTACAGTATCTTGCATAGGGTAGGGTCAAACTCCCATCCAAAATTAATTCAGATGTTGAAACTGCTGATGCCACACATGCATCAAGAAGTTATGCAATAGTTTATTATTCAAATAATAATGGTTTCTGGGGAGAGCAGGATAGGTTCCAAAGCAGGTCCCAAATGGCTTGACTGAACAAGGGGTAAATGGGTTCAGTTTTTATTCTGGCTAAGTGACAGACTGGCTGGGAAAGTGACAGACAGGCTGGGAAAAGTCTGCAGGAGAGCTAGGTTTGCTGGCTTCACCTTCTCCATTTGGAGCCAAGGGAGGGAAGGAGAGCTTTCTAATTGTCCTGTCCCTCTATGGAAAACTGCCAGTGATTAAACATCAAGAATTCAGTCAGATTCTTTATTAAAAGAGGTCTCTGAGATCACATCTTGCATGAGTCCCACAAATTATGTAGCTTGTCCTGGTTTTACAGAAGCAGATACTGAGACAAAGATGTTTATTAGAAATTCACTATTGTGAAGGAAAGGGAGAAAGCAATATGGGACAGAAGACAGATTGGATTGTCAGAGAAGTGCAAAAAAGCTGTTACCCATCAATATCCCCAGTGTGGGGAAATGACCATGCTTTAATTCCCTCATGTGCTCATCCATAGATGTGGAACTACATACCCCTGAGAGCTAGAGGGCACGTGCTTCTCTGAAGGGTGATCAGGGCAGGTTCATCTCTACTTCTACTGGAGTTGGGAAGCTATTCAATATTTTGAGAGTTGCCATAGGTTTTGATTACAAATTAAATATTTGATTACTTTTGAAAATTAAACATAAATAGTCTGAAATAAACGTCTTAGAGGCACCCATATTGATAGGTCACCAGATAGAGCATAGAATTTATTGTCAAAAAAGTTGCATTCAGACTTCACCTTCATGATTTGTTAGAGCATGACTATTAATATGGAAAGTTCAGCCTCTTTGCCACTTTTTCTTTTATGCAGATAATCATAATATAAAAAATATTTGTTTTGAGGGATTGTTAAAAATAAAGGTGCATATGAATGTTAGTTGCTATCTTCATCAAGAGCTTCAAAGTATAAACCCTGTTACCTATACTTAGGCTGCTTGAAATTATGTTCTTTTGCAGTAGAAGAAAGTCTTATAATTTGAGTCAACTTAGAACACTGTATTCTATTTTGGCTTTTCTGTTAATAACTTCTTTTATTTATTTATTTTTTTAACAACTTTATTTTTAAAAGCAAACTTTTAGTCATGCTAAAACTGTCATGTCTGTTAATAAGTACTGACGAGTATATCTACTTTCAGCTAATTTGCCTGAAGACCATCAATGGAGAGGAACAAAAATGTTTAAAATTAATCAGAGTATTTCTTACTCATTTATATTATTTTAAGATGTTATGTAATGTCAATGTTATATTATATAAGATGTTAATGTTTTATTTTCTCAAATTATATTTAAAAGATACTTCTGTTTAAACATTTTTAATTTTTATAATGTCATTTATGGGCTTTTGCAGGGTTTTTTGAGGATAAATCCATGTGTATTTAACTTTCTCTATAGCTCTGAATTTCTTGTACTTGAATTACAAATAAAAATATGGACAATATTTGAATTCTCGCCCAGGTCATAATAAGTAAAACAGTTCCAATTTAGTTAGGTCTCTACATCGAGTACATATAGACAGATCTTTTGTTCATGCTTAAAACAGTTCTTTTAAGTGTGTAGAAAATGAAATAAACAACTCTATAATACATCATCTATATATTGCATTGAGTGTTCACCAAAAATTAAATCTCCTTTTGTCACCTTATATGTGACCCCCTTTACTCTCTTCTACCTACCCCCCCTCCCTTACCCTCTGGTAACCACTAAAGATAGCTAGCTAGCTTGCTAGATAATGATAGATGATAGATAGATAGATAGATAGATAGATAGATAGATAGATAGATAGATAGATAGATAGATAGATAGATGATAGATAATTTAGAAAATGAAATAAACAGGTCCCAAGTTTGAATGACAAAAATGTAAAACGTGTCCAAAATTCTCTTGTAAATTGGAGTGTGTAATCTCATGATGTTTTTGGAGGTTTAAAACGAAAGATCCATTGCATTATAATATTGTCTACGATTCTTTCAGGTTCTAATTTTTAAAAATAAAGCCTTTAGATAGGGTTGGGTGTTTAAAATTAAAATGTTTTTATCACTTCAAATTCTGCAGCTGTTTCGTTTCTTACAGTATTTAGTGTCATACAGGCAAACTCTGCCCCAATTACACAGGAACAGATTTCTCATTCCTGGTCTCTGAAATAGCTCAGGATATAATTGGAGATCTAAGGTATATATACTTATATTTATGTGGGTTGGAAATGCTAAATAGAATTGTATGTATACCCTTGATAGGAATCTTTAACAGGAAAAGATAATTTTAGAACCTATTTCTTCATTTACATATTTATTTATTTTAAAATTCACTCAAGAAAACAAAGGGAAGATTGAGCTCCTGATAATCTAAAAGAAGCTAGGATCTTATTTGGGCATTGAAATAAGCAGGTATATCTGAAAATGTCAAGAAAAAAGTAACAAGAAAAATGTAATGTTTTTCTCAATCCCTCCATCTTTTCTCCCTCCCCTCTGTTGCACTGGGCTAGGTATGGATGTCCTATGTTGTCACTGACCGAGAAATGGAAAATGACATACAATTAAATGTAAATAATAAAAGCTGTGTCTTTTCTCAGCACCTACCTTATTGACAAAACCCTGCATCAAACACTAATTTTAAAATGAGGGGAAAAGATGATATATTTCTATATAGCTTTTCTTAGTTCTAGAAATTGATACCTTGATGTGTGTGTGTGTGTGTGTGTGTGTGTGTGTGTGTGAGAGAGAGAGAGAGAGAGAGAGAGAGAAAGAGAGAGAGAGAGAGAGAGAGAGAGAGAGAGAGAGAGAGAGAATCATTAAGAATATAGGTTGAAAGGTAACTTAAAAGTACAGTTATACTTGAGTCACTTTATACTCAAAGAAAAGTTGGCCCTATTATAAATGATCTCAACTTGATACATTCTTCAGAACATACACTCTACCCCTTTGTAGCTGTTAGAAAGATTAAAAGTCATGATCACAGCACTTGAAAAGAACAATGCAAGTTCATTTTGGCTAATCTGATATCTTAAAATAGACCATCATAAAAATCACTCCAGAAAGATGAGAATCTATTTTTAAATGCATCCAGAAAAAAAAAGCAGTTTGTCTTTCTTAGTTTATCAGTCTAGACCAAGAAGAAAAAGGCTGCCTAATTCTAAATCTAATTTTTAATTCTGTTATTTAATCACATACTTTGTTGCTGGATGTTAGTGAAAATGTGAACTTCTTTCAAACTGTAGAAGTTTTCTTTCAACTTCCCCTTTTCTTTTTCTAGCACACTTACTGAGAGCATGGTCCTTGGACAGTTTGTACCAGAATCACCTCATATGTTTATTAAAATGCAGATACCTGCAGAATATCTAGACTTGATAACAAAAAATATGCTTTGTAAATTTATTATTGTTTTTAAAAGTAGTTAATGATCTAATAACTACTAATGCTAAGGACCATTTCTCTCCATGACTCATGAATTTGTCCTAACCCTTTCATTATCACAATTATAAATATACCTTAAATTCTCATCAAATTATTTACTACCCTAAACAATTCATCACATTCTTATGATATCAGCATAGTGTTAGAATTTTGTCTATTGATCAAAACAGACATTCTCTATAAGGATCTATAATCATTCAACAAATCTAACATATATTTATTGAGCACTTTTTCTACTGTTCTGTATTTTAGGGATACAGCAGTTAAAACAAGTACGCAAACAATAATCAATTCCCTTGTGGAGGTTCCTTTTTACTAAGACAATAAATGAGAAAAAAACTAACGCAAATACATAAGGTAATATTTGCTAAGACGAGTGAGGATGCTAGAAGGAGATTGCAATTTTAAATAGGGCAGTCAGGGAGCAATTTTTTTTTTCAAATTTTTGAGTAAAAATTGAAACAAGATGTGTTGAAGGAGTGAACCAAACAGATGTCTGAAGAAATAACACCCACAACAGGAAAAATAGCAATTACAATGGTTATTGGTCAGAAGTATGTCTAATGTGCTAGAGATATAACAAAGAAAGCACTGAGATTGGAAGGAAGGAAGCCAGAGAGAGTAAGTAGGAGATGTCCTTAGAGAGATAATGGCTGTCCAGATTGGGTAGAGCCTTGGGTGAGATGAGAGCCATTGGAAAGTTTTAAGCAAAATAATCACCTGGCTTTGGCAAGTTTGAAAAAATTCCTCCTCTATTCTGTGGAGAACAGATTGTTGAAGCAGCAAGGATTAAAGCAGGAAAAGCAGATATAAATTATTGTAATACTATCGGGGAGAAATGACAATAGCTTAGATCAGGGTAAAAGTAATTATGAGTCAGATTCGGTATATATTTTAAAGATAGATTCAGTAGTATTCTCTGATTGTTTGGATATGGAGTATGAGAAAGAAGAGTCATGATTCCCCCAAGGTATTTTTGGCTTCAATAACTGGAACTCCAGAGTTGTATTGAGTCAAGAAAGCGAAGCACGTTTGGAGAGATCAAAGATCAATTTTCCACACGCTAAGTCTGGGAAGTCCATGATACATTTAAGTGGAAATAACAAGTATCCAGATAAATATAGGGGTCTTCAGTTAAAAGAAAAAGGTCAGGCTAGACCATGTAGATGAGATTTAAAAGCATCAGATTGGATGAAGTCACATTGTAAAAGAAGAGAAGCAGCTTGAGGAAAGTGAATAACTCCATTTAAGAGTTCTGGTGCCAAAGCAAGAAGTGGGGTCTCTCATCCATTATTTCAAATGTTATTTATAGGTGAAGTTAAGAGAGTGAGAGAATTCATCATCAGATTTATCAACATGCTATTAGTAGCAATATTGTAACACTTCAAAAAGCATAAATATCTAAGGACTATCTAAGTTGGATAAAACAAACCAAACCACGTTAGTAGGTCCTGAAAATATATATGAATAACAACATACAGCAATGACATGTATTAAATCTATATATTAATTCTATTTTAATGTAGTAACTGATCATCTTTAAAATTATTCTCATTCCAAGTGGTTAAAGTACATTTTAAGGAGCAAAGCTTAGCTATCCAGAATTCTCAGCTCTAAAGAATAAAATACTTCCAAGTATTATCTTGCCCCAAACTACAGATTAAAATTTGCTAGGAACTTAAATAATGATATTCAATTCAAATATTCAGAGATACGTCTACATTTATTATTTCAACTTTTTAATTTTCCTCTGGGTGCATGTATTAATTAATTAATGTGTTGGCCCTCCTATGTGATGACTTGCTTTGAAAGGTAGAATTATTAATAAAGAATATTTCCTTTGCTTTAGCATATTTAGGGCAAAGACCAAATGCTTGAGATATTTAAACTTTTTTTTAGCTTATGACAAGCCTAAAAAGAGCAGGAAATTTGTCCCAGATATCCTATATAAGATAAAAATTGAGAAAGCAGTGACAAAAAACCTGGGCAAAAAAAGATAAAAAAAAAATGTACACACAAAAAATAATTTTTGAAAGCCCAGCTTCTTTTAATACAGGCATAACTAAAGAGAAAAATTTCATAGTAATTATAATGAGAATAATAATTAATAACAATAATAAGTTGAGTAGAGTCAAAATTTCAGAATGACTATAAAAGATACAAAACCACCTAAAGAAAGAAAAAATTCTGTCTTAATCTAGAAACTATTACTAGAATAAAAAGATTCACATTCTTTATTTTAAAAAGTATGTCAGCAAACAGTTTTGGAGGAAAAAATGCTTTAGTAATCTCTAGTAAATTACTGATTTTTACATGTTACCCTCATGAATTGAAATAATCCTTATTTTAAGAAGTCCATAACCTTTGTTTTGGAGTAATATAGCTTCTCTTGTTAAACATCTTAACTATGTTAAGAATGTTCTTCTCTATTCAATATGAACAGGGTCTGCTTATCCATTAAGTATTATAGGCAAAGTAGGTTAAAGAAAATGTGATAATATTAATATATCATTATATCAATTTTGTTGTAAAGTATAATTTTAAATATGTGTTTAATAGAAAAAGGGGCCCACAAAGTCAAAAGTGTGTAGGTCCCACAAAAGTCACAATGTGAGCCTGGCTTGTGAATCAAATCACACAAGCCACATCCCATATTTATTCTATTGTCAGATAATAAGAAATTTCCTCTACCCTTTTGCTGGAAGTAAAAGTTAAACACCTTTGCCTTTGAGCTCCTAAGTCAAACAAAAGTGAGAACATATTTTGAAATTATGTTACTTACATTTCTTCATTCAGAAAGTGTTTGTACCTACTTTTGTAACTTTCTTTGGTCAATAGACACAGATATTCTACCTTGAAAATTGTAAAGACAGGCATTTATCCCTTCTCTGGTGGAGAGTATAGTGCTCAGAAGCAATGCACAGTATGGAAAGATCACATGCTTTGGACTCATATGAGACATCTCAGCTCTGGTGATATTAGGTTTGTAAGTTTTTGCAATTTTCATTACATCTCTATACCACTTTTCCCGTGCATGTAAAAAACGGGTATGTGTATCCTGTTATCTGATGTGTGTTACAGAATGGTTCTGATATTTCATTAGCAATCCCCAAACTCAAAAGGCTCTTTCTTCAATATCCCAATAGCAGAAAATACCACCACAATTTACCAAGCTACTCAGTACAAACATCGTTGGCATGGATTACATGCACCCTATCTTTCACATCCATGTTTAATCAGCCATCAACTTCATCATCTTGACTTGTCTAGGCCACTGATCTCTTTCTTCTGGACTGACCACATGATTAGACTTCAAATCATCACCCTTTTGCTGACTCTTTTCATCCTGAAAATTTGTATGCCAAAGAGATGTCAGAGTTGTCTTTTTAAAATAGAAATCAAATCATAGCATTACCGATGCTTCCGTCAGAGTACACAGTATCCGTTACACTGTGGCTTTCAAGACACTCAATGCCATGGTCTCTTTCCATCTCTCTGACTTCATTTCCTACCTTTTGAGCTACAGTATGCAGTCTTTAAATAAAAATAAATAAAAAAAATCAGTCTTTTATTTAAAATATATTTTATTTGGAATTGTTTTAGATTTACAGAAAGTTGTGAAAATCTAGCAGACAGTTCCCATATATTCCATACCGGTTCCTCTATTGCTGACATTTTACATTAGTATAGAACATCCATCACAATTAAAGAACCAATATTGATACATTGCTATTAAATAATGTCTGTAATTTATTATAATGTCCTAAGTTTTTCCTTAATGTCCTTTTTCTACTCCAGGATATCATCTAGGATACAACATTACACAGTATCCATTACATCCTAGCATCTCTGATCTCCTAAATTATTTTCTAAAATTTGCATACATCAGGGTTCACTGTTTGTAATGTAAAGTTCTGTGGGGTTTGATGAGTGTTATATCTCTACCATTATATAGATGTCTCCGTAAGCATCTACTGCTGTAACAGTTTCTCAGACTTAATGATTTTAATGGATTTGAGGATTATTGGTTAGGAATATTACAGAATGTCCCTGAATTGGAAATTTTCTGATACTTTTCTCATGACGACCTAGCGTTATGAATTTTGACAGAAAGATCATAGAGGTAATATGTCATTCTTATCACATCACAACACAAGGAGGGTCCATACTATCAACACAAAGTAATGCTAAACTTAATCAATCGCTAGGGTTGTGTTAGTGAAAACTAACTGCAATACCCCATTTCCCATTTGTATTCTTAGAAGGATGTCATAATGTGCATCATACACTTAAAGGAGTAGGGATTTATATTATACTTCCGTGAGGGTGAAATATCTACATATATTACTTGGAATTCTTTTTCATGGGATATTTGTCTATTTTTCCTCATTTATTTATTCATTCATTTCTTTATAATTGTATGGATTCCTGAAGATTAATTTTATATTTTGGGTTATAATTCAATGCTATTATTTTTTTTTTTGCTCATATAGTTTCATATTTGGCTATTGGAGGCTCTTCAGTTGAGTCCTATGTCTCTTTAACACACCCCGTCATTTTTTGTTTTGTTTTGTTAGCACTTCTTTATTTTCTGGTGCTATAAGATGCTCTAGGCTTATTTTGTGTATTCCCTGTTGCAGTCCTAGAATCAGCCATTTTTCTAAGGAGTTCTTGTTCATTTTATTGACAAATGTTATCGAAAACCAAGGTCTGAGTAATAGGAGTGCTCATTGCTACTAAAGTATCATTGCTTCAATCCCTTCTCAATCTACAGAACAATGCAATATATGTGTATGTGCTAACCGATATTTGTATATGTATCTTTACATATTTATATATCTATATATAAATATTAAAATAAACAATTTCATACTGATGTTTCCAACTCTGATTCACTTGGCTCATTCTAACTTTCTCCTCTTGCACGTCTGTTAACTGCCACTACAACAGCAAGAACCTAGGCTCCTCCATTCATAATTCATTAACTTGATTGTTTAATTCCAGATTGCATGTACAGTGGCTCGAGAATTGTTAACTTATACCCAGAGGTAGCAAATTTTTCAACTAAAGTGCTATGTTCATTTTTTTTTTTTTTTTTTTTGCTTTTAGTTTTACAGACTTTACTCATTTCCAAAGTTAGTTAGGTCAGTACTCTTTTCTCCCAATACTTTCACAGAGGTTGTTTTATATATTTGTTAGATTATTTTATCATAGCGTGTATTCCATCCTGGCATCCCTAGCTTCCTGAATTATTTTCTAAAATTGGCATACATTAGGGTTCACTGTTTGCAATATAAAGTTCTATGGGTTTTGATGAGTGCTGTATCTATACCATTACAGTCACATACAGCAAAATTTCAACCTAAAAACATTTTACCCTAAAATTTCACTCTGAAAAATAAAGCATGAATATGTTGGACAAAAGGAAACCACCAAAATGGATAGACTACTGTATTTTGTACAATTTCTTTAAAAAAAAATTGTTAAAGTATATTTTACGTCCCAGAATGAGATCTATCTTGGTTAATATTACATGTTAGCCTGAGAAGATTGTTAGCCTGAGAAGATGGTGTGTTAAATGTACTAGTCTATAAATATTAATTAGATTAAGTTGACTGATAGAGCTGTTAAGGATATCTATATTCTTACTAATTTCTACTTGACTGCTCTATGAATTACTGACAGAAATTTTGAAGTTCCCAACGATAGTGGAGTTGATGATTTCTTCTCTCAATTCTACCAGTTTTGCCAATTTTTGATACTTTTTTGTTTAGGCCCACACATATTTAGGATAGTTACGTCTTCTTGGAAAAGTGATCCCTTCATCATGAGGTAATGATTGTACTTATCCCCAATAAGCTTCTTTGTTTTGAAGTCTGAAATTAATATAGCTACATGGGCTCTCTTTAGGTTAGTGTTAACGTGGTATATTTTTTCCTTTCCTTTCCTTTTAACCTATTCAGATCTTTATATTTAAAATGGGTTTTTATAGACAACATATAGAGTCTAACATATTGGGTCTTGTTTTATTTAATCTGACAATATCTTTCTTTTCATTGTTGCATTTAAACCATTCACCTTAGTAATGTTTATTAATATACCTGCTTGTTAATATTTTCTACTCATTGTTTGTTCTTTGGTTTTATTTTTCCACTAGTTTTCTGCCTTCTTTGGTTGTAACTGAGCTAATTATTTATATCATTTTACATTATATAATTGTATCTCTTCTATAAGAGATATAATGCATATCTTTGTACATTACACTACTTTGTAAAATGTTTTTTATTTCTTTGTCTAATGCTTTTAGTATATATTTGCACAGTATACATATTAAAAGCATTAGGACATCCTTGCATTAATAAAAAAAATATATTCTATGTTAAAATTTAACCTTCATATAGGTCATAGATTTCAAAAACTGGCCAAATTAAGTCACGAATTTGAGGACTCAGAAATAGACTCTGAACTCATGATTTGATGCCAAGTTATGTGCTAAATTTAGCTTGGGCAGCATGAAAAGTATTTTTCCCTCATTGCTCCACCTACTCTTGCCTTCTCCCATTCCACAGTTTTGATTCTATTGATCTAATCTGAACTACAGTATTTAAAATATATCTTCACAAAGTAATTTTGATGAGGAAACTTGATTTATATTTGTTATATGAGTGGTCTGGTCAAACCAGATATGCAGTATTTTTATTTTCTAAAAACTTAATACTTTTACTGATTAAACAATGAGTTATAATAAAGGACAGAGGAAATACCCTCTTATGTCTTAGGATTGCATTGGTACATTTTAGGATTTGAGCTCTAAGGAGCATTTAAATAATACGAGTCTTTTTATATTTATGACTATAATATGAGTTAGCAGAAAAACACATCTGCCTGCATCTGTATGGATGTGTGTATGAGGAGTGGGGATCTGTGTAAAGAGATTGGGTTGGTCCTAAAGAGAGTGAAATTGGAAATATAGAATTAAAAATTCAAGATTATGTCAATCACAATTTCCTCCTCCATACTCATCTATTGACCCAAAATCTCACATACACATTGCATTTTTTCTTTGGATTCTAAATGTACTTAGGAGTATTACCCTAATGAAATTGAATTGCATCTCAGCTTCCAAATATATAAGATGAAATGGCAATAGTTATCTATACAATTTATTTCAGTTATGCAAGTTACTTTTCTATGATTACTTAAGTAATTTATCTGTAAAAAAAAAAAAAAAATTTCACCTAAATATATATTGACTCTCAAGCTAAATTTTTGGGTTTAAATTTATACACATTTCTAGATGCTTTTTATGTGAAATATTACCAAAGTATAGAAAAATAAGTGGAAAATACAGTTATTTGAAATGTAATTTACAAACTTGTTAAAACATATCTCAGATTTAAAATTTTATATCTTCTGATTTGTATATTATATTATGCATATTTTTAAGAGATAAATATTTTTCTTTTTCTTGATGAAAACAACACAAAAACAAAAATTAGAAAATATTAAAAGTATAAAAACAAAATATATCCTTATAAATCTAGAAAATGCATATATATTTGTATATATTGATGTGTCTCTATATATCTACTTACCCTATGAATACATATGTAGATAATCCTTTACATGTATATTCACATGTATACCGGGGGTGCCAAAAATGTATACACATTTTAAGAGATATTATCTATGCTCAAGCAGTAGTTCACCATAATCAGAAGTGTCTGGCCACTGATGGTAACCACTGGGAGCACCTCTTGTAATTGCAGAAGTCAAACTTAATTTGTATTAATCTTTTGTTATCGGTATATATTGAGTATTACAATTAATACAGTTTCCTCCTTTCTCAAAATGTGTATACAATTATTTGGCACTCTCTGCCAAATAATATATATATTATTCACCTACACGTATATGAATATATATGAATAATATATATATATTCACCTACACGTATATGAATATATATGAATAATATATATATATTCACCTACATGTATATGTTTTATATATATATGTAAAATACTTTATGAAATAGATATTATAAAACTTGAATTATATTGTTTTCCACTCATCCTTTTACTAATATTATGAACACTTTTTAAGGCTATAAGTGGATAAATTGTTTTTTCATAATTAGTCTTCTATATTTGGGTGTTTAGTTTGTACATGATTGTTTCTTATTAAAATAAACTCTGTGATGAACATTTTAGTAATTGAATATTTTATAGCCATGTAATTATTTCTTTAGTATAAACTATGAAAGTAGAATTTTTGGACCTCATGGTATATTCATTTTTGATACTCCAAGATTTACCAATGGTACAGATTGTGTAATTTTAATTATACTCAATATATTTGCAAATATATGTTTATTAAAAATTATTGAATTAAAGGTTTTTTGAAGTTGAATATAATTTCAGCTCAATTTGAACATAGATATCTAAATTGTGGAACTAATACACTGTAGACCCCTGATTTTTAAAAAATACATAAATCTCCAGAATTCCAAATAGCACTTATAACATCTATTTTGCCTTATATCAAGGCATAAATAGTGATATCCTCTGAGTCTTCTCACATAATGCGTAGGCAACAGCAGTGCTATCTTGGGTTGTGGCTGCGGAGTTGTCAGTTACATTCACTGCCTAGCTCAGTGGTTTTTTCCATTCCACAGTCTAGTAGCAAAGCATTTCAATCTTGGGTCTCAATAAAATTATAAATTGATAACTCTCATAGGTCTTATGGATTACTTTTAAAACTCAAAAATATTAATTTATGCAATCACATATTTTCAATTATTTTGTTTATTTTTAAGTTATGATCAAAATAGACAAACATATTTATGTTCTCATTAAAACATAATTTAAATATTAGAAAAATTGACTATTTTTAATTTTTGAATAATTAGTCCAGCAGAAGTAAATGTGAGGATTCTCAGATTACCACGGAAAAAAGTGATGTTTGTGATGTAGACTTGAAGATTTTTGCAATAACCCCAAATATAGGATATTTAAAAACATTTACTTATAATTTTTTTTCTGACATTAAGGAACTTTATAAAGAATGTCATCTTTTCTCATTGTATTTCTCTTCTAAAACCTCAGCATCTTGAATAATAAAAAGACAAGACTATATTTTATAAAGGTTACATTTGTTTTCACAGCTGGAAAAGAATTAAATCAATAGGCATATTTGGAAGAACAAAAGTTAGATAGTATATTCCACTGGGTGAAGAAAAAGGAGATACTGCAAGGTAAAAGTAGACGTTAACAGACTAATGATCATTTTTTAATAAGAGAGGGACCTTTCTGTGAAAAAAAATACTAATATATTTTTTCCATTGCTGTCTTCCCTTTCAGCTAACCTTTGAATGAGAGAAACTTCTGCTGATGTCAAATGACCACAAGGATATTAACAACTGGACTTGGAACCTGTCGGCCGCTGTTGGGTATCTCTCCTTTACCAAGCTGGCTTTCTTCACTACTGCCACTGACCTTGCAAACAGCTCCGACAAAGGTCGGAATGGATTCATTGATCAGCTAGACCAAGCATATGACAGTCTGTGCCTTAATTGAATCCCAAAAGGGGGCAGACTGGGTTTTTATTACAGAGGCCAGCCGATAGCACTCATTAAAAGCTCCACAGACTGTGTGGTTTACTAATTAGTTTATTATACAGACACCTTGACGATGGGCAAAGTTGTCATTTTGCCCTTTATCGCACAGGGGATGTTGTTAAAAGTTTAATCAGCTAACACTGACCAAGTTAGCTTGGCAGGCTGTGGATGGTCATTACTGAGGTCACCCCTGCTGTAGCAATTCTGACAGGGTCACAGCATGAACTTACAATAAAGAGAGTGTTACATAAGGTAAGAGCGCACCTGAAAGGGACCCCAGAAAAGAGATGTGCTCTGTGGGGAGTAGGAAACAGATGGGCTGTTAGGACAAGTGAATCCTTTTAAAGTTTATCTTTGCCTGCCCTGTTTAACATATGCTTTATGAAAAGATGGGGTATATAACAATCACTTTGATATGTTCATCAGAAATAAACTTGGTAACAAGTTTTTGTTTTTTCTTTATCAAATTAAGGATACCTGATTAAAAATTACTTCCCTGTGTTTTATTCAACCTTTACATAGTACCAGGGAAGTAAGCAAGATACTTCAGATGGTTTAAAATTATCATATATAGACCAAAGAAAAAGTCCTATTATAAGATAGTATTATTATTTTTACTCAGGAAATCATTGTGACCACTGCTTAATTATATAAGAAAATTCTCTAATGTACCACTGTTGTCCCATTTATTTCAGAGGTTCTTATTTGTCTAATGGGCTGATTTCTAAAATGTATAACTTCTAAGGAAATTTTCCTTTTTGCGTCTAGGCAACATTATACAATTAGTGAAGTATACATGAATCTAACTTGTGCATTTGGTAAAGACTCAGTAGAGAAATGGGATACAATTTCACACTAAAAATTATTGAAAAATTCAAAATATAGGTAATGTATACAATATTTTTCTGTTTATTTCCAATTTTTAACTGGCATAATGATCCTATTCTGTGCTCTCAGTAGAATTGGTCATGCAGTCAATCTAATTCAATTGTTAGCACCCAGTAACATTTTGCCACCCATACTTTTGATTTTGGGTACATAATCTTAGTGGGATTGTACTTTACAAAGCATCTGTTTATGCATTTTAATAGTGGATTTCAGCTATCTAGATGATCTACTAAAATGAAGATAAGCAGTTTAGAAAGAGGTATCTGCATTTTCTCTATGCCTTGTCCTAGGACATTCAAATCTCTAGAGATCTGCATTAACCTGAACTTTAGATCCAGTTTATTAACAATACAAATTATATCGATCCAGACCAGATCCTTTGAAATTTAAGCTGTTATTAGCATATAACCTTATTTTTTTAGCATCAGTTATCACATCTGTAATATCATCTAACGTATTTGTGATAGTAAATCTATATGGGTTAAACAAGATAAGAATGTGCTCAAACTATACTTTTATCTTTGATACAACAAACTTTCATTTTGGCTATGTCATAAAAAAATATGCAACACTGAAAGGCATTTACCTCTACCGTGGAGATCAAAATATAACTTATTAAGTTTGCAATCACATTGAAGGAGGATTTATAAAAATAAATTAATATTCTATATTGCATTCAAACTGCAGAAGGAATTTTAGTAACTACTTTGTATTATCCAAATTAAAATTGATCCAGGAATATAGTCCTGACAGACTAATGGTAGGGTTTGTAAAAAGGAGGCATCTTCAGAGGTTCACACTTCTTTGTAGGCCGGAGGACTTCCCACAGAGACAGATTGCATTGTCAAGCCCACACAGGCAACTAAATACTTCATCATTAACTCACGTTAGAACAAAAACTGTTTTAACAGTGGAATTAAAAGACGATTGCTACTGTATATGTTTTCCTCCGTAGGCCATGATGGAAATTGTGAAAAACTTTTAGTAAGAAATCTGAAACCTCATGTTATCAAAAGTATCTCAGCAGCAGCATGTTATTTCAAATACTTCCAATACTTTATGTTATAGAAAGTTTGACGAATTTAAAGTTTGACAAATATTAAAGATAATAGCTTTTGTACATCACGATTTAAGTAGTATTATAAAATGAAAAGTCAAATTATAGACAATGAAAAGATATTTGCAATATACAAAACTTAGAGACTTAATATCAATAATTCATAAGAAATGAGTAAAAATCATTTGAGTAAAAGAAAATACAAATGGAAGAATGAACAGAAGACAATAAACATACATTGAATGGAAACAGGAAGATATGAGACCAAAATATATATAATTTATAATATATATTTTGTTTTTACAATGTATCTGTATATTCTTTTATAATTTTATAATCAATCAATTGTAATTTGCTGTAGTGATATATATATACATATACACATGTATATATATATATATATATATACCAGTATTCACCATTTCTGATGTAGATTTAATATCATTGTCTTCATTAATTTTCTCAGAGTCTAATCAACTATAATTAGTGCATTAATAGCTTTACATAATAAATAACTTAAATGAAACTGTATTCTTTAAGGAAAAAACCCTGAAATTGAGTATTACACTGAACATTGGCAAAGTGTTTCCTTTTAACTCAAAAGAGAATCAGTTTATATTGAAGTGCTATGTAAAAGCTTTTAATTTTGTGTACTTTCTATGATTTGAGCAGATGATTTTTGGTTAATGAAGACTGCAACAGATTTTAATAACTATGAGAATTGCTTTTAGTATTGATATTGTCTCAACAAATCGCTTCTGATATTTGATATGCAGAAAAGAATTCTGGGTTTCTAGCTGTGTTTTTGAAATTGCTTTATTTTTATTCCAAGACAGAGATAATTTATTTTATTCAGTTGACAGTAACAGGGGATTTTAATTTTTTTGATGTGTTATTAGTGTTGAGGTTGGCATTCATAAATTTACTGTAATTTATTCACAATAAGTGTTTTCATTTTGTAGCATAAACATTTTCATGACTTAGTTAATAAAGAATCTCAGAAGAGTAGAAGTAGGGTGGAAGCCAGTGAGAGGAATCTGTGACAAGAAAGAGTAAGAAGTTTCAAGGAAATGTGAAAGAGATATGTTGTGTATTAAATTGGAAAGTACAAGCTAAGATAGGAATAAAGGAATCATAAAACTTAAAAAAAGTAGGCAAGAATAAATGGGAAAACATAATAAATAAGTATAAAGATAAGTATTGAATTTTTTTGGAATTGAAAATATTAGGCAAAATATTTGCTTTCGAAATTATCCTCTTTTTAAATTCTAAGAGTCATATAACAATATCGATGGTAACATGCAAATGGATACTGAATTAAAAGCAAAATTCTGTAGTTTTTCATCATCTAAAATATAGCTAAATTAGAAAATATAATTGAACATAATGCCTCATAATAATCTGAACAGAAAGCAAAAAGTGTACAAGTTAAACATATTTTATGTCCTTTAAGACACTAGATATTGTAAATCTACAAATTATTTTTGCTATTCTTATTTTTTAAATTTTGTTAAATTATTTGGGTGACATTGGTTAGTAAAATTATATAGGTTTCAAGTGTACAATTCTATAACACATCATTTATATACTGCGCTGTGTTCACCACCCAGAGTCAGGTCTCCTTCCAACTAATTGATCTATAAGACACATGCATTTTTATCAAAATCCTAAAAGGGCTTTTTAAAAATGTGATAAAAGAATCAGTTCAAAAGAATATATCGATGTGATATCACACACACACACACACACACACACACACACAAAGAGTTTAAGAAAGAACGATACGAATTGCCACACATTGGTAATACATTAGAATGCTATATAACTAAATGCTGTGATGCTGTCAAATTGAGAGACAAACAAATCAGTGAGACTGAATAGAGACCAGAAATGAAATGTATCTTGTATGATAACTTAATATACAGAAAAATGACTTAGCTCAATATCCCCAAATAACTTCTGATATGTTAACTATCTAATTATAAAGAAAAGAAACTTGAATATTACAACAAATATATGTGAGACTTTATCCTCTTGGAAAATGTATCAACTATGACCAATATTCATCAACTGTGGCCAATATTAATCAACCTCAAAATGACAAAATTATAGTGATAGATAGCAGATCAGTGCTGGGAGTTAGGGTTGGAAGAACTTTGAAGGGGTAATATTAGGGAGTGTCTTTTTGTGATGGAGTAGTTCTATATCCTGATTTCTGTGGTAGTTATACAAATCTATAGTGTGTGATAAAACTTCATGAGCTAGACATGTATAGAAAATGTACAGACATGTGAATAGTCTTATTTATGTATCTTGCCCATTTTGCTATAGGATTGTCAGCTATAATTCTTATTAATGTTTATACAATCTATATATTTGGAAATTAAACTTTTGTTTGTGACATAAATTGGAAATATGTCCCCAATTGGACAATGCCCATTTTTTTTATTGCTTGTGGTGCTTTTGTCAAGCAAATATTTTATGTAATCACATTTATCTATCATTCCTTTTCCATGACTGTTTTATTCAATCCTCATTCTTGTACTTGTATGATTCTATGTTTTTTAAACCTAAATCTCTGATCATTTGAAAGTTTTCCTTATGAAAAGCATGGGTAACAATCTAACTTGATCTCTTTTACATGCAGCTAGCTATTTAGTTTTCCAATATCAGATCTTTAAAAGTTCACTTTTACCCACACACTCAAGACCATTTTATTTTATAATAAATTTCTATATAAACTTAGGCATTTAAACTTATTTCTGCATTTGTATTTTGTTTCATTGGTTTCTCTTTTCATTAACTGATACCATACTGTTATAATGCATTTGCATAGGCCCCTCATTGCTCTTTTAATGGGGATTTCCTACTTTCTATTATTTTTCTTCCAAATGAATTTTATAATCAATATCTCTATCTATAAAACAAACAAAACAGTGGTGGCATTTTATTACTATGCCATTAAATATTGACTATGGGAAATTGTGATTATAATTGTTTTTAACCTTTGATCCACCAAATGTATCTATGTACTCCAGAGTACTACTCACATATGTTCACAAACAGATATACGAGGTGTGATAAAACATCATGGTGAATGTTTAAATAAAACAAATTAATCACAGTAAAGGACACATTGCCATTAATCCCCTTCAAAATACTCTCCCTCATTTTGAACACAGTCATCTCATTGTTCTTGCCTCTGGAAAGAGTTCTGGAAATCCTCTTTCATGAGTGTCTTTAGTTGCGTTGTGGTGGATGCATTGATGTCCTGAATCTATTCAAAACATTTACCTTTCATGGTCATTTTGACTTTGGGGAAAAGTCAGCTGTCACAAGGTGCCAGATCCGGTGAATAAGGTGGATGAGGACATCGTAATGTTTTTATTTGACAGAAATCGCCATACCAGAAGTGATGTGTGACATGGAACTTTTCTGCTGTGATCACAAAATACAGTGAACGCTGCTGCCTAGTGCCATCCAAAGGAAAGGCAGGGATCTTCAAAAAGGGACGTGGCACATCGAACCTTAGTAACAGGGTGTGACAAGTTTCAACTTGTTTTATTCAGTCAGTAGGATGTGAGCTACGGTTAAAAGAAGGTGTATTTTAAAGTGTGCCATAAGTCATCTTACATCATGACAATGCTCAGTGTCATACATTGCTTCTGGTATGGCAATTTCTGTCAAACAAAAACATTACGGTGTGTATTCATCACCTCTCATAAAAGTATAAATAGGGAGGAAATCCCTAAATATAATAAAATATATTTATGAAAAAAATCATACTTGATGGTGAAAGACTGAAAACTTTCTCCCTAAGTTCAGGAACAAGACATTAGTATTCAACATTGTACTGGAAGTCAGAGCTATTGGACAAAAATAAGAAATAAAGGTATCAAAATGGGAAAAGAAGATGTAAAACTATCTCTGTTCACAGATATTATGGTCCCACATAGAAAATTCCAAAGAATCTACAAGAAGCTAGAGCTAATAAATAAATTCAGCAAAATTACAGGATACGTGATTAATATGCAAAATGTTTTGTTTCCATATACCTGCAAAGAATATTAAGAAAGCAAATACATTTACAGTATCACCTGAAAAATATAAATACTTAGGAATAAATCTAACCAAAGAAGTGAAAGACTTGTAGACTTAAACAACAACACATTGCTGAAGGAAATTAGAGAAAACTTCTTCTGGGTATCTACCCAAAAGAATATTGAAACATTTATCTGTAAATATATATGTACTTCTATGTTCATTGCAACATTATTTATGGTGGCCTAAACATAGAAACAATCAAAGTGTCCTTGGATAGATGATTAGATAAAGAAGATGTAGTACATATCTACAGTGGAATATTATTTGGCCATAAGAGAAAGTGAAACTACCATTCACAAAAACATGGATGGATCTTGAGATTATCATGCTAAGTGAAATAAGTCAGACAGAAAAGGTGGAGAACCATATGATTTCACTCATATGTGGAACATAAAACTGAAAGTAGCAAATAAACAAGACAAACAACAGTTTAGTAGTTACCAGAGGCTAGGGGGCTGGGGGAAAGGTGAAGAGGGACAGGGTAAAGGGGGTCAAATATATGATGATGGAAGGATAACTGACTCTGGGTGGTGAACACACAATGTAGTATACATAGATGATGTATTATAGACTTGTGCACTTAAAACCTATATAATTTTACTAACCAAAGTCACAGCAATAAATTTAATAAAAATTAAAAAGAGAAATTAGAGAAAACCAAAAAAAAGAAAAAAAGAAAAAGAAAGAAATGCTGTGTTTATAGATTAGAAAACCTAATTGTTAAGATGTAAATACCACCTAAAACCTAAAGTGATCTGCCAATTTTTTGTAATCTCTAGCAAATTCTTAATGATATTTTTTTCAGATAGAAAAATCCATTTTAAAATTTATATTAGTTTGAATGGTTCCAAATGGTAAAATAATGTTGCAAAAGAAGAACAAAGTTTTCTTATTGAAAACTTATTAAAAATCTACAGTAATCAAAACAGTATAAAATTGGCATAAACATATAAATCAATACAAAATAGAAATCTCAGAAATAAATCGTCATATATAATCAAATGATCAATGGTGCTAAGATGATTCAATGGGGGAAAAGAAAGTTTCTTTAAAAAATGGTGCTGGGACAGGTATATATCCACATGCCAAAAATAATAAAATTTTACATCATATGCAAAAACTAACTCAAAATGGATCAACTATCTAAATATGACAACTCAAATCATGATCTGAATTTGACAATGGATTCTTAGATATGACACCAAAACAATTTATTTATTTTGTTGCAACAGCAACAAAATAAATAAATTGAACTCATTAAAATTAAAAATTTGTGTATGAAAGGACATTATCAACAAAGTGAATAAAAAACCTGCATGACAGAAAATATTTGTGAAGCATGTATCTGATAAGGATCTAGTATCCAAAATATGTAACTCATACAACTTAATAACCAAAAGACAAACAACCCAATTAAAAATGGAATACAGTCTTGAATAGATTTTTATACATGAAGATATAAAAGTGGTCAACAAGCTCATAAAATGATGCTTAACATCATTACTTATTAGGGAAATGCAAATCAAAACCAACAAGTACCACTGCACACCCATTAGGATGGCTATCACCAAAAACATAACTAAAAACCCAAAACAAAAACAAAACTACAAAAAAGATAACAAATTTTGCCAAGGATGTGGAAATATTGGAAGCCTATATTTTGCTCATTGCAGTGCGAAATGATTCTACCACTGAGGAAAACAGCTGGGCAGTTCCACAGAGAGTTAAATATAGAATTACAATTTGACCCACTGATATTGCACTCTTAGGTATATATCAAAAAGAATTGTAAACAGATACTTAAATACATTTACCTACAGTATGTGCATGTTCATAGCAGCATTATTCACAATAAACAAAGTGGAGAAAGAGATCAAATGTCTATTAATAGATGACCAGATAAACACATTTTGTATGTCCATACAATGAATATTATTCAGCCACTGAAAGGAAAGAAGTACTGACACATGCTAAAACATGGATGAACTTTGAAATCATTATGCTAGGTGAAAGTAACCAGACACAATAGGTCATCTATTGTATTATTCCATTTATATGAAATATCCATATTAGGTATGAATAGGTAAATCCATAGAATCACAATGCAGATTAACAGCTGCCTGAGTCCAGGATGGGGGGACACTTTGGATCTCCTGCTTAATAGGTACAGTATTTCCTTTTAGGGTGATGAAAATATCCAGATAGAGGTGGTAGTTTCATAACATTGTAAATTTTCTAAATGCCACTAACTTGTTCACTTTAAAATGGTTAATATTATGTTTGTCAATTTCACTTCAATAAAATAAAAATAATTTTTAAAAATTAAGGTATATATCTCTACTGCTCTACTTCCTTTCAACGACAAGAGTATCAGTCCAGATCCAGCCACTATGCTGTCTTACCTAGACAACCACGATACCCCATCTGCTCTTTCTACTTTCACACTTCCCTAACTACAGTGTATGCACAGAGCTAGCTACGAGTTATCCTTTTAAAATATAAATCTGATTATGGCATTCCACCATCATTCCACCACAAAGAGCATTCTAATATGTGTAAAGTAAAATCCAAAATCCCAGCTGTTGTCTCTAAGACCAGGCTTATCTGTTACTTGTTTATCTCACTTTCTCTCTTGATCATCCTGTGTCGGTTATGCTGGTCTCTTTGTGATTCTTTGAACATACCAAGTTGACTCGTACTCAGCACTTTTGTCTTAGTGTTTTCTCTCCCCACACATATTTGCATGTACTTTCATTTTATCTAAACCTGTATTCTGTTGTCATAGCTCAGAAAACGGTGTCATTTAGCATCCCGCATAGCTGTCTGTCTTTTACCCTACTTTATTGTTTTTGTCATAGTACTTATCTCATCTATTATTATCTCATAGATGTGTTCATTCCTTTATTTCAATCTCTATATTTTAAGGTCTTAAGTATAAAGATTTTGTCTGATTGTTGTTGTTTTAATAGTATATTCTCAATACATATAAGAATACATACCACATAAAAGTTTAATAAGTATTTGTAGAGTTTTTAATTAAAGAATTTTTATAAGAACTATGAAATATTTTCTAAAGTTACAAAAAGTCTAGAAGGAAGGGCATTGTGATAGATAAGAAAAGTCCTAGAAAAGACCTGCACTTCTTTTGGTTATTCAACCAATCTTTCTAAACTTCATATTTTAAATATAAAAGTGAAAGGCATATATTGTATTTTTCTTTTTAGCTCTAATGTTAAATATTCCTAAGAAGATTTAGTAATTTTCATCATATATTAATAGCCAGTCCTTTCTAGAGTAAAAGACTAGTTATATGACCTCTCCAGGTTATTTGAATCTACGTACGACTATTATTGCTGTTTTTGCCTTTTATTTTGTTTCATTAATTTATTTTTTTAAAGAGCTTACATTTATGAGGTTAAAAAAAAGTTGATATAACTATAAGAGAGGGATATTCTGAATTTTTATACTTAAAACTTTTAGGAAAATTTCAATATACATCACAGAAAGAAAAAGACAAACAAAATACAATTTGTAAGTTGTTCTTTCCTCATTATTCTTAGGAAGTCTTACCCAGAGACAAGTATGTAGACCCACCTATTTTGATCATGAAGATGCTGACTCAAAACCATGCAAGTTCTGTTGGTAGAGGAAAATAACTGAAGAGGTTATCAGGGCCATAGAAACCTTTATGATCTACCAATTCTTGTGGGTCCATGGAGACTCATTTGGTTCAACTGTTCCTCAATATAAGGAAAAAAAAAAAAGAACTGATGTGAGGATCTAACAGATGAAGAAGCCTTTTGTGGAATTTTCTGCAATCCCTCATTCACACCAGACCACGGTGAGTGGAGCTGGATGGACTGTATAATAAGGTGCACTGCTCTCTGATAGAAACTTTCCTAAAGAAGAAAAGTTACTGATGAAAGCTGGTGGATCGTGTGTGCGCTAGTGAGCAGTTGAGGTTTCATCTCGTGTTCAGTGACTGTAGAATGTAGGACAACAGGAGAGCAGGCCACAAACCTGAACTCCCTCTGCTCCTTTCCTGAAAGTGTAGAAAGAGCATCAAAGGGAATGAAAGTAACTGAATATCCAACAGAAAAGTATTGTATATTTTTGCTTTGGGGGTCACAGCCATGCTTTGCATTATAAAGCAAAAGCTTCCTAATATAACATTTATGAACACCTTAATCCTTGGTTATACATTGAAAAGTGGTAAAAAAAAATAAAGTATGTGTGTTAGGAGTAATTATTAGCTATAGATCAATTTATATTATCTT
The DNA here is from genome assembly GCF_964194185.1 of Rhinolophus hipposideros. Taxonomy (NCBI): domain Eukaryota; kingdom Metazoa; phylum Chordata; class Mammalia; order Chiroptera; family Rhinolophidae; genus Rhinolophus; species Rhinolophus hipposideros. Next base: position 31,319,197 of record NC_138055.1, read on the forward strand.
TTGTGATCTGAGGTATTATGACCAAACTTTAATTGCTACCTTTTGGTTTTGTTTATTTTCCCCCTTCACTACATTTGAGAATATTTCCCCTCATAATTGTACATAGTAAATGCATTATAACTCTATAACTCAGGGCAGTTATTTGCATCACCTGAAAAATGCAGTGCCAAGGAATTTTTTATTTAAAGAACATTATGTTATTATTTGCAAATTAGCAGTTCTAATCCTTTCATGGTTTTTATTAAGTAAACATTTCCCAACGTGAATGGCAGTAATTAAATCATGGAGTTTGCTTAATCTTGCTAAGAATTTTAAATTATCCTATTTGATAAAATTCAATGAAGTATTTCTTTTCAAATAGCTCAAGATATAGCTCCATAATTCACTGAGGTTGTTTCTAACACCACAAGTTTAAGTTCTCACTCAAAAATAGTTTTCTAGCTTAAATTTTCACAGTATAAATAAAAAGCTTCCAAATTATTGTGGCTGTTTTAACACAGTAAATGTTTCTATTTTTCATAGACTTGATCTTCAATACTTTGGACATCTTACCTACCCAAAGTTTTGCTCTCCCCGCCCCTCCCCATTACTGCCTTTTAGAAGTTTTTTCACTGCTAACATATTTTGCATCTGTTCTCTAAACATAGCTATAAGCTGCATAGGTCAGCTGTTTTTGGCTCAGTGTTCCAAATTCAGGTTTTGATCTTCACATTTTTCTGGGGCAAATATCAGTGCATATTCCAGACAGAATCCCCTGTGACTGTGTTATACGTAGAATAAATTTATTTTAATTTATTTTCTTTGCAGAATCACAAATGAAAAGATAGGATGCAGAAATTTGCCAAAATGCCAGTTCTCTATGCCTTTGTTTCTGGTCAGGCCTTTTTTATGTCATATATGAGTTAAAATTATAAAGATTTAATGGCCTAATTAATAAAGCCTTTAGTGTAGTCATCCAATTATATCAGCATATGTAAATGTCTTAATCAGAAAATATGTATATGGTAACAAAATCCTGGGTTAGTAAGTAATAAGAAAATTCAGAGAAAAAATAATTTTTTGTAGATTAAGTATAAGGTTAAATTGGATCATTCTGACAGAATTGGCATTTCAGACTTTATTCAGATGACCCAGGATGAGCACAACAGAAGTACTCAATAGTTTAAACTCTGCATCTATGCTACTCCTGATTAGCTAGTTGGTGACAGGGTCATTTAACCTAGAAGTATCATTTTTCTATACCCTTCCAATTGTTCTACACACACAGATGTTTACTCCAGTTTTCTAGCTAACCAAGAGAATAGGAAGGGAGTGCAAATGAGCTTGTTTTTGTAATTGCATTTTCTCCTGTGATCATTAAATGTGTTTTATCTTTAACATGCTAAAATGCTACAATACCACAAGGGAATACTGACTCTGGAATTAACCTGTTACATCTGACAACTCTTAGAGATTTGTATTTTAAGGCTTCTTGGAAGATTCTGTTTTCATTCTTGTTTTCCAAGAAATATTGCACTGTTTTATCATCAGAAATCCAGAGGCATTACTTAAATTTTCATGTAGACTGTGAAACAGTACACTGTTCTGTATTTAGAAATTTTGATTGTCATTATCAAATAATATATAAACAAGGTTTCCCTACATCTAATTTTAAGTTCCAAAACACAAGTAAGACATGGAGACATTGAAATTCTTCAAGAAAAAATAGGAAAAATAAATAAAAATTAAGACTAGAAAATATGCCTCATAAGGAATATTACGGGGAGAAATTTAAATACTGTCCTGTATTTTAATGAACTTGATCTGGATGGTAATGACCTACTTTTTGATTTTCAGAGTATAAGAACTAATTAAATTAAACTATCAAGAATAAGTCAGTTTAGGACTATGAAAAATACAATTTATAGGATGGTTAAGACTAACCCAAATACCAATACCTTTTTGAGCATAATAACTAACCAAAAGGTACGGTTAACCAATACCTTTTTTGAGCATAATAACTATCTTTATATTTTCAGTGTGTGGCAGAATGACTGTAGTATCATAGTTATTTAAATGTCTTTTGAGTATAGGAATTAAAGAAAAAATTAGATCGATTGTTAGCACTCTGTTCCCTAGATGAAGAGATTCCTCTCTCTGCAGCAAAATGTTTGCACTTCAGGAAGAAACCTGTACTGTGAATTTATTTATCAACAAGACTACTTTAAAGCAGGACAAGAAAGCAAATATTCTAGCTGGGCTGATTACAGGAACCACTTGACCTCTTGGGATCCTGAAACGAAAGATGGTGTGTTTGGTTTCCTACTCTTGTTTTCTACCACTGTCTGTTTTGTTTTGTTTTTGGTGCTTCAAGTGTAACTGTGACCCAGGTCTTCCTGTGTCATCTAGCTTAGACTTCTACAACCTGACACTGGTTAATACACTCGAAGTACGTAACTCTTAATTTACAGATTAAGGAACTAAATTGGCCTGAGCCATTCTCCTCCACAGATTATACCTTTGAATTCAGAGATGACAGTATCCAGTAAATCTGAGCCTGAATTATCTCCATATTGTCTAGGTTCACCTGATGGCTTAAGTTCTGAGCTAACCCATCTAACTGGATAGAAAATAACCACATATTCCCAATGTATAGGAACAGAATTAAACATCTGGCTTTGATGCTACACCGGAATTCTCCAGCTGCCTCAGCTGGGCTTCAGATCCTACTTTTTTCATATTTGATCCTGATAATAATTTTGAGTTGGCCTTAAGTTTCTTGATGACAAATCATTCCAAAATTGTACAATACAATATGAACAATGCATGAATAATTCCATACAAAATATTGAAAATACTGATTTTTTAAAAATAAATTCAAATTTATTACTATAGTTTCACTTGCAGAATGATAAAATTAATAGGGTAGGTAAAGAATGGGTTGTACCCACTAGGGTTTATACATATTCTAAGGTTTATTCATTCAAGGATTTGGCACTCTTTTGCATAATGTACAAATGTTGTGAATTGCTATTTTAGTTTTTCAGGGTATTAGATATGGATGTCAATTCCTGTTGGTTCTCATATCCGTATCTCACTCTTACCTTGCTATGTATACTAGTTTCCTATTACTACTATAACAAATTACCACAAAACTAATGCCATAAAACAACACAAATTTATTACCTTACAATTCTGGGGGTCAGTATTCCAAAATAAGTCTCACTGAGCTAAAACAAAGATGCCTGTATGACTACATTAGTTTTGAAGTCTCTGGAAGGGAATCTGTGTCCTTCCCTTTTCCAGATTCTAGAGGCTGTCTGCATTCCTTGGCTTGTGGCCTTGTTTCATCTTCAAAGCCAGCGGTGGTGGGTTGAGTCTTCACATCACATCACTCTAAATTTGCTTTTTTCCTAACATCTTTTCTGATTCTAACTCCATCCCCCAACTCTTTCAAGTTTAAAGAAACCTTGTGATTATATTTGTCCAGAATAATGTATTTTAAAGTCAGCTAATTAGCAGCCTAATACCATCTGCGATCTTAATTCCCTCTACCCATGAAACATACCATACTCATAGGTTCTGGGATTTGAATTTGAACATCTTTGGGGCAGAAGTAGGACACTATTATGTCTGTCACACTGCTTTGTTTTGCAGTCAACCATATTTCTAAATTTCCCTTGCCATCCATTTCAAGCTAGCTTTAGCTACTAGCCAGCACACAGAGGTGTGGGAGATTGAAAAGAAGGGAAAATCAGATATTCCTTATTCCTTGCTTGTGCAATATATCCAGTAGCCACTGTTTCTCCTCCCATTCCAGATCAGTGTTCTCAGTAATTCTAGTACCTTTGTAAAAAAAAAAAAAAAAAAAAAAGAATCCCTGCAGTAAATTTAATCCATTTACAATTCCAACTTGTTTCTATTTTTTCTGACTTTTAGAGTTCTTGGTATCTGGATGGTCCTAAGAAACAGAGATCAAAGGTGGGAGGGTGAAAATGAGTTCCTTACTTGTTAGACTTTGATATGTAGTGATAACATTCTTGCCAACAGAAAATATCCCTGCAGTTGCATAATAATTACGTATATTATCATGTGTATTTGCTTTGGATGAAGTGGTGATAGAATGAAAGGCTTTAGAGAATCAAGTATCTGTTGTATCTTTCAAGTGTGTCCATAATGATGACAACAAGATAACAGGATTCTTTACCATTTTACTGGGATAGAGTTAATGTAAGAAATTCAAACCTAGAGAAAAAACATTATGAGTTTATTAAAGTTTATTTGAGCCAAACAGAGGTTAGATCTAGAAGAAAGACCTCAGTAGACTGAGAAAAATCCTTCCCAGAATGACAGTTTGCAGTTTGTTTTATGCATTTGGAAGAATGTAAGAAAGATTACATGAAGATGGGAGAAAGCAAGATGGAGACTGGATTACAGAATAATTAATAAAATGACGTGCTTTCTTGAGAGTGGTTATGATTCTAAGGGGTCTGAAAAAGAGGCACTTCAAAGGTGTGTTAACCTAGATGTACAAAAGCAATGGACAGGGTTTGCTTGAGGCAAAGATAATCTTTTACTTGGAAAGTTATAGGCCTAAAGCATGACTACCTACCATGACCTGCCCATTTAGGAATTTACAATCAGATCACCCTGTGGTTACTTGCAAGTAGATGGCATTCAGTGCTCCTTTTTGGTCAACAATAGTTTGTAAATTATACGATAAAATCAAGGACTTAAACTGGACATTCAAGACAAAGACAGAAAACCAAACTGTTTATATATGGTAAAGTGAGCAAGATGCAAGTTGAATTCACAGCCTGACCAAATCGTTTATTAAGATTAGGGCATTAACTGGAAATCATTCATTAAGATTAGGGCATTAATTGGGAATTTGAGATGGCAAACTTTGGCTAGACTTAGATAACTATGAAAATATTAAATCCCTAACCAATCCCTGTAGAATTGCCTAACAAAGGATATGTATTCTTGTCAGGATTCCCCCCCACACACCCACCCAATATTCCTCATTGTTTCTAGATCGAGATTGAGATTACACCATATCTAGGGAGATTTTATTAGAATAATTTAGATGCCCAAATAGTTATAAAATCTTGTTAATTTTTATCAACAGGAATACAAGGAGTGTGTGCAGAAATGGATTCTAAAGGCTGATTTAACACGTGCCAGGCTGAATATATCCATAAGCATGCACTTACCACAGATTTTTGAATTTCATAGGCTATAACAGTCTGAATAAATTTTGAGTTCAAATTTAGTCCATACTCAATTAGGTTTAAATGCCAGAATTTCCCTACCATTAAGTGGGGATAGGAATCAAAACAACTAAGATAGGAATGCTGTTTGGACTTTTCTGTTCTACCTTGTACTCTTGTAGTAGGCCAACCAGAGGGCCCAGGGGACTACCCCGAGTAAACATATTGAGATGCACATTAATATGGGAGTGCCCACAGCTTACAAAAGTATTACTTAATCTACATCATAGTGGGGAAAATTCCAAGTCTGGTTAGCAAAAACCTGACTTAGATAACATCAAATAAAAATTACCTGTCACTAATTATCTGGGCTTCAACACACTTGTGCTGAGAGACAATTCTCCATGGGTCTCTCACATTTTGCAAGTCTTTGAACAGAGGTATAGACAGCTTTTGTCTTGGACTATTTTTACAAGGATGTTTATATGGCAAACAAGTCTGAAGGACAGCAATAGTACCTCCTTCTGAGGCAGAGGAAAGATTTGTTTCTTACTAAGGAGATGATAACATCCGGTTCTGAGGTAATGGTCAGGCAAGTTTGTTTGTAACCCATTACAGAAGGTTGGAGTTTTTTTAAGCCTGATGTTCTTTAGCTGAGATACAAATCTACTGTATGCACAGCCTCTACCTTGCTCAATCCACATGACCCTGTGGAAAATGTGGGCAGGGTGAATCAGTGCAAACATGAAGCTCATTATCTGATGAGCTTTGTGTAATAAAATATTTTGTCTCTGACCCAGGAGTCTCTTGTTTTCTGCCAGTATTCATGAAACTGTGACAGGTTAATGTGTTAGCTTGCAAACAGTATAAAACCTCAGATTCCTCACAATGCTTAACAACCTGAAGTTCTGTAATTGAAATGGAGACTAATTTGTCTTACTGAGAGGGTAGATGTGTTATATACTGATATATATATATATATATATATATATATATATATATATATATATATATATACTAAAAATCTTCCTCCAACAACTTACAGACCCCCACCAAGGGCTTATGGTAGTGAGGTGATAAATGGAGTTTTGGCCCAAGTGGGTCTCAGAGTGGGCCCAGTGGATTATCAAACTACTCTGTTTATTTTTCCAGTCTATGAATGCATCATTGGGATAGGTTTTCGGCAACTTGCTGGAATTTCCACATTGGTCCCCTGACCTGGGAGTTCGGCTATGGATGACAAGAAAAACTAAAAGTAAGCAACGAGCACAGAATTTCATTATCAAACAACAAACCAAATATACTATGTTTTTAAGAAAATTTAATGGTGGGCTTAAGCCAAGACTGGTGCTGCTTTCTGTTTTGCTTTGCTTGCTGTTTTTTTTTTTTTTTTCTGCTTGTTGTGATTTGCTTTGTTCTGCCTTTTTTTCTTTGATATCTTTGCCTATGTTGAGTGGGGATTGTCGGTTGTATTTTACATGTGAATGTACTTGATTTGTTTTCTTTGTTGTTGTTGTTGTTGTACTTGGTAACTTGATTTGTGCTGAAACTGCCCTAACAGGGCCCAGCTTAAGAGGCACAAGATTCAACATATCCAGAAGCCAACTCTGGACCAAACCAGACTACTACCGGGTTTGACCAACAAGTCACACACCCACAGGGAATCCTCTGAAGGTACAAGAGCCCATAGAGGCGAAACCTCATTTAAGTGGCCAACCCTCACCCAGCAGAACACCCTGCGGTGGGCAGAGCCAAGTTTCACAACTAGACGACCTAGGAGTTAAACCCACCTACTCACAAGCAAAAAGCAATTAAAGTTCTTCTTGAACAGGACAATATACTAAACACACGAACCACCTGTGGAGCACATGCAGAGGAGAAGAACGAAGTAGTCCAAGTCAAATAAAAAGGACACATACTTCATAAGATAACCCAGCAAGAACTAAGAGCTCTAGGGGATCTTCCTAATACATCAAAGCAAACACAGAGAGTCAGTCAGAATGGGGAGACAAAGAAACATGTCCCAAATAAAAGAACAGAAGAAACCTCCACAACTGGAACCAAATGAAGCAGAGGTAACCAACCTGTCAGAGACAGAGTTCAGAACACTGGTGATAAGAATGTTTAAGGAGCTTAGAGAAGACATAAAGAAGGATATAGAAATCATAAAGAACAACCAGTTAGAACTAAAAAAGGATGTAGAAATCTTAACGAACAACCAGCTAGAACTAAAGAACACAATTACCGAAATTAAGAACTCACTTGAAGGAATGACCAGCAGGTTAGATGAAGCAGAGGATCGAATCAGCGACTTAGAAGACAAGTTAGCAGAGATCACTCAAACTGAACAACAGAAAGAAAAAAGAATAAAAAACAACGAAGATGGGTTAAGAGACCTCTGGGATAACATCAAGCGGAACAACATGCGCATCATAGGAATACCAGAAGGCGAAGAGAGGAAGCAAGGGATTGAGAACATATTTGAGGTAATTATGTCTGAAAACTTCCCTAATCTGATGAAGGAAACCAACATACAAGCCCAGGAAGTGCAGAGAGTTCCAACCAGGATAAACCCAAACAGGCCCACACCAAGACACATTACAGTTAAAATGGCAAAGCTTAAAGACAAAGAGAGAATCTTAAAAGCAGCAAGAGAAAGGCAGAAGGTTACGTACAAGGGAACTCCCCTAAGGCTATCAAATGACTTTTCTACAGAAACATTGAAGGCCAGGAGGGAGTGGCAGGAGATACTCAAAGTGATGGAACACAAAGGTCTACAACCTAGATTGCTTTATCCAGCAAGGCTATCATTTAAAGTTGATGGAGAGATAAAGAGCTTCCCAGAAAAGAACAAACTGAAAGAATTTATTACAACCAAGCCAGCATTGCAAGAAATACTAAAAGGACTTCTGTAAATAGAAGAAAGATGAAAACAATTTACTACAAATTTAAAAATGGCAATAACTATGTACCTATCAATAATCACTTTAAATGTAAACGGATTAAATGCTCCAATCAAGAGACATAGGGTGGCTGAGTGGATAAGGAAGCAAGACCCTTGTATATGCTGTATACAAGAGACTCATCTCAGATCAAAAGACACACACAGGCTGAAAGTGAAAGGTTGGAGTAAGATATTTCATGCAAATGGAAGTGAGAAAAAAGCTGGAGTTGCAATACTTATATCTGACAAAATAGACTTTAAAATGAAGAACGTATTAAAAGACAAAGATGGGCACTATATAATAATAAAGGGATCAATCCGACAAGAGGACATAATCCTAGTAAACATCTATGTACCTAACATAGGAGCACCTAAATATATAAAACAGGTACTGATGGACATAAAGACAGAGATCAACAGCAACACTATCATAATAGGGGACTTCAACACACCTCTGACAACAAGGGACAGGTCCTCCAGACAGAAAATCAATATGGAAACAACAGCCTTAAATGATACTTTGGAGCAGTTGGATTTAATTGATATTTTCAGAGCATTTCACCCCAATGCTGCAGAATACACGTTCTTCTCAAGTGCACATGGAACATTTTCCAAGATAGATCATATGTTAGGACACAAAACAAGCCTTGATAAATTTAAGAAAATTGAAATCATACCAATTGTCTTCTCTGACCACAGTGCTATGAAATTAGAAATAAACTACAGGGATAAAAACCCAGGAAGACACACCAATTCATGGAAGCTGAATAACATGTTACTAAATAATGAATGGGTCAAGCAGCAGATCAAAGAAGAAATCAAAAGATATCTCGAGACAAATGAGAATGAGAACACGACGACCCAAAATCTATGGGATGCTGCGAAAGCAGTCCTAAGAGGGAAGTTCATAGCACTGCAGGCCTACCTAAAGAAACAAGAAACATCACTAATTGACATTTTATCTTCACATTTAAGGGATCTGGAAAAAGAACAGCAAAATAAACCCAAAGGGAGCACAAGGAAGGAGATAATAAGGATCAGCGCAGAAATAAATGAAATAGAAACCAGAAAAACAATACAAAAGATCAATGAATCCAAGAGCTGGTTCTTAGAGAAGATAAACAAAATTGACAAACCTTTAGCCAGAGTCATTAAAAAAAGGAGAGAGAGGACCCAAATTAATAAAATCAGAAATGAAAGAGGAGAAGTGACAACAGACACCACAGAAATACAAAAAATTTTAAGAAATTACTATGAGCAACTATACGCCAACAAATTTGACAATCTGGAAGAAATGGACAATTTCCTAGAGGCGCACAACCTTCCAAGGCTAACTCTAGAAGAAACAGAAAGCCTGAACAGTCTGATTACCACCAGGGAAATTGAATCAGTAATCAATAATCTCCCAACAAACAAAAGCCCTGGACCAGATGGCTTTACAGGTGAATTTTTCAAAACATTCAAAAAAGAATTATCACCTATTCTCCTCAAGCTCTTCCAAAAAATCCAGAAGGAAAGAAGACTCCCAAACACTTTTTACGAAGCCACTATCACCCTGATCCCAAAAGCAGACAAAGACACCACAAAAAAAAGAAAACTACAGGCCGATATCTCTAATGAACATAGATGCAAAAATTCTCAACAAAATATTAGCGAACAGAATTCAGCAATACATTAAAACGATCATACACCATGATCAAGTGGGATTCATCCCTGGTATGCAAAGGTGGTTCAACATCCGCAAATCAATTAATGTGATACACCACATTAACAAAATGAAAAATAAAAATCACATGATCATATCAATAGATGCAGAAAAAGCATTTGATAAAATACAGCAACCTTTTATGATTAAAAACCCTTAAGAAAGTGAGAATAGAGGGATCATATCTTAACATAATAAAGGCCATATATGACAAACCCACAGCTAACATCATACTCAATGGGGAAAAGCTAAAACCATTCCCCCTAAGATCAGGACCAAGACAAGGTTGCCCACTTTCTCCACTTCTGTTCAACATAGTGCTGGAAGTTCTAGCCACAGCAATCAGACAAGAGAAAGAAATAAAAGGCATCCAAATTGGTAAGGAGGAAGTAAAATTATCACTATATGCAGATGATATGATACTATATAGAGAGAACCCTAAAGACTCCACCAAGAAACTATTAGAACTGATAGATGAATTTAGTAAAGTAGCAGGATATAAAATTAATATTCGGAAATCAGTTGCATTTGTATATACCAATGATAAAATATCAGAAGGAGAAATTAAAAAAACAATTCCATTTACAATTGCTCCAAAGACTATAAAATATCTGGGAATAAATCTAACCAAAGATGTAAAAGATCTGTACTCAGAAAATTTTACGACACTGAAGAAAGAAATGAAAGAAGACATAAATAGATAGAAACACATTCCATGTTCATGGATAGGAAGAATTAATATAGTTAAAATGTCCATACTGCCTAAGGCAATATACATATTCAATGCAATTCCTATCAAACTACCAATGACGTTTTTCACAGAAATAGAACATATGATCCTGAAATTTATGTGGGACCATAAAAGACCCCGGATAGCCTCAGCAATCTTGAGAAATAAGAACAAAGTGGGAGGTATAACGATACCTGATTTCAAACTATACTACAAGGCTACAGTAATCAAAACAGCATGGCACTGGCATAAAAATAGACACATAGATCAATGGAACAGAAAGAGAGTCCAGAAGTAAATCCATGCCTATATGCCCATCTAATCTACGACAATGGAAGCAAGAATGTACGATGGGGTAAAGACAGTCTGTTCAATAAGTGCTGTTGGGAAACCTGGAGAGACACATGCAAGAAAATGAAGCTGGACCACCTCCTCACACCATATACAAAAATAAATTCAAAATGGCTTAAAGACTTAAATGTAAGATCTGAAACCATAAAATATCTTGAAGAAAATATAGGAAGAAACTTCATGGACATTACCCGGAGTAAGATTTTCACTGATATATCCCCTTGCGCGAGGGAAGTAAGAGAAAAAATAAACATGTGGGATTACATCAAACTAAAAAGTTTTTTCACAGCAAAGGAAACCATCAATAAAACAAAAAGGGATCCTACTGAATGGGAAAAGATATTTGCCAATGATATATCTGATAAGGGATTAATATCACAAATCTATAAAAAACTTATTCAACTCAACTCCAAAAAAACAAACAACCCAATTAAAAAATGGGCAGAGGACTTGAGGAGACATTTTTCTAAAAAGGACATACAGAAGGCAAGAAGACATATGAAGAAATGCTCAACCTCACTAACCATCAGAGAAATGCAAATAAAAACCACAATGAGATACCACCTCACCCCAGTCAAAATGGCTATCATCAATAAATCAACAAACAACAAATGCTGGCGGGGATGTGGAGAAAAGGGAACACTAGTGCACTGTTGGTGGGATTGCAGATTAGTGCAGCCACTATGGAAAACAGTATGGAGGTATCTCAGGAATCTGAAGATAGAACTACCCTATGATCCAGTAATTCCACTCCTAGGCATCTACCCGGAGAAATCCAAAACTCCAATTCAAAAATCTGTATGCACTCCTATGTTTATTTCAGCACTTTACACAATAGCCAAGATATGGAAACAACCGAAATGCCCATCGGTCGATGACTGGATTAAGAAGTTGTGGTACATTTGTACAATGGAGTATTACGCAGCCATAAAGAAAAAAGAAATCTTATCATTTGCAACAACATGGATGGATCTAGAGAACATTATGTTAAATGAAATAAGTCAGAAAGAGAAAGACAAGTACCATATGATCTCACTTATATGCGGAATCTAAAGAAAAGAATATGTGTATGAACTAATCAGAAACAGTTTTGTGGACACAAAAAACCGAGAGTTGTTAGATGGGCGGGGGGGAGGGGGTTGGGGATGGGGGGGAAGGGTGAAGGGATTGGAGGGCGGCTGGTGACCACAGGATGGCCTCAGGGTTTTTTGAGAATTACTCTGGGGAACTTATTCAATAGTGTTTGGGGATTTTGTTGGGTGTCCGATGGACATGTGTCCTGTTTGGGAGACCACCTCAGGGATGCTGTGGATGCCTGGTCATGGCATTGTACACCAAAGGCTGGACATTAATGAATGCCAACTATAATTTTATGTGTATAATGTGATGGCTCGGTGTGAGGTCGGGGTGGTGGTGGATGGGGGGAGGGGGGTTCACAGTGTGAGGGATGTAAAAATAAAATAAAATAAAATTTAAAAAAATAAATAAACTCACAAAACATAAAAAAAATAAATAAATAAAATAAAAATTAAAAAATAAAAGAAAATTTAAGAAGCTAGTACCAGTAAAACAAACAAACAATCAAACAAAACTGAAAGATATAGGAGTAGTGATTCCATTGTATCATCATTGAAGATTCTGCTCAGAGACGCAAAAGCCAAACAGAATTGAAGATGAACATAAACTTAAATCAGGAGGTGATTGATTTATTGTAGCAAATTGATTTCTCCATTCATTTAACAAGTTCTTTTAAAAGCCAATTATTAAGTTGAATCAGAAGTTTGTGTTCAATTGGTTGGGTCAACATTGTAACTTCAGTGGCTTACTCAGTGTTTTGCCAAAGTTCCTGCTCTGTGATATAACACTGTTTGGATGTATCTGAATACACATCTGTTATGGGTTGAATTTTGTCTCCCAGAAAAGCTGTGTGAACATTCTAACCTCCTAGGACTTCAGAATGTGACCTTAATTGGAAATAGACTCAAGACAGATGCAAATACTAGTTAAGATACTGACACTCTGAAGTCAGGTGGGCCCATGATCCAATATTACTGGTGTCCTTATAAGAGGAAGGCCATGTAAAGACACAGACACATAGATAGAACTGCATGTAAAGATGGAGGCCTAGATTGTATGCATCTACAAGCCAAGAAATGTCAAGGAGTGCCAGTTATCACCTGAAGCTAAGAGAGCGATATAGAACAGATTCTTCTTCTGAGCCTCCAGAGGGAAACAACCCTGCTGACACCTTGACTTTTAGCCTCCATAACTGTGAAAAAATAAATTCCTGTTGTTTTAAGCCACTTAGTTTGTGGGACTTTGTTTGGCGGCTTTGGAAATTAACATTGTTTCACAGAACTTCACACTGATTTGCTATTCTGATGAGATTATGCTGATCAGACCTGGAAAATAAGAAATAGCATGTACTCTAAATGCTTTAATAAGACACTTGTGTGACAAAATTTGGCAATAAAGTCTGAAAAAATTCTGAGATGCTTACATTGATAAGGTTTTCTGGTTAAGCTGTTTGAATAAGACGGATCTTGAATGTTGCAAAGTTAAACAGAATTTACCAAGAATCGGAGAAAACATAAATAACAGCAAAAAAAAAAAAAAAAAAGAGAGAGAGAGAGAAAGAAATTGTCTTATTTTTACAAAGGTATATATATATATATATATATATATATATATATATATATATATATATAATATATTTGAATTGAGTGAGTTGTTTTCATACATTAGTTATATTTCTTCACTAGATAAAGAGATTGTATGTCTCCAAGATATGGACAGTACCTTCGTTTTTGGTAATAAACAGTACTTAATACATGTTGGTATTTAACTTTACAAATTCAATGGGTATTTGACTGTCTGAAGTCAAATACCCATATATATAATATATGGGTATCATATACCCATAATTATATATAATATAACCATAAGCAATTGACACTTATCGATGGGTTGCTTTATATTACCAGGGTTTAAAGATATTGACTGAAATCCTTTAAAAGGATTGCAAAATTTATTTAATAAACCATGGTATTTCTATGAAAAAACTGATGGAAAGTTTGTGCAAAATGCTGAAAGTCACCATCAAATCTAAACCGTTTTATCTGAGAAGAGTTTACAGGTATGACAGTGCAGGGACGAGAGTGCTGGGCTCAGCGCTAAACCGAGTATTTATCCTGGAAAAGTGTCTTTGCCTCTTATTATAGCCTGAAAACAAAACTTTAAAATCCTCTGGAGGTATGTGAGGGGTCACTCTTTCTCAACTTTCTAGTACGAAAAGGAAAAGAGAAAGCAAGTTCCGAAGAACAGGTTGACCCCTGACCCTAAAAGCAGCACTTAGTGATTAGAAACAGAAGTTGTTTCCTTTGAGGAAAGAAAGAAGTCGTTGCTACTTTTGGTATCCTCATTGTATCTTTCCTGGAGCAAACCTAGATCAAATTTTAAGAAATCTATAACTCTGTGATTCTATTATTTAAATTTCAATTATATAGGCAGAATAGATTAGGTAGAGAAATGTCATTCCTTACCCAAGGCTACATTAGAAATCCCTGTCACAGGCAGAATTAGAACACAAGTCTCCCTCACGGTCTTAACAGTCACGTTTCTAACATGTCATATTCTTTCACTTACCTAAAAAAGCTCTTTTTCATTTAAATAATACATATATTCTAAAGGGTAAAAGCTACCAGTATATAATCTCGTTTTCCATGTCTTATAAGCCAGACTGCTCCCCACAGTCTCATAAATGATGAGGAAAATTCTTCAAATCATGATACCGTGAATTTAATGTCATCTGAAAGGATTCTTTGTGCTAAAAGCAGGTGTGCTTGTGTGAATATGTGGCTGTCCCATATTGAGGAGCCATATATTTCACAGTTAGGCTCTACACACAGAAATAAACAGCCATATGGCAAACAAACTTACTTTTTACTGCTTCATTTTATTTGTTTCAAAATAGTGCATTGCCACAAATCCAGAATATTAACAACACTCCATCTGGAGAAATGTAAGTATTGGAGCCCCGAACCAGCACGTTAGTATTCTCACAAAACTTCAGAACTTCAGTTAATTCCAAACTTGAAACAAGCTTTATATCAACCCAGCTTGTCTTCCGAATGCCATGCTAGTGACTCAATTAAAATGTGTATAAAATGGGAAAATTCACAATTTTGGAAATATTTTTTAAAGTTGTCCCTCTTGCATACAGTTCTAATAGACTGTGCCACAATGTTCATTAGTAAATCATTTTTAATTTAGGTAGCTTTATTTAACTCTATTTTGCAAATGAGAAAAAGGAATTACAGAATTGCGTGGCTATATCTGATCTGCATTTAAAACACCTGCTGTTTAGATTAGAAATAAATAACTGATGCTTTCTTTGTTAGCTCAACAATAAATTTATTTTTATTTATTTTCTTGCAAGTTATGGAATGCAATGAAATAGTCACTTCATACTTATAAGGGAAAATTACAAAAAAAAAAAAAAAAGCAAGATAGGAGATTTTACCTAGAAATTCCTAACCATATCAGAAGGGAATACTCAACTTTCCTCAAAATTTTTCCTTGTTGTTAATAGGCATATAAAACAAACAAACAAACGAACAAACAAACAAACAAAACACAACCCTCTGCAGTGAGAACAATGCTCTCTTTTGATCTTTGATAAGCAGACTAGGTGAATTGTATACAGAGCAAGTAATTGGTGAGATTTGTAAAGTAGTAAATCAAAATAGGGAATGTTGTCACACACTAAGGGTATAAAGAAATGAAAGACTCGTCACCAAAACATCAACAGCATTTTAAACAAATAGAAAAGGATAGTGTGGTCTTTAAAAAAACAAAAAGAACAATCTCAAAATTTAAAGTACAAAATAGACTTATACATATTGTCACAAATGATTTCACAACAGAGCAATGAAGCCAGTATTACCTTTTGAATATGATGAAAATATCATGAAATTCAAGTGAATAAATGGCAAAGTCCAAATTAATATCAGTTCTTTTAACCTTAAATCATGTCCTATTTTTACTATGTCACACCTTTAATTTTCCTTAAACTTAAATTTAAAAAATCAGATATTTTTACATATCCAGAACCAGAAAACACGTGGATTATTGCCCAATGCTGAGATTTTTTTTTTTGATGGAGAAATAATTCACATTAATTACTATAATTTTCTACTAAGACTGGTGGAAATCTGATAGGCCAAAGGAAAATAACAGATGTTATTTTATATCTTGAGATTGTTATATCTTGAGATTGATTATAAATTAAATATGCCTTGAATTTAATATAAATAAAGTCAATATATATTTTGACAGCCAGCTAAATGGTAGGCACCTGGTGATGCACAAAAGAATATCAGGTAAAGGCAAATCTAACAATAGCATAGAACTACAAAATAATACCATAACTAATGAAATACAGCAGGTACACTGACAACTTTTATTAGTTAAGAGAAACCTAAACTAAAGAATAATAGATTAGTTTATAGAAAAAACAAGTAGGGAAAAGGACAAGGATGTGTTAAACTTCAGGAACACAGAACATTGATATAAACTCTACTATACTCTACTATAAAGTCTCATATTCTCTAGATTGAAGACCTAAAAGGCTGACAATAATAAACTGTGATTTGAGTGTTTACTGTGTGCCACATGTTTTCTCATCACATTTAATTTGATCAGAAACCCTATGCAATAGAAATTATTGCTTTTTCACTTTAAAGATGAGAAAACTAAAATATGAAGAGGTTAAATAATTTAATGTTAAATGTCACATAACTGAAACAAGGATTTTAAACTACTTAGTAAAAGGTGTGAATTAAAAGTAATATAAGCATTTTGTCAGCCTGAGGGGATATTTTCATTAGCTGTTCCTCTACAATATTGAACCCTAGTTTTTTTGGTATTAGCTCTGGGGTTTGAAACACTTTGAAATATAAAACTAGAATTTTAATGAAACTAACATATTTTTAAAATAATATATAAAAAATGCATTTAATGAATCCAATTTACTCAATATAAAATAAAAATTTCCTCATCACAAAAATGAACAAAGATTTCCTGAAATCAAGAGTTAATTGTATGAGTAGATACCCATTTGCTGTCCATTACTTTGCCAATTTGTTCCCTCCCACCACAATCACATGCATACGCAATTATGAAAGATATAAAGACATTTATAAGTACAGGAAATATGCATTTATGCTATAGGTTAAGGAAAGGAACTATTAAAAACCTATAATTGAAAAAAATGCCAGGCAAATTCACCACAGAGGGGGCTAGATTAAAGAAGGCCATCTATTGTGGGTGCACAAATGATCTCCCTTTTTTCAGAAAGGACTCAAATATACCTAAATTCCACTAATTCTTTAGGTTTAAAGGTTGGGTGAACTGTGGAGAGGTATGTCATGACTGGACCATACATGTCAAAGCTTCTTTGTCAGAATGAAAGCAGAAAAAGTAAAAAGTAAGAAATGATAGGTAATCAAATAAATGAAGATAGTTATTAAAACATCCCAAATACAAAATTAAAAAATCAGCTTTGTAATATGATTAAGGAATAAAAAACCATGACTGAATAAATTTTATTAATGGGAGGATGAAGTAGCATTGGGATATATACTTTATCATTTGAATATGCTGAATAAATAGTTCTTGTGATCACTTTTATAAATGCCAAAAGTTGTTTAAATAAACATGTTCTTCCTAAGAAAATTTTAGTAGAATAGAGGCAAAAGTTACTTAAATATACACCCACATACATACAAATACATGCACACAGGAACTCAATGTATGATATGGCTGCCTATGTTATTTCTGGACAATTGGTAATTCTCAGTAAATGTTTATGTATTCAAAAATAAAAGAAAAACAATCAAAACCAAAATACCTATGAAAAAACTATCTATAAATTAAAGAAAATTTCATCAATTGTGAAGATTTGGAAGTTAATCAACTCTTGAAAAAACACATACTGAATTGAATGATTTAGACAAAAAACATTTATGCTTATACTTAGAAGAAAGGACAGCCTCTATATAATAGGATTAGTAACCCATCAAAGAAAGCAAACGTTTAAAATTTTAAAAACTTCGTTAAGACATATGAGAAACATATTGGCTATTGATGTTGTTAAGTTTTTCTTGTCTCTTAGAGACATTAAATTACCACATATAGTTACTATATCATTTTTCCTCTATAGTCATACCTTTACTTTCATTATTCTTTTTCTTGATCATTTACATCTGCAACCGTTGATGGGATCTCAAGTCCATCCTTTATATTACCTACTTTACTAATATTATAGAGATTTACATTTTCTTTTTACAACTCCTAATGTACATTTCAATTCTGCTATTATGTCTTTATTCTCTGGAATCTTGCTTTATCTTATCTAAATCACTTTCATCTCATGCAATTGCCTAATTTATCTTTATCAATTATTTAGCTGTAGCAGAATCTATGTCTTTCTACATACTTTAAGGGTGTCAAAATTCTTTTGAAATTTTCTTCTAGATCATGCAGCAGATTTCTTTCAAAGGAATATTATTCTTCCTCCTGTTCTTCTAGATGCTGATGACCAATACTATGCTTTACTAGGACTGCACTTTTGTTTGTTGTTGGGCAAATTATTTTCTTCTCTATTATTAGTCCACATGCATGATGCATGGTTTGCCTTGTTGTCTGTTGACCTTTGGTACAGATCTAATCCTCTTCTCAGTTCATGCTACCGTATGAAGAGCAGGCTGATGAGTACAGATCTCAGACCATTCTAGTCTTGTAGAATATGTCCACTTAGAACACCTCTACTATACTGAAGGTCTTCTTTTCTCAATCCTCTGCGTCTATTTCTGTATTAAGCTGATTTGATTGAATATATGAAAAATTAAAACTTCCTCTAAAGCTCTTATCATTCTGTCTGCTTCAATGAGCCTACAACTTCCATAATGTATCATGTCACAATACCATTTTTTTCAAAGATGTTTTATGTAATTTGCTGTCTCTGTTGGAATACAGAAAAATGGTGGAATGGATCAGCATTCTGACTGCCTCTCAGATTGACATGTTAATGACATAGAAGTTTTATATATATGTCATATATATATATATATATATATATATACATATATATATATATATATATATATATATATATATATATATTCAATTGAAGTTAGTCTTTATTTTCCTCCAAATTATATGTATAAGCCAACTCCAGATGTACTAAATAATCAGAACTGTCAAGATGGGAAAACAGAAAAGTATACATATTTATTATACTCTCAGTGATATTAATGTCAGCTTCTGATAAAGGATTACATAATACAGAGAGCTATCTGATTTCTCAGTTGAGACAGGCCCTGATTCTCTAAGAAAAACAAGGGAAAAAATTAAAAGATGTACACTTTTTTCCCTGATTCATGGGAAAACAAATAAACAAATAAACAAGAACAATGGGGGAAAAGGGGAGATGTACACATTTATCTAGAGGATTTTGTGTTCTATAAGAAGCCAAGAAATGATTACCTGTCAGGGTCAAAGGTGATTTTTCTCTCATTGGCTCCATCTTCTTAGTTACTAGGGATTCCTAACTACATTTTGATGCTCCACTGTCTGTAAATTTTAGTATAAAATATAATTGTGTTTCTGTCCTTTACCTTTTTGCTTATAGTTATTATAAAAAATTGGAAGACTGTATCAGGGGCTTCCAGATATATGACATTTTGAACCAGAATGTCTGAAAATTATTTTAATGACATTTAAAACTGTATTGTAGTTGTTTGGGAAATTCACTTGATTCAATGTATATCTTGATTTATGTAATAAAAAGGAATTGATATATATTTATTTTACATGCTCCCAAATTGTACCCTTATGTAAGTTTAACTATTTTTAATTATTTTGATAGTCATCTATGTGTTTTTCCTGTAAGGGTATGCCACTTGCTTTAACGTTAATGACATTACAAAGTAGTAATCTCAGATTCATTTTTTCCTTATTTCTAATTAGAGCATTAAAAAATATTGGCTGTGTTGCAAACTATGTGATTCTGCAACACATACCTGGGGGTGTCTTGCTTTATATTTTGAGGTAAGAAGCACAAATGTTAACCAAAATGTAAAATTTCTTTCATTTCCTGCCAAAGTTTAGGTTCTATTTTTGCCAGAGTAGAAGAAAAGCGCATTATACAGGATATGCCTCTCTGGATATTAGTTCTCCTGCCAGTTTCACTTTAGCACCATAAAAGCTGCAACAGCAGATGGACTCCCCAAGTTAGCATTTGGAATCAAAAGGTGTTTAGAGGACTGTGGCAGTAAGTAAAATTCCTCAATGAGAAATTATAAAGAAGGGGAAAAGGAAAGTAACCTATTAAATTGTGTAACTAAACAGCAAATTTGAATCAATCAGCAAGTATATTTTATGTGTGTTTTTAATACTGGTTTGGGGATAAAAAGATTACTTTGAGTCTGCTTCTCAAATCCCCTAGTCAATTCTCAAACCTCATCTTGTCAGCATTTGGCACAGCTAATTACTCTTCCTTTTAAAAACTCTCTTCATATTTATATGGACTACGCATTAGAGGTTTTTTTTCTTCCTACCTCACTAGTTGCTACTTAGTATTCTTTCTGGAAATTTCTCATCTTCATAAGTTTTAAATTTTGAAATGCCCTACAGCACAGTCTTCAAACCCCTTTGTTTTCCTAGGTGATTTCATTTAGATGCTGATGACTCCAAAATTTATATATTTAGGTCAAACACCTTATAGGAACTACAGATCTAAATCTTTAAAAAAAATGTTTTAAAATGCTCACTTGGAGGTTTGTTCAGGATTTTAAAAATACGAGTCAAAAATTTCTGCTTTCTATAACCCAATCTACCTCTTTGTCCTTTATATCTATAAATGGCACCACAGTTCCACTTTCACCCATGAAGGAAAAAATCCTGTGGAATTCACCCTCCCATTGTAAACAAATAGAAAAGTTGACAAATTATATTAAATTAGTGTTTTGAGACATTGAACTAAAGATAGTAAATTAACTCAATGGGGGAATCCTTTCACAATATATACATATATCAAATCATCATATTGTATACTTAAATATCTTAAAATTTTTTTGTCAGTTATGCCTCAATAAAGATGAAAATAGAAAAAAAGAGAGAGATAACACAGCAGTGTATGGAAGCTTGCATCAATAGAATGGTCCTCTATGTTTCCTGCCTTCTTGTACTCACACCCTGATGTGTTTGCCTCTCACATTGAATATGACTGACCTAGGGAACTAATGTGATTATGTAGAAATTATGGTCTGTAACTTCTAAGGCGAGGTCAAAAAGAAATTTTGATTCCTACCTTGCTCCCTTTTGGAAAATCTAATAAAAAGACAACATGCTATTCAAGGAGTCTATGGAGGTGTCCATGTAGTGAGAATTTAAATCTCCTGCTAGTACCCATGTAGATGATCCAAGCTGGAATTAGATGTCCCAGCCCCACTGGAACCTCCAGATACCCACAGTTTAAAAAAACTCGTTGACTACAACCTCATAAGAAACACTGAGCTAAAACCACCTAGAAAGGCAATTGAGTGATTCTTGACTGACAAAAAAAAAAAATCTCCAATAGTAAGTTTTTATTGTTTTAAGCTGCAACGTTTGAGATTAATGTCGTACTCAGCAGTAAATAATACAAATCTAGGAAACCTGGATGTGGAGAGATGCAGTAACAAATAACTATGATGGAGTATTTTGTAATCAGATTATGAGAAGAAGCTGAAAGGATTCTTATGAAAGAATTAGTGAAACACTAATGTGCCTCACCCAGAAGGCTGATGGAAAGTGAAGAGGCTGCCAGTGGGGGCTAGAAAAAAAGTGATGAAAATACTAGTAGAAACCAGAGGATGGGAAAGCTGATTATTTAGTCACACAGAGCTTAGCATCACAGCAATCTGCAGTAATGTGTAAAACAGAAAGTGTACCTAATTAACTGGATGATCAAACTAAGCAAATGTCTAGGCAAAGTATTGATGATGCCAACTGATTTCTCCTTGTTGTTTATAGTAAGATGTGAAGTTTGATGGACATAGTCCCTAAACAACTTTCCCGCACGTACACAAACTTCATCTAGCATAGCTCTGCTGATCTCTATTTTCACAGTCCAGTGTTCAGTTTCCACTTTACAAATATTTAACAAAGAAAATACAACAATCTCCACACCACATATAGGTATTATTTCCCAACTAGTCTGTTTCTGTTTATTTTATTTGTTTCTGAACGTTCTAGAATGATTTGCAGCTCAATCAGCCTTTGCTTACTATAACAGAATTTGTCTTCATAATTTTCTTACAGTATATGACTTTACGAGAAAAAGAGAGAGTAATAAGAAAATAAGTAAATTTTAGTCTTATTGCCTCAAAAATCTGCAAAATTGGAGCAAATATCACCCCCTTTCTTAGTTGTTTGAGAACTTAAGTTTCTGAACCCATGAGCAAAGAGAAAAAAAATGACATAGAGACCTCAAGTCTTTCAAAGGGGCAGAGCACGAGTGACCTGTGGAGTCATATTTTTCATCCTGTTGAACTGGACTTGGATTTAGCATGTCCTAAAATAAGTTGCAAGAAGTTCAGCTGATTGTGTTATATGAGGATCTGTTGAAGAAACCAGAAGTGTTTAGTCTACAGACAAGAAGACTTAAGGGAGAGGGGGAGCTATGACAATTACCTTCAAACATTTCAGGGGAGGTCATTTACTAACAGAGTACAATTTAGCCTATTTGTCCATAAGTCACAAAATTAGAGTCAATCTTTAAGAGTACAAGGGAGACATCTTTCTACTCAATGCAGAACTATGTAATAGAGCAATTCATTTATAGAATGATCAGCCTACTGAGGTCATGATTTCTTCAACATTGTTAGAGAAGAGATTCATGGGCTCAGGAGAAATTTGGCTCGAGTGGTCTGTAATTCTCTAATCATAAGATTCTATGCTTTTTTCTTTGTAATATTTTGTTATTTGAGAGAAAAACAAAGATTTAAGTGTAATATGAATTTTAAAAATTAAAATGGCAAATTTTCAAAAGACACAGTCCATCTTCTTAACACAGCTTACATTAAAAGCAATGGGATATTTGGAGTGCTTTTTTTCTGTGCAAATCTAGCCAAGGCAAGTGAAACCATGTTTA
Organism: Rhinolophus hipposideros; assembly: GCF_964194185.1. Classification (NCBI taxonomy): domain Eukaryota; kingdom Metazoa; phylum Chordata; class Mammalia; order Chiroptera; family Rhinolophidae; genus Rhinolophus; species Rhinolophus hipposideros. The sequence goes on from NC_138055.1 coordinate 31,342,315, forward strand.
ATATTAATTCAGCTTATTTAATTTCATTTTTATTTTATATTCTAAGTAAAAATATTGACACATGAGTAGGCTACTTCCTAAGAGTTTACAATCATCATTAACATAAAACACATTTAATAATGGTTATAATACAGACACCAAAATATCAGAAAAGAAAGAGTTGGTAAACGATTGATTCAGCTGTACCAGTATCTACCTGCAAATCAAATGTGTTTATACTCATCTATTGATGTGCTAGAAAACATACTCTGTTATTGTGTTTTCCCGAAAATAAAACCGGGTCTTATATTAATTTTTGCTTCAAAAGATACATTAGAGCTTATGTTTAGGGGATGTCATCTTAAAAAATCATGCTAGGGCTTATTTTCCAGTGAGGTCTTATTTTCAGGGAAACATGGTAGATGCTGAGGTTACAAAAAAACAAATTTAATCCTATTCTCAGGATCTCACAATCTAGAAGACATAGATAAACCTTAAAACAGTAAATTCAAGAGATGAGGAAATGAAATTAAGGTCAAGAATAATTTGGTGTTTTCAGGGTAAACACTTATTCCCCTTCAGTTGGCAGAGGGAGATCTATTAATTGCTTTTGTTTACAGCCTTTTCAGTTCATTCTTAGAAAAAAGGGACATTTTACTTGATTGGTTAAGTTAGAATAAAGAACTGGGAGTGTGTACATCTGCCCTTTCTCCTGGGATCCAATCTACTTATAGAGAGCATGTATTCTTCTCTACTCTCTTGAGAAATCTATGGTAATCACAAATAGGCTTTGAAAGTCTTCAGTAGCAGAGAATCTACTTACTGAAAAAAAAACTTGCAGTGTCCAATATTACCTTTCTCCTTAATAAAATTGATATTTTAATCTTTTTTGCAAACTGCTCTCTTCATACACAAATTTATTTATTTTTCACCTTTATTGAGGTATAATTGCTATCTAGGTATTAGGGATTGTTGAAAGCTTCTAGATGATGCTGTCAGCTCCAGGACACATGGTCCCCTTCGTAGTTATTTCACAACATAACTAATTCTTCAAGGCCAGCAAGAGACTGTCTCAAACTTTGCTCTAATGGATTATTTATATTATGTAACAATAATAGGATTTACTATCTCATCACCATTATCATAAAACTGAACCTGATCAAGGTAATGACTCTCTCATCATATTTGCAGCACTACCTATACTCAAAGGGAGATGAAACAAGTCATGTTCACCAGGGGAGAGGGAATCTTGGGAGCCATCCTCTAATTCTTTCACTGCATCCCCTTATTTTACTATATGGGTCTCATATTAGTGATCTCATAAAATAATTTTTTCTATTAAAAATATAACAAATTTACTTTGGTCTAGTGATCTTAATATAAGCATACTTGAGGCTTTTTATCTCTAAAAAAGATAAAATCTTAAAGGTACTATTTCATTGAATTTGTGATTGTGAGATCTTTCTTATTAATATTAAAACCCTGCATTATCTAAGAACTAAATATCAGAAATAAATGTACTGCTAAGGTGCTTGCTTTTTACTGACTCGTAAGGGTATGCTAATGTATAATGTCTGTAAAAGAAAAAGTTCTGAAGAAATGTTCTGGAAAAGATCTTTTTACAGGAATTCGAAACACACACACACACACACACACGTCAGGTTTCATAACTTTGGTGTATCAGGTGTCTCACTTTTGTGTTCGTGTCGACTTGTGGCAGTGTCTTACTCAGTGGCATTCATTATTGCTCATGCATGTTTTTGTGTGCTGTCATGAGAATGTCTGAGCTTGAATTAGAGCAATGAACAAACATTAAATTCCTTGTTAAACATGGCAAAAGTGGAAGTGAAATCAGGGGCATGTTAGTCCAAGTTGGGGATGATGCCATGAAGCAAATGGCAGTGTACAAATGGATTAAACGTATTTCTGAGGGGAGAAAACATGTCACTGAAGAGAGGTCAGGGTGGCCAGTAACTAGCAGAACTGATGAAAACATTGCAAAAATTCATCGAATTGCTCGTCAAAATCATTGGCTAATTGTGAAAAGTATAGCAGACCGAGTAAACCTCAGTAGAGACACAGTTAGGAAAATCTTAACTGAAAATCTTGGCATGAGAAAGGTGTGTGCAAAAATACTGCTGAAGGAGCTCACTGAAAAACAAAAACAAAGGAGAGTCGAAGTTTGCCAAGACCTTTTGGAGAGCAAGATGATGTTTTGGGCCATGTTATCAATGGTGATGAAAAAGAGGTGTACCAATATGACCTGAAACAAAGCGTCAAAGTGCACAATAGAAGTCAGCCAATTCTCCATGATGAAAAATGTTTCATCAGTCCAAATCAAGAGTCAAAATGATGTTGCTAACCGTTTTTGATATCAGAGATATTATTTATTATGAATTTGTACCAACTGGACAAACAGTTAACCAAGTGTACTATTTGGAAGTGCTGAAAAGGCTGTATGAAAATGTTAGATGATCTGAACATTTTGCCAACAATTCATGGCTCTTGGATCACGACAATGCAACTCTCACGGCACTGTCTTTGAGGGAGGTTTTAGCCAATAAACAAATAACTGTATTGGAACACTCTCCCTACTCACCTAATCTGGCCCCCAATGACATTTCTTTGCCCATAGATAAAGGAAATATTGAAAGGAAGACATTTTCATGACATTCAGGACATCAAGGGTAATATGATGAGAGCTCTGATGGTCATTCCAGAAAAAAGAGTTCCAAAATTGCTTTGAAGAGCAGACTAAGCACTGGCATAGGTGCATAGCTTCCCAAAAGGAGCACTTTAAAGTGACCATAGTGATATTCAGCAATGAGGTATGTAGCACTTTTCCTAGGATGAGTTCTTAAACTTAATTGCCAAACCTCCTTTATACACATGTATATACACACATATATACTTATATTAAAACATTACTGGAAAGATAAATCACACAAAAAAATTTAGGTATCTTCCAAACCTGTTTGAACTCTAAAATTGTTCAAATTACACCTTCCTTGTGAATCTTCGTTCAAACTTATAGATTGCTACCCTATGCATATACAGCTCAGCATTCAAAGAAAGTCTCAATATAACCCATATTCAAATACTGGAACTTTTTTTCTAGGAAGTTCCTCTTTCTCCAGTACTCTTCCTCAAATTCCAGTGTCCCAAGCCTCCAAATCTCCACCTCATTCTCCTGTCTTTAGTATGATATTGTGACTGTGCTTGGGATTCCCTCCCTGCACTGCAGAATAGAAAATGCTTCCAGGAAGTAAACCAATACAATCATTGCTCACCTCTCAGGCATCACTGTTCTGCATTGCTATTCACTCTGAAAATAGTTATTTTTATTATATTTCATCTACTTTCAAATTTTTATATGGTAGAAGGGCAATTATATGGTCCCACTTATTCCATTATAAACAGAAAAGTGTGTTTCCCACCTTTATTTATTTTTAATTAAGGTAAAACTAATTGCAGCAAAATTTTACTTTCTTTGGTGTACAGTTCTGAATGTTTTGACAAATGCATTATGTCACGCAACCACTACCACAATCAAGAAATACAAGATCAGGCTCACATAAACCTATAGAGTTAGAAACACTTTAATTTATGCACAATGATAGAGATTCACTTATAGCAATGAGGTGTCTTTATTCTGCTTGATCTAATTATTTCCTTTAGAAAGCCAACATAATTTAAATATTTAAGATGCCAATTACATTTTGGAGAATCTTCCCAAATAGAGACAGGAAAAAAACTCTGTCAAGTAGCGAATATTATAAGTAGCATATTTACCTTTTTATCTCCTTAACCCTCTTTAAAGTTTCAATAAAGTATGAATCACTTAATCTTCCACTTAGTATTGGAAAGTAAAAGGGAATAGAGTCCATTTAAAAATGTAGTCAACTACATTAAAGTTCTAATTTTAAATTCACAGTAAAAAGCTTAAGAAATTAAATGCTTACCTTCCTTATTTATTTAAATTTTTTACTTTGGTAGAAACAACGGGATTTAAACACATGCACCTATGCAATGCCTTTAATATTTTTTCATGGCCATTGATAGTCACAGCATAATAGCATTATTACATATCATCTTGATTAGATTAAGCCATCATTACACTTCAAAATGCCTTTCTTAATTCTTTAAATAATCTACACTGTCTTTTTGAAACTATATCATAAATATACCCTACCACAATATATCCATAACGAGGTGGTTATTAGGCATGACCCACAGTATCATGACATGCATTTGTGAGATATGAGAATAAATTAAAGCAGAAAAAGTTATATATCTGAATTTGATTGTACATTTAGTTGTTTTCTAATGGGAATTTCTACAGAAGATATAATTCAACCTAGAAAAGAATGAGGTAATGAATGTTAGAGAAACAAATTAAACTTCTGCCAGACATTGACAGGTTGTAAATTTGTTTTAATTTCTAAGGAAAGAGATCCAGGTGTCATTGTGAATAGCTCAATAAAGATGTCAACTTAATATTCAACAATAGCTAAACAAGCTGTTTATTTGAATTATGAAAAGTAGAAAGTCTATAAACATAAGAAAATAATATATAAAGAGAGCAGCCACTGGTAATGTTTTAGCAACTGTGTTTTTTGTTAGATATTTCCTCTTCATCAGGATACTTGATCAATTTTACATTCATTCAATATATATTGAGAACCTATTTATATAATTGGGGTAAATGGTCAGGAATATTCCACAGAAGAGGTGATTTTTTGAGCCTTATCTGAATAGTTAGCAGCCGATGCCAAACAGACAATGATATCAAAAGCATTCAGGAAAAAAGAACACCACCAGCAAAACCTTGGAAATTTAAAACAAATTTATACTTGGAAGACAGCATGGAGCTCAATAGTGCTTTCCTTTCTTTTTTTTCAACCCCCAATTTGACACAGTCAAATCACAGAATTCTCGAAAGTTATGGAATAGAGGATTTGGAATTACATAAAGATAGAAATAAAAATTACATGTTTTAAGAGCTTATTATACCCCAAGTACTGTGTGCTAAGCATATAAGATAGCCTTATGAAAACTCTATGAGGTAGGTACTATTAGTTTCTTTATATAAATGAAAAAAACAAGCAATAGAAATGTTTTTTTGCCCAATGTTCAAAATAGTTATCAATAACTACCGTGTTTCCCTGAAAATAAGACCTAGATGGACAGTCAGCTCTAATGTGTCTTTTGGAGCAAAAATTAATATAAGACCTGGTATATTTTATATTATATTATATTATATTATACTATTTGTGTTATACTATATTATTTACATTATGTTATACATTATATTATGTTATGTTATGTTATGTTATATTATATTATATATTATATTAGACCCAGTCATATATTATAGTAAAATAAGACTGGGTCTTATATTAATTTTTGCTCCAAAAGATGCATTGGAGCTGATTGTCTGGCTAAGTCTTATTTTCGGGGAAACACCGAAAATAGTAGTATGGCAGGAATCCAGCATGTTTAACTCTTAAGCATTACACATAATTGAAACTTAATAACAAAGCAACTAGTGTTGTGCACTGAGCAAGAACTCATGCATCACCTCTGAATAGAGCCTTGTTTTAATAGCTTGAAGGAAAATCCTATGATTTGATAGTGGAATCTTTCCCTGGGAAGCATATTTGCTCTTCCCTTGAACTTTTTCCTCTTTATGGCTCTTGAGTAATGCAACAATTTTTACCCGATCTCCTGATCTTTATCATTAATTTTTTAGCCATCCTTTTTTAATTTCTGCATTTAAGGTCTAATATTTCCCTCTGAACCTCACGCTAGTCACATCCCACAAGTTTTCTTACCATTAAGCTCAAAATACTTTTTATTGTTAATTCTGTTTCTAAGTCAATGGCTTATATGGAAAGTAGTTTAATAATGCTTATGATATATGGACTTTTAAAATATTTTTAAAACTGATTTCTAGCTGCTTTTTACTGTGATCAGAAAAGATACTCTGCATAATAACAATTCTTTAAAATTTGTTGAGATTTCTGTTATGTTTAAGACATTATCCTTTTTGGTCAAAGATCTATGTACTCTATAATTATATACTCCATAGTCTTGGCTTATAGTATTCTAAACGTGACAATTATGTCAGGTTTGCTAGTCATGTACAAATCTTCCATAAGCTTACTGAATTTTCTTTCTTTTTTTATGATATGCTGGATTGATGAATTACTAATAAAGTTGTATTGAACTTTCTCCCCATAATTCTGGATTTGTTTATTGGTCACTTAAAACTGTATCACTATTAAATATCCCTGTTCATCTCTAGTAAAACCTGCTAACTTAAATTTTATTTTCTCTCACTTTCTTAATATTTTTTATTAAGTCTATATTTTTAGAGCAGTTATAAGTTCACAGCAAAATTTAGGGAAAGTACAGAGGTTTCCCCTATACTCCCTGCCCCCACACATGTAGAGCCTCCCCCATCACCAACATTCCCCACCAGTGTGGTACATTTATTACAGTTGATGAATCTACACTCACACATTATATAATCAATCATGTAAAGTCCAAATTTTACCTTAAGTTTCATTCGTGACGCTGCAAATTCTATGGCTTTGGATATTTTCTTTCACTTTAATAGAGTTAATGTATTAATGTTTTCATGACACATATTCTTCTTTTACTTCAACCTTCTGAATCCTTATATTTACATGTGTCTATTATAAAAACACATCATGCAATTTTGTTCTTCATTATTTTGAAATCATTATCTTTTAACTAGGATATTTAATCAATTACTATATAATGTCATTACTGATATATTTGGGTTTAAATAGACTATCTTACTGTGGTTCACAATTGGTCCAGCCTCTTCTACCTTCTTATTTCTCTCCTTTTCTGCAGTCCTTGCAGTAATTATTTTTAGTATTCCAGAGGGACCTTAATCCTCTGGTGTGATGTATCCAGAAACAAAGTTGTGTCCAGAGATTAAAAGTATACATGATAAGTTGGAAACAATTAAATATATAATAAAGTGAGTCAAAGCAGCATGAAATGGGAGGCAATAAGAAAAATCCAAGGTGAGACAGTGTACTATACCTGAGAAATTATAAAGTCATAGAATACTTCTTACCTCTACAAAAGAAAATAATAAGGTGTATGCTACTCTGACTGATATAAACATGTTTGATGATTTTAGACTTAAGGAATTGATCTACAGAAAGTGTATATTTAATTATGCTTACAAAACAAAGGTATTATCAACCTTGGCAACATTAGACAAAACTAGAGGGCACAGGGGATGAGAAGATGGATGGAAGTAAAAAAGCAATGTGTTTGATGAAGAATAATATTTACAGCAGTCTTCTGAAATATCTTCACATAATAGCATCCAAAAATACCTATACTATCAACACTGGTTTAATGGATGAAGCTAATCCACTGTTGGAGACAATCTCTCTGTGGACCCTGGCTATGCAAGGGCTGACCTGAAAGTCAAAGAGCTGGTGAAATCAATATCTTAGCAAATGTACAAATCATCATGGCAAACTGGTTGGGAAGCTCTACTTAAAATTATGAGTGAAACAAAGAGAGGCATTTAAAATGGTTATAAATTTCTAAAGCTGAGACACAAGAGAATGGGAGACTGATTTGATCTTAACCTTCATCTATCATTGTAGGATATCAAAGCTTTGCATAAAAATAGTATAAGCATGCTATTTAAACTCTAAATATGGATGTAGAAAATTGAAAACATCAAAAAGACTCAAAAGGAAAAAGTTAGATGTTTTTCACTTTTGAAAAGCAGTAATGAAAATAAAGAGGAATAAATCAGAGGCCTATAATTTCCATTGAAAACCCTCCTATGGCCTTTTAGATTTTTTAAAATCCCGTATACACATAACTTTGTATGTAACAAAACGAGCATCTGTTAGACAGAAGAGCATTTATTACGTATATGGTAATATGGTAAGGTTAAAAAAAATAACAAGAGCTATACAGAGGGTCTACATAAAATATGGAAAAACAAAGTAATCAATATATGGCCAAAACACAATCACTGAAGTAAAAATTTAAGGTTTTCATTCTTATTTTCCTGGGACCTGAGAGAAATTGCTATAGAAAGTTTACAGAAAGTATAAACAGATTATTTAACTTAGTTTATTTTTTGAAGCAGAATAAAACGCCTGTCCTCCATATCTTGGGAGATAAGCAAATAATTGGCTGCCCCCAGTCCAGCTCCATAAATTACCCAGAAAATACTGAAGAGAAAAGAAGCTCCCAAGGCCTGATCTTTCACTCTCCACTTCCCAAACAAAATGTAGCCTCTCAAAAGGCATATAATCACAATGCTCACCATGTTACAAATTCATTAACAATGTCTTAGGAAAAACTTTTATTATATCTTTTCTGGGGGAGAGATCTGTTTTCTAAAGAAGACTGGAAAGAATACTCACATAAAAAAGGGAAAATATTAAATATCCCTCACTCATCAAATTTGGGGTCAATGTCTTCTGTTCTAGGAATCCTCACTGGAAACAAGATAATTTGCAATGTGTGTCTACTCTCAGTGACCCTATGCTCATATTTAACACTTAACATATTATTTTCAAATTATCTGCTTATTAGTCTGTTGTCCTCATTTCACTATCAGCCTACATCAAGTCAAGGACCAGGGCTTAATCATATTTGTATTCTACAACAAGTATATAGTCCAAAGTAAGCACTCATAAAAATTCAACTGAAGGTCACTGTAACATATCTTTCATCCAAACGCATGAAATTTCACTCAGGAAATTTCATCAATTCTCCATATGCTATTTAATTTGTCTAGACTTAAGACTAGACAAATGGGTGTGATGGCTGGAATAATATGCAATGACCTTTGTCAGATTAATATAAACTAAAATCTGAAAAGAAAACACACAGTTAGATAATAAGTTCAGGAGGTAGTTTCACAAGTTCCTGTTAGAAACATATAGAACTACTAGTTTTTCCATGTTTATACAGGGACTTTTCTGTGTAGTGAATTTCTTACATATACAATTCATAAAGAATATTTTCACTTAGTTGTATTTGCCATGACAGAAATTCTTATCAAACTACAGAACTAAATGATGGTTAATGTGGCGATAGCAAATTGCATAGCACAAATAACATTTTCTGAAAGTTATATGGATATGAGAATTTCCTGAAATGTGTATCAAAAATATGATCACCTTCTCTATTGAATACAATTAATGTTATTCATTTTTCAATACACTTCTTATAGAAAAAACCTCAGATAACCAAGTTGACAGAACTTTAAAAAAACTAAAAAATTATTTCTTATCAGATATTTTCAATGCCACATTTTCAGAAACTCAAAACATGCACACTCACACACACACACACACACACACACGCACACACAAATATATATATTTATAAAAACCACATTAGACTCCTGAAACTAATAAGCAATTATAGCAAAATATTGTAGGATAAAGGGTTAATATACTAAAGTTAATTATTTTTATGCATACCAACAATGATCAACTGGAATTTGAAATTAAAAACACAATAACATTTACTTTAGAATCCCCCAAAATGAAATACTAAGATATAAATCTAACAAAATATGTACAAGATATAGATAAGGCAAGCTATAAAACTTGATGATGAAATAAAAGAAGAATTTTTTTAAATGTAGAGCTATTCCCTGTTCACGGACAGAAAGACACAATATTGTCAAGATCTGAGTTCTTCCCAACCTAATCTTTACATTCAATGCAATCCCAATAATAATGTCAAGAAGTTATTTAGTGTATATTAACAAACTGATTCTAATATGTGTGAAGAGAGTAAAGATCAAAAATAGCCAACATGATGATTAAAAAAAAAGAAGAGTTGTAAGACTGACATTACATTACTTCATGGCAGTATAAAGCTATAATAATCAAGGCAGCATTGGCAAAGGACTGCGTAAATAGATCAATGGAAGAGAATAGAGAGCCTAGAAATAGACCCACATAAATATGGTCACCTGATCTATGACAAAAGGAAATAAAATGCAGGAAAGGGAGTCTGTCCCGACCCGCGGGACACTACACGAGGGACCCCGAAGCACCTAGAAGGGAGGAAAATGGGAGACACAAAGACCGGAGACAAGACAGGAGTTCTGATCAAGTCTCTCTTTATTGCAGCTCAATCAGGGGTTATATACATTCTTCTGCTGGGTGGAGGGGCATTAACATAAGAAGGGTTGCCCCAGGCTAGCATCTTAAGCCATCCAGACACCCCCTACAGAAATGTGGGTGTTATCTAAAGACCCAAGTAACTTCCTCTATCTCATGCTTCTCAGTTATGTGATGGTGCCTTATAGGCACCCGCCCCCTACAGGTCCCCCTTTTCTGTTTTATAAAAAAAGAGCTCTAAGCCCCTAGGGAACTGTGCCTGTCTTAGGTTGGGACAGTCCATCTCTGTGAAACCTGGGACAGTGACAGGTTTTTTATTTTTTATGTTACTTAGAGAGCTGTCCTCTTACCCGTCATTGGCTATCCAGTTCATCTCACAGGGGAGGAGTCCTGTTTTATGACTCCTGTCATTGGAGATAGGGATCTCCTCGCTCTTGCATCTCCAGTCGGGTGTAATGGACCTGTATGGGCTTGGCCTGCAAGGCCTCTATTTGTTGTCTGAGAAAGCGCATGAGTTTATTGAGGAGGATGGGTCCCAGTGATAGTAGGATAAAGCACCCATGGGGCCAAGCAGGGGTAGTAAGTAGGGAAAAAGTCCATTGAATCCAGAGAGGGTTGGAAAGGAGGTCTCTTCTTTTTTCAAGGTCTTCTTGTCATTTTTGACTCTGTCACGAACAATTCCAGATTTGTTAGCATAAAACAACATTTTTCTTCCAAGGGCCAGGCAGATGCCCCCTTTTTCTGCAGTAAGTAAATCTAATCCCCTCCTGTTTTGGAGGACAACTTCTGCTAGGGAATCAACCTGATCTTAAAGATCTTGGATAGTTTCTGAGAGTACCTGGACATCTGATATAAGTTGCCCAGATAATTTACGGTATTGTACTAGGGAATGTCCTATCCCTGCGGACCCGGTGGCAAGTGCGGTGGTGATGCTAGGCCCGCTAATAAGGGAATAAAATGGACTGCACGTTTAGTGCATCCTGCAATATGTTCAAAAGTCGGGATAGGGACTGGCTCATCTCCTGGAATGATGGATACATCTGGGAGGAGGGAGCCTAGGGCACAAACTCCTGTCCAGTTTTGTGGTAAATAGGTATAGGCATAATTATTTTCACAGATATATATTGATCCATTGGGTGCACACATAGGAGAGGATACATTAATGAAGGAGGAGCAATTTGTAAAGGAGAGGCTTCTAAAAATAACCTCTGTAGTATATTGTTAAAGCCAAGGGGTTGGACTCAAAAAAAAGGGAGAGCTATGTTGCATGAATTAGCAGTCATTTTTGTGCCTGTTGTGAAAGATGGCTTCTCAGGGAGCAGGGCTGTCCCTGAAATGGGGGTTAACATCTATTTGTTTTATAAGTCTCTCGGGAAGCCACCGGGCAGCTTGGGTTTTATTATCGAAAATGCAGACTGATCCTCGTCCCCAAATGAGGACGGGATCTGGGCCTGACCATCGATTTGTTATGAGGTCTTCATCACTATCTGCACTGCCTTCTTCAGTTGTTATTGGGGGGAATTCAATAACAGGGAAAAGATTAAGAGGGGGTTTTTTAGCAGCAGAGGAGAGTTGTGAATCTAACTGTTGAAGTTGTTTAAGAAGAGTTAGATGTTGTTTTTTGAGTTGAACGGTTTTTTCTAATTGTTGGACTTGGTGGGAGAGGAGAGTTTGATCAGGATCGTGGAGAGGAGCTGAAGGCATTTGGGGATTATAGGGAGGGGGCAATTGATTAGAGGCCAGAGACTGCCAGTCAGGATTAGCGGCAGCTTCCTCTAAATCAGCCTCATCCTCAAGGCTTAACTGATCGTCCTCAGGTGGGCTCGAATTTACATTAAAATCAGGACAATTAGGTGAGGACTCTTTTAGTCCTGAGATAAACTTGTCATAAACACTAACCTCTTGTCCCATTATGAGAAGGAATAAAGACTCTCCTCACGTAGGCAGTCGGTTGGTACAATCCGCCAACACGGACCCAAACGAGACGGCTCGGATGGTAACGACCCGCAGACGAATGTCTTTTGGGACTCACCCGGCCGGAGCGACGGGGGTGTTGGGATGAGAGGAGAAAAAGCCCTTACGTGAGCAATCGGTTGGTATAATCCGCCAACACGGACCCCGAGAGGCGACGCGGCTGGTAACGACCCTCAGGCGAAAGCCAGTCGGGACTCAACCGGTCGGGAAATCCTCTGGGTGGACGATTGGAGCTCAAAGTAAGCAGGCAAAATCTCGCTCAAACGGTCCCAAACACCTAGAAAACTGTCTCATTGGTGAACGACTAAAACCCAAAGTGAGCTGAGAGCAGATAAAAAAGGAGACTGGGACAACAGGTTAGGGGAAAGGGGAACCCTAGTCTAAGTGTCTGAGGGGAAGCCTGTAGACTATACATAAGTCTAGAACACAAATATATGTCCCATTTTTTGAAGGAGTCGTCCGCTTACCTGTACAGATCTCCCACAAGTTGGGTAGTCTTATGGTGATCAAAGAAGAAATATGCTGCAGCTCCTTAGACCGGACGAACTCAGACGTCTCGTCTTCTAGGAGACTTCAGGCCCCACGTTGGGCGCCAGTTGTCCCGACCCGCAGGACACTACACGAGGGACCCCGAAGCACCTAGAAGGGAGGAAAATGGGAGACACAAAGACCGGAGACAAGACAGGAGTTCTGATCAAGTCTCTCTTTATTGCAGCTCAATCAGGGGTTATATACATTCTTCTGCTGGGTGGAGGGGCATTAACATAAGAAGGGTTGCCCCAGGCTAGCATCTTAAGCCATCCAGACACCCCCTACAGAAATGTGGGTGTTATCTAAAGACCCAAGTAACTTCCTCTATCTCATGCTTCTCAGTTATGTGATGGTGCCTTATAGGCACCCGCCCCCTACAGGAGTCTTTTTAGCAAATAATGCTGGAACAACTGAACATCCACATTAAAAAAAAAAGAATTTAGACATAGACCCTACACTTTTCACAAATGTTAACTCAAAATGTATCACAGACCTAAATTTAAAGCACAGACCCACAAATTTCCTAATAGACAACAAAAGAGAAAATCTATATGACTTTGGGTATGATAATGACTTCATAGATACAACACTAAAGGCATGATCCATGAAAGAAATAATTGATAAGCTGGACTTCATTAAAATTCAAAGCTTCTGCTCTGCAAAAATTAATATGAAGAGAATGAGAAGGTAAGTCATAGATAGGGAGAAAATATTTGCCAAAGATAGAGCTAATAAAGGACTATTATCCAAAATACACAAAGAACTTTTAAAACTCAGTAATAAGAATGCAAACAACCTGATTAAAAAATAGGCCAATGATCTTAACACACATCTAACCAAAGAAAATGTACAGATGGCAAGTAACCATAATAAGATATTCCAAATTATATGTCATCATGCAAATGCAAATTAAAACAACAGTGAGATATTACTTACTACACACTTATCAAAATGGCCAAAGCTCAGAACACACAAAACACCAAATCCTGAAAAGGGTGTGGAGCAACAGGAACTTCCATTCAATGCTGGTGATAATGCAAAACTTTACAGCCCTTTGGAAGACAGATAGCAGTTTCTTCAAAAGCTAAATGTTTTTTACTATATGATCCAGCAATTTTACTCTTTGGTATTAACCCAAAGGAATTGAAAACTGTTACCCATACAAAGACTGACACATACATATCTATAGTAGTTTTATTTATAATTGCTACAATTTGGAAGCAACCAAGATGTCCGTCCTTCAATAGTGGAATGGATAAACTGTTGGACATACAGTCAATGGAATATAATTTAGCACTAAAAAGATATCAGTTATCAAGCCATGGAAAGACGGGGAGGAAAATTAAGTGCAAACTAATTAGTAAAATAAATCTATCTGAAAAAAAATACGTGATATATAATTCTAACTATATGACATTCTAAAAAAACAAAACTATGGAGACAATGAAAAATATCAGTGGTTGCCAAAGATGGCAGGGGAGATAAGAGCATAGATAATTTTTAGAGCAGAGAGATTACTCTGTACAATATGAGAATGATGGATGTATCTCACTCTGCATTTGCCTAACCCCATAGAATGTACAACACCAAGTTGAACCTTAAGGTAAACTATGGACTTTGGATGATAATGATGTGTCAATGTAGGTACACCGTGGTAAAAAAAATGTATCACTGTGCCGACTGATGATAAGAATAGGGGATGCTATAAATATGTGGAAGTAGGGTATATATGGGAAATCTCTGTACCTGTCTCAATTTTGTCGTAAACTTACAACCGCTCTTGAAAAATGAAATTTTAATAAAACACATGAGAACCTGAATCTATTGACCAAGTCTCAAGTATTTATAGTTATACCTAACTTGCAATTATGTTCTCAATGAAATCAACACGTGTTTTATTGAAATTTTAATTTTAATTTGTATCAAACATCACAGAAAGAAAAGGATGATTACCTCTTCCCAAGTAACTTGATAGTATTAAAGAAAATTAAAAGAATTTTCTGGAATACTGGTGAAACTACTTATTTTCCTCTTCCTACTACTGATAATGACTTTAGTTACATATTAGTTTATGTAAAAAATGAAGTTTTGGTCTTAGTATCATATAAGTTCAATTAATTGAATATTTTTCCACTATAATTTGTAGAGCTTGGAGTAAGTTTCAAATTATAAATTGCTAAAGAAATATTCTAAGAAAATGACCAGGTTAAACTCTATCTATCTAATTTAATATATGTCTTCACAAAAGAAAGAGTGTAATAAAGAAATTTCTAAATTCTTAGCCTGACATATAATTCTGGTTTTGTTTGTGATTCTACTTATCTCTGTAACTGATTAGAATTATACTTTTTAATGTTTTGTGGGTACTTTGCAATTAATTATGTAACCAAATTACCCTTTTACTTACAATACCTTTTTTCTTCTTTTGTACTTCTTTTGAACTATCTTCACTTTTCCCAATTACCCATCCTGATCCTGAAATAATTTAAACTAGACAGAAAAGTCAACTTGATTTAAAATAGTTCACATAAAACATGCTAAGATCATCTATCTCCAGACTAAGTTTTAAATGAATGTTTCACTATCACTAAAAATAATGGAATATACAACATAAAATTCTACAAAGTATTTGGGGGGAGAGGTCTTCACCCAACTGAACAGAATATACAACAGATTTGATTTCACTAACAAGTAAATGCTCTTTTTTTTCCAATAATGAAATATGTCAGAAAATACAAAATTGCTTTTTAGGGACCTGTATTTCCATAAATGTGATACACTGTATAATAGAGCCCATATGTGTCTGTATTTGAATTAAAAAAAAAAAGAATGGACATAGATTTTGGTGCCCCCAAAATCTTTATCATTAAAATAGGTTTATAGTGTCATTTAAATCTTTGGTATCTTGCCTGGAAATGAGCATGTTTCATGAATATTTCAAATAAGTGAGGTTATCAATTGCTGATGTTGCATCACATCCAACCTCTAAACATTGAACAAAAAAGAATTGTTCACTCAGTTTTGCATTCTCCTTTCAGTAGATTATTCAAACTTTCCAATCTTTAAGGAAAAATAATATAGTTTGGTTTATAAGGTATTTCAGTATATTGCTAAAATGTTTGTGCTATTTTAACAAGTTCTATTGACTTTATTTAAGTATCAATAAACAAACAATAGTGAATTGCAATGACCTTATAAAAGGTACAGTATGGGTATATAATTCTTGATTTTATTCTGGGGCAAAAAAGTTTCTTTTGCTATCTGTTTATATTTATAGGTCTACTGCCTATTTTATTGTATTTATCTTTTATGTTAGCCATAAATTTCCTCCAAACAATTTATACAATGGTTTAATGTGTAAAAAACAGTTGTCCTATTTTCCTTGTGAAAAATATTTCCAACATCTAACATTTTTATTGCTTATTGGTCTTTCAAAATCAAAGCTTAATTAAGATAGTTTAGTATAAGTGTTATAATAAATGAACTAGAGAACAGAAAAGAGAAATGAGGAGTAGAAATCATACTTATGATGGAATTTTCACAGCATTTTAGTGAGGGAAGAAAAGAAATACCAATGTTTGATACTGGGGAAATTATTGCCAACATGGAAAAGAAATCTAATTTTGTTTTCACTTTACACCAAACACTGAAAGAAATCTACATTGGTTTTGTTTTGTTTTGTTATTTTAAATCAATTTATGTGGTTTAAATTAAAAAAAAGATAAACCCTTTAGAAGACAATATAAAATAATATCTTTCTGAACTTTGTTAAACTACAGCAAATTTAATAAATTTCATTGTTTTAAAGTCAAGCTTTCTATCAATTGAAATATATTCTAAAAAAGTAAAATAAAAATCACTGATAAAAAGACACATATTAATAATACATATAATTTAAAAGGAATTAGAACTCAGAATATATGAATAACCCCCTCAAGTCAATAATAAAAGGCAAACAACTCAACAGTAGAAAGAGTAAAACAAAGGAATAGATTTTTTACAACACAAAAAAAAACAAATAACTAATAGCCATTACTTATCATGAAGATAAAAATTTAAATCTCAATTAAAATCTCAGAATACAATTTTGCATCAATTGGATTGACAAACTTTTTTTTAAAGTTAGACGATACCATCTATTGGTAAAATATGAAGCTACTGAACATTTATATGTTGCTGGTCAAAGTGAAAATTTATAAATCATGTTGGCAAACAATTAGCTTTTTCTAGTATAAGATATACCTAGTACAAGTTATATGTTAGTGTATATCTTAATATATATCTATATATCTATATCTAGATAGATAAATAGATAAATAGATAGATAGATAGATAGATAGATAGATAGATAGATAGATAGATACAAGGTCGGACAATTCAGTTCACAAACTTTGTTGCAATGATGTTGCTAACCTTTTCTGATATCAGAGGGATTATTTATTATGAATTTCTACCAACTAGAGAAACAGTTAACCAAATTTATTATTTGGAAGTGCTGAAAAGGCTGCATGAAAATGTTAGACAACGTGAACTTTTTGCAAACAATTCATGGCTCTTGCATCACTACAATAAATGGCCCTGTCTGTGAGGGAGTTTTTAGCCAGTAAACAAACTGCTGTATTGGGACACCCTCCCTACTCACCTGATCTGGCCCCCAATGACTTCTTTCTTTACCTGAAGATAAAGGAAATATTGAAAGGAAGACATTTTGATGACATTCAGGACATCAAGGGTAATACGATGACAGCTCTGATGGTCATTCCAGACAAAGAGTTCCAAAATTGCTTTGAAGGGTGGACTAGGTGCTGGTGTCAGTGCATAGCTTCCCAGGGGGAGTACTTCAAAGGTGACCATAGTGATATTCAGCAATGAGTTATGTAGCACTTTTTCAAGGATGAGTTCACGAATTTAATTGTCAGACCTCATATATACCTTAGTGTGTGCGTGTGTGTGTATTTCCAGATATTCTTATATATATATATATATATATATATATATATATATATATATATATAAATATGTGTGTATACATGTATACATATACATATATATTATATATACACTTATGTATATATATGTATATATACATATATTTTTATGTATAAATTTTTATATATGTATATATTTCTAATATCTATATATGTACATATAAGACTATATTTAAGGATAAATGTATATATATTCCCAGAACAATGTTTGTATTTTTGTACCATAGAACATTATTTGTGATAGAAATAAAATGGTAACCTAAACATCCATTAACAAATGAATGGATAAAGAAATTATGAGGCAGTCATATTATGGAACACGGTATAGCAATGAAGTTGAACGAATTATAGTTATACATGTTGCATCAGTTGAGGTGCAATCCAGAAAGAAATTACACTGTATTTGAACGGTGAAGTTAAAAAAAGAATTATTGACATAAAAGGGAATTGAAAAAAAAAGCATAGAATTGGCTAGAAGAAAAGAACTCTGAAAAATATAGGGATAACAGATACCAGGAGAAGCCAGTACTCTGTAGAGATTAGCATACATTTAGTCCTGTCCAAAATATCCATGGAGACACTTGGTCCATGCTGGCCCATCTACATATCCCATGTGGCATAGCCACCTAGGCTACCAAAGCAAGAAAGGTTATTATCATCAATACAGACGTAACACAATTATTGGATCACAAAAATATGATAGTATATGAAAGAACAAAAAAACATTATAGGCTACCTGCACTCAGGGACATTTTCTAAGTGTAGATGTTTGGACAGGACCAAATTTTAAGGACCTTTTTGGGGTGGGCCAAATGTCTCCGTGGGTGTTTTGAACAAGACCAAATGTCTTACAAGTATCCTGAGGCTGAGACTGAGTCCCCAAGGAAGAGCTTCTACACACACTAGCACATCTCACCTTGAAGTGAGAGTCAGACCTTGGAGAGAAAATAGCCAAGGCTCACTGAATCTCAGAAAAGTAGTGCCACCAGAAATTCACCCTCTAAGGTTCCTGGTAAATATGTTCATGAGGAAAGATCTCATAAGAGGTACTTTGATGCAAAATCTCTAGAGTGGTATACTGGGATAAGTTGGTGGGTGTTGAGTGCTGGGTGCTGCTGGCTGCTGCATACTGTAAGAGCTGTGGCTGTCTGCATATAGCAGTCTGTTCCAAGCTACTAGCAAAGACCCCTTCTTCCTGCAATGACTCTCCAGTGTCCTTCACTGACAAAGCTTAACATAGGGCCAGCTGGCATAGAAAAAAATATTTAAAGGATTTGGATCCATTTTTGTTTACCTCCTGCAACCAAGCAAAGGACAAAGTAAAGGAAAAGCATATTAAGACTTCTTGGTTATTGCTAATATTATTGCTCTTAAGCTGAGAGATGGATTCATGAAAGATGGTATTTATTTTCTTCTCTATGCCCTTTTGTTGGTGTACTGATACTTTGTGTGTCTATTCATTATTTAATTAAAATAATTGTAAAGGCCTAACTCCAAGATGTATTAATAGAAAAACGCAATCTGATTAGTGGAGGGCATGTAGTACATTTATTATTCAAATATTTCAGTACATAGTAAAATATGTATACTTAGAAATTCATTTTATAAAGATAGCATAACGATGATATCAAAATCTGAACAACTGGTACAAAACTATTCAAAAAAATTCTTGAATTCTTGTATGAATATAGTTGCAAACACCGTATACAAAATATTTACAAAATATTCTCGCAATATATTCCTGGAATAACACAGCAGAAACAGGTAAAATTTTTTCATGGAATGCTAGAATGTATCAAATTAGGAATTCTAGCAACACATTAAAATAAAAAAATAAAGGATTCCTGATCAAAATGGCGGCGTGAGGTGAGCCTCTGTAAAGCTCTCCTGGAATTTACAACTAATCGGACAACAATAACTCCACAAAGGACTCCCTGCACAATAGACAGGCAAGACGAAGAGGCCCACTACTGAATTCTCCTCCACGTGGGCGAATCGCGTGAGCAAGGGAGGAGGGAAGGGAGAAGTGCGGGGACAGAGCCGCGCGGGCGCAGGACACAGACCTAGCTCAGTGCTCCGAGCTCGCTACATCCCGGAACTACTGCAGCTGCGGGAGAGGGAAGAACTGGGACTGCTAGGGCTCCGCTTACGGCCCACAGGGCTGAGGGGGCAGCATATAACAGGGCTGAACCTAACGCTTCCGGCAGATACCTCGGAGCAAAGACTGAGGGACGAAGGCTGAAACTGTGGTTTAAGCCCTCACTGCGGAGCGGAGAACGGAAGCCTTAGGCACTGAGACTAGCCGCCCCTCCCTACCCTCCCAGAGCTCGCCCCACCCCCACCTGCCCGGTGCTAGAAGCGATAAAGTAGCAGTCAGATCAAAAGGACAGGATTTTTGCTGTTCTGAGAACTGTGGACCGCAGAAACAGATTCGCAGCCGAACTAGTTCCGGCAAAGGGGAGGGAGCTGTGGAAGCAGGACCGGATGTGGTGGTGGTGGTCACCGCCATTGCTCTGGGCCACCTCTCACAACTCACCACGCCCCTCGCCCCACCTATCTGGGCGGATCCCTGCAGGAGTAAACAGAACTGCTGAAACATACGGGCTCTGAATTGGGTGCAGAAAGAGCTTTGGAACTTCAAAAGCTCTCCGCACCCCTACAGGGACGTGGTGCCCTATGACCCAGGTGAACTGTTAACATAGGAGAGACCCGTTTCCCAGGGAATCTCCCCATTGTGTGAGAAGCTGGAAAAGTGCAGAGAAAATATAGCACTACTGTGTCAGAGAGAAAAAAAAAGGCTGCAGTCAGAGAGAAAATAAAACATTCTTCCAACAAGTATTGGAAAACAAAAGAAAGACCTCTTCCTATCAACCTATAGCAGAAGCCACTCCTGTAGATGTCTAGGAAGAGAAATAATAAATCAGTAATTGCCATGAATAACCAAGGCAACAAGACAGCTCAGAGAGAAAGTGAAAAGTCTCCAGAAAAGAAACTCAAAGATATGGAAATATGTGACTTAAATGACAGAGAATTCAAGATTGCAGTTCTGAAAAACCTCAAAGAGATGCAAGAAAACACAGAAAGGCAATTTAATGAACTCAGAAACGCAATCAAAGAACAACATGAGCATTTTACGAAAGAGATTGAAATTTTAAAAAAGAACCAAATGGTATTTCTGGAGATTAAGAACTCAATAGAAGAAATTAAGAATGAAATAACCAGCTTAGGTAGTAGAGTTGACCAGATGGAGGAAAGAATCAGTGACATCGAAGATACAAACCTGGAAATTACACAGATGGAAGAAAAAAGAGACTTGAGACTTAAAAGAAATGAAAGAACTCTACAAGAACTTTCTGACTCCATCAGAAAGCAACATAAGAATAATGGGCATACCAGAAGGAGAAGAAAGAGAGAAGGGAACAGAGAATATACTCAAAGAAATTGTTAATGAGAACTTCCCGAATTTGTGGACAGAACTGGATCCTCAAATCCAAGAAGCAAATAGAACAATTAATTACCTCAATCCCAACAGGCCTTCTCCAAGGCACATTGTATTGAAGCTGTCTAAAATTAACACCAAAGAAAGAATCCTCAAGGCAGCCAGGGAAAAGAAGACGGTAACCTACAAAGGAAAGCCCATTAGACTATCATCAGATTTTTCAGCAGAAACTCTACAAGCCAGGAGGGAGTGGAACCAAATATTCAAACTATTGAAAGAGAGAAATCATGAGCCAAGAATAATATATCCAGCAAAGATATCCTTTAGATATGAAGGAGGAATAAAGACCTTTCCAGACCTACACAAGCTGAGGGAATTTTCTAATACACGACCTGCACTACAAGAAATACTAAAGGAGGCTATTCGACCACCATCAACAGGGACAATTTGTGGCAACTGAAACATGAAAAGGGGGAGCGTAAAGGCCTGAACTGGAATATGGGAATGGAGAAAGTAAGGGTGCTGAAGAAAATGGAATACTCTAAATATCAAACTTTGTTTTACATAATCTTAAGGGTAACCACTCAAAAAAAAAAAATCCAGAACTGAAATATATACAGTAATAAAAAAAGAAACAGAGGGAAACATCATAGAATACCACCACACAGAAATAATAGACAACAACAAAAAAGCAAAGAAACAATGGAGTCACAGCCTTACCAGAAAACTAAAGACAGAATGACAGGAAATCCTCACATATCAATAATCACCCTAAATGTAAATGGACTGAACTCACCAATAAAAAGGCACAGAGTAGCAGATTGGATCAAAAAACTAAATCCAACCATATGCTGTCTCCAAGAGACACATCTCAGCTACAAGGACAAGCATAGACTCAAAGTGAAAGGGTGGAAATTGACACTTCAAGCAAATGGTACCCAGAGAAAATCAGGTGTAGCCATAATGATATCAGATGAACAGACTTCAGGGTGAAAAAGATAACAAGAGACAAAGATGGACATTTCATAATGGTAAAGGGGACTATACAACAAGAAGATATAACAGTCATCAATATTTGTGCCCCCAATCAGGGAGCACCACAATATACCAAGCAACTACTAACAGAACTAAAGGGAGAAATTGACCAAAACACAATTATACTACAGGACTTAAATACATCATTGACAGCTATGGATAGATCATCCAAACAGAAAATAAATAACGAAATAGCAGCCCTAAATGACACATTAGATGAAATGGACATCATTGACATATATAGAGCACTTCATCCTAAAACATCAGACTATACATTCTTTTCTAGTGTACATGGAACATTCTCAAGGATAGACCATATATTGGCCATAAAAGCAGCCTCAGCAAATTTAAGAAGATTGAAATCATACCAAGCATATTCTCTGATCACAAGGCTTTGAAATTGGATATCAACTGCGAAAAGAAAGCAGGAAAAAACACAAATACATGGAGATTAAACCACATACTTTTAAAGAATGACTGGGTCAAAGAAGAAATTAGAGGAGAGATCAAAAGATATATAGAAACAAATGACAATGAAAATACATCCTACCAAAATTTTTGGGATTCAGCGAAAGCTATTTTAAGAGGGAAATTTATATCATTACAGGCCTATCTCAAGAAACAAGAAAAATCCCAAATAAGTAACCTCATGTTACACCTCAAAGAACTAGAAAAAGAAGAACAAGTGAAACCCAAGGTCAGCAGAAGAAAGGAAATAACAAAAATCAGAGCAGAGCTTAATGAAATAGAGAACAAAAAGACAATAGAAAAAATTAATGTGACAAAAAGCTGGTTCTTTGAAAAGATTAACAAAATCGACAAACCCTTGGCTAGACTCACTAATATAAAAAGAGAGAAGACACTAATTAACAAAATCAGAAATGAAAAAGGGGAAGTTATCACGGACACCACAGAAATACAAAAGATCATTCAAGAATACTGTGAAGGACTATATGCCACCAAATTCAATAACCTAGAAGAAATGGACAAGTTCTTAGAAACATATAGCCTTCCAAGGCTGAGCCATGAAGAACTGGAAAATCTAAACAGACCAATCACCAGTAAAGAATCTGAATCAATCATCCAAAACCTTCCCAAAAGCAAAAGTCCGGGACCAGATGGCTTCACTAGTGAATTCTACCAAACCTTCAAAAAGGATCTAATACCAATCCTGCTCAAACTCTTCCAAAAAATTGAAGAAGGGTCAGTACTCCCTTACTCATTTTATGAGGCCAACATTACCCTGATACCAAAACCTGGTAAGGACAACACAAAAAAAGAAAACTACAGACCTATATCTCTGATGAATACTGATGCAAAAATCCTAAACAAAATTTTAGCAAATTGAATACAACAATGCATTAAAAAGATTATTCATCACGACCAAGTGAGGTTCATACCTGGGGCACAAGGATGGTTCAACATCCACAAATCCATCAATGTGATACAGCACATAAACAAAATAAAGGACAAAAATCATATTATTATATGAATTGATGCATAAAAAGCATTTGACAAGATACAACATCCATTTATGATTAAAACACTCAATAAAATAGGTATAGAAGGAAAATACCTTAACATAATAAAGGCCATCAATGACAAGCCCTCAGCTAATCTCATAATTAATGGTGAAAAACTGAAGCCCTTTGCTCTACGTTCAGGAACACGACAGGGCTATCCCCTATCACCTCTGCTTTTCAACATAGTGTTGGAAGTCCTTGCCAGAGCAATCAGGCAAGAGAAAGAAATAAAAGACATCCAAATTGGGAATGAAGAAGTTAAAATATCACTCTTTGCAGATGACATGATGCTATATATAGAAAACCCTAAAGACTCCACCAAAAAGCTATTAGAAACAATCAATGAATACAGTAAAGTTGCTGGCTACAAAATCAACATATAAAAGTCCATTGCATTCTTATATACTAACAATGAAATCTCAGGAAAAGAAATACAAAAAACAATTCCCTTTGCAACTGCAGCAAAAAGAATAAAATACCTAGGAATAAACTTAACCAAGGATGTGAAGGATTTATATGCTGAAAACTATAAGACATTTTTGAAAGAAATTGAAGAAGACACAAAGAAATGGAAAGACATTCCGTGCTCATGGATTGGAAGAATCAACATAGTTAAAATGGCCATATTACCCAAAGCAATATACAGATTTAATGCAATCCCCATCAAAATCCCAATGGCATTTTTTAAAGAAATAGAACAAAAAATCATCAGATTTGTTTGGAACCACAACAGACCCCGAATAGCCAAAGCAATATTAAGAAAAAAGAACAATGCTGGAGGTATCACACTGCCTGACTTTAGCTTGTACTACAGGGCTACAATAATCAAAACAGCATGGTATTGGCAGAAAAACAGACACATAGACCAATGGAATAGAATTGAGAACCCAGAAATAAAACCACACAAATATGGACAGATAATTTTTGACAAAGAAGCTAAAAACATACAATAGAGGAAAGACAGCCTGTTCAATAAATGGTGCTGGGAGAATTGGATAGCCATGTGCAAAAGAATGAAACTGGACTGTTATCTGTCACCATGTACCAAAATTAATTCAAAATGGATCAAATATTTAAGCATAGACCTGACACAATAAACTGCATTGAAGAAAACATAGGTACTAAACTTATGGACCTTGGGTTCAAAGAGCATTTTATGAATTTGACTCCAAAGGCAATGGAAGTGAAAGCTAAAATAAACAAATGGGACTATATGAAACTTAAAAGTGTCTGCACAGCAAAAGAAACCATCGACAAAATAAAGAGGCAACCGACTGAATGGGAGAAGATTTTTGCAAACAGTTCCTCCGATAAGGGTCTAATATCCAAAATATACAAGGAACTCATGAAACTCAACAACAACAAAACAAACAACCCAATTGAAAAATGGGCAGAGGACCTGAAGAGACATTTCTCCAAAGAGGACTTACAAATGGCAAATAGACATATGAAAAAATGCTCAACATCACTAATCATCAGAGAAATGCAAATAAAAACCACAATGAGATATCACCTCACCCCAGTCAGAATGGCTATAATCAACAAGACAAATACCAACAAGTGTTGGAGAGGCTGTGGAGAAAAAGGAACCCTCATACACTGTTTTTGGGAATGCAGACTGGTGCAGCCGCTATGGAAGACAGTGTGGAGGTTCCTCAAGAAATTATGAATAGAATTACCATATGACCCAGCAGTCGCTCTCCTGGGTATCTACCCAAAAAATTTGAAAGCATTTTTCTATAGAGACATGTGTACTCCAATGTTCATTGCAGCTTTGTTTACGGTAGCCAAGACATGGAAACAACCAAAATGTTTTTCGATAGACGAATGGATAAAAAAGTTGTGGTATATATACACAATGGAATACTATTCGGCGTTAAGGAAAGATGATATAGGAACATTTGTGACAACATGGATGGATCTTGAGAGTATAATGCTAAGCAAAATAAGTCAGACAGAAAAAGCAGAGAACCCTATGATTTCACTGATATGTGGTATATAAACCAAACACAAGACAAACAAATGAGAAACAAAAACTCTTAGACACAGACAATAGTTTAGTGGTTACCAGAGGGTAAGGGGGGTGGGGGGAGGGAGATGAGGATAAGGGGCATCAAATATATGGTGATGGAAGGAGAACTGACTCTGGGTGGTGAACACACAATGGGATTTATAGTTGATGTAATACAGAATTGTACACCTGAAATTATGTAATTTCATTAACAATTGTCACCCCAATAAATAAATTTAAATTAAAAAAAATAAATAAAAAATATATACATATATACATATGTTTTATATTTTTGTTATTAAAAATACTAAATAAATAATTATAAGGAACACTAAATATTTTAAACATGATAAAAATATCTGAAACCAACAGAAAACAACATAAATAGTGGAAGTAAAAGATGTATTTTAATTAAATGAAATAAACAAAAAGTGATGCTTAATAAAACTACTAATTTTGAATACTGTTCTCAAGGCTGTAGCTAATTTTGCAACATAAGAAAAAATTATAAATATTAATTGGAATAAATATATTTATTGGCAGATTTTATATTTTACAATTAAAAATTTCAAGAATATTATAACTAATGGAAATCCAGTAAAATGTATGAATAATATATAATATACAAAACTAAATAATTTCCATCATAACCATAATAATCCGTTTAAATCATAATGGGAAAAATATTCTCATTAACAATAAGAACAGCTATGAAGTAACGAGGAATTAATCAAAAGTAACATAAAGGTTACAGAATAATTTATATATACTGGACTTTTCTATTGTATATATGTATGAGTATATATGACATAAATATATCATGTAAAATACATACATATATATTATAAATAAATATTTTAAAGAATGGCATATGACTTTTTATTTCAAATCAAAGTAATTGTATCAAAATTGCAATAGGATTTATTTTGGACTTAAGCAGCAATCGAAAAAGTATTATGCTACAAATCAGAATAATAAAAAACTATGCTATATCAATTCACAGTTGGATTAAAACAGCAGAATTATGGAGAATTATAATATACTGTACTGGTTTAATGTATCTTAAAATTGGATAGGTGAAAAATATTACTGAAGTAATTGGCAGTGGAAAATGAAGAAAAACTAATAGAAATCTTTATAAAGGATGGATCAGATTAACAACAATTTAACCCAGTTACTGATTTTATTATTACAAGAAGAGAAATCATCATATATTTTGTGCTTCCTGTGTCACTATTTGTAAGTGAAAAATATTATATTTCAAAAAATTTCACCAAAATAGACAACCTGAAATTAATCAAGCCCTAGCTCTCATTTCCACTTTATAGTAACTACAGATCCGAGAAAAACATCCAAAGGCAACATGAAGATGTAATTAGCAAAATCCAGAATGTGGGCAATTTCACAGGACAAATGATTTGTTTCTTAAAAAATAATTGACATAGATGATGTATTATAAAAGTGTACTCTTGAAACCTATACAATTTTACTAACCAATGCCATCCCAATAAATTTAATAAAAATTAATTTTAAAAATTCATGTAAGGATAAATAAGGAGGGAGAAGAATCCTCTAGTTTAAAATAGCTTTGATACATATCAAACAAAATGCAGTTTGGATCTTGACTGGATTCTAATTCATGCAAACCAAGGTAAAGAAAAGAAAATAGATGAGAGAATTGAGAAATAAAAACACAGATTGGATTACAATAGCTAGACAATTGATACTCTAATTAAAATTATAAAATTTTGTTATGATGACATGATTACATTAAAGAAAAAAGTTTTTCTCGTTTAGAAATATATTTTGAAAGAATTTACAGTGAAATCATTTGAAACTTGGGATTCTAATTAATGCGAAAGAGAGATAGATGGCTGCAGTACAGATGAATCTTGATTGGCCACAGGCTAAAACTTTCAAGGCTGCATAGTGAGTACATAGGGTGCATTGAACTAGTCTCTGTTTTGACTTATGTGTAGAATTCTCCATAAAAAAAGCTACTTATTAAGATCTTGAAACATTTCAGACAGCAGGTGATGACAAATGGAAATGAATACTATAACATCAAGTATTAATAATTGACAATGTGTAAAACACCAATAATGTTCTGTTAAACAACATCAAAAAGTTAACATATCTGATCTGTTGTTTTGGTGATGTATATGATCAGACAGACTCTTCTTGGTATAATTTGTGCATTGTGAGAGAGTTAAGTATCTTATAAACACTGACAAATAGAGATTTAGAATATCCCCAGAAGAGAAGAGAATTACAATTATTTTCTTCCTAATTTTCAGTTGTCATTTTCACCTAATATAAGAATCTTTCAGTTGTTGCAAATAGGATATAAAAGGGCAATGGAGCAGAGAACAATTTATATTGTGACCTTTCTTCACTAATGTATTCTCTGATGACAATAGTAAAATCAAAAAGTTTAGCTATAGTTTTAAAGTTTCCTGCAAAAACCAACATCAGTAACAATGATCTTTTGCCCTTTGGTTACGCATCCTGGTAATACACAACAGTTGTATACAAAGTAAAGATATTATGTACAATGTTTTATTTAAAATGAAATAATGCACTCCGTCCACACTTACACATGTGAGCACGTTTATATGCACATGTGGACGTGTGTGTGTGTGTGTGTGTGTGTGTCTTCACTTGTGAACATTGTTTGCAATGTACATAGATTGAGGTCACTTTTTTTCAAAATCTCAAAAGGAAGAATTTAAAGTAGATATCATTGCCTCTGTTTCTCATTAATTTAAAGAAATTCCAACATTCTTCTAAATAATTTCTCTCATATCTTATTGGCTATGATTTATTACAAGAAGGGATAATAAATGGTTTATAAAAGCATACCGGTAAGTTCTCTGATAACATATCTTAACACAGTCGTCATACTTAGCCATATACTCAATATTGCCTATATATAAGATTTTGTTAAATAATAAAAATAGTGAAACATTTTCTGTTGACCTTTAAAGGCCAGTGCTTGAGAATATTCTGGCACCCTGACAAGATATAATGAGTGTGTTGTAAACATTGGGGATCATTCAAACCAACTAAAAAATATTACATATGAAAACAATTAACGCCAAAAGGGATTAAGTAATCTGATTAAGGTTAAACAACTACATGTAAGATTCTTGGAAGAGGATTGAGTGGAGCACACTGTCTTGGATTTTTTGGAATTTCTATGCTGTTCTGTCAATTACACATACACACAGCAGAAGAACACTGAAGGAAGGGATTAAGGCATTTTCTTGAGATTAATTCATAATTTCCACAGTTACAAATCCACCTTGATACCTTACCAATAAAAATTCACATCCCAGAAAACAACCAGAAATACTCTTAAAGTCACTTTAACACCAATAATTACTTTTAGAATATTTAATTAACCTGGGGGTTGATGTGGGAGAAACATAAACAAGTTATTGATTTAACCTGAATTAAGACAAAAACTGTTTCCGTTTTATATAGATAAAAAGGCAAAACCACATACTTATTTTAATCCAAAGTATTTGATTAGAAAAGAATACCTAAACAATTTTATTATTAGAGCAAAATGGAAACGATTTTTAGATTAAAAGCTGCATTTTAAAATCATTTTAATTATTTTTTTAGTTTGCTTCCTAAGAAGTCACAAACTGGAGGAATATATTAATACCATAATCACTTGGATGCACTAATGGAAAATCATCTCATTATTTTGCCCTTCCTCATGTAAGACACTGTCGCAGTTGGGCCTTTTTGCTTCATAAAGGTAGCAGATGAATGATGGGGAAATGTTTGTTATATATGTTAAAGTATTCATGGATGTCACCTAGACTATTTTCTCCTTTGGATACTAGGCTCAATGAAATCTCTTATAATTACTTGTATTGTATGCCAAAAAAAACTGGATATGGTTTCTTACGTAACCCAAATAAAATGAAGTTATTTCTTGAAATGACACTGCTCTGCTTACTTGGCCCTGATTCTCTCCTTAACTATTGCTTCCAACATTAGATAATGTATTTTAGCATGCTTTTTCTTTCCTACCAGCATTTCAGTATCCATGCATTTGTACTTTTTCGTAACACCTTTTTTTTCTCCAAATGGCATTATGTGTTTGCACATAAATTCTTCTCTTTTCCCTTGTCACGTCTGCTCATCTTTTTGCTGTTGTTGCTGCATTTGGCACTGAAAGTTCAATTTAAGTTATGAAAATCAAGCTGTCTATTCTGCTTCATTCATCATCATCAACCAAAATTATTCTGGAATCAAAACTTGTTTTCTATTATCTTGTTATTTTTTGGTGATGATATATGGAAGGGAAAGTAGACAGTGGCAGAGCAAAGGATTGAACTGTGGTTTATAGCAAACATCTGTCTCTCCATAGTAACCTTGTGGGATTTCTGTACTCTTATCTACAAAAATAAAAATTCAGAGGGAAGCTTCTTCTGTCAAATGTTCTTTAGATGCAGAACTCAGCATATGGGTCATCAAAAAACAATTCTAATGTCAAGTACACATAGATTACTACTCATAAATAATTACAAAAGAATTTAAGCACCAAGTATGTTCTAAATGTAATGAATAACTTAAAGTGAATTTTAAAACTTCTATCTTTATATTTTGAAGTAATAGAAACAATTTAATATTTTTGATAAACATATTTTTGATAAACATATTTTGACAATGAAAGAAGTGTGGTTAAATTTTTTAGTAACTTGGGAAAGATGTAAAAGTTTACTCTTCTAGTACAAATGAGCAGAGCATTCTTAATTAAATAAGATATAATAATGAATGCAAAGTAAATAGCATATTTTTCTTTGTGATTGTAAAAGGAAATACATAGTTGATGCCTTTCTTCTATACACGTAAAAGATTGTAAATGGAAATCCCTCATAATCATTGTCCTTTCATCATGCAGTTTTGCCTCTATATTAAAATGTAATAATTTCAACTATTACATTATGTCAGTCATATGAAAGCTAGATTTTAAAGTAAGCATATAAAGTCTAAGTGTTATGATTAATTCATTATGGGAAAGGTTTATGAAAGTAATTATTTAATTTGACCATTCATATATTCAGTTTTTTGAACTTTCAGAGTTCTTTAAAATCACTTGAAAAAATTGAGATTACCTAAATTTAGAAGTAATATTTCAATTAAATGATGACCATTGTGAACTAAAAATATATTATAGGTTATATGAAATGAAATAATAACTCAAAAATTTCCTTATAATTTTAATTTTGATCATAGGTCATTCTTATTATTTTGAAGACCAAGTTATCCTGAATATTATAACTTTAGTTTTACCATAAATACTCTGCATGTACACAGCCTCCAATTTATGATTCACTGACTCTGCTATTCGGATGACACCTCAATTTGGCTGAATCATTTCATTCTACTGTAATAGTCCAAATACTTGATATTGGAGAATTCCTTAGAGGTCTAACTTCTGGCCTTATGCATAAAAACTCCCAAAAACATCCCAGAGTTGTGGTCAATTTGGAACATTTTGTGAAGGAGGAAGCCATTTCCTCATAAGCAATGTGTTCTGGTTGGGGAGTTCTTAACTAATATTGAACCAAGATTCTATTACTCATTCATCTAGCTTTTTCTTTTGAATTTCAACTCAGAAAAAAACAAATCCTATAATCATACCAAAACTCTTCAGATATTTGGGAAGATCCATCATGTCCTGAAGCCTTCAACATATCAGATGAAAATTTCCTATATCCTTGAACTATTCTTCCATCAACATGCTTTCAGACCCGTATATATCATGTGCTTCCATTTCCTATCATACATTTCTTAATATACCTATAAAATGTAATTTTCAGAAGTATGTACAATTTTCAAGATGTGATTGAACCTATGCCAAACTTTTCCTTTTTTTTCTTTTAACAAATATCATTTTCTTTAACTCCACTTCAGACTGAAATAGCATTTTGCCAACTATATAATACTCAACTATATTGACTCATGCTGAACACATACTTATAAAAGGCACAGTTATTTTATTCATTTTTCTATTTGATTAATCTTTAAAGGTACATACGACTACTACTTCTACTTCTGGTTAAAAGTTCTGTTGGGTGCTGGGAAGATACAGAAAAATAAAATAGGATTCCAGTATAGTTGGTTAAAAAATGAATTCATATAAAGTTCAATAAAATGCAAACAGTATGCAATAGAATTACAGAGGAAGATTATTTAATAAATACTGATAATCAGAGGTTTCCTGGGAGGTGCTATATAAGCTACATCTTAAAGAATAGGTAGGAGGTAATTGGATCAGAAAACACAAAGACATGAAATAATATGACGATTCCTTGGAAAAGTAGAAGGTTTTATAAAGTGTACTAGAACATTAAGCTAATTTCAATAAAAGACAATGCTTAGTCATTAAGCTTTCCAAGGTCTAGATAAAGTTTAACCCACCTAAAATTGACTTTTTGATTATAAAAGTATTTTTTTTGTTTAAAATGCAATAAAGGATTTCTAATAAAAGATCATTGATTGACTTCAAATGCATCTCTTTAATTTTTCCAGAAAACTGAAAGTAAAGGAATAATGAAAGTAAAGGAATAAAAAGCCGACAAATCCAAATCACCGAAGCATATAAGAGTGAAAATGTACATAAATGTATTAGAGAGTTTAATGTGCTTCTGGAGGATGAAAAGTAGAGAGGGACATGAAGTAGTTGTTGAAGTAGTAGTAGTTGTTGAAGGCTTAGTTGAAGTAGCCTGGGTAAAAGTAACTAACAAGAAGTTCACTGACTTGCCTCTTCCCTCCCCTCCAAAAACAAATAAACAAACAAACAAACAAACAAACAAACAAAAACACTCTGAAGATGTTAGATACTTAATATGATAAAGGCCAGAAAAAAAGGACTGAAAACAGTAAAATTAACATCAAATCTGTACATGGAAAATACTAAAATCCTTTCCCCCCCACTGTCAGGTTGTATACCCTTAGAGAGAAGTTCTGAAGTTTCTTTTCTAGATAAACTTAAAATAATAAGAGAAAAACCACTTCTCAATTTTAGCACTAGGAAATCCTCCAAAGAAATACGCACGATCCTACTCATTTACATTAAAGTGAATTTCTCTAGCTAACATACCACACCCACATACATGGAACAACACCCAAACAATCAATCTTTGGTTCCTAAATTAGAACATAGCCAAAGAAAATCTGACATTTAAGGAAAGCCTCTAATATGAAGTAGAGAAAACAGTAAAAAGCAAACAGAAAATGCAATTTTATAGGAGGAAAAACTATGTAAAATACTAAAAAAAAAAAAAAAAAAAAAAAGTCAACCTTTGGGTGAAAGGAGAAGATATTACATACAGAGTAGCTCTTGGAAACTTAACCTGTGATTGCTGAAATGAAAATAAAGAAAAAAAAAGTGGGAGATTTGGGATTATTTTAATGAAAGAGGACACCAATAAATTATCTTAGAAATTAGAACTAAAAAGGAAAACTACAAAAATATATATAAAATAATAGATATTAGGACAGAACATCATTCTAAGAGTGCTAACATCAGAGAATTATGATCTCTAGTAAGTGATACCGTGTTTACCCAAAAATAAGACCTAGCCAGACAATCAGCTCTAATGCATTTTTTGGAGCAAAAATTAATTTAAGACCCATTTTATATTATATCATATTATGTTATGTTATGTTATATTATGTTATGTTATTATATTATATTATATTATATTATATTATATTGCATTGCATTGCATTGCATTGCATTGCATTGCATTATATTATATTATATTACCCAATCTTATATTACAGTAAAATAAGACTGGTCTTATATTAATTTTTGCTCCAAAAGACGCATTAGAGCTGATTGTCCGGCTAGGTCTTATTTTTGAGGAAACTTGGTAACAGCAAGATGTAGGAGAGAACATTGTCAGAGAAGTAATACAAATTGAGGTTCCCGAATTGAAGGACACACATCTTTAGAGAAAAGGGTCACAAGAGCTCAGGAAAACAAATGAAAATTTTAAAAAATCAAACAAAGAATACCTTGTGAAATTTCAGAACACAAATAAATGGAAAATCTTAAATGTTTCTATATATGTTACCTAAAGAACAATAAAAATCTTACTTACTTGAACTTGTCAACATAGACTGTCAACCTTAAATCCCATCCTCAAACTGCCGATCAATTATATCAGGTAGATTATAGATATTATCAGGCATGTAAGAACTTAGGAACTTTGACTTCTACACATCTTTTCTTTAGGAAGTCATTTAAGAGTATGCTCTTGTAAAACAGGAGAGTAAATCAATAATTAAATATAGATACAGATATAGATCACTGATTAAATTTCCTATAGCAACAAAACAAAGCCTAGGATGACAACAAGAGAACAATCAGTTCAGTTTGGAGCAAAAGAACATTGACTTTTTAGAGGGAAGATCTTGGAGTACAAAAATAGAATAGATTGTAAAACAAGACATTTAAAAAGCGTCAATGATGAAGAAATGTGCAATTAACTCAGAAAAACAGCAAGGTAATCATGGTTTCCAGGAGAAACATAAACCTGCACCATAAAGAAATGTAATTATATTATACCCTCTGCTCTTCAGGGGACAACACTTACGTGAGCACAGTGAAGTCACCACTGATTAGTGATTTAAATGAAAACAGATATATCAACGTTTATGAAGAAGAGGAGGTGAAGGGATGGTATGAGGGAATACAGCTGTCTCTCATTACTATAAGCCAAAGATAAGGTTGGAAATGGACAGATCAAGATTTAGCAGTAGAAGCATATATTTTTAACAAGTGATGGTGACTCTAGATGTCCCTGCTAATGGAGCTGGGAAAGAGTGGTCAGGAACGACTCCCTGAAGCTTCCATCTGTTATCTTGATTGGTTTTAAGCATTACCTCCTGTCTTCAACTCAATAGCAATTCTGTGTTGTTCTTATTCCTGTCCAGAAAAAGCAGTGGGTACAAATGGGAGAACTCAAGTTAAGAGAAGCCTGGCAAGGAAAATTTCAAGGTTAACCTGTTTATCAGCAGAATGGAAGCTTCCAACATGTAATAAATTTTAATGTAGCCAGGCTGGACTTGAATTCAGCTGCATATTTGCTTTCATGCTTTTGGCATTCTAGTATATCATTATGTGTACTATGTCAATTATGATGCACTGTAGACTGTCATTTTTCATCAAGTCAGAAGAGAGAGCATATGTCTTCTTTATTATTTCTAAAATGAAATTATTTTACAACTATATCATTTCAGAAATAAAAAGTATGATTTTGTACATTTGTGGATGCTTTGCTATTTTCATTTTGTTAGATGTCTGAGAAGATTTTTTTTTTAACCAACAATGTAGGATGTAATAATGATAGATTTAGCCACACATTATTTTCCCTTTAGCTATATCTCAGGTTAGTTTAAATCCACACATACACACTACTTTCGCAATGGTCTCTATTGACTTCAACGAATCACACTCTCTACTGATGCCCCCTGTGAGATAGAAAAGAAAGCAGCTTCTTCATAGATTCCCTGTAGCACATCACCACCATTGATCCATGGTTTTAAGGGCTTTAGCCACTAATTTTCTCCCACCAATGGAGAGACCCATTGCTCAGTGTGTTTAGATTCTTATGGCTGCCCACTGTGACTTCAGTTCTTAATCTGCCTGAAAGTGCCAAAAGTCACGCTGCTGTTTGGAGAGATTTTTTTTTACTTGCTACTTGGAGTGATGTTTTTCTTAGTACTAAGATGCCCATGATAATAGAGAGGAGAGAGCTCTGAAATGTGTGTGTTCTGTTCACTGTTGTTGAATAAATAACCACTATAGCTCATCTACATACGTCAGATATTTTTTTTGTCAATGAGTCTTCAATCAAACTTCAGCATAGGTAGTATGCTTAGAAAATTTACATGATGATTCTCTTGTCACAATGTCTAAATATAGGGCAAAAATTTTAGTGCAATTAACAAAAGAAATAAGTTTGATATTTTTAACACCTAAACCTTAAACTCTTAAATCTTAAAGTCTTAAACTCTTAAACTCTTAAATCAGGTATCTGCTGATTTGTATTATTCACACATAGATATGAGCAGTTTTTCTCATTAACTATGTATTTGATTTTATACAAATAGATAAAGTATATTAAACAGCATAAAATACATAAAAGATGTTTAACCTAACTGTTGATCAAATAAACACAAATTAAAACATCAATGAGTCATAATTTTCTACTTTCTAAATTAGAAATATTGAAAAAGTAATACTGCTTAATGGTGAAAATAGTTCTAGTTGGAGAATAAATCAGTTCATCTATTTTGGAAAACAATTTGTCAATAGGAATTGAAAACCATTAAAATGTTTATCCCCTTGACACATTAATCCCACATTTGGGAATCTGTCTTATGATATTAACCTAAAATACTAAAATAAAAGTCTAAACAAATGTCTACATCAGCATCATTTCTAACTGGTAAAAACTGCCCCACAATACAGAGAAGATTAATTAAACTATGGTACAACTACATTATGTTATATTACACTGCCATTAATTTATTTTAATAGGAAAGGAAATACTTATGTTACAATGCTTAACCCAATAGTCAAATCTTGAAAATTCTTGATATTAACTGAACTTAAAAGCTAAAACTGATTGGGTATGGGTGGTCTTGGAGAGAAAAACAGAACATATATATTTGCATATACAGTATTTGTATTGCTCAGAACTCTTTTGGATGCAAGTGAGAGATCCAAATAGCCTAGCTTATGAAACGATTGGTAAACTTTAGAGCTATTCACAGAACTACAGAAAACACTGAAAAAACCCGAAATGCTTAAGGAGGGCAGAATCCAAGACAGCATGAGTGAACATAAAGATTATATAACCTTATAACTATGATACCAAGAGCTTCCAAGGGGTTTTCTCTATCTCTTATCTTACCTTCTCTTTGAATGTTGGCTTTATTCTCTCCTTCTACAAGCACAATTCTATACAGAGAGAAAGTCATGGCCCCTGAAATCTTTGTGTTAGAATACGAATATGTATGTATCCATAAAGAAAAAGGAACCTCCTAGGGAAAGCCTCTAATTGGCTCAATTTGTGTTATGGATCTAAGAGTAAAGCAATACTAACTATTTTCTTCTCAAAGTAAAAAGGAGTAGACACATGTCCACTGATGGCATCATAGCATCACAGACACCACCTCATTATATACCTCCTGGAATACAACTAACAGGATATAAAAACATAAATAAGAAAAAGAAAAAAAAATTCTGGGTATTTATCAGAACAATACAAAACCACTAATTTAAAAAGATACATGCACGTCTATGTTTCTTATTACATTACTTACAATAGCCAAGATATGAAAACAACATAAGTGTCCATCAAAGGATGAATGGATAAAGAAGTGGTACATATGCAATGGAATATTACTCAGCCATACAAAATGTGAAATGCTGCCAATTTGTGACAATATGCATGGACCTTGAGGGGATTATGCCAAGTGAAAGAAGTCAGATTGAAAAAGACAAATACCATATGATTTCACTAATATGTGGAATAAAAAAACAAAAATAAAATAAATGAACAAACAAACAAGTCATAGAGACAAACAACAGATCAGTGGTTACCAGAGGAGAAATGGAATGGAGGGAGGGCAAAACAAGTAAAAGGGGTCAATTTTATGGTGATAAATCAAAACTAGAATTTTGGTGGTGAGCATGATATAATATATACACATGTAGAAGTACAATGTTGCACACCTGAAACTTATACAATGTTATAAACCGATGTTACCTTAATCAAAAAAGAAAGTGGGAAACAAATACATATAACAATCGTTTTATGGTGGTGAAATTGTGAC
This sequence comes from Rhinolophus hipposideros, assembly GCF_964194185.1. Classification (NCBI taxonomy): domain Eukaryota; kingdom Metazoa; phylum Chordata; class Mammalia; order Chiroptera; family Rhinolophidae; genus Rhinolophus; species Rhinolophus hipposideros. The sequence goes on from NC_138055.1 coordinate 31,379,829, forward strand.
TTTTAAAAAATAAACACAAATCAAACAAAATAAGTACACTCTTTTTTTTTTTATAAGTACACTCTTAATGAGCTGTTTTCCATATCTTCTACAATGAACACACATTTTTAATTATTCTTTTGAAATTGTTCCATACACACTTTACAGAGAATTGGGGTGGTGGTACTTAAAATAAATATATAATAATATAAAAATGTCAATGCATCATAGAAATGGCAAAAATGGCTGAATACTAAAATTTGAGTTGCTTGGTAGCATATAAGCATTGCCAGGCATTTCTACACCTAATCAACTAAATAGCAATAAAGGATTTTTGATCAACTGAATTAATGATACAGGTGGAAATGAAGGTAGACAGAAATATATGACATAAATTTAACAGAAAAACAAAAATCTTGCTCTACGTTTTTACAAATGCAAAAAATAATGTATTGTTTGCTAAGTAATACTGATTTAAACTTGCTTTACTGGAAAAGAATTAAAACAGGGCTACACATAAATCAGATTCACTCTTCCAATTTATACAACCTAGCCTAGTATTCCTGAAAATTATCCTGTCTCCGCAAAAATAGTTATATGAACTCATATTTGGGCTTGGTTTATCAAATCTAGGGTATTACATTTTGGGGACTCAGCACAGCTTATCTTGTAAAATAAAGTTTAGGACAACTATGTTTTTAGATCTTGGAGATTATCAGAGTGTACCCGTTCTCTGGAAACATGGATATCCAGAGTATCAAAGTTTCACAAGCTGTGAGAAAACTGCAGTACCAGTATATAATTGTCAATTCACTTATAGCAGTTCCTTCTCTCTGCAAGCATCTTCAGAATGTGTTCAGGCAGCAATAGAAAACCCTCAGACAATTTGATGAAGGTGTTTGCGGTATGAAACCATTATATCTGAACACACAGAAAAAGCACTTGATATTGATATTTGCTACAATACACCTTTCGTTCAACTCAGATCTACTCATTGCCCACATTAAGTTTATTCGCTTTTATCAATCACTGGTTCTTTAAGGTGATAGTCAGAATTTCTAAGCAAATAAATAAAATGTTAAAATAGGAGTGCTAATGAGAAAAGTTATTGCTCCTAACTATTGCAGTTGGTTGCCTGGCAGTAATTTGATTGTCTGGTGAGTGTGTTAAGACAGGCGTTCATACCTGAAGGGATTGAGCTCCTATTACCATGTCCTTCTCTGGTTTTGACTGCAACTACCCTTTCACAGTTGTCAGTAAGGCAAGAACACAAGAGTTATCCCAGGGAATTCACTGAGTGTTCCCTGTACCACTTGGTAGCAAGGATCTTATATCCTCATGATAATAAAGATCAATCACCATTGTCCATATACCTACTTCCCTTCTTTTCCCACTAGTCTTCTGCAAGGACAACTCCAAACAGAAACCACACATTATAATCTTGTACTGTCATAGAAGTGTTCCCTATTCCCCAAGAATCAAAACATTTAATCACATACATCCTGAAGGCCCATGGAGTGAGAAGTCCATATTCTGTTAGTGGAACAGGGAACGATTGTGAGAGTGGTCATTCTTACACTTGTTTTCTGGACCTATGCAATCTAGCCATTGGGGATACAGAACCATATAACAGGCACTGTTTTGTTTTTTAAGCAAAAATACATACTGTATCTTGAAGGACAGCAAGATGTCATGCTAAAGTGGATGCCTTAACTCTGCCTTTAAAAGGTCATTCAGAGTTCTATCAGGTTGCCAATTTGTGACTTTGTTTACTCAATTACAAAAATATTTTGGGAGTTATTTTATGTACAAATTTTCTTGGTTTAGTAATATTAACATCATGGAGTTTTGCTTTCAATAAATTATCATTTTTTTTTTCTCTCTGGGACTCATTTTCCTCTCATATGACAGACGAAGGTTGAATTGGGTGATTTATAAGAACTTTTCTAGTTCTCATTTATTCTCTTCCTTGTCCAGATAGGAAGAAAGCTATTTCTACATCATTTTGGTGTTTGCACTATGGAATAAATACATATTCATTGAATCTGATCTTGTGATGTCCACTGCGTTCTAATGATATGCCCCTGTATGCTACTTTATCATCATGAAGTATCTCCTTAATACATGTCTACTTGAAATGTCTTAGCATAAACTTTTAAAACATATCTTTAAAAGTATAAGAACATTAGATCCCGGATATAAATTATTATAAATAACGAAATCTAACAAACTAATGATGGTGGATAAATTAATTCTGTAAATAAGTCAACATACCAACAACTTGTAATTGCCAGATTGGGTTATTATTCTCTATATTTTATCTAAGAAGACATTGAATGGTGAAGAAAACTCAAGTTATGTAATTAATACCCCTGTACAATGTTGAATAAGATAATTTTCTGAACCTCTATGAAAACTAAAAACAACTTAGTGTGATTTTGTAATTTCAGTCTTGATTGGAGAGCTGGAAAATCTATTTTCTAGATGAGTTTTACTCTGCTATTGCAAGTTATCTGATTGCATTTTTGAAGTGGTAAAAACCACGAAGGGTAGACATATCCTTATAATTTTAGATAGATGAACTACCCTTATTTATGAACCCAGGAACATAATATGAATAATGTATTATGAGAAGATGTGGCAAATCTAACTTTTCCCAATAGGTGGGTCCAGCCTTTTACTGCCAATCAGTGAAAAGAATTACAAGGCCAATGACCTTGCATCTATGCTCATCTTATCAGCCTAAGAGGAAAATAATTAGTACCAAAACCTTTAACAGACAGTATTTCATATGCTGGGATTAAAAGTTAGGTTATACAGAGGGACTGGGAAGCAGAAAGCAGATGGTTTAGAATTAAGCATGAAAAGCTAACGTTACTGCTTATTAGGAGAATTGCTGTGGCTGATGTTCCATATTCACTTATTCATTCAACATATATTTATTGAGTTTCTGAAACATCCTTCCATACATTGGAAATATGATAGTAATGAAACAATAATCCCTGCCTCCATGGAATTTAGGGTATAAAGGTGTCATAGAGAGAAATGGAAAGTATTTTTAAAAGTATAGTATTAGCAAAGTATGTAGTATGAAGAATGGTGTGATAAAGACTATGAAAAGTAAACATAAAGGAGTAAAAAGAACAGTTAGCAGAAAGCATTAAACGTGCTTTCATTTATTTTTTTTTAAAGTTTGTCAATAAAGAGCATGCTGAAGTGATGTAAGTAAAGGTCTGAAAGGGAGGAACAACAAGCTATGAAGCCATGTGGATATAGAGAAGAGCAATCCCAGCCATAGGAAGAGGAGGCACAAAGGTTTTGCCATGGACACATACCTGGCAAGCTCAGGAACATCAAGGAAAATAAAAATGTGATAAAGGTGAGTGAGCAAAGGTTTGAATCACAGGAGTCCACATCAGAAAGCTAACAGGAAAGCAGATCATGTAAAGCCTTCAAGTTCATTATCTATTCAGAGTGAGGTGGGAAGCCATTGGAAGGCTTTGAGCAAAAAGTGTCAGGATCTGACTCAAATACTAATACAAAAATTGTTATTGTTGTGTTCAAAATAGAGAGAAGAATGCTTGAGTAGGAATAGAAGAACCAGTTAGGAAGATGTAGTGAAAACCTAAAAAAAAAAAAAAAAGATGATCCAAGGATATGTTGCAAGTAATGTAGTAGGAAGATAGTCTGTTCTTTAGGTATTTTGAAAATAGAGGAAAATGAATTTTTTAATAGAAAAATGGAGTTCTCATTTAATGATAAGTATAAAGAACATGTTTTAGAGGTAATATAAGGAGTTTTACTATGATATTCAAAGTCTGATGTGCAACATTGATCTGGAGTCCATAAGAGCAGTAGACTAAGATATAAAATTGAAAGCATGAGAGCAGTAAAATAACCAAAGGAGTGTGGGGGGAAAAAAGAGCTGCAGTAACATCAGAGTTTTGAAGTTATCATAAAATAGCCCTTTTCTTTTAAATGACAGTCTTTACATTAAAAACATTACTTGATTTCATAGTTGATAGCTAAGCCAATAATGTAGCCATTCATCTCCTAGGTACTAGTTAATAATTTAGTCATGTTCAGCTATCACAATAATTCAACTGAAATTTAATAATTCAGTGAAATTTCAATGTTTTTTGTAATACTCTTAGTTCAACCACAGGGTAAATAATGTATACAACATGGATAGCTCAGGAAACAGCACTCAGGAAACAGCAAACACTCGTTGAATCGCTGATGAAAGCCACTAAGGATATGTGTTCCCAGTAACATTGCATCATTGGACTTAGGAATAATTACATGCAATGTTAATGTCTAATAATATGTACATTCATGACTTCTGTAGGTTTTTCCTAAATCTCACAGGTGTTATGGAGAGAAAAACAGTATTTAGTATTTTTCTAGAATAAGAGTGACAAATATTAAATTTTGCAGGTGTTTAAAATTTATTATAGTCACATAAGGAAAAAGTCAGGTTCCCAGAGGGAAATTAATGGCATACTAAAAGTGGGTAATTTGAGAAAGAATTTAATAAAGGGGAAAAAGTGACAGCAAGATTCAGAGGGGTAACTTGGTAAATGTCATAAAACTAGTAAATTGTATAATTGTCATTAAAACTTAACTCTGACTACAAAATTCACAGATTTAACATGCTATCACATTTTTAACAGCTACATTTACTTCAGAATGGACAACTCAAGGGAAAAATAAGCTCAAAATATTTCAAAAGGTGGTTTAAAAACACAAAGCTCTGTAGGTTAATGTTTTAGAGCAGAACATATAATATTGTTCTATTAAAAGAGAACAATAAAAGGGCTACATAGAATTTAATACAATTTAAATTATTTATAAGAAACAGTCTAAAATAATTCCAAATTTTCCTTATTTGTGGGAGAAAGAAACTGTCTCACCAAATATTATGTAAACAATTAGGGGGGACCAACAATTAATTATAAACACCAAGGTATTGGGATATCAAGAGTATAAAGGGGTGTTTTAAATACTGGTACCAGAAAACTTGTACACCGGAGTACTAATGGTAACTGTGCTTAGTTTATTTCCTCAGTCCTTCATGCCTTTGTGCCCTGCTTTCTGTTTCTACTATCCTAACTCAGCCTTACTACTTACACTCATGCCACCTCTTAGAGTTAGGCCAAAAAACAGATCAGACTTCTACTTACCCTGTCTTCAGCATCTACAGATTAAGGAACTCCTACACATGTGAAACTGCTGGAGTTAATTATTTTTATAATCATATGGCCATTTAAACCCATCGTACCTCACATCACCACTATCATTTTTCATCATCCAATATAAAAGATCATCTACTCACCTATATTTTTCTATTCTGTCATTTATATAATGCTTTAAGATTTCTTTCCCTGGTCAAACTTACAACTTACCACTACCCAAACCATAATTGAGAAAATTCTAGAAGAATCCATATGGACACCTCCCCTAGCCAGCGCATACCCAGAAGTGGGATTAATACCCAGTAAAATTACTTTAAAATGGTCACCAGTACAATGACTAAATTAGTACATGCTTATCAGACTAAATTTCGAAAGTATAGGTTGAATTTTAAATGTGTTAGGTTGGATGGGACATGTCCAGTGATGAATAGTTGAAATAACAGCAACATTCAGTTAGTGACATAAAATAGAAACATAGCACTTCCACTTGGGGGCAATCAGATTAGGCAGAAACATGCTCTGTGCTCATGCTGCCACTGCTGAGACCAACTAGCTGAAGCACTGTCTTTCCAGTCACTGGGCATCTTAGGGGACCCCCAACTATGCTGACATTATGTTTTACTCCCCTTTTGCACCTTTATTGCATGCTAACGACTTATAGACACATTAGAGTGTAAAGATGCTCTCTACCTAAACACAAAGCCTTCTCACTTTATTAGCAAATGCATAATTATTATTCAATAATATTAAGTATGCAGAATGGTCCAAAACAACTATTAAAAGAGATTGTCAGATTAGATTAATAAGGAAATAACCCAGGAGATCCAAGATGGTGGAGATAAACACTGCCTGCATCCTTCCATGAACACATTAAAATTATAAGTAAATTATAGAACAATCAACCCTGGAGAGCAATCTGAAATCTAGCTGAACAGAAGCTTTATAACTAAGGATATAAAGAAGAAGCCATGTCGAGACTTGTAGCAGGGATGGAGATGCAGAATTGGCCCCTTACCTGTACATGGTGAATGAGAATCAGGAGGGATATCTCAGCCACCGTGGTTCCCCTCGAAGGAGTGACAGACCCCAGACCCACACAAGCTCACCAGCCTGAAGCACTGGTGCTGAAAGGAGGAGACCCCACAACATCTAGCTGTGAAAAACTGGGGATTCTGAGGGACAAAAGGAGGCAGGAAACCCAGATATCCTCTTAAACAGCCCACACACGGACTCACTCACTTGCAGGAACTCACCTTGGGTTCCAGCAGAGGGACGGGGAATGTCAGAGACAAACAGGGGTCACGCTGAGGTGTGTGGCTTCCAGGTGACGGATGGAGGACAGTCGGCATTGTATGGGGGCCCTCGTCCTGTGTAGCCAGCCTCCAGCAGGTAGGAGCCATTTATCCTGTATTTAGCCCTCCCACTATGCTTACAGCCAAATCTGAATCTGATTGGCCAGGTGAGCTCCACTTGCTCTACTCTGCTGAATCACTAAAAATCTGCCCCACCAAACTCCCTTAACACTGGAGGCAATTTCTCAGTGAGAAGCCAGTCCCACCTGCATTTGACTCTTCCTTGGTAAACTATCATACACTGGGCCCCAGGCAGTGGCAACTGGCCTAAGTGTGCTCTGAGACTTTTGCTGAGTAGCTCCAGGCTCAGCACTGGCACGAAACCAGAATCTACATTAACCTGGTGGCCACAACTCATCCCACTCTATGACTCCCTAAGACCCTGCCACACCCAACTCTATACCACATGAGGCTTTATAACTGTCTGAATCGTAAGGGAGCCAGCAGGTGGCAGCAGGCCTCAGGGTGCCCTGGCATTTTGGAGAGCTAATTCAGGCCCTGTACTGGTGGCATACATCCCCAGTCCTCTCCCATGCACCTCCAGGTACAGCAGAAACAGCAACAAACCACAGATCACTTTGTAGCTCCTACCAGGTAGTCCCCAGTCAGTCAGTCAGTCACAGGTAGTAGGTGACCAGGTCTGCACCAGAGCCCATTCCGAGAGGCCCCGGAATCAATATACTTGGAGGTTGACTTCAGACCACAACAGAGAACCACCAAATTAGCCCCACAAGTGGCACACACAAAGTGTGGTCTGAACAGGTGCAAGAGCCCACTAGAGCAAATCCCACTCAGTGGTGTAAACCCCCCACACAGCATGCTGTAAGCTGTGGACATGGCCAAACCCCACAGCAACTCAGCCTGAGAATCAATCCCACCTACTGATGTACCAATAGCAATCAAGATCAAGTATAACAGGAGGGTACACACAACGCACACAAGGACACTCCTGGGGCACCAAGAGCAGGTGACCAGGGAGACTGTGCCAGGGCCCCACAAGGACCTACTACATAAGGCCACTCTACTAAGAGTAGGAGACTAGCAGCTCTACTTAATACATAGAAACAAACACAGGAAGGCAGCCAAAATGGGGAGACAAAGAAACATGTCTCAAATAAAAGAACAGAACAAAGCTCCAGGAAAGAACTAAACAAAGTAGAGACAAGCAATCTACCACACAGAGTTCAGAACACTGGTTATAAGATTGCTCAATGATCTCAGTAAGAACTTCAACAATGCGATAGGAAACATAAAAATAGAGATAAAAAACATAAAAAGAACAAATAAAAAAGACAATAACTGAAACAAAAAATACATTAGAAGGAATCTACAGGAGATTTGATGAAGCAAACGATTGAATCAGTGATTTAAAGGTAAGGTAGTAGAAAACAACCAATCAGAAAAGCAAAAAAAAAGAAAAATTAAAAATGAGGATAGTTTACGGGGCCTCTGGGACAACATCAAGCATAGCAACATTGCATGATAGGAGTACCAGAAGGTGAAGAGAGTGAGCAAGTAATTGAAAACCTATTTGAAGAACTAATGACTGAATACTTTCCTAATCTGGTGAAGGAAATAGACATACAAGCCCAGGAAGTGCAAAGATTTCCAAACAAGATGAACCCAAACAGGCCCACATGAAGACACAACATAATTAAAATGGCAAAAGTTCAAGACAAAAAGAGAATCTTAAAAGCAACAAGAGTAAAGCAGTTAATTATCTACAAGGGAGCTCCCATAATACAGTCAGCTGGTTTCTCAACAGAAATTTTGCAATTCAGAAGGGACTGGAACACAATATTGAAACTGACGAAAAGCAAGGACATATAACCAATATTATTCTACCCAGCAAAGCTATCATTCAGAAGAAAGCAAAGCTTTCTTACAGACAAGAAAAAGGTAAAGGAGTTAATCGCCAGCAAACCAGTGTTACAAGAAATGTTAAAGGGACTTCTTTAAGAAGGAAAAGAAGAAAAAAAAATAAAAATGTAAATAATAAAAAGGAAATAACTACATACATATTAATCACCAATTATTTTCAGTGTAAATGGATTAAATGCTCCAATCAAAAGACATAGGGTGGCTGACTAGAAGAAAACAAGACCTATATATATGCTGTCCACAACAGATTCACTTTAGATCAAAAGACACACAGACTGAAAGAAAAAGGGATGGAAAAAGATATTTCATCAAAATGGAAACAACCAAACAAACAGCTGGAGTAACAATACTTATATCAGACAATATAGACTTTAAAACAATGGCTATAACAAGAGACAAAGAAGGAGCCATTAATCCCACCTCTGGGTATTCATCTAAAGAAACCAAAAACACTACTTTGAGGGGACATGGGCATCCATATGTTCATTGCAGCATTATTTACAATGACAAGATATAGAGACAACCTGCTTGCCCATAAATGAATGAATGGAAATAGAAGAGGTGGTACATATATACAATGGGATATTACTCAGCCATAAAAAGAATGAAATCTTGCCATCTACAACAACATGGATGGACCTAGGGGGTATTGTACCAAGTGGAGTAAGTCAAACAGAGAAAGACGAGTACCATATGATTTCAGTCATATGTGGAGTCTAAAGAACAAAATAAATGAAACAGAAACAAACTAATAGATACTGAGAACAATTTGATGTTACTAGATGGAAAGGAATTGGAGGGATGGGTGAAAAGGTGAAAGAATTTAGAAGTACAAATTGGTAATTACAAAATAGTCATGGGAATGTAAAGTATACAATAAGGAATATAGTCAATAATATTGTAATAACTATATATGGTGTCAGAGGGTCCTAGATTTATAGGGGTGATCACTTTGTAAGTTATATAAAAGTCTAATCACTATGTTGTACACCTGAAACTAATATAATATTACATGTTAATACTATTGAAAAATTAAAACAGTTATTAGGAAAAAAAACACAGTCCTAATATATCCATTGGTAAAAAAGCAAGTCTCAGACAAAATTAAAAATATTTTAACTGAATGAAAATTAAAACACAATTGTCAAAAGTTGTGTGATACAGCTAGCAGTACGTAGCAAAATGTGGTGGAAATTAATGTTTATACTATAAAAATAATTTCAAATCAATAATCTAAGATTACACCTTGAGAAACTAGAAAATAAAATATAATTTAAAATCAATCAAAAAGAAATGAAATACGTCACACCAATTAACTTTAATTAAACAAAACTTACAGACTCTCAACAAATATATATTTTTTGGATAAAAAAAGAAAGGAAATAATAAAGATAAGAGCAGAAATAAATAAAATTAAAAACAGGAAAACAGAAGCAAATCAGTAAAAGTTAAAGTCAGTTCTTTGAAAAGAATAATGAAACTGAAAAATCTCTAGTAATATTAATTTAGAAAAAGAGAAATAACAAATTATTATCAAGAATAAAACCATATCACTGCAGATTCTGACATGATGTTTTTAAAAAGATAACAAGAATATTACTACAGAACCCAAAATAATATTATTGAAAAGAAAAGGATACTACTAACAATTAATTCTATGCACATAATTTTGACAAATTAGATAAAATGGACTAATTCCTCAAAAATCACAAACAACTAAAACCCAAGATGAAACAGATTATCTGAATATCCTTCTAACTATTATATAAATTTAATTTATAGTTAATATCTTCTGAAAAGAAATCTCCATGCTTACATGGTTTACTGATGAATTTTCCCAAACAGTTAAAGAATAAATAGTATCAATCTACAGCATCTCTTCTAGTAAGAGATGAAGAGGAAAAATTTCCCAATTCATTTTACAAGGCTCAAATTACCTTGATACCTAAACCATACAAAGGCAAAAAAACAAAAAACAAACAAAAACCAACCTACAGGATAATTTCTCTCATAAACAGACAAGCAGAAATCGTCAACAAAATATTATCAAATTAAATCCTGCAATATACAAAAGAAGATTACATCACGACCAAGTGAAGTTTATCATAGGAAAAATGTAAGACAGATTCTATAGTCAAAAATGAATCAACAGAATCCGTCTGAGGAAGAAAAAAAAACACATGATTATCTCAATGGATACAGAAAAGCATTTGACAAAATACTATTTCAGTTCTTGTTATGATTTTGTTAAATTAAAGTGTTTAAGTGGAGCACAGGGTATGAGATGGTTAGCAGAGTTTCAAAAAGAGACCAAAAGAGAAATTTGAAATAGAGAAGTTTATTACTCACAGATCCCAGAGGAAGTACAGGGCATGCATTGCTGGGCCACCCGGAGTTCACGGTGCTGGGAGACAGGCAGAACCTGGGGCATATGCCTTTATTAGGGTCTGTGGGTAGAGTGTTTTGGGATTCCCTGGCTAAGGATGAATTAGGCAAACCAAACCAAAACGAGCGAGATTTTGTTAAACTCCATGGGGGTTGTATTTAAGGGCAGCACCAGGAGAAGGTCCTGGGATGTAAGTCCTATCAGGAACTTACATTTGCTTCTGACTTTAAGGGCTGTTGTCTATAACACACCATGCTTTTGCAGAGGTGGTTAGTTTCAGTTTGAAGACCCCACAGACCATGTGGCCACACAGAATGGATGTCAAGGCAGCAATTATCACAGAGTAGCTTAGGTAAACATTCAACGACTCAATAAAATGTCTTAGCAAATCAGCAGAAGGGCACTATCTCAATCTAATAAAATACGTGAATATAAACCTTCAGCAAACAACATTTTAAATGGTGAATGATATAATGCTTTCCCTCTAATATATGGAACAATATTCAGTCTCATTACTTTTATTCATCATTCATCCATGTGCATGATATAATATCCAATGGTTTCTTTAAAATTCCTTTCCCTCAATATTAAGTAAGTCCCTCTTTCCTTACAGTTGTAGTGAGGGCTGAAGAATTAACAAAGGTATTGGAACTCTATCAGAAATGAAGGCAGTGACAAATTGTGGGACAAATATACATTAATACCTGATTCTTCCATGTCTATATTATATCTATCCTCCAAAGCTATCACAATGTCACCTTCATCATGATCTCCTATGTCAAAGGTGGTTTCAACACCTTAAGAACCAATGCTACAATTGTTTTTGTAGTTCTCTTCTTTCTTATAATCATTTTTTTCCTTATAAATTTGGTTGTGGACGTTTACATTATATCCATGTCTTCAGATTTTAAGTATATCAAAGGCTAAGTCTGTGCCAGTCATCTCTACTGCCTGAAATAAGCATAAGGATTAAAATTAGCAAGACTTCATAACTTATTTAATAATCAATAAATTAACACATCTAAGATCTTTGTCTAACTCAACCCCCAAGGTACTTTCCATTTACAGAATTTGACTTGTATTTTCAACTATGTATTTTTTATGATGCCTTTTCATGATGTCATTCTTATCCAAAAATGCACTGCAACCATTTAAAATAATTGGCCTATTCTACAAGAGCTCTCTCTTCTAAAATGATGCTGTATTTTGTGTAATGTTATTGAACTTCACTTGTCAAAAAAAAAGAATTTTTTTTCCCCTCCACATATCTTTCTCCCCAATTTGAGTATAAGCTCCTTGAAAACAGGGACCTTGGTATTTGTGTGTGTGTGTGTGTGTGTGTGTGTGTGTGTGTGTGTGTGTGTGTCTCTACAGGGACCTTGAGGGCAAACAGATGTTAAATATTTGTATGATTTCTTTTAAAATTCTAATTCTTTAATCTGGGATATTCAGCATAAAAATGAGTATTTTCAACCTTCTACTTCCTGTTATTCTATTTAGATTTAGCCGTTGAACCTAAAATACCACTTATTACATTGAGTATTGTGATAGCATAAATTATTCATTTTCAGAGATACTGTCTTCTATTCTTTGTTTCTCAAATATGATTTTGCTCTAAGTATATTCTATATTGGCATAAGAAAAACAAAACATGCCTCTCACAATTTCTAAAATTTCTCTTAGTTGTATAAGAATATCTATGCCAAGAATGTGCATAGGCAAAAGCATACTTTTATCCATCTCAAAAACATCGTATCTTGATAAAATAATTATTCAAAGTTTTTCTAAGCTTTTTCTTCTACTGCCTCATGGTGGAGACAAATTCCTATCAATAAGGGATAAAATTGTTAGCATTATTTTTCCTTTCTTCTGACTTAAGCTGAATATTCTTACATTTAAAATAAATGTGTTGATAACTCATTGTATGGTTATTTGCTATATAACCAAATAATTACTTTTTCTGGGTATGTGGAAATTTCAAAGAGAATATTATTAATACTTTCCTTAAATATCTATTGATCTTACAAAAATCCTAATGCTCCTTTCTATACTATATAGTCTGAATTTTTAAAAATCATGCTGACTTTATTAAGATATTCTCTTCTTTTTTTTTCACATATAAGGACTAAAATCAAATCCCAAAGGCTTAAACTCTAACTGGAGTCAATAAGACTATTCAAAATTCAAAGTTGCTTTCTGAACAGATTGCACCAGCTAGTTGATGAAACTTGAGCTAATTACACTAATGTTGACAAATGAACTGGCACAAAAACAAATGTCACATATTTCAAAAAATTACACCTCTTCAAAAGATGCTAAATAGATTCAGTGATTTGTGGGTGTAACTGAGCTATTTGTGCAAAAATAGTTTTGAAAATTTTGATTTAAAATATAAAAAAAGGATAAGCACTGCATGAGTACTTATATGCAATTTTCAAATGTATTTTAATGAAACATTTGAATTTTTTGAACAATAAGGGAATTTCTGTATTTGGCATTGCAACATTATCTCTAACTTGTTTATTTTAAATTTTATATCATATGCAAAAATAAAATATCTTAAGGAATGCCTTTATGAATTTTAAATTGAGTTGGTATGGATACCTGAACTGAAAATCCATTTTAGAAAGAGATTTGAATCTATGTACTAGCTCAGGAACAGTATTTCTCATAAATTCAGCCACAAACGTTTTCTATTAGTAAAATAGCCACAATGTGCTAAAAGTTTTAAGCTTTGCATTATGCTAAAACTTTTAAGTAAGTGATCTAACTTGACCCTTCCAACAGACCTGCAAGAGAGAAATTATAAAAATCAGATATCTGAGAATCAAGAGATTAGATAACACATTCTAGTTTATAGGGCTGGAATTTGATCCAAGGTCTCTCTGACTCTTAAGCTTTGACTCTTCCTACTACTGCATGAGGAATCTCAAATGGGAAACTTTTGAATGTCATATATTCAACATTATCCGCTTCCTTCTATTTCACAATAGGGAGAAGGTTCCAATGATGTTTCCAGAATATGTTGATTTTTTTAAAGTTGGAATTTGTCTTGCATTTGTGGTTTTCGACTATCCCAAATTGTTCCTGTGCCATCTTGGAAGAGCCCTACCTATCTATGCTAAATATGTTCCTATAGCTCAAGTAATCATTCTTGTCCAATTATTTAAACATTTTTAATTTAAAAATTACAGTGAATTAGAAATATTAATGGGTCCAGACCGGTGGCTCTGGTGTTTGGAGCGCCGTGCTCCTAATGCTGAGGTCGCCGGTTAGATTCCCTTATAGGCTAGACCTGTGCCCTCTACATCTAAGATTGTGAACAACAGCTCTCCCTGGAGCTAGGCTGCCGCGGGCTACCATGTGTTGCCATGAGCAACTGGTGGCCAGTGTGAGTGGCGGGCAGCCGGCGACAGCTGCCATGAGCTGCTGTGAGTGACCTACCAACTACCGGCAACCGACTGCCTCAGCAAGGAGGGGCAGGGCGTAATACCAGCATGGGCCAGGGACCTGTGTCCTACACAACTAGACTGAGAAACAGCTTGAACTGGAGTGCGGAAGGAAGAAGGGGAAAATATGTTAATGACAGAAATCAAGCTTGTCATTAAAATATAAAAAGTAAATGTAAATCAGAAAAGTTCTACTAGTCATCTACTAAAATTCTGGAGAGACAAAGTATCTTATTGACAAAGACTCTTCTCACCCAGCAACAGAAGGACAAGATTCAACTGTCAACAGATCATTAGCTCTTGTGATCAGGGTTAAAAAAAGTCATTCTGGTAGCCTTATTCTGGCCGAAACAAGCAAAGTCACCAACATGCCCTAATGAAGTCACTGATACATATGATTTTTTGACCTTTAAATAACATCAACAAACCAATACCAGAGTTGTAAAGAAAAATCCAATTTTTTAAGGTTGATATAAAATAAGTACCTTTTAAGTTTTACTTTTTACTTTTCTATCACCTGTTATGAGCCAATAAAAATTTATTTCATATTTATTCAATTTGATAATCACGGGACCTTCCTCTTATCTTCTATTCACTTGGATAGTTTGGGTAGCTGATGCCTTATCTTTTACTACCTGACTCTCTGACACCTAATTTAATAAAAAATCGGTTTATTTTTTCCTACTGACATAGATTCTTGTCCTCCAGGCTTTTGTCCCTTTGGGAATTCTGTGCTGGTTTGGGGGAGGTTGTAAGACTTCTCAAAATTACTCAGTCGGCTTACCTTCAGGGGGTTTCTCCAGAGTTTAGTTCTTTTCCACTGTTTAGTAGTAAGCTAAAACATCTTTCTGATTGCCAGACACACATGCCATCATGCAAGCTGAAGCAAAATCGTTGGGACTAGAGAGCACTAATCTGAACCCATAAAATAAGTAAAAACATATTTTGATTTACTTAAGATCAAGATTAACAGTTTTTAAAATGTATAGATTTGATTCTTTGATCTTCACTTGGGGTTTTTAAAACTAATTAAATAAAAATAACATTCAAAGAAGTTTTAAGTTCAGCAAGCCAAGGAGATTATTTCTACTTTTCTTCTGATATAAATCTTGCCTAAAGATCACTAATTTACAGTCATTCATCATACTATGTGGTGTTTACACTTTAGTAACTGGTTATACAAGAGGACATTTGTCTATACGCAGTGAGGCAACTGGGGTGGTACCTACTTCTTTTTTATATCAGTCTTTTCACATCCAATAATAATAATAATAATGATAATAATAATAATAATATTAAACATTACCTTTGTTCATTGGACACGTTTTCAATTCTGAATTGCATTATCATTTTAGTTAAAGTCTTCTATATCTTTGGAATAGTAATACTCTCTTTTAAATGGTCTAAAGAGCTATTTTATATGGCAGCTTAATGTAGTGCAGAGAGTAAAGGCCTAGGCAAAAGAAAAACCTGGGTTCAAATTTAGGAAAGTGACCCGTAGTTAACTATTTAATATTCTTGAGGTATAGCTTATTTGTCTAAAATAGAGTACTATTTCCTGCCTAAATTTCAAATACGAAAATAATCTTCTTAAACTATAACATACAGCATATCTTAATTAACTGTATATAATTTTAATGGGATGATAATGGAAAACTACTGAAGTAAGGGATTTTCTTTTCACATAACCCAAATATTGAAGGAAAAGCTTATGATTGATAAGAATTCAGGTGTACTTCTATGAGATATCTTTCATTTCACAGCTTTTTCATCAGTTTAGTACCAATCACATTCTTTGTCTTTGTTCTTTACTATTTCTTTGAGTTTGATGTAGTTTTTTTGTTGTTATTATTATTAAAGCTGAATTCTCACATTTAGTTGCTGTGGAAATAAATATGGATATATAGGGAGAAAATCTTATGATTGATTATTTTACAAAATGGAGAAAATGTCAAAATCTTACCAAACAAATCACTTTAGACCAAAGACAATGACCTATAAAACTAAATAACTTTCAAGATCATTTAGGGTGTTCCACTGTCTAGTGAATGTATTCCAGAACTCATTCAATTATAGATGGATTAACATGTCTAATTAGAGCTTCGATTTGACATATGGAAAGTGAAAGAGTTAGTCATCCAGATGTTTTCAAATATTTGTTACCATGTAGAGATAACATCTGGATGAGTAAGCTTTTGTTCTGGTTATTGCTGTTGTTGCTTTTTCTTTCCTCCAAATATTTTGGCATATTACACAGGTAATCTAGATATCAATCAAACATGAAAATCATTGGTATCTTTAGTGCATATTAAAAATATTTAGCCTATTGATTTATAGAAATGAAGATAAAGAATGAATATTTAGTTTAGATAAATAGATTGATAAAAGTATCATAAATATTGCCACTACCTTGTTAAATTTTATTATATAAAACATAGTAAATTAAAAAAAAATCTAAAAGTTTATTACCAGAGGCTCAGCAGAATGAGATCTGCCCTGCTTTAGAGCTACATACTTTATTATCATATGTAGGTTATGCTTATCATTAAGTGGAAGATTGCTTCTATCTTTAAATTTGAATTTTGATGACCTACATGGCTAAACATACATATTATTTTTAAAAATATTATAATTATTCTTTTGCATGTTTCATCTTCAATAGCCCAGACAGAAGAGATACAAGTTGCCTTTACCTATGCAGCAGTCCTTCTTCCAATTTTTCCCTCACTAATTTGATTTTATGATAGAGAAAGTGAAAATATGGGTTTGCTTTTTGCTTTTTGTGAATTTTTTTTCTAATTTTAAAAACAGACTGTCACTTTTGTTTCTCCATCTACTGTTCTTGTAGTAGTTAAAATTGACATACAAGAGACTACAATAAAAAACCTCATACTTTCTTCTGACATTTATTAATCCAACTAGTGTTTAGTGAGCCCATACACTGGCTGATAGAAAAAGAACTACTTTTTATCCCAACAGACATTGATATAAATTATACTGGAAAGATGAGATCAGATCTTGCTTAAGAAGTACCCCCTGCAGTTTTGAGAATATGTGAAGATTTTTCTTTAGAAATTAACATTTAATTTCCAAAAGTATCAGAGTTAAAAATTACACATTCCAAATTATTCGTCTTTAAATGCAAACTCACTAAGTAAACCACCTTCAAAATCTCGCCATTGTTTGGAGTGAGACTATAGTGATAGTCAAAATAATAAAACCAACCATGTTAAAATAGTTAAATTTTGCACATCTAGTCATAGAACACAGGTGATTCATTAAACATTCCCGTAACTGCCTATTTTATATGTTTGAAAAATAATAAATATTACCTGAATTTTAAACTAACCAAGATTTGGGGAAAATAAATGAGGAACTCAGAATTCAAGGGAATATTTACTTAAATAGAGTAATCACATAATTAGCCAAAGAAAAATTACTGAACCCACTCTCTATGTCCCTGAAGTGTAAAGTCAATGTAGACTCAGAGAAAGTTTAGTTAAGACCCTGACCCTTTAAAGGTAGTCGTATTGGTCCAACTTTTTGAGTTTGCCACCTAATTAGCAGAGCTGTTCAAACTATTTTGATATAAATCTCTAGAGAAAAATAGAATGTAAATTGTTTTCTCTATTGGTAATGCTTGTTTTATAGATGATGAAGTATGAAATGATTGATCATGTACTATCATGATGGATAAGGACAATTTCTGAAAAGGTCAAACCTATTAAATAAATTTTAGAGTATATTTTAAAACCTTGTATCTGCCTCACTGGAGCATGGTGACTCTTTTCAGTGACAGGTAGCCTTTGCATCAGAGGAGTAACAGCAGTGGCAAACAATAGACATTCATACTTCACTAAAAGAGTGGTGGAGATAGGAGTGAGGATTGTGAAATTACCACTGCTAAAGTAAGAGGTTATCCTGAATAGAAGAAAATAAATAAAGACTTTGAGTACAGCTGCATAATCCTGGACCATCCAATAAGAAGCAATGCAAAACAAATGAAGCACAGCAAATAAACAAACAAGAACATGAAGTAATCCTTTTAAGCACCCAGATATTTGTATATATGGTAGCACACAAATATTTGAAAAACTTCTTTTTTTCATGCCATGTAAAAATATGTACTAATAATAGGTCCTTTAAAAGTGAAAGAAAACAAAACTTTCCTATCCAACATGAATGCTTTCTACAATGTATTCAAAGCTCTATTTCTAGCTGCTTAGAAACTCAGAATAAATTTTATTTAAATTTAACAGAATTATAAAAGCATATAGCTGGAAGAAACATTGGTGCTCATCTTGCAAACACAATGCATTTTTTTAAATCTTGTTTTCATTCTTTTATACAACAAAATTAACCATTCCACTCACCTTCATTTATAACTTAATAGGTATGATTTCCCTATTTTTAAATCATTTGTGAAAAATAGGTAGTATTCTATTGCATGTGTTCATTAACCTAATATTAACATATTTGGCAATCTTCTTTGGTATCACTCTCTATTCCTCACATTCTACTTTTTTTTTGTAGTTGCTTGAATAGGCTAAAATTTCTCATGTTGCCATATTTTGTATTTGCTCTTTTTCTGCCTAGAATTTTCTATTCAAATTTAATATCCCTGGAAAGTATCTTCTGATTCTTTATAACTTAATTCAAGCATCGTCTCTTCCATGAAGTATTTCTAGCCTTTCCCAGATAGGGTTAGGTTCTCTCTTAGATACTCATAATGTCCCTTCGTGCATGCCACTTTTATAGGATTATGTTAGAAAACCCTGTCTTCCTCCTCCTATGTGTTTCTCCTTTACTCTGACACTGTTACATTACTCACAATCACACCCTTCATCACACCCCTGCTTCACCAGATATATGGGTTACTTTCCCACACCAAGAAACTCTCTGTGACATCAGCTGGGTGTCCCTACAATTTAACTAATTCTGACACTGTGTACCTGGAGATAGCATCAGAGTCCACAGGTTAAGGGCTCAGTCCCATGAGATTGCTCTCACCCCACTTCAGATGTCCAACTCAAGTTTAGGCTATCACCTATCCTCTGACTCACCGACTATCAATTAGATGAGTGCAGGTTCCAGAGTTTGGTTGGATGGCTTCCTTTCTCCTTGCAATGGCCTCTAGGGGCCAAGGATGCTCTAGGGGCATCCATGGAACACCAGGGATATGAAGAACTTTGTTCAAAGAATGCTAACATCTTCCTCCATGTTTTGAGGTTGTTTCTAACACTTGCTGTTGATTTTATTTCCTTGTAATTCAAATAATATCTGCTTCAAAGAGAAGATTTTTATTTGTTAAGTATTTTAAACTAATGTGGCTAGGAAGTTTAATTATTATTTTTTTAAGTAACAGAAAGGTATAATTAATAAATATCAACTCTAAGTATACAGATTAAGCTTTGCAATTTATTTCACATATTTTAGTTTATTTTGTCTATTACAAGATTTGAATAAACTAAGACCTAATGAGAATCTCACTTGCTTAACACAGTGCAGTGATTCTACAGATACGTATTAGATATTAGTCATACTTTTCAAATATAAAAACTGAGTTGGATAGTTTAAGCATTATTTAAACATGCCAGATATTACAGTTAGGAATTTCAGAAAAGATTCATATTAGTAGTAGTTTTTCCATTAACACAGCAGTTTCCTCATGATTGATTATATGTGTTTAAGATTTTTGAAGTAACAGATATGGAATCTCTATATGTTTATGTTTTAAAATCATCTAAATTCTTAAATCTTTTTTGGTCCTCAAAACAATTCTTTCAAGTATGTAGGGCAAGTGGTACTATCCCAATTTACAGATACAAAAAAGTCAAATGTTTTATCACTAAGCAATTATGACTATTTCCATTATATTTACAATATTATTTTAAAGAAGTTATTACTGTTAAAAAGTACAGAGAAAAATTGTATCTGAAGAAGCAATACAGATTCAATCTTTTAAAGTAGTTTTACCAATTTAGCTAACTATATGTTCCATATGGCTTAATATTCATAGCTTTTATTACAGATATATGTTAATGTCAAAACATTATTAGAAAATCTGTATTTCTGACTGTAGCTATTTGTTTTCATACTCACAAGTGATGAGACAATTTTAACATAAAGGACTGGACATAGTTAATAAGTGAATTATGACAAAAAATGTACCTTATTAAAAAGACAAATCTGATGATTTTTAAAGGAATTTTTAACCAGTGTGAATGAAAAGGAGAACAAAAGTATAATGAATGTAAAGACAGCAAATATGAATTTTCACTGGTTTGTAAAGAGTGATTATGATAATTTTGCATCAAAGGAGTAACATAATCAGTATTGTATGTTGGAGGTATTAATTTTACCTAATATATTGGAACAAAAATCTAATCAGACCAGTTAGGAGGACTTACAGAGAAATGGTGGCCTAAATCAGTAGAGAGAAAGACAACAGAGAAAAGAAGGGACAAGTGTTACAAAAATTTAAGTTACAGAAAGTCAGCTCTGACAAGATTTTTCTAATTGCATATGATGATGAATCAAGAGAAAGGAATAAATAAAAGATAATTCCAAGATTTAAGAGTCAGAAATTTGGAAAATGATGGTATCATGAAAATAACACAGGAAGTAAGGATAATAAGTAGAAGTACAATGAAACACAAATGAACTCAGTTGTAATTGTTGAGTTTCAGAAATTAGTGTCATATGTAGGTAAAAATATCTCGCAACTGCTAATATGAGGCTGGATTTCAAAAAAAAATATTTTATTTGGAGCTATAGATTGGGAATCAACTACACTGACATAATAGAGGCATTTGTAATTACAAATGAGTTTGATGTGGAAGACAGTAGGAAAAAGGAGAGTTTTCCAAAGATAGAGACTTGTAAAATGCCCACATTTAAGAGATAGACTTCTTCCTTTACTTCATTCTGTCTCTCTCTTCCCTCAAGTCCATTGTTCGTACTACCTCTCCATATCTCATCTTCATTCTAGTAGTTACTCTTATTTCTGATCGCATTATTTATCACCCAAAACACTGCAATTATTTCCTAATTCATCTCCTTGCATTTATTCTTCCAATGTGTTTTTTTCATTGTAGTTAAATGCCCTTTCTTAAAATAAAATAACCTTATCACACCCCTGCTTCTACCTATTGAGTGTCTTTCTATTCTGCCTGGATAAAAAGTCTAAATTTCTTGATTTAGTTTAGATGTTGTATCACCTTCTGTCCCTGCCCTATCCTCTCATCACCTCTAACTTTATATGTCAGCATACCAATCTTCTTTTAATTTTACTAATGTATGATGTTTCAATGCCCACATTTTGGACATAATTTATTTTTGTACATGCAACATTCTTCTCTATTTTTCTGCATAACACATTCTTGTTCTTGCATTTTAGGTATTCATATTAACTGTTACCTCCTAAATAGATCATTCTTATTTGTTTCCACATAAACAATCACGCTAACAATTTCTGGTCTCCTCTACTCCAGGAGGCTGACCTTATGAATGGATCACTAGAATCTTTTGTAATCTGGCTTCTAGTTGTTCTCATTCCATGGGAGGTACACACAGATCAGTGAGCAGAAGCAAACAGACATTGAGGTAGTTCTATTCATCCCTTTCCTTGACACCATTCTGATAGTAGTTGTGTCTTCTTGTAACAACAATTTCCATTGGGTAGCCCCGATTCTGTGGCTCCACTATAACACTATACCTTACCCTTTACCCATTCAGTCCTGGAAAGTTAACTATTTCCTGATGTTGCTAGTGTTTGAGCATCTCAATTTCCTGTACTTATTTAGTTAAACATGCACACACTCTATATGGACTACATGTATTGAGTTCCTTTTATCTATATGAATTCTATACACTGTTAATACCTAGTTGATATTTTTATTAATACGAGAGTGGTCCCAGAAACCTGACCATTAACATGGGATTATAGATCTGTATTGCTCAGCTATTGAATGCTTATTGTGAATATGAAGAAAGATAAGTTAACATGAAATAAAACAAATTATACTTTTATATGTTAGATATCATAAAGAATACAGGACAAATCAGCAATCATTCACCTCAGGTTGCATTTATTAAAAAACACACTGAAATGAACAAATATGAGAGAAAGAGAGCACGACACTAAGCAAGATTTTTTTTGAGACTAAGTTACAAATTGACACACAGACTTCTTCAGATGTAATTTTTAATGACCTAAAGTTAGTTTGTAGACTCAGAAAAGATCAAGGCTACTAAATTTCTAGAGATGTGGAGTTGACTTGAAGAGCTCTCCAGAGAGTTTCTATTCCTTCATACAAAACTCATGACTGTTTTCTAAATCCAATTATGTTCAAAGGTCATTTTAGTACTCCACATTATTATTTTTTGGGGAGATTTTCACAGTTATTTGGTCTATGTATATTTGGTATAGTGGTTATTAGTAGTAACTGGAGTCTCGGTGTTTTAAGCTTATCTAGTTATAATAAATTCAGCATCAGAATATCTGTGGAGAAATATCCATTAAAAATCAGTTCTAATGAAAAATTTCATTGGTCATTCTAAACAGACCCAGCAAAGCTGACTATTTTCCTCCAGTCTTTTATTGTTTTTATATACAACATTTTTGTCTACAAGTATATCAATGAATTCAACTCGATATTAAAATTAAGATTAGCAAAGCCTATCATAGCTATTGAGTTCATACCATTCTATACTGTAATGAAAGAAAATAGTAATCAGAAGCTTGATTTTTGTATCTTGAGTATTGTAAGTGGAGTTTTTCAAGTGGTGATGTAATATAACCTAGAGTCGTTTTGATAAGTGGTTGAAGTAGAGTGAAGATTGAAATTATTGAAGTTATGAAGTTTTAAAGGCACAAACAATTAGGCCAAGATGTCAAAAGAAGTATCAACTTTAGTACTGGAGCTTTTGTGAGTAAAAATATTTAGAATAGTAAATACGTTTATTTAGACTATAAACTTCAGGTAAATCACATAATACACTATTCCTAGAGCACCATAAATAGAAATTATTGTCCCATAGTCAATGTATAATAGTGCTGTAGGTTTTGTAGGCAGTCCTGGTAATATGGCCAAAGCTTCCTGAACGCAAGTTGGGTTCACCTATGTATTCTTGGCCAGCAGGCTAGTAGACTGGGAATTGGTTGGTCAAAGGTTACCTCATGTGAGATGACTCATCTCTGGTCCTTGTGGTCTATCTTTTTTACTTGGTCTGTTATCATGGCAGAAGTAGAATGCTGAGAAAGAGGTCTCTTTATCAGAGCCTAGGTTAAAAATTGGCAAACTCTCATAATCTCCACATCGTATTGGTCAAAGCAAGTCACAAATCTACTACATATATAAGGTAGAAAAGTCGACTTCACCATTGACGGAAGGAGCTACAAAGTCACATTGCAAAGAATATTTGAATAAAGGTAATTAGTTGAAATGATCAATGCAAATAATCTATCGTAACACCTTTTATGTATATACCAGAACTAGAAATCAAATTTAATGTGTCTGACCCTAATACCAATGTGCATTCTCTTTCACTACCAATGATGAATGAATAAAAAAGAAAACTGTGAGCCAGCATCTAAATTACTTACAATATAAGAGTAATCTAGATATTGATGAACCACAGTATTGGGTGGTATAATCAAGTAATATGGACTTCAGTAAAAGGGTGATGTAATCAAGTAATATGGACTTCAGTAAAAAAGATAAAAAACTGACTTTTAGCTGTACCAGTAACAGGAATATCTGAAAAAGAAATAAATTCATTGGGAATGCTTGCTTGGGAAATAAGCAAGATAGAGGGAAAGTCAAGTTTCTGTGAAAGACAGACAATGTAAGTTAATACTAAGAATTTGGTAATAAAATTTGGTTCTGTCTAAATAACAGTAGAGCTTGCAGAAGGACTAGCAATGGAAATGCACTGAACAAGGAAGAATAGAGGCAACAAGCATTATATTCAAGCAATATATAGAGAATAAAATTGTCTTCCTACAAGACAGTATGTCTAAATACAAACATAATATATAATTGAAATAAAATGAGGGTTTCTCTTGATTAAGCATATGCATATATCATTTCTCCTTCCAAAACGCCATTAAAATACTGGTGGGAAAGTATTAAAAAGGACACAATAACTAAAGAAAAAAAGGAATGAGACAGGAGGTATGAGTGACACAATCTTAGACAAATGAAGTCCCAAGTGATACAAAACATTTAACTTAGCAGTCAACAAAAGCCAAGAAGCATTTGATCCCTAAATTGACCACCAGAAATTTGAACACATAGGGTCAGGAATTGTTAAATTGGAAAAAAAGAAAGAAAGAAAGAGAGAGAGAGAGAGAGAGACAGACAGAGAGACAGAGACAGAGACAGAGACAGAGAGAAAAAAGGAAGGAAGGAAGGAAGGAAGGAAGGAAGGAAGGAAGGAAGGAAGGAAGGAAGAAAGAAAGAAAGAAAGAAAGAAAGAAAGAAAGAAAGAAAGAAAGAAAGAAAGAAAGAAAGAAAGAAAGAAAGAAAGAAAGAAAGAAAGAAAGAAGCAATCAGGGGAAAATTGGAAGCATAATTTTGTAAGGTTCTTGAACTCTATCTGATGTTGTATAGTATTATTGATGATAGATTGTGATATGTTGGAGATGTATACTATCATCCCCAAAGCAATTGAGAAAACAAAAATTATGGCAATTAAGACAACAAAGGAAATAAAATGGAATCCTAAAAAATGTTTCATTAATACAAAAGATAGTAAAAGACAAAAAGAAACAAAGCAGATAATGAGATAAATTAAAAACTAATGGCAAGATGGTAGACACAAAAACAACTATATGTATAATAACATTAAATGTTGATAGAGTAAATACAGGAATTAAAAAGCAAACATCGAATTGGATTTTAAAAAAGCAAGACTGATTTATACGCTCCTTATAAGAAATATATTGTAAATAAAAATATGATAAAAATTAAATAAAGAAGGGTTGAATGTATACTACACTAGCACTAATCAAAATCAGGGTAGAGAAGGCATATTGATATCAGACCAGTATAATTTTGAGCACAAAATATTACTAGGGTTAAGTAGTGTCATTTTGTAATGATTGAGATCAATTTAAGAAAGCATAAATATCTTAGGCATTAATGCAACTAATAACACAGTTCAAAATACATGAAGCAAAAACTCAGAGAAACATAAGGGGTAACAGAGAAATCCACAATTTTAACCAGAGATTTTGACACACTTTTACCAATAATTGATAGAATAAGTAGATAGAAAGTTATTAAGGATATAGAAGATATGGACATCACTACAAACCAATTTGATCTACTATACATTTATATAGTACCCAACAAAACATGTTATTTTCAACTGCACATAGACTATTTGCCAGGAGAGATTGTATTTGGGGTCATAAAGTATCAATAAATTGAATAGTTTCAAGCTATGCACTGTAAATTATCTAAATACCATGGAATTAAATTAGAAGTCAATAGCAGAAAGATATCTAGAGACACTCCCAAATAATTGCGACTTAAGTGACACATTTCTAAATAGCACACAGATCAAGTAATCAAAAGTGATGTATGAAACTTTTGAACTGAATAAAAATGAAAACACAACATAAGGAAATGTGTGAGAGGAAGGTACAGCAGTACTTAGAGGGAATTTATAGCAATACACATTAGAAGAAGAAAATTGTTAAATCAATATTAGCTTCCCTCACTAGGTGGGAACCCTGGGACATGGCCCCAGACTCCTTTGACTGTTGCCTTGATCGTTGTTAGAATTCATGGGACATGCCGTTACTTCATTAACCAAGTTTCTTTCTCTCTCTGTCTCTCTCTCTCTCTCTGTCTCTCTCTCTCTCTCTCTCTCTCTGTCTCTCTCTGCCCTCCCCTTCTTTTAACCTATGAATTCTCTGAGGAGTGTTTATCCTGAATTCTCAGAGATGTTTATATATAACACAAAAAGAGACTAGCAATTTCCTTGCCACTAGGCACCTGTCAGTTTTCACTATCATTGGGTAACACTCTGAATTAATGTTACCTGATTTGTTTCAGTGCCTTTTCAGACCTGTTTTACTTGCTCTTATGACAGACGCATTTCCGCCATTTTAGCAGTTGAACTGTGTAAAGCAATTGATTATTGAGGAATGATATCTCAGCTACACAGCAGCACCATCTTTTGGCCTTCTAAGGAAAGTGATCCAAACTCGTCAATTATGAAGTATGCATTTTGGATATGTTCACTATGGGAATCACCTTTGTAGTGTAATTAAAGTAAGAAAATAGCTTCAAAGGGAATGAAATAAAACATTTACATGAGATAGGATATTCATAAAAATAAGATCATCAAAGAAAAGAATATATATATATATATACACACACATATGTGTATATATATGTATATATAATTCATTTAACAAAAATAAAGTATATTAGTTTAAAAATGCTTACCTTGGAAAGAGTTAAGAACTTTGTTTTTAACTTATGAAATAAGTATGCATTAATTTTGTATGATTCTTTAATAGTGAACATTTAAAATTATTTGGTATTTCTGATTTATGAAAGGGTTTTGTGCAGTTTACTTATTTGTTGGAAGACAAGCCACAAGATACTTTTCCTTCCACTTATCTTTAGAGTAGTAATAAAATATCTCTTCCTCTGTACTCATGTTTTTAATACATGTTTATCAAATATTCCTACCTTTCACATCCTACTAGTATCAAGTATTTCCTGATAAAAATTTTCAGGAAGTACAAAGCCAATGAAAACTAGATTTTAAATCAGTATAAAACACATTCTATGTTTTAGAACGTCATTTTATTTTGTCATTACTAATTTAGTTACAGAAATTGAATAGATGAAATAAATAGAATGCAGCATCAGAAAATGTAAGTTTTATTCTGATCTAAAAATGACTAACTGGTTATATGAATGTGGTAATCCAATCTCTATTTTATATATAGATAAATATTTGTTTTTAATTTTGATTTAAAAATTGTCTTTCTAACTCACATAAATGTTTTTGGTGTACTTTTTATATTGTTAATCTCTGCACTGCAATTTCTTTAATTTCGCCACATAAAACATTGTGGCATTTAAATTTTTTTTTTATAATTACTTTTTCCCACTATGATCCTTCAGTTTTTCTTACAATTCTACTGTACCTACATGTATAAAGCTTTAAGAAAATGCTTAGTTGTGCATTCCTAAGAAAAAACGTTTTCTACAGTCTTCCTCATTAAAATCAATCTTATAGTATAAACTTATAATATAAACTTAAAATATTCATAATTCTTCCTCTTCCCCCTACGAGTCCTGTGTGTCATTTAGACCACTGAGTTGGATAATATACAGAAATAAAAACATGAAACAAGTGTATTTTCCAAGGTATCTAGATTTAGATCGAGATCCTGTGCTGGTTAGTGTAATATCCACTAACTATATATGACTCTTTAAAATTAAATAAATTTTAAAATGCAGTTCATTAGTCACACTGGCACATTTCCAATGCTCAATAGCTGTAAGTGTCTAGTGGCTCAGACACTGAAGATAAAGAATATTTCTATTATCGCATACTACTTTTGGAAGGCACCGACATTATATCTATATCTACATATCTATATCAATATCTATATCTAATATGACATTATTATCTAAAAAGCTAGTAGAAATCTAATGGTGTACCAGATTTTCAACAGCAATGTGAAATAAATAAGACCTATAAACTTTTAAATAGCCAATTTTAAAATAATGGTGAGCGTTCAGTAAACAGTTGGACATTTGATTTTTTAGCAACTGAAGAAATTAAGGCTTAAATCTTATGCTACTTTTATTATAATTTCTAAAGCTTTAAAGAAAAAAATCAAAGTACATGGATATTTCTGATTGAAAAATAACATTTTGTTTTAATTTATTAAATGACAAATGCTTGGCTTAAAACCTTGTGTTGAAAGTTATAAGAATTTCAAGTTGAAGAAGAAATCTCCCAAAGAAATTTGCTAGGGCCTAAAAAAATAAAAATGTAAAAAGCAATCTCTTTATTGTCACTAAATAAATCCATAGAGATCGAAAGTAAATTAGTGGTTGCTTAGGCTGGGAGGATTGGGTAGAAATGGGAAATAACTACTAATGACTAAGGGGTTTCTTTTTAGGATGACAAAAATATTTGATATTCAATAGGGGTGATGGTTATACAAAGTTTGCACTTTGAATATACTGAAAAGCACTGACTTGTACACTTGAATACGGTGTATTTTGCCCTATGTGAAATATACCTCAATAAAGCTATTATACAATCTTTAATAAAGGAAGAAGTGAATTAAATTATGAGCTAGGCAATTAAAGGTCACTGAGTTCTATTTTGTTATTTTATACTCTGTTTGAGTTATATTTTATTTTATACATATATACATTACCAATATTCCCAATAGATAGTTAATAAATATTTGTCAAACAAATCAAAGATTATATCTATTATATAGCTTGTGTGTAAACTTTCTTTAATATAGATTTTTAAACACGGAATTTCTCTTTTTTTCCTGTAATTTAAATGATATTGAATTCCACCTTGATGCTAAATTATTTAATCAATGGATTCATATAGGTACAATCACAGAATATATTACTTCTCATTTCTGTCACTAAACTAACTTCCCTGTTGGTTTGGAGAAGTATCCTTTTTATAACTTAGTTTCCTTACCTAAGTTTTATTTCTATGATGCTGCTTTTGACACTGCTTTAAGTGAAAATGTTACTACACTACTTCATAGATATTCAGAACCTTTCAGGTTTTGGATTGAAGAGGTCTGATTGAAAATCAGATACAGACACATATGGAGAATTCTAAGTTTCCAGTTGCCTTGAAGTTAACTGGAGTGGGCACTTGATTATTATGAAGGCTAGAATTGAATTGAAGAATCATACTTAAAGGTGTAATAGAGCTCAGAAAGTGCCAGACCTGAGAAGTACCTGACCCTTGATTGTAGCAGCTGGAAGTGATTTAACAAGCTCTTGAGATGACAGAATCAAATGCATTATATGATGAATGGGCTGTTTCAATATAGTGAATTATTTTGCTCTTTAAAAATCAGAAATAAATAGTTTATGTTTTGTGAGGGAAAAAATAAAGAAACCAAGCTCCAATAGAGGGATTCAAAGTCATGTGCATAAATGGGAGCTCAAATCACAAACACATTACCATATTTTTCTTTGGTCCACTGCACATGGTTTTATGCTCTATATAAACTATATGTATCTTTATTACTAAAGGAAATTACATCTCAGTAATTATCTCTTGTAGCATTTGTTAAGGCTCTGTCCTCATGCCCCTATTGTTTCTATATAAAACATGAAAGTAGTGCCCAGAGCGTTATTTGACATCTTGCTATAAAGCATAAAGAGGATAGCCATATATTAAAGTTAGCAGACCATGCAGGGGGGAGGGGAATTTAAAAAAAGTGGTCAAAAGATGCAAACTTCCACTTATAAGATAAAGTACTGGGGATTTAATGCATGACATGATGATTATAGTTAACACTGCTGTATGATATATACGAAAGTTGTTAGAATAAGTCCTACTTATTCTACAGAGTTCTCATTATACAGATAATTTTTTTTCTTTTCATTTTTATATATCTATATGAGATGATCGATGTTAGCTGAGATTACTTTGGTAATTTCACAATATATGTAAATCAAACCATCATGCTGTATGTCTTAAATTTATACAGTGATGTACATCAATTATTTCTCAATAAAATTGGAAAACATAGCTTTAATCAGGTTATATGTAAAGCAAACCAGGGAGGTGGCATATGCCTAGATCTTTCAGCACTGAAAGCACAGCATCAGCAGATTTCAAAACTTCTCATTATCAATAAATTGGTTAGTTGTGTAAGTCACTCTAGTCAGGTTCCTGTCACATAGATTTAAATGCAATTCTGAATATGTTTGAATAACTTTTAAAAAGTGTTTCACTATGATAAAATTAAGCAGCATTTAAAATGCCCTTTATAAATTTGTTCTTTATATTGGTTGTAGCTAACAGGTCTTTTTTGGTTTTGGGGTTTTTTTTAGTTGTTTTTTAACAGCTGATCCAATCCTCAAATGTCAGGCTTTCGCATCAAGGACTCAATTATACCAACCTCAGTCTCAGCTACAGGCATTATTGATGCTATCAAAAGAAAAGAAAACACTAAATATACCCATAAACCATCTTGCATCCAGGCCTGCTGTTTCTACAGAAAAGAAGAGAGGACTCTTTATTTCTGTTAAGAGCACAGACATCTTTATATTTCTCTCTTTCTTTGTTTTTTTTTTTTTTTTTAATAATTCATTCAGAAAGATGAATGATTCAGGTTATCTGATCCTTGCTTAGAAGACTGAGTTTTTTTCTCCTTTTCTTCATAAAGTTCACTATTTTACACACCAAAATATATTGCCACATTAATTCAGAGTATCCAAACCTGCAACCACCCCTTGGACAAGAGACTTCAATGAAAAAACTACCTTCGCTGAGAAGGTCCATATCCCCTTACATAGGATCTAGTGTTTGAAAGCAGAGTATTGCTGATTTCCTCAAATCACATCCCTTGGACTTTTTATTCTCCAACTGAAATAGAAATTTCAGAAAAAAATGTCCTTTGGATGATTTGGCCTCTCTCCAGTATGTGTTCAGATGTGAATAAAAGCTGAAATGTCTTACAAGCTATAAGAATTCAAATATTTGATTTTAAAATGATGCTTGAATTTTTTCTTTTATTTAAATGAAAAAATGAGCTTAGAAAAATATTTTAAAATATGTAATCCAAAAGAATAAAATTTAGACAAATACCCATTTTACTATAAACTAAAATTAAAGAATATAAAATTTAATTATCTATTAAAAGGTTTGAAATACTCTAATCAGTATAATAAAAAAGTGGAATTAATTAATTTATATTGCTGAACATCTGTTCCTAGTTATAATAAATTTGGAGTGGTTGCAGAGTGTATTTTCCCTTTTAGATTATCTAAATTGGGTGCTTCAGAACATTTCAAGCATATTAAACCTGGTGAATAGATATCAGATACAATTTTTATCTTAGACAAAAAACATTACATTTTTTACTAATTATCGTATTAAAAATAAATATTAAAGATGAAATCAGTATTTACAAAAACTGACATAAATTGGGCATATGCTAAGACATGTGACATGACAGTAGGGTCCATGAAATGTTTCATAATAACATGTCTACTTGTATATAAGCTTTCAAATTTTTTAAGTTTTATTTCCTATGCGCCAAATATTAGAAGAGTTTGACACATTGGATTCTGTAGAATTCTCCAAGATGGAATGAAAATCTAAGTGTGTTTTTTAAATCTGTTAAGCTACATGTAAAATATTTCTATATTTCAATAAATTTCTTTAAATCACATTAGAGAGGAAAGGGATTCACTCATACAACATAAGGATTTCCAATGCCAACAACGTGCTAGCACTGTTCAAGGTGCTGGGGATACAGTGGTGAACAAAACATTTCTCATACTAGTATGCATTCTAATAAGCAAATTTCATTCTAATACAAATAAAAGAGCTAAGTAACACATTTGATTTCAGCATATTATTCCCAGCTGTACACATGTCTTGCTTTTGCTTATCCTGTTCTATTTAGATTCAACTGATTTTTCCTTCAAGTGGAACTTATTTAACCTGTAAACACCAGTTCAAATTTTACTTCTTTGAAGCTTTCTTTACACCATACCATTACTCCAACCCTGCATAAAATCAAATATTTCTTCTTCTGAGTTCTGATAATAGCATCTGTTCATCATATTTTTTTGTTATTAGCCACATGCTTGAATGTGAAATTTTTAATACAGGCCATAAATTATTTACTTTGATAGTTCTTACACCTAACACAATGTTGGATATATGTAGACACACACACACACACACACACACACACATTTATGCAAAAAGGATCATATTAAATTAATAAAAGTGACTGAATTAAACAATTTTGGAATGTCTTCATAGATAGTATATCAAAAGAACAAAATGGTTCAATGAGATACTAATATTGGGGTAACAGATTTCCACAAATTTAGTGTCTTGAAACATTGCAAAGTTATTTTTTAGTTCTGTAGGTTAGAAGTCTGACATGAGTGTCAATGGGCTAAAATCAAGGAATGGCTGCATTCCCTTCTGTAAATTCAGGGGAGAATAGGTTACCTTGACCTTTCCAGCTTCTAGAAGCTGCCCATATTTTTTGGCTTGTGATACACTTCCTCCATTTTCAAAGCCAGCAACATCTCATCTCTCTGACCTTTCTCTTTCTGACCATAGCCAAGAAAGTTTCTCTGCTTTTAAGGATTTGTGTGATTAGATGGGGGCACACCGAGATAATCTAGAATAATCACCCCAACTCAAGGTCTTTATTCTTAATCATATCTACAAAATCCTTTTTGTCATATAAGAAAAAATATTCACAGATTTTTGGGACTAGGATGTAGACATCTTGGTTTGGGGCAGAGGGACATCAGTCTGCCTCCCACAAATAAAAGCAGACCAATAGTTTGGTATATGCGTTGTAGCAACTGACACTAATATGTAAAAAAAAGTTCAGTATCAGAGCAAGTTGTAACAATCAAGTTAAGACATTATAGGCATGTATCTATAAAGATATTGAATAAGTAAATAATTGAGTAAATGGAGTCAAGAAAAGTTACATAAAGAAGTAAACAAGCAAAATTTTGGTAGACTAAACATAAGCCTAAAACTCATCACAACCTAGTTTTGTTGTAGAAAATTAGTTTCAGAATTGTAACTCTTGTTCAGTTAAGAAACAGTGAATATAAGGGGAAAATCTAAGTCCATTTTAACAATCCCAACTTCAATTTCAAGTTATAAGTCTTACTGTGCAACAAAAAATAGATATTTTACAATTTCCCCCAAAGAGATCATAGCACTGTTAGGGCATTTGTCCTGATATCCAGACTACGATTTCAGTAGCTCAGTTTTCATCCAATCACTTCTACTTACATTCCCATGAGCCACCCACAATAATTTCTCACTATCTTGATAAACACATCCGTCAAATACTACTACTTGTCAATGACATCAATTTAATTTTATTGAAGATAGGGTCAGAAGCAAATATCCAACAGACAACTATCCTCTAAATCAAGTTTGAAAATACTCCATTTGTTGTTGTCATCACCATTTATTTGAAGGGGAGAGAAGGAAAAGAAAAAAGAAAATTTACCATTATGAATGTCAGCAAGGAACAAAAGAATGGATAAAAGGAAAGTGGTGAGTGCTCAATGAATGTTTGAGCTTTTTAAAAAATAATAAGCAACTTTGAATTTCTAGTTTTATTTAAGTTGACAGATGTTCTTATGATTCCAGTTTTGAGAATATTCGTTTGGCTTTTCAACACCTCATGAAATTGCCATTCAGACAGTATGCTTATCTCCATAAGTATAAAAGGTGTGCTTATCTCCATAAATCAAATAATCAGTTCATTTGTGTAAACGTGTTTCATTATAGGAGCAAAGCTATGTTTTTTCGTTTATGTTATTTTAAAATACAATCAAAAAATTTCAAGGTAATATTGTGTTTTAGTAAACTATCTCCTTTGAGTGATAGTTTAAAATGAGCAAACTGATTTAATGATTTGTCCAAGGTCACATAGCTAGTTGGTGGCAAAATAGGAAGTTAAACACAGTTTAAATACCAATACTCTGCCTCACAATCAAGCTTACCTTAAGAATTTCTCTTTTTTTTCTACCAACATCAACATTCTCATTCATAGTGTTCTATAACATACATATATATTCTGTACCTAATTAATGGGATCAGGCCAGAATGCTGTTGTCAGGTAACATGGGCTCTGGTGATATTTGCATCTTTAAAAAAATGACTCTGATTTTGGTGGTGAAGGGAGGGATTAGAAGAGGAAAAAATAGTACACATAGGATGAATGTTAAGATTGCACTAGTTATAGGTGATAGATGATGGTAATTTTGTCCAGGGAAGTGTCAATGTACAAGCAAAGAAAATGGTTCCATATTACCCTCATATACTGTTGGTGGGAATGCAGACTGGTACAGACGCTATGGAAGGCAGTGTGGAGGTTCCTCAAAAAATTATGAATAGAATTACCATATGACCCAGCAGTCCCTCTCCTGGGTATCTACCCAAAGAATTTGAAATCATTTATACATAAAGACACGTGTGCTCCAATGTTCATTGCAGCTTTGTTTATGGTGGCCAAGACATGGATACAACCAAAATTTCCTCCGATAGATAAATGGATAAAGAAGTTGTGGTATATATACACAATGGAATACTATTCGGCGTTAAGGAAAGATGATATAGGAACATTTGTGACAACATGGATGGATCTTGAGAGTATAATGCTAAGCAAAGTAAGTCAGACGGAAAAAGCAGAGAACCCTATGATTTCACTGATATGTGGTATATAAACCAAAAACAACAAAAGAACAAGACAAACAAATGAGAAACAAAAACTCATAGACAAGACAATAGTTTAGTGGTTACCAGAGGGTAAGGGGGGTGGGGGGAGGGAGATGAGGGTAAGGGGGATCAAATATATGGTGATGGAAGGAGAACTGACTCTGAGTGCTGAACACACAATGGGATTTATAGATGATGTAATACAGAATTGTACACCTGAAATTATGTAATTTCATTAACAATTGTCACCCCAATAAATAAATTAAAAAAAAAAAGAAATGTTCCTTGCAATGTTTGCAAGAGAGTCCAACCTTCAGAAGAATGGGACACCCTGAATAAAGGATCAAGTGGGTATTTAAAGAAAAAAGAAAATGGTTCCATATTAGTTAAAGTTAATAGGATGTAATGATGGAATAGGTATGAAGGAAAAGAGAGAAGGTCATAAAGATAATTTTCAGACTTCTAACTTGCACAATTAGAAATATAATTATATTATTCACTGACAAAATGTTAGAGGAGGACAAAATGATTAATCAGCTTTTGGTAAGTTACGATGCAATAACAAACAATTCTCCAATTTTAGTAACTTTTGTAAGAATAAAGTTTAGTTTTCCTTCATGGTTAGAAATGCAGACTCTGTAATCAGACTCCCGTATTATGAATCCCAACCATTACACACTAAATGAATATCCATGAGAAAGTTACGTAACTACAGTCTCAGTTTCCTCATCTGCCAAATGAGAATTTTCAAATGAAGAAAATAATTGTATTCCCCTCGGATAGTTGTGAGAATTATATATATATATATATATATATATATATATATATAAACACACACACACACATTTATTTATATATTTATATATACATATATGTATAATTTCAAACTGGACCTGACACACAGCTAGATTCCAATAAGTTCAGCTAATATTATGACTATTATTATTTTCATTCTAAAGAAAGGGTAAAATGTTTAAATAATTTCTCCAAGATCACATAGATAGAGACAGAATTTGAAGCCAATAAAGCTGACTTCAGGACGGCCGGATGACTCAGTTCATTAAAGCATGAGCTCTAAACAACAGGGTTGCCTGTTCGATTCTCACATGGGCCAGTGAGCTGTGCCCTCCGTAATTAGATTGAAGACAACGAGTGGCTGGAGGGGTGGCCCAATGGCTCAGTTGGTTAGAGCACAGGCTCTCAACAAGATTGCCAGTTCAACTCCTAAATGGGATGGTGGGCTGCGCCCCATGCCACTAAAGATTGAAAACAGACTGGATTTGGAGCTGAGCTGTGCCCTCCACAACTAGATTAAAGGACAACGACTTAGAGCTGATAGGCCCCGGAGAAACACACTGTTCCCCAATATTCCCCAATAAAAATTAAAAACAAAACAAAAGAAAGAACACTGATTTCAGATCCAATGTTCTTAATCATTATATAAAAATTTGTCTGTTTCTGTTTTAGGCCCTAATCAAAGCATGTGGCAAATGGGGCCCTCAAATACTGGCATTCTACAACCAGCCTACTGTTGGAGATGAGCATGGATGTCCTGTTAATAGCTTTACTTCTTAAGTAACCCATTTGAAACTTGAAATATAGCAAAGCAAAATTGTTTATCAGAGGAGAAAGATATTTCAATGAGTACTCTGAAAAATTAAATTTACATTGGAAAAATAAGTAAATTTGGGCCAGTACCACTAATCAAGCACAAAAATCTATTTTAAATGATTCAGTGACTTCATGAACTCAAATTAGAAAACTATTTATTTATGTGTTAATTTAATTAGTTATTTAACTATTCCATCCCTATTGATATATATATATAGAGAGAGAGACACATAACATTTTGTCAATTTGCGGTACAATATAATGATTTGATACATATGTATTGCAAAATGTTTCCTTTATATAACATTTTATTTTTTCTCTTGATCCTTTACAAATTCTCTTTTTGTCTTTCATTTTAGGCAGTTTTATTATGTGTCCTGTAAAACATTATTTTGCACTGAAATGTTTGGGTGATCTATTAGCTTCATGAATTTGTATGTCTAAATTTGTTCACATGTTTGGAAAGTTCTCAGCCATTATTTCTTTAAATAAGCTTTCTGCTCCTTTCTCCCTCTCTTCTCCTTCTGGGACTCCAGTGATGTGTAGAATGTTTTTCTTACCGATGTCCCATAAGTCTCATAGGCTTTTAGAATTCCTTTTTATTCGTTGTTGTTTTTTTTCTTTTTGCTCCTCTGACTGGATAATTTTAAATGCTCTGTCTTTGAGTTTACTCATTCTTTATTCTGTTTTGGCAAGTGTGTTTTTGAGGCTTGCTATTTATTTTGTCATGTCATTGTATTCTTCAGCTCCAATATTTCTGTTTGATTCTTTTTGATGTGTTTGTCTCTTTGTTGAACTTATTTTTTCTTTCTCTCTCTTTTTTTTCTTCTGATTTCACTAAATTGTTTATGTGTGTTCTCTTGTCGCAATCTGTGCATCTTTAGAGTAACTGTTTTGAATTCTTGGTCAGGTAATTCATGTATATCCATTTCTTTTGGGTGAATTACTGAAAGTTTATTGTGTCCCTTTGGAGGTGTCATGTTTTCTTGATTCTTCACTATCGCTGTAGCCTTGAATAGGTGTCTGTACCTTTGAAGAAGCAGTTATCTCTTTCAGACTTTATTGACTAATTTTGGTAAGGAAAGACTTTCATCTGTGGGTGGGGGCATGTTGATGTGTGCTGTAACCCCAGGTCTAGCGATACAAGGTGCCAAGTTCAGGAATATGTAGCTCTGGGTCCAGGAGGGCATGCTGTTTTGACAATTCAGCCTACATCATCTATAACTATGTGTTCCTTGCCAAGCATTACAGTGGTCCCCTGTTGCTGCAAGGGCTGTTGGGGTTCTCAGTCACATCTCCACGTACATTGGCTAGGGACTAGGGCAGGCACTGGTGGTGGCTGAAGCTCTTGGTGTACAGACCCCCAACTATTGGGACCAGCTACAAGTACCTGTGTAATGACAGGGGACATTTGCAGACATACATGTGTAAGTGGGGACCAGGGCCAAGAGCAAAGGCAAGGGCCAACTGTGGGCATGCTAGCAGCTGCAGGGCCCTGGCTGTTAGCATGTACCCTTTGGCTTCAGGGTCTCACCAGAAGTATGTTCACAACAGTAGAGGCTGTTGATGGGAGTTGAGACAGCAAGGTACAAGTGCACAGCTAGAGTGACTAGCTGTAAGTGAGCCCAGTAGTGCAGATGAGTGGCAGGAGTCAGGGCCAAATCTGAGCCAACAAGCAGCTGTGGGGACCTTGACTCTAGGTGCACGACAGTAGACGTCATTGCCTGGAGTCAGATCAGGGGATTGTAGTGCACAGCTGGAGGAGCTAGGTACAGCCCAGTGATAGCAGGTAGGACCAGATTTAGTCCAACAGGTTGCTCTGGGGCCCTGTCTGTCAGCATGTACTCCCATTGCCGCAGGGTCTAACCCCAGGTGAAGATAAAGCAGGGGAAGGAAGAACATCTTACACATGGCACAAACTAAATGATGGAGGAATAGATTAAATAGATTCAACTAAAATAAACCATTCATTGAAAGACTGAACTAAGAAAGTGAAAAGGAATGCAAAGAATGAAAGAAAATATTTCCAATCCAAATAATTGGTATAATGATGACTTTTTTTCTAGATGGCCAAATAATATATAAAAAGTTGCTTAACACTGACTCTTATTAGTAATTAGGAAAACACAATTCATATGATGAATATATGCTGCTATTACAAACTAACAAAGTTGGCAAAGTTTATAAAGTTTAGTATTACTAAGTGCTAGCAATAAAGTTAAGTAAATGGAATTTTTAAATATTCTGATACTGCTAAACTTAATACTATTATGACTTTGCAAAATAGCATTATTTAATATCAGTTGATGTTAAAGGGCAACACCAAATGACCCAGTATTTCCCTTATTAGTGGTATAAACTGAGTAAAATTTTTCAAGTTTTAGAATAAATGACTGTACAAGAATGTCCTTACCATTTTTTATAAAAGGCCAAAATTAGCTTAATATTGTTAACTGAATGAATGAATGTACGTACTGTGATTTATTCTACAACAGTGCACATATGGCATGCACAGTGCCTTAAACCAAATATATTAAACTCAGAAAATTTTATATAAACTGACAATTAAATTTTATATAAATTTCATATAAATTAAATTTTATGTAAATGGAGATATGTAGAATAAACATAATGAGAAATAGCCATAACGTCTTAGATATGAATATTAAAAGTTAGCATTTTTGATATTTTAAAAACATTTATCGTTAAAATAAACTCTAATCATATTTTCTAAAAAAAATTTTTTAGTCTGGTTCTTATATTCACATAGATTTCCTACTAAAATTCCTGAATATTATTTCTAAATGTCCTCTAACTATTCTCATGATTTTCTTACTGATAACGGAAACACCCTGTCAAAAAAGACAAATAATGATTCTTGCTGAAGCAAATGAGACTTTATTACGTCACACTTTGAAGAGTCAACAGATCTGTAGTCTTATGAAGTTTGACAGTTATAAAGGGCATTTCAAAAACTGATTGCATCTGCTATGATTTTTAGAGGGTTTAGCATACAACTAGTGAAAAAATGTTCTTAAAATTTCTCCTCTAGGGAAGGTACTTGAAAAGGTGTTATTCTTAATTCACAAACACTGTTACCCTTTTCCTTACACTCAATACAAATTATTATGAAATACACCATTTTCTACAACTCTAAGGTGAAATGTTTTATGATATATCAATAGATACAGCTATTTTTCACTGTTATATGAAATATGCATTGCTTCTAATTTCTGAAGTTTTAATATATGTGTGTTTCTATTCTGCTGCATAAATTTAAATACTTTTTTTATAATTTTTGAGTAATTAAATAATAACTTAATGTTCAAACGTAGGATTTTAATGAGAATTCAGTTTTATTGATATTTCTTAGTGAAGTAAATTGATGAAGAACGTATTATTACTTCAGCCCCACACCCCTTTTTTTTGCTTGCTCTGAACCTATTTATCATAGCCCAACTCTCAAAAGTGCAATTTGTATAATAAGAAAAATATTTGGGAAATTGGGAAAGTGCTTTTTTTTTTTTTTTTTTTTTTTTTACTCTTGGCATCTCTTAGGAGCTCTTTTCTCTTGGCTAGATAAAATACTGCCTAATTCATGAATCGTTGAAAAAAGCCAATAAGATCTCTAAATTTACTCCATTGATTTTTGTTTTTCAACAAGTCCTTTAGCAGATATTCTTTTTTTTCCAATATTTTCTCCCACTCTGTGACTTGTATTTTCAGTTGCTTAACAGTGTCTTTGCATAGCAAAAGCTTTTGGCTTTAATTAAGTCAGATATATATATATATACACATATAGTATGTGTATGAATCATGCTTTTGGTGTTGTATCTAAAAATCTATCACCAAATCTAAGGTCACTTAGATTTTCTCCTAAGTGTTCACTTTTAGAACTTTTGCTGTTTTCATTTTACATTTAGGTCTATGATATATTTTGAGTTACTTTTTTTAAGTGTATTAATTGTTCTAGGTTTAATATTTTTGTCATGTGTATATCAAATTTTTCTTGCACCATTTGCTAAAAAAAACAATCCTTCCTCAATTGAATTGCCTTTGAATTTTTTTGTCAAGAATAAGTTTAGAATATTTGTTTAGGTCTATTTTTGGCTCCATCTTCTTGATGTATGAATCTATTCTTTCATTAATATTATATTGTCTTGATTATTGTAGCTTTATAATAAGTCTATAAATCAATTAATATTAGTCCTTCAATTTTGTTCTGCAGTATTTTATTGGCAATCCTAGGCCCTTTTGTCTTTCCATATACATTTTAGAGTCAGGTTTTCAATATCTATCAAATATCATTGGGATTTTGATTGGAATTCTGTTGAATATATATCAAGTTGGGAAAAATTGACATCTTAACAATATTTTGCCTTCCAATCTATGAACATGGCATATCTCTCCATTTATTTAAAACTGATTTCTCTAATCAGTGTATCATAATATCTACCAAAAAACTTTTACATATTTTGCTCTATTTAATCTATTTTAGGAAAATTGTTATAAATTATCTGTAACCACAAGATTGCCACGGGGATACGAAAGTCAATTTGGGGAATGTAATCAATAATGATGTAAAGATTTTGTAGGGTATCTGATGGACACTTGTCTCATTAGGGAGACCACCTCAGTGATGATGTAGATGTCTGATCACTGCACTGTACACCTGAAGCTGAAGCTGAATAATAATGAATGTGAATTATAATTTTATATTTATATATATATAACTTTATATGTATATATATATATAATTTCATATATATACA
Organism: Rhinolophus hipposideros; assembly: GCF_964194185.1. Taxonomy (NCBI): domain Eukaryota; kingdom Metazoa; phylum Chordata; class Mammalia; order Chiroptera; family Rhinolophidae; genus Rhinolophus; species Rhinolophus hipposideros. The sequence continues at coordinate 31,420,929 of NC_138055.1, forward strand.
TATATAGCAATATATATATATATTAAAAATATTGAAAATATTGAAAGTATTGAAAAAAAATTATATAGTTACAAGAAGTGGAGTACAGCATTAGAAATAGAGACAGTAGAAATGTAATGGCTGTATGCGATATCAAAGGGGCAGTAGATGTGGGGAGGGGAGTTATCACTGTGTCAGGGATATAAAGGATAAATGTCTATTACATTGTTTTCTACACCTGAAACTAATAAAAAAATAAATAAAAAAAGTAATTCCAAATTTCAATTGTTTGCAGTATAGGAGAGTAATTAACTTGTGTATTTGACCTTGTATCTTGCCACCTTGCTATACTTATATATTCCAGAAGATTTTTTGCAGTTTCTTTGAGGTTTTCTACATAGATCTTCATGTCATCTCTGAATAAAGACATGTTACATTTTTTTCTTTCCAATTTTTTGGAACGATTAGAAATCTTTTGTAATCCCATTTCAAACTTTTATTATACCTAGCTAGAGCTTCGAATGTGATGTTGATATGGATTTTTGGTACAATTTCTCTATTTCATTGATTTCTGGTCTTCTTTTTTATTAGTAATTCTTTCCGCTGCTCACTTGGTATTTGATTCCCTTTTCTTCTCTTAGTTTCTTAGGTGAAAGCACAGATCATGGATTTTGGATTTTTCTTTCTTTTAATGTAAGCCTGTAATGCTATATATTTCTCTATAAAAAGTATTTTAGGGGCCATCCACAAACTTTGATATATTGTAGTTTCCTTTTTCCATTCAGTTCAAAATGTTTCCTAATTTTTCTATGATTGTTTTTCTTTAATCCATTAAATATTTTAGAATGTTATAATTTTTTTTTCAAACGTTTGATGACTGTTCCTGACATCTTTTTAAAAATCGATTTCTAGTTTAATTTCATTATGGCCAGAGAACATGCTTGGGTGATTTCAGTCTTTTTAAATTTAGTAAGACTTTTCTTATGATCTGGAATATTGTCTATATTAGTAAACAATTAATGTATATTTTAAAAGAGTACATTTTCTGATAGAACAGCAGAATAATTAATGGTGAATTTTCTGGAGGTGAGTGCTTGGGTTTGCATCTGCACTTTGCAACATTCTAATATGTGATCATGAAAAAATACTTAACCTCACTGTGACTCAGTTTTCCAGTTTCTGAAATGGGAAGAAATCTATTGCCTAGTGTGGTTATAAAGATTAAATCTGTTCATATGTATAAACATCTTGGCAATTTTTTTACAAACAGCAAGCATACATATATTAGCCGCCATTATTTGTATTATGATTGTCATGACATTTACCTTTGTCATCATCATCCACAGCAGCAACAATTGCATAAAATAAACTTGAAAAACATATTGAGAAGTGATAGCCTGATATGTAGTCTAAAAATGAGAAGAGTATAATGTCATGAACAAGGAAAGTGGGTTATTGTAGAAGACATTAATAGATCACCTCAAAGGTCATCTTCCCTTCTCACTCTATACTTCCTCTATAGCCAATCTGATTCACATAAATTCACTCAGTACTTCATGTATTATAAATACATTTACTTATGATTCCCAAATTCACAATTTTGTGCCATTGTTTACTAAAAAAGTATTAATTAGACCTCTCAAAGACTTTTCAGGCTCATCACAGCTGTGTCTAAAATCCATAAACTTTACCCTAATGTTGTTATTTTGCAGAGTTTTTTTTAGTATTAAACCATTCATCTTTCACAGGCCAAACCTCCCCTTTTAAATCTATCAGGAAGTCCTATGATTTTTTCTTCTAAATGTTGTTCAATTTAAATATTGTTACATTTGTGCATTACTCTTTCCTTAGCATCATCATTTTAGACCAAAAAATCATTTCTCATCCAGTCTATAATGGACTCAACAAATCCTACATCCATTCACAATGCTTCCAATTCCATATCTACATTTTAAACAGAGTGGTAATTGCAAATTGCAAACCAGATCATATTACTCCAATACACCTCTCTCCATTATTTAAAAAGTATTTGGTTCTCAATGTCTTTGAAAGATCTTGGTCTATTGCCCCATTCATATTTGTCATCATGTTTTCCTCTTTTCTTCACATTACAGTCACACAGGCCTTTTGGCAGTTACTCAAATGTTTTCTATTCCGAATGCCAGAGTATACATTTACACATAATTTCTATGCCCGCACTCTGCCCTATTTTTATTTAAATTAGTAAATTCTACTCATTAATCAGACTTCAGCTCAAATAGTCATTCCTTGGGGACCCTTCCCTGATCATACTTCTGTGTTTATCTTGTCATTGTTTCTAGCATTGAGGTACATTCATGTGTTGATTTGTGATTAATGCCTATGTTCCCATTATACTCTAAATGCAAGTGAGCAGGGACAGTGTTGTTTATTATTCACCACCATATCACCCTTAACCTGTAAATGTCTGGTCACATAGGCATGAAATCATATTTTTTAATATCTAAAAAGTAGGTAAAGGAACAAATTGAATTCCATTTTAGAGTGGCATAATTTACAAGAATCAAAAATTATTCAAAGGAAAAATTGGCAAAAATTTTAGCATTGCAAGACTTTTAACAAGAAGAGCAATGACCTTCTCACATAATTTACCTTCAAATTGGTATGTTTTGACTATAAATAAAAATTACTTGTCTTTACCTTAACCAAAAAGAAAACTACTATATTATTGTGTAAAGCGCTCTAGACCAAAAAAAAAAAAAAAAAATGCTCTAGACAAAAGAAAAAAAAAAAATAACTCCTGGTCCTGACTTTGCCAAAGGAATCATATATAGAGTTGCACACAACTTTGATAAACTAGAAAGAGGCTCTTCTGGAATATAATTCATGTCTCAAATTAACCTGTAACAAATTACTTCAAATAATTAAGCATATTTTGTCTGTTTGACTTTGATTAGAAGCACATCCAGAAATAAGAAGTTGATAGTTAGATTATTTGGGAGATGAAACTAAGTAGGAAATACATGTAGGAAATGAAAGAGGTAAGACTGGGGGAATCTAGGAATCAAGTCAGATTATGTACTGTGGAATTAGGTCTCCCATGGATGAAGGGATCTGGAGTATTTGCTCACCAATTTCTTTTAGTCATTGGTTGACAGTTACTCATGGGGATAAATGTCAATTCCTAGTACTTCTGCCCTGCTCAGCAAGTGGAAGCAGAGTTTAACCACAAGGAAGATTGAATAATTGAAAGATAGGTCAGTGTGAAGTGCCCTGGGAAAGCCCAAAAGGATATGGATGAAATATCAAAACTATCTTCTAGTCTACTCTTTGCACTTCAAAGATTCACTCATGTCCGGTGGGAAAATATTCTCGTAGCTCCCATGCCATCCATTCAACCTGTACTTCATCCTTGCTCAGCCCTTCTGCTTTCCTAAGTTTATTGCCCAGTGGAATAACTCATACTTTAATTTCCAAGATAATGTCTATTGTCATTATGCTCTTTTCAAGCCATTTTGCTGTAGTTACCCATTACAGAGAATGGACAAAGAAGCCATTGTTAATTTCCCGATTTCCTGATATACTCTTACTTATACCCATTAGGTAGCATCAACTCTATCTCTTATGATAATATGAGTAATTTTCCCTACCAGTATTGTATGCCAAGAAAGCATTGTTGGTTTTGTTTTGTTTTGTTTTGTTTTGCTTCCCTGTCTCCTGTAAAATACTTTCTGTATCTTTTAGTAGATGCACGTGTATGTGTCTCTTTAAAGTCCCAGTTGCATGCCAGAAGCTGGATTTTGAATTATAAATGGTTCTCTACTACAGAGAACATGGTCTTGAACCAGCAGTCTGGGATCTCTGCTGCTAGATTCTTAGAATTTTTCCTTGAGATTTGCCAGAAATGACACTTAGTGTTATTTTATCGCACATAATTTTCCCTAGAGCTTGAATCTGTGTAGAACTCTCTCTTGCTCTGTACCTTACTCTATACCAGTGGTTTTCTGAGTCACTAAGTGTTTTATTAATATCCCTAATATCCTGAGGCCCACCAAGCATCTTTCTTAGAGATAGGAGTTACAAGGAGAAATGCCTTGTTCTTTATCTTTGGCGAGACGTGTTAGATCACGTACTTCTACTATATTCACTAATAAGGTGGTCCCCTGTGCTCTGTAGGATTTATTTTATACATTATGCTGCTCATGTCTCTTACTTTAACATAGTTCGTTCTATTACTGCTTTCCTACATATGATTAAAGTAATATCATCAATACAAGAGAACAATTTGAGATTTAATAAAATATCCAGATGATCAAGTTTCCTTGGAACTACATTGTGACAAAGAACAAGAAAATAATTATAGCTATACCACAAAACAATGAAGATATATTGTCCATTTCAAAGGAATACAAATTGTCCTGTTCCTCTTTCTCCATAGGGACAAAGATAACACATTTTCATCAGATCAATAACTGCATATAAGTGCCAGAGTCTTTGTTTATTTGTTTCAGTACCAAATCTTTATTCACCATATCAGCATTGATTGGGGCTATCACTTGGTTACCCTAACAGAGTTTTCTACCATTCACTAATCCAGAGGATATTCTGGTGAATTAAACAACGGTATGATAAGACTACCACACCTAATTCCTTTAAGTCTTTGAGAATAGCACTAATCGCTGCCATCCAACTTGAGATATTATATATTGCTTCTTATTTTCTACCTACGCCAAGGATGTGTATACCATTTCAAAGGCTTCCACTTGGACTTCTTTAGGGTGAAGGCTTGGTTCTTACTCCACAGAAAGCCAATGTGAAGTGTCTACCAGCTGCTAAGTGTGTTTATCCTTATTATAAATCCATGACTAGAAAAATGGCCACTGATGGGTGAAATTACCCATTGGCTCCACCGTGAATCAAATTTAGGGCAGAAATGCATTTATCATCTAACTGGTGTATTCCCCCTCTCTAATGAAGGTCCATACGGTCTTTTAGGTTCCTTGGTGTTGCTTAGGTTTCTGGCCTATTTCTAATAGCCCTTGGAAGATCTATTGTAGAAAATATGAGGTGTATTGTAGGTTAGGAAACTGGATTATGATTTTCTGCGGTGGTGACTAACATCATCCTCCTGCTCACCAGTTGTTTATTGTTTGTAATGTTTAGTCAAATAATGACCTCATTGGCTGCCCATCTCCTTACCCCTAAAACCATAATGGTTTATTTGCCCTGATCATATATTCCTGCGTGTCAATGGCCCCCTACTGGCCATTCCAGTCTTGCTCCTCATTACAGTAATTGCATCCACCTTGCTGTTGACAATTACATGCTGCTATTTTTCTTCTGCTATACTTGAATGCAATTATCCCCATGGACTTTATAGTTCAAATTGCTCTATCTCTCTGGAATGACCTCGATTGAACCCCCTGCCTTTTTCTTTCCCAAAGGCCATTCTAAGAAACTATCCTTCTAGGACCACCTTAAATTAACTTCTTTGTCACAGTGTTCTCAGGTTCCCCAGGCCAACCAAGTCACTTCTACGGTTTAGTTTGTACTAGATCATCACTTCTCTAGGTCTGTGTTAGAGACAATTGTATATTTCAATGTAGTATAGGATCCTTGAGTACGGAAACTTTGTCCAGTTTATCACTGTATCTCCTGAAACTCTTTTTCTAACAGCCCTTCTTTCGTTTTGGAATAGTTGAAGCCATCTAAACAAAATTAATGAATAATTTGAGAAAATATGAGGTGTATAGTACAAAGATGCTGGATATTTATATATTTTAATAATTAACTTTCGGTTAATTTGCAAATACTAAAAATTGAGCAATAATTAAAAAACAGAGTCGTGATTCTCTGGCTCTCTATACAGCAGGATATATTCTGTAAGAGTGTATTTTTTGTGTATGAGAATCTCATCCCTAAAGAACGGCAGGTAAGATGAAAGCTTATTCATTTTAATAGAGCAATTGATATGTATTACAACAGATCTTTCTACATCTAGTACATTACATTTTCCAGTGACTGATTTAAATAAAGTAAAATGAAGTCTTTGTAATGAGATATACAGAGAGAGGAAAAAAATAACAGTAGCGATTTCTTTATTTTACCAATCCTGTGATGGTTTATTTTATCGAAAGATCTCCAAGGCTTTACAAACATTAAAATCTCCCTCTTATCCAGTGAGATAAGCATCATTATCCAAGTTTTACAGTGAAGTGATAGAGGCACAAAGAGATTAAGTGATTTTTTTTCAAGGTTACCATCAGTTGTGACAAAGAAAAGGATAACAGTTAGATGTACGAATCTTAGTCTTATGCTTTAACTATCCTTGAGCTCTGTGTATTTGTCACCTTAAATAAACAGATGAAAAATTGAGAATAAACAAAGACCATATAGGTAAAAACCAAGTATTTGGTATTGATATAATATTGTTAAGTAGGTAAAAGTATTAAACACAAATCTAGAAAGCTAGTTTTATTGAAAAGGAGGTGGTCCATAGTTTGTAATTAAATAAGGATGGAAGATTTTGTGTTGTTTCATATGCCAGTCAATTTGCATATAAGAATATATGACTGTGCATTGATAAAATTCTCAAAAAATTATAACATGTTTATATCCTTTGAAACATATCAACATGGACTATGGAGATCTGTAGATCTAAAAACAAAATTTGAGTCACATATTTTCTTTACTCTTTGTTTTAACAATCCATCCTGTCAGATTTTAAGGGACCAAAATCACTTTTCCAGGTAATGTCAACACAAAGCAAGAATTCTATTGTGAAAGCAGAACAGAATTTATTCTTCTGGTAAATCAGGCAAAAAATATCATTGTACAGATTGCCTAAGTAATCATTAATCTGCACCTGTTATATATATATATATATATATATATATATATATATATATATATATATATATATAATGATTATTTATAAAAATAAAATTGATCCCAGGCAGCTACTATAAAGTTACAAAGTCTGGACATTCTTTTTAAACAGTGTACTTCGAGTCTTTTGAGGACAATCTGGTGTTGGCAGAAAATGAGAGCCTAATCATATAAAATTTCTTTGATAGGAGCTAAGCTTCCACTTTTACAAATGGAGGATGTCTGCAGTCCCCTTGATATTTGTGGTAAGAGTTCTTCCACATCCCCAAATTTGTTGTCTTCCAGGTAATATACCAATACCCTCATCTAGTCATAGTCAAATGTGAAAGAACGGTAAAAAAGAGAAAAGTCATTTGCACCTCGGCTCATAAGTTATCTAATCTCTTAAGGATTGTTGTTTTCCTTCAATCTCTTTGGCCCATATCCCTCTCTCTGCAGGTGACGTAATAAACTTCACATATTCAAGGTATAAATTTTGGTAAGTTTTGAAATATTTTAAACCCTTGAAACCATTACCACTGTCAAGATAATGAAACTGTCCATCATCCCGCAAGTTGCCCTGTTACAATTCTCCCTTCCCACTTCTTCCCACTCCTTCCTACCCCCACCCCTCCATCTGCAAGCAACTATAGGTCTGCTTTCTGTCACTATAGTCTAGTCTTCATTTTCTAGAATTTTATATAAATAGCATCATTCAGAATGTGCTCTTTCTCATGACATATTTTACTCAACATTATTTTGCTATTCACCTTTGTATTTTGTATAAATAGTTCATTTTTTTATTACTGTGTGTTAGTCCATTGTGTGGTTGTATCATATTTTTAAAAATTCATTCACTGGTTGATGACCGTTTGAGTAGTTTTCTGTTTCTGACTATTACAAATGTAGCTTCTGGAAACATTTTTTATTTTTCTAGGTAAATATCTTACAGTGCAAAGTCCACTTATAGTAGGTGTATGTTTAGTAGTTTTAAGAAACTATCAAGCTATTTTCTAAAGTGGTTGTACTATTTTACATTCTATCAGCCATATACAAGAATTTCAGTTTCTCTTCATATTTGCCAATGCTTGGTATGGCAATTGTTTTTAAAATTTTGGACATTTTAATAGGTGTGTAGTGATATCTCATTGTAATTTTAATTTACACTGTCCTAATGACTAATCACACTCAGCATCTTTTCATGTACCATCCATATAGTTCATATTGCCATCCATGTCTCCTTTAGTGAAATGTCTAGTCAAATATTTTGTCCATTTACATACTTTTAAAAAATAACAACCATACTAAGCAAATCTGAAAAATACTACAACTGAGTGGTGTAAGTTCAGATCTTTGAAACATGATATGTTTACACAATACTTACACTATATAATCACTTTATAATCATGATAACAACCAGTTGTTTGGTAATAGTATAAACAAATGGATGACTTCACTTTTATATTGAAGTCATTGTATTAGCTGGTTTACTTGTTCTTAAATAAAAATATACTGCTATTTCTATAATGTTGTAAGCTCCTTCAATGAAGTAATCAACAGCCCTGTATATCTATGCTTCCAGCAACTAACAGAAAAGCTGATAATTTTTTTAATAAGAAAATATCTTATTTTCATGTAACTAAAAAAACCCAACTAAATAAAATTATAAAAATATTTTGTGATTATCTAGTATTCACAAATAATTGTTTTTTGTTATGATAAAAAATAGAAATAAATACTTATTGGACCCAATTCACAAAAGCCATATTACCAAATATCTATGCATAAAAGGTATTTCTACTTTTTTAATGTTTTTAAAATGGCATGTTTGATCCAACTCATGTCAAAAGTTCAGTGCATTACTTTTGGATAGACATTTTTGTGTGTATTTCTATTTTAAGAGTTGTATGTCAAACATGTCAATCAAGGGTTTTATCAATAGTAGTGAATATTTTTCTTTTAACACACTTTAAATCCAGTCTGTCTTTCCTGTCATGTGATTCTGCAAATTTCTAATAAATTGATAAAACTTCTTGCTATTTATTTAAAGTATATTAATCCTAAAGTTTTAAAAGAAACAACAATTATCATCTGTATGTTAAAATGCCAGTGGTGTGTGATTTGTAGTGATTCAAAATAAAAATTACAACAGAGAAAAACAAAATATGTTCCATGTATCATATTTCTAAACACATAATATGCTTAATATTCTATATGCACAATACAATCTTAGGTTGTTTTAGCATGTGAATAATTATGTGCGTACCAAACTTCCATCTGATATATTGACAAGCCAAGTTTGGTTTTAATATATAATAATCTGAGTGTGTATATATCCCTCTGTGCATACATGCTTATGATGGACACAAAAAGACATGGAAAAAAACTGTATTCACTACCTTCATTTCCTCTCTTTCCCCTATCTCTTAAAAGAGGAAAAGTCATACATCTAAAATTCAAAAAGTCTGAAAAGATTTTTTTTTTAAACCAGAATTTTTCCCATTGAAATTTCTGACAAGTTGTTCATTTAAACAAATTGCTCTTGGGGAGAAGAGGGTATTATTATTCAGTAATCTTCAGAAACTTCATATAAAATAAAATCTGAATAATATAACCTCATTGATGACCAGGGTTGATTCCAATGAAATGGAGATTTTTTCATCCTTTGAGTAAAGGACACATAGATTGATGCCTTCCTCTACTTAGTCCACCTACCAAATTCCTGCTGAGCCTTAAGGTAAAGTCTAGATTCCACCTATTTTCTTGAACCTTCCTTGATTACCTTAGAATATGTTCTCTATTAATACATACTGCATTATTATTTATCCAATAGATTATAAATTTCCTGACTTCAAGTATTGCATCCTTTTAATATCTATATAATTATTACATAAATACTACTACTACCACTACTACTACTACTACTAAATTGTTATTCTAAGTTTGCAGCAATGAAAAATAAAGTTGCTTCCCTTGGAGAGATGGGAAGATCGAAGTTTAGCAGAAAGATGGATAGAAAAAATAATTAAACAGCAATATAATACGTACCCTGACATATATGATATATACATATGATATTATTTTAGACTATACTCTGAATTAGTCAAGGAAAGCTTCCTAGAGGAAGTGATACCTAAATTGAATATTAAAACACAATTGGGCATTAATCAGGTGAAGAATGGGCAATAGGGGTAGTCCAGGCAGATGAGACGGCATGAAAGCCTTTGAGATATAGACTATCAGAGGCAGATGTAGAACTTGAGTACACATTTTGAGATTGGAATAAAAAAGTTGAGACTGGAAGAGAAGTCAGAAACCAGACCTTAGAAACATCTTAACCTGGGCAACCATATATTTCAATTTGACTAGGTTTTTGCCTGTGTGTGCTGGCACAACTAGAAATAGCACTACCTTTCATTCATATGTGTCCTAATTTGGGTACTAATTGTAAGATCACTATAATTTAAGACTATTCCTGATGTTTTTGTTTTTGTTTTTCTGCAATTAGTATGGAGCCATAGAAAGATGTTAAAGAAGGTTTTGTTAAGATGAGATTAACGATTTAGAAAGACTAGTCTGGCACCTGGTTGGAAGATGGCATTTAAAGTAGTTAGGCTAAGGCCAGGAAAACTAAAAAAGGAGACCCTACAACAATGCAAATGAGACCTGATAAGAACCTGAATGGTGGCAATGGTAAATAGGGCTGCAGAGAAGTAATGCATTTGAGAAGTATTTAGGAAATAAAATAACTATCGATAGGAATGTTAGAAAAAAACAAAGGGGCAACAATTAGACATTAAATGTTATGCAGAAGAATAAATGCAACTAAATAAAGGCATAGACATGAAGAAAACGATAGGATGTTTCTCATATGATGAAATAGCATAAAATAGATAAAGCATAAAATGTGTGTGGAAGTTATTGTAAGACAACTCCAAGACTTTCTTGGACACAAATACCAGACAACTGTAATGTCAGCACTGTGAAGTGTGGATCTAGAAAGAGGCATAGTATAATCAGGAGCCCGTCTGCACTGGACATGTATGGGTTTGGGGGCAGGCTGCCAAGTTCTGCAATAATGACTAGGTATGAGGTGCCCAGTGAGTCAGGTGTCAGAGCCAGCTCCTCATAGCTAGAATCCAGTAAACAATTCATTATTGAGGTTAAAGGGTGAGAACAAGATATATAAGCTGGGGATGCAATAGATAATCAGACTAAAGTTCAGGTAGGAACAAAATCAAGGACTCCCTGCTGATGCAAGGAGCTATGGATGGGGAAGTTGAAAAGAAGAGACAATTGTTTATGGATCGAATTGACAAATATCTGGTTGAAAAACTGTTCTTGCCCACAGAAATTGGAAGACTGACAAGGCAAGAAGCAGGCAGAGGTAAGACAAACTAACTCAGTGTTCTCTCAGTGAGGTTAAATTTTACCTAAAAGGTAAAATGTCAAAGGCTACTACTTAACAAATCAATTTGTGGATCCTCAAGCAACTACATCTAAAAGCAGTCTATGGTAGGGCCAGGGGTTTTGCTAGGACCATGGTAATTTAATTTTCTTTACATGCAATGAGAACCACTTGAAAATAAAATAACAACAACAAAAAATAAGGCCTTAAGTGCTTTATGAGATAGACAGAATATCCTAATCTTGTAATTACATTTTATTTTATATAGGCATATGTAAAAAGTTAAACAGCCTTATTTATTATCACACATGACTAAATTTTTTTAGTGAAATAAGTTATGTCAGTAAAAACTTCCCTTCTGAAAGAATATCCTCCCTCATGGACATCCTTATTGACTTTTCCCAAGAACTCTCATATTTTACAAAAAATTAGTATTTTGCTCGTTCTTTAAAAATCCTCTCTTTAAACTGATGTGTTCTACTGAGTCACAGTCATAGTTAATAATCAACAGGGGACATATTGGGTGCTAAAAGTTATTATGACATTGAGGTTTGGGAAATTGTTCAATAGTAGTTTGGAATTTAAAAGAAAAACTACATTAAAAATGTTATCTGTTGGATTCAAGCTAATATGTCTAATCTTAAATATTTACTTAAAACTAAGATATGCCATCACTGTGTTTTAATTCATTTATGCACTTTAAAAATTTCTTTGCATATTTTATGTCATACCCAAATGAATGCTGGCAAAATGAAACCTACCCTTTTATTGAACAGACATTACATTAAAACAAACAAAATGCAAATCACCCATTGTACCACACTGGAGTAATCGAGAGATCTTCTATTTCAGAAATGTCTGTTTACAGATCCATGGTCAGGGAAGATTACACACAATGAATTGATATATGAAGGAGAAATAAAGACAATAATATGAATATAATCATAATCAACATAATAAGTATTCACAAAATAAATTAATTATTTTAAAATTTAGTTAATAGGATTTAAGCAAATAAAGTTAATATATAATTCTGAGTTTTTATAGGTAATATAATTAAAATGTCATTAAGGCTCGTTGTTAGTTTCATTGGGAAATTACCTTTTCATTGCATCTGTCCAGACTGAATACAATTCATTTTATTGTCTGTTATAACTCAGTTCTTATGGTTTTATGAAAGCGTAAGTAGTAGTTTCACCTTGGCTCTACCCTGTGTAATACTACATCACAAACTCATTTAAATAGTGATATTAATGATTTTAGAAATCACTACAAATGGTTGACAGCAACGTTGTCGTTAATGTCTCAAGGGAGCCATACAAGAGAGTTTTATCAGCTTGAGGCTGAGGTATTTGATGAAGTAATAACAAACTAGCTCTGAATTGTCTTTCATTACCCTTTATCTCTCCTAGAGAGAATATAATCTTATTCAAATTATAATGGCTTTCGTTATCAATGAGCTTTACTATTTATTTACCTGCATCCAGACATGCAAATGCCCACACATTCTGCTTTTTCAACCTACTTGTAATGAAATTTCTTCACTATCAGAATCATGCACAATCACAAATTACAAACTAGTTACTACTATAATTTGCTTAGCATAACCCCTCCCAAAAAAAAAAAAACCCTACTCATTCTTTTAATGTACTATCTTGATTAAAGGACTAAAATCCAATCATTTGGGTTGAAATACAGTATTTACTAAAAAAAACTTTTAAGGCAAGATTCCTTTTTCAATTTGGAAGCAGCTTTGTTTTTCTCTTCAGCAAAATTTGAAGTTGAATTGCACTAAGTCCAACTTAGGTTATCAGCACAGAACACTTGATACCTAAGTATTTACTTTCCTTGCTTTAGGTTAGTTATCTTTATAGCAGTATTCTTTATATTTGTATGAGCTAGGTAATTTCAAAGAGCTTTCCTTCTCTTTATCGATTTTACACCCTTACCCAATCAGTAAAGTAGGGCAAGTAAGTATAAATATGTACAATTGACAGAGAGGAACTACAATTCAGAGAAGTGTTTTGATGTCCTGTAAACAGAATCATAGACAATGATAATATCGTGATTGTGAAAGATTGTGCATACCTTGGTTCTGTTATCAACTCAAATGGAGATTGCAGGTGAGAAACCAAGAGAAGGCTGAGACTTAGAAGGGCGACAATGGAAGAAGTAGTAAAGAATGTGTCATTAGAGACCAAGGCTAAGATCATTCACACTCTAGTATTCCCAGTTACTATGTATGGATGCAAAAGTTGGACAGTGAAGAAGGCTGATAGGAAAATAATTAATTAATTTGAAATATGGTGTTGGAGGACAGCGCTATGGATACGCTGGACTGCCTGAAAAAAAACAAAAACAAAAACGTACAAGTGGGACCGAGAGCAAATTAAACCTGAAACATCACTAGAGGCAAAAATGACAAAAACTGAAGCTGTCCTATTTCAGTCACATCATGAAAGGCAGGGTCCTTGGAAAAGAGAATAATGCTGGGGAAAACAGAAGGCATCACAGAAAGAGGAGGACCAAATATGAGATGAATTCCATAAAAGGATCGATAATTGCGAATCTACAAGAGCTGAGCAAGGCTGTTGAGTTCAGGACACTGTGGGCATCACTTATTCATAAGGTCACCAGGAGTCAGAGCCAACTCAATGACATGTAACACACACAAAGAGAATCAAGGCAACAGTGTTCCCGGGGCCAATTCTCTTTTCTTTCTGTCTAGTGGGCTTTTGACCTTGAGAATAACACTGTCTTCCTTGTCTCTTATAATGTATGTTAACTATCAATGCAAAAAATAATTCTTACAATGAAGTTAATGGTAATCTGTACACTAAAGCCATTTTTCCATTGATTCATTTATATACCATATATTTATTAACTACTTCCTTTGTGCCAGAAACTGTTCTAGTTACAAACGATAAGGCAGTGATTAAATACACAAGAATTTCTACCTTCATTCTATTACAATGGAGGTGATAAGTGTGTAAACACTATGGGGAAAAAAATACAAAATTATGTAAGGTAGGTGAAAATTGCTTAGGGATTGTTTCTAATTCAAAAAGTGTAATTGGGTAGGCCTTAATGAGATAGTAACAGACTGAGAAGGAGATGAGATAGTAAACCACTTTATAAAAGAAAAGTGTTTGTAATAATAATTTCCAATGGTTTTTCTATTTTGCAATATGTTCTTGATATGTCATCAGATTTGATCCTCTCAGTAACCTTATGAAAAAGGCAGGACAATTGTGACTACCCCCATATTTTAGATGAGAAAACACATTTGAAGAAGTTGAGTGTTATAAACCACACCTGCATTTATTTTTTACTACCAGGACATATTTTAATCTTTTAATATTCTGTAGGCAAATGTACTAGTTTCATTTAAATTGTTTTTCAATTCAATGTGCCTTCCCAAAATTAAAATGTTAATATAGTAGTCAATGACATCTACAAAGGTAGGGTTGTGTCTGTTTTATTCACTAATGATTTCATCTCATTAAGCTCATTAGTCCCCACTACACTGTACTTTTTCCTGGTTCTAAAATACACCTTTTAACTCTTTTCCTGACTGGTAGGTAGTTCAATACTTGCTCACCATACTCTGTTTTCCATCTTTCCATTTTGACATCAGTCCTGTCTTTACAGTTGCTGTTTTTTTCTTATTCTAAGATGGCAGACACCTGTTCATCATCTGAGTCTTAATTCTATTATCACACTCAGATTGTTTATTGTCTACCTACTTCTAACTAGCCTGAGAGCAGAGACACTGGCACCATGACCACAGTGGTGTTTTCAACTCTCAGAACTTGACAAAGCACATTGTAATCACCTCATGTTTGTTGTGCTAATGAATGAATAATAGATATCAAATCATCTCACAACTCCAAATATGTTCTAAGCATCAGTAACTAGAGAAAGCATTTGGAATTCATAAAACTAATGTTCATTATATCAGATTCTTATCTTAGCATTAAATGATTTAAATGCCATTACTATTATCATTTTTCAGATCTGAAAAACGAGACACAGAGAACATGCCTCTAACAGTCAATAACTCTCAGCACCAAGATTTAGGTACATAGTCTTAAACACTTCACTCTATGAAATTCCTCTTGACACTATCCCAAAAGATTATGAACATTTTCTTCAGAACATTATAATTATGATTATTATAACTACAATATTTCCTTTGAAAGAGCATGACTATTTCCAACACATTGCACAAGTCTAGGCAGTGCCATTTGCATTATTATTACATGAACATAGAAATAATATGAATAAATTCCCTTGGGTTGAGCAACATAAAGTTCATTGTTTTATTTGGAATACCTTGAACAACTCATATTTTCCTCCTAATTCTACTACCTTCTGTTCTTGCTGCCTGGTAAGTAGTTAAATACTCGTCCACATACTTTATTTGTAATTTACAATTCACCACTAGAAAAAAAAGTTAGCAAAGTGTAAATATAGAAAAAAAATGAGTATCTTAATTCTATAATGTTTATATTTAAGTATGCATTGAAAAGCTTGGATTTATACTTGGAGAAAAGAGGAAGTCACATCAAAATTATTATACAAACACCAGTGAGAATTGCTAAGAAAACAAGATTTTCTCACTCGCAGGCACTCACCTTGGGCTCCAGTAGAGTGACGGTGACTCAGGAGGGCCTCAGGGACATACGGGTGGAGGGGGAAGATTGAGGAGTGTGGCTTCAGTGGGAGGACTGCAGGACAGTGGACATTTTCTCTGTAAGAGGACTCTTCCTATGCAGCCGGTGGGTGGGTGCCATCTTTAATGTGTTGACCCCTCCCCTACAGGCCAAATCTGAATCTGATTGGCTGAGTGAGCTCCACTGTTCTGCCCTGTTGACTCAGCTGGAACTCCACCCCACCCAACTCATGCACCTCCGGAAGCACTTTCTCAGCAAGCAGCTAACCCCGCCCACATTGCTCTCTTTCTTGGAAAACTACTGGAGACCACAGGTGGGTGGTGACTGACCATGGTGTGCTCTGAGACTTTTGCTGAGATACTCCAGGCTCAGCAAGGCCTCTAAACTGGAGTCTACATTAACCTATTGACCACAGCTCTTTCCAATCTAATGATTCCCTGAGATGCTGACTCACTTAAATTCAGTTACTGCACAAGGCTTTATCAGTTGCTGAACCTTAACGGACAGCAGGTGGCAGCAGGCTTTGGGGTGTCCTGGCTTTTTGTTGAGCTACCCTAAGCCCGGTACTTGTGGTAAATGTCCTTAGTTCACAGGGTGGCTTTTTTCACGTGCCTCCAGGTATAGCACAGGCAGCAGACCACTTTGTAGCTCCTAACAGGTAGCCCCAGGTTAGTCATAGGCAGTGGCTGACCTGGTTGGGCACTGCATCCCCTCCCAAGAGGCCCCAGAACCAATATACTTTGAGGTTGGCTTCAGACCATAGCAGAACACCACCCAATTAGGCCCACAAGTGGCACACACAAAGAGTGGTCTCAAGAGGCACCAGAGCCTGCTGGAGCAAATCCCACTCAGTAAGGTAATTCCTGCACAGCTGCCCATAAGCTGCAGATATGGCCGACTCACAGCCAGTCAGCCTGAGGGTCAATCCCACCCACTGACATGGCAATAGCAATCAAGGCTCAATTATGACAGGAGAGCACACATAACCCACACAAGGGACACTCTTTGAGTACCCACAGCAGGCGACCAGGGAGATTATGGCTCTGAGCCCCACAGGACACCTACTACATAAGATCATCCAGCAAAGACTGGGAGGCATAGAATCCCTACCTAATAGATAGAAACAAACAGAAAGGAATCCAAAATGAGAAAGCAAAGAAATGCATCCCAAATGAAAAAACAAGAGGAAACTCCAGAAAAAAGAATTAAATTAAATGGAGGCAAGCAACCTACCAGAGACAGAGTTCAAAACAATGTTCATAAGGATCCTTAAGAAACTTAGTGAGAACTTCAACAAAGAGACAGCAAGCGTAAAAGAGGACATAGTAACGATAAAAGAGGACCAGTCAGAAGTGAAGAATACAATAACTGAAATGAAGAATTCTCTAGAAGGAATCACCAGCAAATTAGATGAAGCATTGGGTCGAAGAGGGCTTTGGAAGGCAAGGTAGCAGAAAACACCCAATAGGAACAGGAAAAAAAAGAAATCCAAAAAAATGAGGATAGTTTAAGAGACCTCTGGGACAACATCAAGAGTAAAAATATTCACATCATATGGAGTACCAGAAGGAGAAGGGAGAAAGCAAGAGTTTGAGAACTTATTTGAAGAAATAATGACTGAAAATTTTCCTAACCTGGCAAAGGAAATAAACATACAAGTCCAAGAAGTACAAAGTGTCCTATACAGATGGACCCAAAGGGACCCACACGATTTCATAATTGAAATGACAAAGATTAAAGACAAAGAATTATAAAAGCAGCAAAAGAAAGGCAACTAGTAACTTATAAGGGAGCTCCCATAAGACTGTCAGCTGATTTCTCAACAGAAATATTGCAGGCCAGAAGGGATTGGTACAAATATTCAATGTAATGAAAAGCAAGGACCTACAACAAAGATTTATATAGCAAAGCTATCATTTAAAATTGAAGGATAGATAAAGAGCTTCCCAGAGAAGAAAAAGCTAAATGAGTTCATCACCACGAAACCAGTATTGCAAGGAATGTTAGAAGGACTTCTTTAAGATGGAAAAAAAAAATTGAATAATAAAATGGCAGTAGCTACATATCTATCAACAATTTCTTTTAATGTACATGGATTAAATGCTGCAATGAAAAGACATCATGGGGGAGGCAGTTAGCTCGGTTGGTTAGAGTGTGGTGCTGGTAGCACCAAGGTTGCCAGTTCAATTCCTGCATGGGCCACTGTGAGCTGTGCCCTCCTTAAAAAAAAAAAAAAAAAAAAAAAAAAAAAAAGACATAGTAGGACTGAATGGATAAGAAAACAAAACCTTTACATATGCTGCCTAAAAGACTCACTTCAGATTGAAAGACACAAACAGACAAAAAGTAAAGAAATAGGGAAAGATATTTCATGAAAATGGAAATGAAAAAACAAAAACAAAAACAAAACAAAAACAAAAAGCTGGTGTAGCAGTACTTACACTAAACAAAATAGACTTTAAAACAAAGGCTATAAGAAGAGACAATGGAGGCACAGTAATCCCACTTCAGAGTTTTTATCCAAAGAAACCCAAGCTACTATGAGAGGACATGTGTATCTATATGTTCATTGTTTACACTGGCCAAGATGTGGAGGCAGCTGGGGTGTCCATTGATGGATGAATGGATAAAAAGGAGGTGGTACATATATACAATGCAATATTGCTGGACCATGGAAGGGAATGCGTTCTTGATATCTGTGCAGCATGGATAGACCTGGAGGGTACTGTGCTGAGTGGAGTGTAAGACAGAAAAAGACAGATGAAATGTGATTACACTTATAGGTGGAACCTAAGAAAAAAATTAACAAGCAAAACAGAAACAACTCAGAGGTACAGAAAACAATGTGATGGTTGCCAGATGGCAGGGGCATTGAGATGTGGATGAAAGAAAGGAAAGGGACTAAGTACAAATTGGTTGTTACAAAGTATTTATGGTGATATGGGTTATAGGATAAGGGATATACCTAGTCAGTAATATTGTAGTAACTATATATGGTGTCAGATCAGTACTAAATGTGTTGGGGTGATAGATGGGAGGGGCTTGGGGACAGGGTGAAAAAGTTGAAGGAATTAAAAAGTACAAATTGGTAGTTATAAAACAGTCATTGGGATGTAAAATAAAGCATAGGGAATACGGTGAATGACAGTGTAATAACTATGTATAGTGCCAGGTGGCTACTAGACTAGCCAGAGGGCTCACTTCTTAAATTACATAAATGTCTAATCACTTTGCTGTACACCTGAAATTAATACAAAATGTTATTGAATGTCAACTGTAATTGATAAATTTAAAAGGGGGGAAGAGGGGAAGGGGAATAAGTTGTCCAAATATCCAGGTATAAAATAAATAAGTCATGGGGATATAATGTACAGCATGGAGGATATAGTCAATAATATTGTGATAGCACAGTAGTATGGTGCCAGATGGTTGGTGGACTTATCATGGTGATCACTTCTTTAGGTATATAAATGTTGAATAACTATGGTGGTACCCCTGAAACTAAAATAATATTGTATGTTAGCTGTATTTTTAATAAAAATCTTAAAACAAATTAGAGTAAATTAAGCTATAGTTAAGGATGTTAAGATGGTTTCTAAAACTGTATTTTAAAAGGATCTTTTTACAGCTAGATATATGTATTTCTTTTAATTCTGTTTTAAATTAATGATTGTTTTGTGTATGATTAGAAAGAGTTGCAAAAAAAATCATTATTGTTTTTGAAAAGTATGTGTATCTTATAAGCTCTATTTTTCACCTAAATGACAAACTTAACTTTAGACCTGTGATCACTCTAAGAATAGATACCATTTCATCAAAGAGCAATTTTTCTCAAATGTAGATAATGGTACCTAAGAAGAATGAGCATCTGAAATTCTAATTTGTGCACTCAGTCTATAAATTAGTAGTACAGATTAAAATTCTCTAGGTAGGTCTCTTCCTATCTCTGGGATATATGGCAAATAATATACTAAGCAGACAAGTATGAAATCTTATTTTATAGAATTTTTAAAGTCTTTGAAATAAAGAGAATGATACCGAATACATGAAAGATCAAATGACAAATAAATAAAAGATCAAATAAATGAAAGATCAAATGAGAACACTGTT